>NC_081198.1:14867239-15477656 GCF_902713425.1 Acipenser ruthenus | reverse complement strand
ATTCGAAATACTGCATTCATGTCAGCGAGTGAGTAATTACACCATAATTATCACTATTTCTGCACGTTCTGAAGAGACCTAAGCTACAGAATCGGTTTTATCTAGTGATCAATTGCTGATGTGATAAATGATGATGACTACAACATACTGTATGTGCAGGACAAAGTTTACTATTTTTTTCAGGGTTCTGGTTATGTTCAAATGAGGCAACTTGCTAGGTCCTCAGATCCTAGCCTAGTCGGAGTCCGTATGGAAAGCTGTAATCCTGCTCAAGCTACATTCATTTTCTGTGAAGTAATCCTTATTAATCAGTCTGTTTGTGTGCTTAACAATGTACACTTTTGCAGGAGATTCATTTCATTGTAATGCAAGTCACTTGCGTGATCACAATGATTTTAGATTTATTGTACTAATTCAATAAACACTTGATGAATGATTGATATATAACCACCACCCCCCACCCCTTTTCCCCCCTTTTTTTTGTTTTTCAGCTGTGGTAATGTGAATTGGGCCAGAAGGTCGGAGTGTAATATGTGCAATACACCTAAATATGCCAAGCTGGAAGAAAGGACAGGTACGTAGGATTACTCCTATAGTAATAACTGTGTTGCAGTTAAATGGAAGAATATATAGTCCGGAAGAGGGACAAATCAGCACTACAAGGAATAGGTTCAAAAGCTTCTGTTTTTGTTGTACAGGTATTTTAGGGTAGTTATTAAATCACCTAGCTGCTTATCCCTCGATTTTCCACGTGGAGTGCATTCGAGTCCAAATTTGTCACTCCCATGAGAATAGCGTGCAGGCTCTTTAAGTGCACCTGCAAAGTTTAACGCATCTTTTTAATGTGCTTCAATGAAAAAATAAGAAAACTGTATTGTAAAAGTGTATGCAGTTTTCTCTTTTACTGGCAGATGGCAGCAGTCCCTACGAAATGTGCTTGACAGACAAGAGTGAAAAATTGATGCCTGTGTATCTACAGAGAATAAAACAAGGAGATTTCTTTATTTATTTGTTGGTGTTACAGGTTGTAAGGAAGCCTTGTCAGGTTTGGTGCTGGTCAAAACGACCTATTTATTTATTGTACCTACACTTCACAGATAATAATTAATGTAACAGTGCTATACACCTGTGCCTGAAACTGGGGAAGATACTGTGTATGACGTGATTGAAAATTTGCAATGCAAGTTTTCTGATGTATATGTGCTAGATAGACGTTAGCAGTGATGAGAGTTGGCGTCTGCTTTGAAAATCTATCTCAAAAAATAATTTCTAAAAAGTCATATGCCAGCACAAGTATTATAATCATATTATAATGCTGCCATTGTAAAAAAATGTTATTTATACTTCTGTAATGCTGCCATTGGGGAAAATATATATTATGTTGTGATCTATATTATAATGCTACAATTGTAAACACGTTGTTTAAGTTCTTTTGAAATAATGTATTTCCTCTTGTCATAATTAAGGCCCTGTGAAAATTGCAGAATTTCTTTAAAATATATAGCAATAAATGTTTTGGAAAACTGTCCAAGCCTATTTGAGGGCTAAGAATGAGATCTGTTAAAAAAAAAAAAAAAAACTTTAACATGGATATTGCCAAAATAAATGGGCAGCTGGGTGGTTAAAAGGGAGCAATCTCATTGGCAAAGTTGCTCCAACTTGTGCAAATATGTTACCATACACAGGCCTTGGCTGCTTAATGGCGTTTGGCTTTGTCGTCTGCAGAATATCTGTAGGTGTGTAGATGCTGGAGCATATTTGAACACCCTGTTGTGTGTTATTGGATTAATATATACCGGTATACACTTGTAGCCTTTTCACACTTGCACACAACGGTACGGCTAGTTTCACACTTGTCATTTTGTCGAGCTGAGCCGGAACTGTGAAACTCTGCCCTCGCAAGATATCTGGTACTGGCTCGGTGCTGAGCAAAGCTGGGGGTTGGGGTAACTTGTACTGTCTGAAACAATAAAGTCTACCAAAACAGAAATTAAATTATTCAGTTTGTATTTGCATTCAGCAAGATGAAAAACAAATACAAACACGTGCAGAGTCATATTCCCAGGACCTCTAGTTAAAAATCTCAAAAAATGCTTTCTTTTTAAATTCTCAACACAGTTCTTGCGTGCACTCTAAAGAGAGAGGGTCCGCTGCCACGTTTGTAGCCTAATTTAAATTGCTTTACGATTTCAGCTTGAGTGCCTTTAAGTAAGGTGACACTGGCTGCAACTCAAATAAGCTTCCTTGATTTGGAAAAACGATAACAAGCAATTTCTTACATTACTTGGTTTGATTAAATGAATAATACACAACAAAATATGAAAGCTAAACATTAATTTCAACAAAGAACGACAACTTTAATGAAAAGAAAATATTGTAGCCTACTTCAATAGGATCATTAGCCTGCTATATTATATTAAACCAAAACAATAAAAAATAATAATGTTCTGGTTCTTGTACCTTTTTCAATGAATATAATTTAATTAATAGAGAATAAAAACATACCAAGATAACCACTACCTAGCCTAAGTTTAATTAATTGTTTTTGTACCAGCAGCTTTTGTTGCATACACATTGCTGATAATAGTGCTGTGGGTCAAACCAATGTTTGTTTTGGGGTGCTCTTATTTTTTTTTTTTTAATCAATGTCGTCCTTCTGGAGTCCTCTGAATGCCTTTTAATTTTTTTTTTTTTTTAATAATTTAAATACAAAACCATAATCAACATGTATAAAGGCTTCTTTTATTTGTCCTGCAGTTGTCTTTAATTCATTTTTCTGCACGTACCACTACTTTGTATATGATGTAGAATATGTGATTGTAAACATCTAACACTAGTACGTACTATACTCTCAAACATGTTATGATTTTGAATGTACGGTTCTTAGAGCAGTGTTATTGTCATTGCTTGCACCCTGGCACCACTTTCTTTACAAATTATGCACTGGCGCTGCGGTTTAGTCTCATATTTCTCAATTCCTGTGAAATCTTTTGGTAGACTTTATCGTTTCAGACAGTATGACCTTGTGATCCATTCTCAAAAAAAATCCACACCACTCCTCTGTGCACCTGTGTCCACTGAATTTGATGTCACGTTCCACAATGCAGCTTCTACTTTGAACAGCAGTGTGAACCCACCCGAGCCGCTCTGGGTGGGCTCAGCTTGGTTCCGGCCCGGCTTGGGTGTGCAAGTGTGAAAAGGCATGTTATTGCAGACAATTCCTAAATGATCTGCCTTTTTCTTGCAAAGCATTTTGTTCAGCGATCTGCTGCGGATGGAAATCACCCATGTCATTTGAATACTTTTTGTAGCTATTGTTTGAACAATAAATGCATTTATAATACATTTGCTATTGTGTACCCAACAGGCTATGGAGGAGGATTTAATGAGAGAGAGAATGTAGAGTATATTGAACGTGAAGATTCAGATGGGGAATATGATGAGGTGAAGAATTCTCAATTTTCTTAATCCAAAAAAATATATTGTACACTTGAATTTGCAAAAATGCTAATTAGTAAACCTTCTAAAATTAGATCTTTGTGTGTTCTAATTAAGCAATGGGCTTATTGAAAACATTGAAATTAATAATTTGGTTTATCACAGCACTAAAGGCCTGCTTATAAAAACTAAGGTTTTTGTTTTGTTGTGGTAAATTTTAAAAGTATATATCTCTTTTAAATGTTTCAAATAAATGGAATAATCTGTATTTCTGTCATGTTATGTGATTGCTAAATTAGTCAAATGTGATATCCTTTTAAGTTCCAGTTTTATTAGGATTTCACTGTATTTAATGTATTATGCATTGTTCCTCACTATCTTGTAAAGCACTTTGTGATGGTGGTCCACTATTAAAGGCGCTATATAAAATAGATTGATTTGATTAGAAGAGATGTATTATAGAAAATGTACTCTACATTAGTTTCCAAGCTTTGAAAAATAAATACCAATACTGCAATAGCGGTCTACTCTTTTGAGTATCAATGACAGGTCTATTGTTTTGAAAGAGAGTAACCTGTTTCTGTTTTTTGTTTATTTTTAACTGTTGATTTTAAGCTGCATCTTGAGCTTAAGCAGCAAGTTTGCCTAGTGATGTAGTTGTCATTCTTAATATAATAACTAATTTGAAGATTGTTAGCTTATTAAACAATGAAGTGTGATTTAATATAATCCTTATCCATTTAACTTCAGTTTGGTCGTAAAAAAAAAAAATACCGTGGAAAGACTGGTTCCAAGGGTTCCCCGGAAGAGAAGGAAAAGGCTGTGGTAGCAACAGCAGCAGTGGAGGAGGATGAGGAGGATGAGGAGGAAGATGATGAGGATGGGGATCTTTCAAAATACAAATTAGATGATGTAAGAAATTCATACAGTGCAGGATCTATGCATTGCAATCCAGTTTCTGTTGAAAAGCATGGTTGCTTCTACTTTTTCGAGGTTGCAGTAAAGTTTGTACTGGGGCTTTGGGATAATTTTAATAAAAGCATGTGCTTTAATTAGAAAGTTTACAGCAAGAAAAAATGTGCAAAAGTAGAATTCCAGTTCCATCAAAATATTCTTTATGAAATTGCAGATTGTTATATGAATTCAGGATACGCAACTGAGGTGTAGTTTTACAGAGGCGATTTTAACACAGTAGCTGTAAAGTCACCCAACAACACTTTTGGAATAGTGACAAATATATAGGTTACAATTTCAGTTTAACCTTTCTTGAATTCTGTTAGGATGACGACGAAGAAGATAAAGATGACGAGGATGAAGACGAGGTTGATCTTTCCAAATACGACCTGGATGCCAGCGATGATGAAAAACAGCAGGAGGTTAAAAAGGGGAGCGGCTCAAAGTCTGGCTCCTCCCGTTCTCGCTCGTCCTCCCGCTCCTCTCACTCCAGTTCACGGTCCAGGTCCAGGTAAACGGGTACAGGTCAAGGGTAACTCCAGGCAAAATGTCAGTATCAGTTTGAATTTTCTTACAATTAACTGCTTTTTTTATGTTTTCTTGTTACAGTATTCAAATTACATTTGCATTTTATTGTGCAAGGCAATTGGTACATGCAGTAAAAAGAAATGTATAAACACTCTATACATTTAACTCTAGTAGTGCCTGTCTTCCTTTTTTTGTTAGATATATTCTTTTTCTCCACTAGTACTGAAACAAAAAAAATAAAAATACTGTGCAAACTTAAAAGTAATTGCCTACTAGACCAGCTTTGCAAACCTTGGATTTAAACCGTGAACTGTAGGGCACTCCTAGGGTTAAATTTGTAGAGCAAATTTGCTTTTTTCTTAGGTAGGCTTAAGCAGTAACTAACGTTAAATTGCATGTTTTATTTTTTTTTCAGGAAAATATGCATAATGGTTAATTATTATATATGAAATGAGATGCTTTCACTTGCATTTAGTTGTGTCAATGCACTATTTTTTTTATGTATTTATTTTTATCAAAATTGCTGACAGACCTTAGTAACTGATTTTCACTTTAAATTACTCCTTGTCTTCATGACTGAAAATGCAGTTCCTGTCACCCCGCCCTGTAATAATGTTTTTTTGTCCAACCGTCTCTTAGCTCACAAGAATTGGAAAATATGTTATCCTTTTTTCAGATCCCGATCAAGAAGTTCCTCCAGTTCCAGATCAGGATCTCGCTCGAGCTCCAGAGATCGTGCTCGATCACGCAGGTCTAAATCAAGGTGAATGAGGTGGCATGCTCTCTGCTTTGGAGAGTATGTCAGGAGGCAAAGGAGATGGAGAACCTTTGCTTTCTTCCTTAAACCCTTGTGGAATATACACCTAGACTGGCACCAGCAAAAAACATTTGTTGCATTAAAGAGCCTGCATTGCTGAAGAAAATCACCTAATGTTCCGTTGTGACATTTTGACCAGAAGCTATAGAAGGAACACAGTTCTAGTTCCAGTGACACTCATGCTGTCACTCCAGGACCAACTGAAGCTCATGTTGTCAGATTATGGATGAAAATGTGGAATAATGTTTTAGTCTTGTGTTCTGTTCTAGCTGATCGAAGACATTCTTTTCTTTGTAGTTGAAAAACCAACCTATAAAAAGAGAGAGCGCGAGAGAGAGAGAGAGCGCGAGAGAGCGAGACACCTTAGAAATTACATGACAAAAAATAGATCCAACTAGTGCTCCCGTGATGCTGTTTTTGGTCACTAGTTTTTTTTTTTTGTTTGTTTAAATTATGATATCACACTGAGCGTTCTGAACTCTCTCTACACAACAATGCAAAATGGCAGACAAACCTGCATCTGGACCTCCTGGACAGCAATTTTCTGATGCAACAGAAAATTAATTGCAAAATATACTACAAAACAAAGATGCTGCAAATACTAGAAATCATCATAAAATCTATGCTTTCAGTGTTTTCTGACTTCCTAAAATTCAGACAAATCCAACTTGACGGTGTAAATAAATACAATGGACTCCTCTGAGAATTCTATGCCGCAGTGAGAAAGTCAGACGCGCAGTTATGCCAAAAAAACATTATGCGCCATGGACTTCAAAAATATTTCTTTCTTGACTGATTCATAACAAATGCGGACTGCAGACCTCAGCTCATAGTGTGAAACTAAAGGCCCCTCGGGAAGAACTAGTTCCCTCCAAGAACTATATTGTTACCTGCGGCTTCAGGCATTATAGGCACTTGTTGGTAACTGTAGTTTAATAATAATAATAATAATTTGTTTATTTAGCAGACGCCTTTATCCAAGGCGACTTAGACTAGGGTGTGTGAACTATGCATCAGCTGCAGAGTCACTTACAACTACGTCTCATCTGAAAGACGGAGCACAAGGAGGTTAAGTGACTTGCTCAGGGTCACACAATGAGTCAGTGGCTGAGGTGGGATTTGAACCGGGGACCTCCTGGTTACAAGCCCTTTTTAACCACTGGACCACACAGACTTCCCTCGGGGGGCCATAGTTTCCCACTATGAGCCTTCTGTACACTGTGTGTGTGTGTGTGTGTATATATGTATATATATATATAAATAATATATATATATATATATATATATATATATATATATATATATATATATATATATATATATATATTAAAATAGAATCTTAAAGTAGAATTTCAAACCAGACTTTTGCAGTGGATTGTGACTTCTTGCTGCTGTTTTATTAATCTGTTTAAATCTGATTTATCCCCTGAACCTCAAGATCCAGCTCCAGGTCACGCAGGGGGTCTTCCTCTCCTCGAAAAAGATCAGGTTCGAGTTCCCCATCGTCATCTTCGCCTGACAGAGGCAAGAAACGAAGCCGCTCCAGGTCTTCGTCTTCTGGTGACCGAAAAAAAAGACGCTCAAGATCACGGTCTACAGAAAGGTTTGGGTTTCTGTAGAATAAAAATAGGTGTATCATGTGCTATTTTGTATTTCTTTATTTTTATTTATGTATGTGTTTATTTAATTACATTTAATGTTGGGTAGTAATTGGTGATTTTACTGTGTGAATAACTTCTGTGCATCTTTAAATCATGTATGTACAGTTGGTTCTGTTTTAAATATGTAGTTTTGAAGTTTTTTTTTTGTTTTTGTTTTTTAGGTTAATTTGATTTGGGAGTGTTCTTGGAAGAGGATTTAAGGCAGCTCAGAATACAATTTTTTTTGCACTCATTGGTTTGCATGCTTTCTTGTTGTCTTTCTGCAGACCCCGTAGATCGTCTTCTGGATCATCTCACTCTGGCTCCCAATCCTCAAGTTCTAAAAAGAAATAAGTTAAAACCAGGCATTTTCAAACCAATATATTTTAGACAAATGCATGGTGTGTTTTAAAGATACAGATGTATTGTTTAATCTTATGTCATGCTGGTTATACTTAAATCATCTTTTGTGATACGTCCTGAATGGTCTTTTCGAAATTCAGCAGTGGCATCTCTGTCCTTGCTCTCTTAGAAACTGCAACTTCTTTTCCTCATATCCCATGCAGTAATGTTGGTGTTTTTTTTGTTTTTTTTTAAATAACTGTTTTTACTTCCATCAACTATGCAAAAAGTGAATTGCTCATAAACTTCCTTGACAGTGTCAAAGAAATGCAGACATTTTAACACGTGGTGACAACAATTTAACATTTAGTAGTATCTTGCAGGAGGGTTAGATTCAGCCTCCAACAGAATTCAGATTGTATACCTTAAGAGCGTAGTGCAAATCTAAAAGCGTTTCATTGAATTTAACCCACAAAAAATTGCACACTAAAACATGATTACATTTTTTTTAAATGTCATTTATTTGGCAGTTTTTTTGTTTTGACTGCTTTTTCCTGAACCTTTTGTATTGATTTGATAATGTTGGATATTCTTAAGAAGGTAAGTATTTAAGATTGTGTAGTCTTTTTTTTTTTGTTTGTTTTAATTGGTTTGTTTCCACTAGCTAAATGTGGACACTTAATTGAATGTTTTGCAACTTTCCAAGTATTACAGACAATTGTACAGACAGGATTTTTTTTAAATTTTAAAATATGAAATTCTTCCAAGATAACATTACTGTATTTACTGTTTTTCAAAGCTGGGATTATAAAAGTTGTTAGCAGGCCTCTGACCATATCAACTAATTTGCAGCATCTCTCTTGAGCAAGGCAAACCATGTACCGGTACATTTGAACTTCGCCATATTCAGAATTGACCATACATTTAAAAAAAGAAGACAGAAGCCATTGCCCTAGATACTTTAGAATTGTGTTCTCTTTTTTTTTTTTTTTTTTTTTTTTGTTGCTGTATTTCTGTTTTTAATTGAAGGCGCAAGGTAGTTGTGTTACACATCTGAGTGTTTTTCTGAATAATGGCAGTAATAGCATCTGTTTTAGCTTTGTCTTGGTTTGTACGATAAAATGGCATTGTAAACAAAAATGTAAATAAAAAAGATGTTAGCATCCTTGTGTTTTGGTACCTATATTCATAAAAAGTCAAATCACTAACAAAGAGCAAGTACTTCCTGATTTCATTGAGTGTGTTCTTTAATTGCACATTGCAGGTATTCTTTAGGGCCTTCTGAAACCCGTATCACCACATCTAGTAACAGGGAGGTGTAGTAGTGCTGTGAGTGCCCAATTTTCCACAGTGCAATTTGTTCACAGTATAAAATTTAGGGCCATCGTGCCTTGGATTTTTTTATTTAATTAATTAGCGGGTCTAGAAGGAGATTCCTAAAGCTGCCAGTAAGCTTGGTTCTATATCTCATGTTATGACCGTTTTGCATATACCGGTAGAATTAGAACCAGGAACCTTTTGGTAGCAAGCCCCTTTTCTCTTAACTGGACCACTAAGCCTCCTCAGGTGTCTGTTTCCAAAGGTGTTTTCACATGTTTACTTATTTTATTCTGACAAGGTTAGGTAGAAGCTTGAAATGAATGTATTTCTTGGTATAGGAAATCTGTAGTTATTATTATTATTATTTATTTAATAGCAGACACCCTTATGCAGGGTGACTTAGTCATAAACAAAAATACATTTCAAAGAATCACAGTACAAGTATTAATACAATTAAGAGCAAGATAAAATACAATGACTTTGGTTCTGGCAAGTACAAGTATATGACAAAATAAGATTCAATAACGGAACACATAGCAATGACAGTTACATCAGGATATAATTAAATACAAAATACTACAGATTAAATGACATTTGACAAATTGCAGTACTCTAAAGTATAGGATTAAATGCAGTAAAATAAGGAGCAGATAAGAGCAAGTAAAGTGCATTTAAGGAAGCGTGATAAGTGTCCAGAGGGAAAAGAGGAGTTCTACAGATGCTGTCTGAAGAGGTGAGTCTTGAGGAGGCGTCGGAAGATTGGGGGGGGGGGGGGGGGGGGAGACTGGGCAGTCCCCTGACATCTGTAGGAAGGTCATTCTACCACTGCGGGGCGAGGGTGGAGAAGGAGCGGACTCTGGAGGCAGGGGAGCGTAGAGGAGGTAGAGCCAGTCTTCTAGTGCAGGAGGAGCAGAGAGGTCGAGTGGGGGTGTAGGGAGAGATGAGGGCCTGGAGGTAGCTGGGTGCAGTCTGGTCAAGGCATCTGTAGGCTAGTACAAGAGTCTTGAACTGGATGCGAGCGGTGATCGGGAGCCAGTGGAGTTACGTGGGAGAAATGAGGCAGAGAGAACACCAGGCGAGCAGCGGAGTGCTGGATGAGCTGGAGCGGACGCAGGGAGGCCAGCCAGGAGGGAGTTGCAGTAGTCTAGGCGGGAGAGTACCAGGAGCTGGGTGGCGTAGTTGGTGAGGAAGGGTCAGATTCTTTGTATGTTGCTCAGGAAAAGTTGGCAAGTGCGTGCCACAGTGGAGATGTGCTGGGAATAAGAGAGGCAGGGATCCAGGGTGACTCCGAGGTTCTTAGCTGAGGAGGAGGGAGAGAGTGTGGTAGATTCCAGAGGAACGGAGATAGAGAGATCAGAGGAGGGAAAGGAGGTCAGATTTAGAGAGGTTGAGTTTGAGGTGATGCGAGTGCATCCAGGGGGAGATACGGGAGGGGATGGAGGAGTTAGAGGTGGGGAAGGAATGGAAAATCTGAGCATCATCAGCATAGAAATGTTATATTTATATTTACTTGCTAATATTTAAATGAGGTATTTGTGCTCTGGTGTTATTTAGTCAGCACATAGAACAAGGGGCTAACACTATACCATTAAAGTATTGTTTCTTTTTTTCTTTAGCTTTTCTGCACTGGGATACTTTAAAACTTCAGGATATATCGGTTCTGTTGCAAGATATCCTTTTGCATCCCAGTGCCACTCAGTGGAGCTGTGGGTTCCACTTGTGTGCCATGACTCACTCCATCAGTGAATATAGGGCAATGCTCCAACTCTGAATTTCCAAACATTTTATATATGGGACATCGCCTTCTGTAAATAGACTTGAATGGAAGGGATACGTATCTTTGCCAACAACAATTTGTGAAAGTTAATTTGTAACCAAGCTTTATCCACATTTTTTAATTCCTCCCAGAGCTGTTGACTGCCACAATAAGTTTTGGATCCTTACCATATTTAAAGAATATGTTGTCCATCTGTTGGATGGTATAAGAGGTATAGTATGTATGTTAATTTAGCTGTGTAATACAGTAGTTCCCTTTCAATTCGAAGATGACAAACAAACCAATACTTTTGGGATATGCCTGCCACAGGTCAGGTATTTACTGAGCATTTTATGTCAGAGCTGCCGATAGGCCCCTCCAGGGAGTGACGTCCTTGTTCCCGCTTACCACAGGATTAAGTAGTCACTCCGCGGAGATCACTTTCTCTTTCGTTTCTTACAATCAGGTAGGTAAGGTTGGTATACTAACCTCTCCAGTTGCTGTGATTGAGTCTGTGTGAAAGAGCTCTCACGAGTTTTCTTGTATTTCCCCTGCAATTTTATTGCTGCCAACTGCCACTTCCCTGGAATCAGAAACTTGGCTTCTGAAGACTGAGCTATAAATGCTGTGCAACTGCACTCGGTTTAATTTTTTTTCTTTTCAACAGCCTACAGCGTTGCTGTTTTGTGTTGTCTTTTTCCTCTACTAAAAAAAAAAAAAGAAGAGAGACGCGTGATTCTCCACCGGTGTGCGTGGCTCAAAAAAAATAAATCCCACCCCTTCAGCTTCTTTTTCCACTGCCTCGCAGTTTATGTGCCATCCCTGCACATAAATGCGCTGGAACTGAGAGTGGTTCATTTGTGTCTTTAGTAGCATATGTCAAATGCCCGGGGTTGCACTGCATAGCCTTTCGTCTATTGACCTGGGCAAAAAGGAACCTGTTATTATACCTCTGGGTGGTTCATCTCCCTCGAGGGAAGGCCAGAGTCGATCTCTTTGCCATTGCAGAGACAACTCACTGCCCACTACGGTTCTCCCTCCACCACTGCGGCGGTCCACTAGGCGTCGACGCCCTAGCCCATGAGTGGCCCAGGACGCTACTTTACGTGTTCCCGCCAATACCGTTGCTCCCGGCCTTCCTAGAGAAGGTCCGGAGAGAGAAGGCGACAGTTCTCCTTGTGGCCCCCAGATGGTCCAGGAGAATCTGGTTTTCAAACCTTTTGCCAGCTGCTACAAGGCCAACCCTGGGAGATCCCGCTAAGCATGGATCTCCTCAGTCAGACGAGAGGCACTCTCTGGCACTCAGAACCGGGCAGACTCCAACTATGGGTCTGGCCCCTGAACGGGACCTTCTGTCTGCCTTAGTGCTCTCAGACGCAGTTGTCAGTACACTGCAGAATGCTAGGGCCTCCTCCACAAGGTCGTTGTACGCCTATAAGGGGAGGTATTTTCAAAACTGATGTATGAGGTTAAGCCCTCTCGAAGCAGCGACTTGATTATTGTGGACACAATCTTGACTGCATACACCAATGCCTGTCTACCTCCATCTAGGAGGGTGGCCACTCACTCTACCAGAGGAGTGGCTACATCATGGGCACTTTTTAGAGCAGCTTCATTGACCGATATTTGTATGGCAGCTAGCTGGGCTACTCCGCATACATTCATCAGTCACTCCCCGGATGAGCCTATCAGCAGCTCTGACATAAAATGCTCAGTAAATATCTGACCTGTGGCAGGCTATCCCAAAAGTATTGGTTGTTGGTCGTCTTCTCTTTCAGGGAACCAGGGTTACACCCATAACCTAACGCTTTGTTTGGTTGTAAAGTTTGTATTGTTACACCGACTCAATTTTAATGGTTGATTTAATAGGAAAAATCTTTATGTTTTTATGGAAACGTTTTAAATGAAAAATCCTATAAAGCAAAAACATCGAAAACAAGGCAAAACACATACTTTTTAAACAATATTTTGCATTACAGCTTTGAGGTCGACTGCTGTAAAAGCTTCTAAAACATGTACAATGAATGTACCAATGCTAAATCGAGGTGAATGTTATTACATCCTGGAGGCGGAAAGGAAACGTTCCACATCAAACAAAAGTACACTGAGCAAAGTAAAGGTAATGCAAAGGATAATTTATTACAGTTAAGTAAGATGCAAACGAAATAATACTAATAAGAAAATATCTTTCGTTAAAGATTTAACAAACAGAAAACAATTGCTGTGGATGAAACATCTTTGTAGACTTAAATTAACGGTCTTGAAGATTGAAGAAACAAATTCATGAACTTGTGACAAACTGCACTGGTGCCATTGCTGTGATATGTTTGCTGCTATTACACAAGCATTACATGTATTAGTCATTGAACAATGTATTTTTAGTGGTGCTGTAAATGGAAGTTAACGATATACTGTGTATATTATTTACCTAAATTGCTCCAGTAAAAACCCAACTGTATAAATGGGTAATTGTATGTAAAAATAATGTGATATCTTGTAACAATTGTAAGTCGCCCTGGATAAGGGCGTCTGCTAAGAAATAAATAATAATAATAATAATAACATGCCTGACAATTCAATGTCGCTAAATTACCATTTAAATAAAACACACACACACACACACACACACACACACACACACACACACACACACACACACACACACACACACACACACACACACACACACACACACACACACACACACACACACACATTAATTGGTATAATGCATTGTCATTAAGTAGGCTCCAATGGTACATCCAGTACTGCAGGAAAACTAAAGATTCTAAACAAAAAAGGTATTACCATGCATGTATCCATCGTATCTTTAGGGCACAGTAAATCCTCTCTATTCTAGACACTACAAAATAGCAATATGTACAATTCCGTTTTGGGGTTACGGCCATATCCCTGTTGAAAATATGTTGTGCAAATCTAAATATGCAAAGTCCCGCAGACATGGTACACCCACAGTAAATTATTCGTTTAGATAATGGAGAAAAAAGTTGATTAAAATGAATACAAACCTTGAATCCCAGATTACAACACTACTTCTACTGTATACTACTGTAATAGTTTTTTAAAGTGTTCAAATAGTTTGTCATATTTGGTAAGGTACAGTATTATATTTTACAATACTTCTGTAATTTTCCGCATTTTAAACAGTTGATAAAGTGAGTGCAGGAGTAGTCTATAGTCGACAATAGCAACAGGCGCTCCATCCTCAAAATAACGATTTTATCTGAATAGGTTACCGTTCATATTATCTAAGAGAATATTCTTTAGACGTTATATACTTTTAATAGTATAGACACAAATAAATGTGTAGCCAACGTTAGAAGAAGACGAGTGTACATTTCAAATAGTTTGTTGTGGCAATGCAATTCAGATTATGCTTGATCCAGATAATAGAGAATGTACGTTGCGCATCTATTCATCCTCATTGCTATGGTACCAAATGCAGAAGTTACAGCCGTGATGACTTCAGACACGCCTCTCTTGTGGTTATAAGGGCTCTCGTGTCCAACAGAGCGCCAGTGCTGGAAATGTGTCCCGAAACTTCAATGCGATGTTCTGGAAGGTGATTAACTATGCGCGAGGCATAGTGGAATGATGCCTTCTGTCAGGTGTGGTTTTACAGAGGTCTCGAATCATTCATCGGTGGACACAATGTGGGACCCTAACAACTCCAAATCTGAGAAGGTGAATGCAACCAAGGCGGCTGACTGCGGATCGGTTTCGGTTGCCTTCCCCTTAACCATGATGATCACGGGCATTGTTGGCAATTCACTAGCGCTCTTGCTGGTTTACAACTCGTATCGGAAGAAGGAAAACAAAAGGAAAAAGTCTTTTTTGCTTTGCATAGGATCTCTGGCATTAACCGACCTATTTGGACAGCTTCTCACAAGCCCTATAGTAGTATCTGTCTATCTATCCAATAGGCAGTGGGATCGGATAGACCCGTCGGGGAAGCTGTGCGCCTTCTTCGGGGTTTGCATGACCATGTTCGGACTGTGTCCTTTGTTTTTAGCTAGTACTATGGCAGTCGAAAGGACATTAGCCATTAGAACCCCTCACTGGTATTCGAACAACATGCGAACAGCTATCACTAAAATGGCATTAACTAGCATCTGGGGTTGCGTGTTAGTGTTTGCCCTTCTCCCGATAGTTGGAGTTGGGGAATACACCTTGCAGTGGCCGGGGACGTGGTGCTTTATCAGTACCGGTGACGGTCAGATTACAGGCAATACATTTTTTGCTTCAATATTTGCTATTCTTGGCATATGTTCATTAATTGTGACTTTCGCTTGCAATGCTGTAACTATCAAAGCCCTAGTATCTCGATGTAAAGCTAAACCAGCGGCTTCTCAGTCGGGCAAGCAGTGGGAGAGACTAACTGTGGAGACTGTCATTCAGTTGATGGGGATTATGTGCGTGCTTTTTGCCTGCTGGTCCCCCCTCCTGGTAAGTTTTTTTTTTTTTTTTCTGTAAGTAAATGTTTGGTTCCTTTTAATAAACGTTGATTCAGGCCATATGTTTAAGTACAAGATAGCGTTGGAGAGTTTAAACAAACAAACGCGCACAAAGAAAATGTAAGGTAAATTTAAACTGCCAGCAACTGCTGTGCTACTTTAGCTGAAGATACCAATGATTCGATGAGCTCGACGTTAGCACGTTTAGACGCCAGTTATTAAATATTTTATACAGACAAATCCACCGTGGTTGATTTGATTGGGTGATGATTTATTTGCATTGTGCAGCAGACATTTTCTAGAGGTGTTGTTAGGAATGATTCATCTGAACAAAGTGTACACAGAAATTACAGTAATAAGACAACAAGTTAGAAAAATGGCCTGACAGGTACTGTCTTGTTGATAAGCTGTAACTGAAATAGGAAATTACATTATAGTCAAATACAAGTGCATTGACTAGGTATTGGAATGGGGAGCCCAGTGGTTTATTATTATAGTTATTAGTTACTAATAGCAAACCGCCAGTGATTGACCACAACGTGTATTAAAACAGAAGAGCTGCATATTAAATGTGAATTTTGATCAAATGTTTAACACTGGGCGGTACTATTTTCTTTGTAAAAATGACATCTGATACTAGAGTAAAGAAAGTGGTACACATACATTTCCAAGTTCATTTCACCTGGAGAGTAAAATCCTCTCCCTCCAAATGGCATCTTACAGAATCTTACCATGGGTCCTTTTCATAAAACTCTGTTTTAAAGACTGAAGTGTGTATAAACATTCTTTGAGGCTAAACAGCGCTTTGAAGAAAGAGAATAAACTAACGAACCCGCTCTAAAAAAAGCTGAAAAGGGTTTCATAAACTGCAACTGAATTAATCAAAAGGGGCTTTAAAAATGTCCTTAAAGTTTTGTGACTAGGGCCCAATGAATGCAGTGTTGCTGCTGTTGTTCTTGGGTAATAACACTGTATTACTCATTTTTTTATTAGATAATGATGCTGAAAATGATTTCAACTCAGACATCCTCCCACCAGTGCAAGCAAACATCGTCCAGTTTATTGCAAAACGTAGAACTGCAGAAGGATTGTAACTTCTTCCTCACCGCTATCCGCCTGGCATCGCTCAACCAAATCCTGGACCCCTGGGTTTATTTATTGCTAAGGGAAATACTTCTTAGGAAATTCTGCCAGGTGGCTAATGCTGTTTCAAGCTGCTCCATGGAAAGGAACAAAGAGACCCCAATATCAGCAGATTCAAAGCAACAAACAGCAGACATGGGTATGATACAAAAACAGTAAAGAATTGAGATTTCTATTTAATTGTGAGAATGTCAACATATTGTGAAGACTACTGCTGCTTTTATTGTGTTAATGTGAAAACAATGTTCATATTTTTTTTACGCTGCTCAATATGTGCCAAATGTACAGAGACAGAAGTTTCCACTGATCCAATTCCACCAAACAGAAACCTTTTTAAAATGTGAGCTTAAAGCCGTAGCCTCAAGCAAAGCATATTTTAAAGACAATTTTGGTTTGCTCAGTGCTGCAAAGTCATTTGCCATCTGAATTTGGGTATTAATGTACCTAATCAGAAGTTGTGATTTTATTACAAATTGGGGCTCTTATGGACGCATTATTTAAGCTATTATACAGTACCTAGGATCTGCATCGAGTAGGATACAGCCTGCTAATACTATTGGTAAGACTGCAGCGAGCACTGCTCTTTGACTACTACATTATTCACTTAAGCATAACAAGGTATAATAGGGAATTTAAGAGCTTTTAATTACATAGCATTTGGTGGAAAATGCTAAACTGATTCAAAATCTTAAGGGTACTGATATTTCCAAGTGCTGGAACTGCAGCGGTACTTACTACAGGACAACCATTAACATTGGCCTTTAGACCAGACGAATAATTCCTTTGAATGAACTATTTAAAGAAATATATATATATATATATATATATACTGTATATATTTGTTTATTTAGCAGACACCTTTATCCAAGGTGACTTACAGAGCCTAGGGTGTGTGAACTATTGAACTATGCATCAGCTGCAGAGTCACTTACAACTACGTCTCACCCGAAAGATGGAGCACAAGGAGGTTAAGTGACTTGCTCAGGGTCACACAATGAGTCAGTGGCTGAGGTGGGATTTGAACCGGGGTCTTCCTGGTTACAAGCCCTTTTCTTTAACCTCTGGACCACACAGCCCCCTATATATATATATATATATATATATATATATATATATATATATATATATATATATATATATATATATATATATATATATATATATATATATATATATATATATATATATATATATATATATATATATATATATATATATATGTATATGTATGTTCCTTTATGCATTCGGACCCCGCAGGAACCAGTGCAAACAAACTGTATGGCCTCCTCTTTCATCCAGGGGAAGGTCGAGGGCTATGTTTGGATCAAAAATTTTGACCCCCGGGGTACTTTATTTAGTAACCCCATTGCTGAATCACTACAGTAGCCATCTATCTCAAATTAAAGAAATCCACAAAACCAAAAAAATTAAAAACAACAAAAATTTTAAAAAATTAAAAAATGGCAAAACCCACCCAAGATCAGTAACTTATAGGAAACTATAAGACTACCATTCCCCAATTTGTCATACATGAAATATTAAATATTAAATTTCCCCTGGCAACGCTGGGTACTTCAGCTAGTGTATATATATATATATGTGAGGTCAGAGTAGCCATTGACTGCTCTGAGCTTGACTGGGTGAAAAGCAGCCTGTGTCATTTACCAATGTATATTTTCAGTCATTTTTCAGTTTTCTCGTGGTTATACTATGCATTTACCATAGTTTACCAGGTTTTTTAAAGTATGCTTTACCTTGCCACCCTGGGCTTTACATTGCTTTAACATGTCTGATTACACTTTTCGATACTTTTACTATGGTTTGATAAGGGCTGGCAGGCACTGTTTTCAGCCGTCAATTGTATGATTTTTTTTTTCTTTTTCCCTAACATATCTCCTTTTTTCTATCAAAATTCTAATGTAATGCTGAGAAGCTGTAATACCCCTGGTATATGTTATATCATATCTAGCTAAAACTAAAAAGACACATGTCTAGCCCAGAATTTCACTTTAGTGACCAGTTTTGGAGCAAAAAAGCACTGGTTTCCACTGGTGTTTGCTGATGGAAAAATAAGCCATGTAATGAAAAAGGACCACTGGGCAGTATTCATAAAGCATTAGCCTGCCGGTAAATGCATTGAAGTATTATGCATTTACTGCCAAGTTAATGATTATTGAAAAATGTCATATCATAGTTATTATGGTAGTTGATTAATTGATTTTGTTTTTTTGGCACATCATCAAACATTTTGTAAATTAACTTTCCATTCCACACCTTTGTGTTTCCAGTACAGTACCTGACAGTTTGTGGTGCTGCACGACTACAATATTTTTTATAGTTAGTGAGTTGCCTTTCCACCCAAACCCTCTGGGGCTTATTTTTAAAGCCTTTACTTCATTTTTTAATGAACTCCTTTAACAACTTAAAGGAAAGCAACAGTTTCAAAATGAGTGTATTTGTCTGAAGGTCGAGGGCATGATAAAAGTACTACTTATTCCAAAACATTAACCAAATGTAGGCTTAATGCTGTTTAAAATTAGCCTGATTTCCAAGTCTGCAAACCACATTCAGTCTCCCTTTGCTCCCTTTCACTAACCTACCGTGCTTGTAGATCTGCTCCATTGCTGATTCATTAACATACATTTTCATCTCCCCTTTCTTGTAGAATGATATTCCCATTTTGATGTCCGAATCCATACAGTTCCTATCAAAGAACTTGTGTACAGTATCCCTCCATCACATAGCTCTCTTAACCCGCATGTCCCATCTCTTAATATGTTTCCCTATTTAAGAACGTCTCTGTTTTGATGCTCTCTTCCCTCACCTGCCACATGAAAACTAAATTGAATGTTTTTGAACAAGGCTGAATAGCAATGCTCTGTTGATACTTTCCAGTATCTTTAGGTTTTACTATTGGGTTCATGTTTTTACAACTGTTTCAGTGCAAATACACAGGTGGTATCACCTCTTTTGACAGATTTTAGGGATCAGAATAGAAAGGCTACTGAAGTATTTTCTCCTAACCAGACATGTTTGCACAAATACAGCTGAACTCAAACCAAGCACTTTCTTCGAGAAAATATAATGAATTGATCTGTCAGAGTTTTAATTTTGTTTTAGTTTGTATTTGCTTATCTGGCACATTGAACTAAGGTCAGTGTTTAACACCTATGTGGCTTTCAGACTCTGTTGGGGTTGAAAAATGTTGTTACCATGGCGTCAGCTTGCTCTCTGTGTGCTCAGCACTTTTCTTATGGTAAGCAAGTGGACACAAAAAGACAGACAGATACATAAATCCATCACTGGAACTCTTTTTGATAGAGTGTGATGGTTAGTTACATTACCCAGGGTTTACAGAGATATCAAATAAACAGTATCAAATGTTCAAAACTATTATCACTATTGCAGTGCCTTGATTAACACTGCAAATAAAACAGGGATATCAATATGTTTCACTACATCATAATGTCAAATTTGATTTTTTTTAAATCATCTGTTAACAGAGCATTTTGGCTGCAGTTTGTAATGGAAGCTCTTTTATCTTTCAAAAAATAAATTTTTTCACCTGTCTGCCATGATGGTGTTTTATTAAAATATGGAATACTGGTGGCAACTGAAAATAACATTTTCAGTTGCCAGCCATAATGGATTACATATTGGACTGACATAACTGAGGTTGTTATAATTAGCTATTGGTACCATAAAACAATGTGCTGCTCACACCAGATTGTCTTTTAAACCCTTTTCTATATTGAACAATTGAAATATCAGATTCACTGTGAAACTGGGTTCAAAATTAAAACAAAATTCTAAATTTAAACCATTTCAATTATGGAACCCCTAAAGGTTCTTTTTTGAGCTCTTTGTTTTTCATAACAAAGTTGTTATTATATAACACTTTTTGTTTTTCCTCATAGCAGATAACAATTAGAGTTTTATTGAAAAAGAAATACCTAAGAAACCATACTGTTTGGTTCTATATAAAATACCACTCTTATCTAGGAGTGACTGGTGCATTTGTTAACTTCATTGCCCAGCAAGGGTATTTACATATCTAAGAACAGATAAAAAAAAATACATGCATGCAATCCTAATGTCTTTAATCATGTGCATGGAAGTTCAGTAAAACAGGGGTGCATTCCAATCTGTATGCTAAAACATTTTTAAATGACCTCCAATAGGCTTGTTAATATATTGTCAATGAAAGGCTAATTACTGACATGTTACGTATTGAACACAATATTGCCATAAATAAACAGCGGATTTGCATTTTGTATATTTCAAACACATCTGATGGGTTGGAAACAATAAAATACATGTACAACTGTGAGTAAGCAACTTTAATAGCAGACGGCTAGGTACAAGCCCACAAATAATGTAAACTGTATTTATTTATTGGGTCACTGAATCGTAAGAATCTGTTTGTAAAAGGGTATTTTCTGGTTTGTGTTTGTTTAGCCTGTTAACAGCCTGCGCACTACAGTACCAGCATGCAATGCCTACATTCGTTTGTTTGCTTACTTGTATATATTTGCATGTTGTCTATAAAGTCCTGAAATTATCAAGTGGATACCATACGTATCATTCTATATCTTAGGTGATCTCTTTGTGTCTACATCACTTTGTGTCTATTTTAAAGGGGTCAGAAATGGTAACCACCCACATTTTAGGGTGTCCCTTTTGAATATGTAAAAAAAAAAAAAAAAAAAACACTTAGCAGCCTCATATTTTTCTGTCACCTTGTAGTTGTTTACCTGCCCTGATGAAAATTTATCACACAAGGTCAGAGACTTTACAATCTCTATTTTTCTCTCTCCTTGTTTCTAGGGGGATCACCTAAACAAAAAGTTGTATTCTGTGAATGTAATTTGTACAGTATTTGCAAAACGTGGATTTAATGTTCTGGTGCAACAAAAAATATTCTACATCTTTGCTTTTCTCTGTTGTCTGATTTAATAAAAAAAGCCCTATGGGTATTTTATGATAAAAATATCATTCTTAGTGTTTTTTTTGTTGTTTTTTTTACTTGTGGTGATTCTGTGAATATCAAATGTATTGTACCACTGTTTTTATTCATCTAAACAATGATTATAGGCAGTACATCCCAATGCACTGTACACAAGCAAAGCACTGCAGTAATAACAATAACATCGTTACAAATCTTTCCAAGCATCAGTGACCTCTTTTGCAACAGCATGTAACCTCTGGCTTTGTTGGTTATTAGTTATGATGGATTTGGTACAGAGATATGACACAGGTTGACCCTGGGGCCCTCAGGAAGCAAGGTCCCCAGCACTGCTCCAGTACATGATAGAGTAAAACCCCTGGCTCTAAGCCATTGTGGTTGAAAAATGGATAAGAGCTCCCTTGTTCCCAGATATCGATGTACAAGATCTTCCATAGAGATTCTGCCTTCAAAGGTCAAAGTGGATAAATCTAAAATAGAAATGTTTTCTCTTATGTGTGTTGAGTCCAGGTACTGTATTATCAGAGATTATACTACTAACTTCTTAACATAATTATCCCGTGCTACATTTAATTGTGTGATGCAAATATATCCTTTTTTGATTAGATATTTTAAAGGACTGTGTGCAAACTGGAGGCATGTTGACAGAGTGGAGAATGCAATAAAGATTAAAGTTTCAGGGACAAATTTACAAAACATTTCCTTAATTATAGGGGCTTCTGTTTATTTATGCCCCCTCTCAATACCAAATAAAAAAGGAATTTTAAAAATCAGAAGCCAGTTTATTTTAGAAAGCCAAAAAAGAATGTGGGGTAATTTCATTTAATTTCATTTTTTTTAAAACTTATGGTAGTAGCTGTAAAAGCACTCACTGAGCCCTGCATGCCTGGTATACTGTGGATTTCTGGGAACTGGGAAAAGGTAAGCAACCATCAGAGTGCAAACAGGGACAACCCTACAGAAAAGTTTAAAAATACTGTACCTTTGTATTATATCAGTACATTACTCTGGAACAGAACAATTAGCAGACTATAGCAATATAATTAATTTGCTAAATAATATTGCACAGTTGACCATGTCTGTACTTTAGCTCTCAACTTTCTTATGTAGTCAACTATCTAGACTTTGATCAATTAAACATGTAGTGGTATAGTTATATCAGTGGCTCCTCTGGTGTCCCTCTGTACAGAACCTTTGTATTGCCATTATAGTTCCACTGCATTGCCATTGAGATCATCCGGTAATCCGAGTGAACACCTTGGAGAGACGAGAAGGTCTGGGGCCATTCAGTGCAGTATAATAAAATCAATTCTTAAATCAACTGGCAACAAAAGATAACTTATTGCTGGAGCTTAGAACAAGTAGTAACCATTGCTGAAGCATGCTGAATGAGTTCAATTGTGCTCAAGGAAAACGCAGGGAGACTTGCAAACAGAGTATTAAAGTGGCCTAACCTTGAGCTGATAAATGTACATAGGAGCACTTGAAAAATGAATTGGCAAAGTCTTAGTCTCATTCACAATAGCACATATATTTAAACATTTTAAAAAGATAAAGTCTTGAGGACTTCTATCACAATGGTCCTAGACCTTCAAGACTGCTAAAAAGTTTGAAGCAAAAAATGTTTTTTGAAAAGTAAGGCGAGGACTATTTATTGTTCATTTTACCCCACTTTGACTTGGTATTCAGACCTGCAATTAAGTTGAACAGATAATTTCACCCTTTTCAGAAATAAGCAAAACATTTAAATAAACAAGCTCTCTTGCCATTGCTGTGTACTACCTATGCAAATTGTCTAAATGAGCTATTTCTTCAAGACTTGAATTCTGCAATAATCCCTGGAGTCACCAATACAGAAACCCATCTGATGACAGACCAGAGATGTCAGCCCAATTAACAGGTTCAATCCAGTAAATTAGCAAAGAAGTTGAGAGGTAAAGCAATGCCTTTTTACTATGTGTAAAGCAAAAACATGTGCAATGTCTACTAGAAGTAGAACATGGCTTGATTTATGGTAAAATATTGAACGCATTGAAGTGCTATTGACTTGTATAGAACAACCTTGTATAGAACAAGGTTATTTATACATGTATTAAATGAGTCACTTCACATTTACATTTTTCTTATGGTGATGTGGGAAGAAATATCGAGATCACAGATTAAATGATCCCGGGATGATTAAGTAAAATTTCAGATTACTAATAATTCAAGTACAAATGACATTTTACAGCATGACATTAAGCTTAGGAAGGTATACAGTGTCTATTTATAAATCTAGTTAATCAGATCATCTATGATTTATACATACAAAGTCTAGCAAATGCACATTAAGCCAATGTTTCCAAAAGAGAAAACGATAGGTTGCGGAGGCAACCCCAGTTCCCTGAAAGAGAAAATAACCATCAAGGTATGGGATATTGCCGTTAGGCAGTAGGGATTGGCTGAGCTTTATAGCAAAGCTGGCGATAGGCCTCCGCGCGAGCTGCCTTGTAAGCCCGCCCCCCTGGGAGCTTACTACACGCAACGCGCGGAGAGACACTTCATCTTTTGCTCTTAAGCCTGTGAAGGCTTCCGGAGCGACCTCGCGGCTTGATGGTTATTGTCTCTTTCAGGGAACCGGGGTTGCATCCGCAACCTATCGTTCCCTTTCAAGTCGAAAATAACCATCAAGGTATGGGAACAGTGTACCCAAGCCGCCGCGAGGGAGGATTCTCGGCAGTAGGACAGACTTACGTCATAACGCAACTGCGTAGGCAGTACATCTACGCATATGCAGAACTGCGCCTCAGCTTCTATGCTCGCAATGACACCTGTCCTAAGGTGAAATAGTCACACCATATTTTCAACCACTCTATACGTCTGCAACCTGAGGCGTCATAGAGTGTAACACAGATGCTCCAAATGACGGAGCAGAGGATTCCAGTACATTCAACCGGTAGAACCTTGTAAAAGTATGCGGTGTAACCCAACTGCCTGCAGTGCAAATGTCAGACACCGGCACCCCTCTAAAGAGGGCCCAGGATGTTGCCATACCCCTAGTGGAATGTGCCTTCAACTGCCCTGGTGGCGGAAGGCCCATAGAATCATATGCTAACTTAATAGCATCCACTATCCAATGGGAAAGGCGTTGCTTAGACAACGGCGGACCCAGAGTCTTAGAACCATGGCATATGAACAGCTGTTCTGTTTGCCTCACAGTCCTTGTGCAGTCAATATAACACCTCAATGCCCGCACAGGGCAGAGCATGTGTAACCGCTCTTCCTCTGGGGAAGAAAAAGGAGGAGGATGGAACGCCATCAACTCGACTGGTTGGTTCATATGAAACGGAGATATGACCTTGGGTAAAAAGGCCGGATTTGGACGCATGGAGACCTTAGAACCGTCTCCTGCGAAACGAGTACATGATGAATGCACCGAAAGTGCATGTAACTCGCCCATGCGTTTTGCTGATACCAATCTTCATAGACACGAGCTTCATATCCACACTGTGGAGAGGCTCGAACTGTGCCTTGGTAAGGGCTTCTAGCACCACATCAAGGCTCCATGACGGTAAACTGGTCGTCCTTGGAGGCCGCAAGCATCTTGCGCCTTTCAGGAACTGAGATGCCAGAAAATGGCAACCAGGTGATAACCCGTCAATGCGTACATGGCAAGCCGAAATGGCGGCTAAATACACTTTAAGTGTAGAGGGAGATTTCCCCTCATCTAGCAGCTTCTGCAGAAACTGTAATATCACTGCCATAGGGCAGGAGACCGGGTCATGGCCCTCAGCCAGACACCAACTTTGAAACAATTGCCACTTATACGCATACTGCGACCTAGTAGAGGGCGCTCTCGCACTCTGAATGGTCGATATCACCACCGTCGAAAGCCCTAAGGCTGACAGGCGCTCCCGCTCAGGGGCCAAGCCCATAACTGCATGAGTTTGGGGTTTGGATGCCATAGCCCTCCTTGGGCTTGGGACAACAGGTCCGCTCGCAGAGGGAGCTCCCTCGGGAACCATATCCTCCGAGGCCACCGAGGAGCGATCAGAATCACTGTCGCTTGCTCTACCCTGACCCTCCAAGAAGGCAGGGAGCATCGGAATCGGTGGAAATGCATACAGGAGCCCTGGCGGCCATTCGTGAGCCAGTGCATCGACTCCTAGGGGGCTGTCGAGGTCCTTCACCAAGAACCATAGGGGACAGTGCGTGGTCTCTCGCGAAACGAAGTGATCGACTTGCACTGTGCCGAACCATTCCCAAATGCACTCGAGGGTGAAGGCACCATTCGCCTGCAAGAGGACCTCCTCTGGACAGGAGATCCGCTGCGTAATTGACTCTGCCCGGTAGGTGAACCGCATGCAGAGAGGCTAAAAGCGGTTGTGCCCAAAGCAACAGCCGTGTTACCATCCGGTGAAGACCGGGGAACCGCAAGCCGCCCTGGCGGTTGATATACGCCACTACCATGGAGTTGTCTGACCACACTAACACGTGCTTGCCTAGAAGCACTGGCAAGAAGTGCCGAAGGGCGAGGTCCACCACTCTGAGTTCCAGAGCATTGATGTGGGCTGACCTCCAGGGTCCTGACCACACTCCACGTGTCCCTGTCCCGTTCCAGACTGCTCCCCAACCCTGGTTGGAAGCGTCGGTTGTGATGACTTCCTTTCGGAAGATGGGACCCAAGCGTACGCCCTGGTGGATGTTCGGCGGAACTTTCCACCAGCGCAGTGCTTCCAAGCAGGTTCGGGATACCCTCAACCTGCGGTGTTTGTCTCTCCGCGGATGCAACGCGAAGGCATTGAACCAGGCCTGCAGAGGTCTCTGGTGTAGTAAGCCCAAAGGAAGGGCTTGCGAGGCGGCAGCCATCAACCCCAGCATGCGCTGACACAGCTCCATGCTGACTGTTTCTCTCACCGCTCCAGCGAGGCAACTCTTTGTGTCGACAGGGTCGCTTCCAGTTAAAGCCTCCCCCCTTCAGTGTCGGCGTCTTCACTAACGCGGCGAACGCAGCGTCCACCGGTGGAAAGGACACTAAACCGGCCTCACTAGCCCCCTGCATAGTAAAGGCCGAAGCCTTGCAAGAAGTCGCAGGAGCAGAGGCCGGAGCCCCCCAAGTAGACTGCACCTGTTTAACAAAGTCCGGGAATGCCGGAAGTATCCTGGACTGATGGGACTGGGCTGAAGGCGACTCAAACAGAGATCGCCAGGGAAGCTCTGTCCCAGGCCAATCGATGCCCAAGTGGCGGGTTGCTCTGTCCACCACAGACCACATAGGGTCATCAGTATCCATCACCTCGGACTCAGCGACCTGATCCAAGTGCTGGGAGGCTACCTCAGCCTCTATACTGTCCCCTTCCAGGATGTCAGATGCATCCCTGGAAATGGCATTGATATCCCAGTCCTTTTGAGGTTGCAGTGGAAGGGAAATGGCCAATGGAGGTTGTAGAGGAGCCACTGGCTGGTTGGCGACGGGCCCAGTGAGTTGTTCTGGGGCTCGAGGCACTGCATTAGCTAGGGACATGAGAAGAGACTGCTGTCCCATCATCACCTCCATGAACTGAGACATCTTGGAGGTTAGCTCTACCACCCCCGACCTGTCTCTGCATCGCCTGTCACGATGAGGGGAACGAGAGCGTCCTCTACGTCGAGGCGATCTGGAGGGCGACCTAGCCTCCCGACGAGGGCATACCCTAGAAGGGGAGGGGCTGCGAGCCCTAGCGCGTCTGGTGGGGGACCTCTGACCAGCTGTAATCTGGGAGGCCGGGCTCGTGGAGAGCTGCAGTCGCCCTGGCGGCGTCGCCGTAGACGACGGCAGGGCTGAAACGGTGTGGGAAGATCCCGAGGAGGGAGAGTGCCCACCCACTGATTTCTTAGCCCTTTGCCGAAGGGCATGTAGCTGAAAACCAGCACAAAGTTGGCAAAAAGCCCTATCCGCCAGCGCGGATGTGGCGTGTCCTGGCCCAAGACATGCCACGCACTCATCGTGTGGGTCACTGGCAGGCAGCTTAGCCTGACAGGACGTGCAACGATGGAAGCCTGACATCTCCGTCGAGCACGGCACAGCAAACATCAAAGGTGCGTCGAGCACCGAGCGTCGAGAGCCGAAGCGCCGAGCGTCTAGCGTCGAAGCACTGAGTGTCGAGCGTCGAAGCGTCAAGCGCCAAGCACCGACGCACCGAGCGTCGAGCACTGAGTCCCAAGGGCGGAAGTGCTGCACCAAACGCCGAAGCGCTGCACCACGCAGAGCGAGTACCGAGCGTCGAGACGCTAGCATGAGACGCCTAAGCGTCAGCTGACCCACAGAGCGGAGACGCTAGTGCTGGTACAGTGTCTTATTTGGTGAAATACTTACCTTGGTGCTTAAGGGAGTATTGTGCTTTGTGGTCGTCTTCTTAATGGTGAAAAGGGATTTTTTTTTTTTTGGGACGCTGCAGCAAGTGCTTAGTGTACTGTATGAATGACTGTAGGGCAAACCGTACAGCTACCACGCGTGGGGAACACACAGCAGTGGAAGATTTATAGAGGGCTGCAGAGCAGACTCCACATACACACGCGGTCTAGCCAGGCAAGACCGAGGCTGCAATACACGCGTGGCCAAGGCCAACGACGCACGTCCAAATAAAATATATATATATAACAAATATGTAATATATATACAAAACCCCCAAAACACACAATTAAATATTAGTAATAATATACTAATAAAGAAAAGACGAAGACCACGAGGTTAAACAAAAACGCGATGCTGAAGCAAAGTGTGAAAGGATATATAAAGTAATATATAAAATATATATACACAATTATATAACCAAATTTACCAACAATAAATGCAACTGAAATAAACTCGGAGAAGGGGCAAAAACCAGCTTCTCAAGCCTAAGCTCAATGAGTACAGACAGTTACAAGCTCTAGTACCTACGGCTACCGATGCTGAAGACAAAAGAGGAAGTGACTCTCCGTGCGTTGCGTGTAGTAAGCTCCCAGGGGGGCGGGCTTACACGGCAGCTCGCGCGGAGGCCTATCGGCAGCTTTGCTATAAAGCTCAGCCAATCCCTACTGCCTGACGGCAATATCCCATACCTTGATGGTTATTTTCGACTTGAAAGGGAACATCAAAAGTGTTAATTAGCCCCTACACTTCGTCCAGATGCAATAATAGAGTTTGTAATTCTGAAAACGGTCTTCTTAAAAGCTCATTCAACATGAAATTTAGTTTAAAAAGACCTGTTTAATACTGGGTCTTACTGAGATGGATTTTATTCACAGATTTACTGGAGGATACTTATCAACAGTATATAGAGTTGGTGATATTAAACAGAGAGATGCACAAGTCTTTTGAATAGTGCTTAAGGCTCTCGTTTGTGGTATGCATGGTTGCCATAGCGCCCAGCCTCTGTCTGGTTGTTTTCTTTCAGAGCATTATCCAGGCAAAAATTTGGCACCGAAGGACAATTCCATCCCACGTGTTTATACCAGCTAGTCCTGAATATTGAGTTTGAATCTGCATTGTTTTCCAGTGCACATAAGAACACAAAAAATATTCAGGCCTGTCCCTTGCTTGAATACAGTTAGGTCAACATATTTTTACAACTTAACCCTTTACTGCTAAGGGTATATTCCCATACCTATTTAATGCCTATTTTCTCAATGTCAAATATATTGGGCACTGGGCAGCAAAGGGTTAACCTGGTAAACTATTCCATGCATTTATAATATGCATAATAAAGTATTTTGTCCTGAAATTTTTTTCAGCTTCAAGCCATAAATAGTATATCAGGTTAACCTTTACTAGTGCCATTTAGGAATTCAATTAAGTACCCATTACTCAGATTAAATTATTTAAATCTGTCCCCATGCTTATGTTTTGTATTTGTACCACAATTTCACTATGCACTTACTAGACTTTGCTATGCTATGCTTTAACTATGGTATACCTCAGTGAATTTTTATAAAAGCCAGTGGTTGCCTGTGACAGGATGGACCGAGGTTTGAGACTCAGAGACAGTATAAAGTTCAAAAATAAAGTTTTTAATAAACAAAAATACAAAATAAACCAGCACAAGGGCCAAACAAAAAGGTTTTAAACATAAAATACAAACACAAAACAAAAACTTACAAAATAAAGTTTCCAGGCTGGGCGTTGCCTTCACTGGACCAGAAAAACAGAAAACACACAAACACACTCTTGCTTCTAGAACTCTCCTTCCACTCTCTCTCCTAGCCAGGGCCTCTCCCCTGGCTTTTATCCCCTGTGGCTGGAGCCCAATTAATCAATAATTGCTAATTAGTCAATTAGGGCTCCAGCCACATTCTCACATGTTTTCCTGGCAGGGAGGAATTTTAACCCCCTCCTTGCCAGTCCCAACCATGATCATAAAGACGGGGCAGTACCCCGTCACATATCCCCCCCCTTGTGCCAAGCACAACATGGCCTAAATGGCCACCTCCCCCCTCAGTCTCAGTCCCGGAAGAGGGGGAAGCACAGTGTCCATGGGGGGTGGCCATGGTGGGACGTCCGGCACCACCCAATTCTTCGTGGCCAGCAGCTCCCTCTTCCGGGGCTCCGGCCACACACTATCTTGCCGCGAAAGTGCCGCTGAGGGAGCTGGTCTCCTGACCTCCCTCCCCCTCTTCATGGCCAGCAACTCCCCTCCGTGGGGCTCCGGCCATAGTGTAGCGACCCCAGGCGAAACAGGATCCCTGGCAACCCCAGGCGACGGCAGCAGCAGCGGACCCTCGGGAGGCGACGGCAGCAGCAGCGGACCCTCGGGAGGCGACGGCAGCAGCAGCGGACCCTCGGGAGGCGACGGCAGCAGCAGCGGACCCTCGGGAGGCGGAGACGGGAACGGCGGCCCGGCTCCCTCTGGTGGCGGAGACGGGAACGGCGGCCCGGCTCCCTCTGCTGGCGGAGACGGGAACGGCGGCCCGGCTCCCTCTGCTGGCGGAGACGGGAACGGCGGCTCGGCTCCCTCTGCTGGCGGAGGCGGGAACGGCGGCCCCTCTCCCTCTAGTGGCGGAGGCGGAAACAGCAACTCGTCTCCCTCTGCTGGCGGAGGCGGGAACAGCAACTCGTCTCCCTCTGCTGGCGGAGGCGGGAACAGCAGCTCGTCTCCCTCTGCTGGCGGAGGCGGGAACAGCAGCTCGTCTCCCTCTGCTGGCGGAGGCGGGAACAGCAGCTCGTCTCCCTCTGCTGGCGGAGGCGGGAACAGCAGCTCGTCTCCCTCTGCTGGCGGAGGCGGGAACAGCAGCTCGTCTCCCTCTGCTGGCGGAGGCGGGAACGGCAGCTCGTCTCCCTCTGCTGGCGGAGGCGGGAACGGCAGCTCGTCTCCCTCTGCTGGCGGAGGCGGGAACGGCAGCTCGTCTCCCTCTGCTGGCGGAGGCGGGAACGGCAGCTCGTCTCCCTCTGCTGGCGGAGGCGGGAACGGCAGCTCGTCTCCCTCTGCTGGCGGAGGCGGGAACGGCAGCTCGTCTCCCTCTGCTGGCGGAGGCGGGAACGGCAACTCGTCTCCCTCTGCTGGCGGAGGCGGGAACAGCCTGTATTCTTCCCCTACAGGTCCCTTCAGCCATAGGCCTGTGGGCTTCCCCTTCTCGGGCCGTGGACGCACTGACTCCTCCGTCTCGGGCTGTGGACGTTCGGGCTCCTCCCTCTCGGGCTGTGGACGTTCGGGCTCCTCCCTCTCGGGCTGTGGACATTCGGGCTCCTCCCTCTCGGGCTGTGGACGTTCGGGCTCCTCCCTCTCGGGCTGTGGACGTTCGGGCTCCTCCCTCTCGGGCTGTGGACATTCGGGCTCCTCCCTCTCGGGCTGTGGACATTCGGGCTCCTCCCTCTCAGGCTGTGGACATTCGGGCTCCCCCTCTCTGGGCGACGGCAGCGGCCCCCATTCTAGCTCTCGGGACGGCAGCTCCTCCCCTTCTGGCTCTCGGGACGGCGGCTCCATCCCTTCTGGCTCTCGGGACGCCGGCTCCTTCCCTTCTGGCTCTCGGGACAGCGGCTCCTCCCCTTCTGGCTCTCGGGACAGCGGCTCCTCCCCTTCTGGCTCTCGGGACAGCGGCTCCTCCCCTTCTGGCTCTCGGGACAGCGGCTCACCCCTCTCTGGCTCTCGGGACAACAACTCACCCCTCTCTGGCTCTCGGGACGACAGCTCCACCTTCTTTATTGGAATGACTGGGGCATCTCCCATATCTACCGCCAGGTAATTAACGACCATCAAGGCCAGCTCTGCGAAGGACGCCGGGTGATGCTGTTCCTCCCACTTTTCCCACCTCCCCCCATCTCGACGCCACAGCGTGTTGATAACTATGGGGAGGTCGTGGAAGAGGTCCGCCTCAGGGTGCATCAACCAGTCCCATATTTCCTGGGATGGTGGTGAAGGCGGTGATGTAGGAAGTGGTGGGGTGGCTGCCGAGGACGGGGTTTGCAGCTGCTCCTGGTCCCGATTGTGGGGGCATCCTGCCCAGTTGTGGCCATCCACCTCACAGTACCCACACCAGTCAGATGGTAGCCCATCTGGACAGGACCTCCACCGATGATCCTCCTTCCCGCAACAGGAACACCACGGGAAGAGGCTCGCTGGGTCCTCCAGCTGGGGTGGCTGTTGTTGCAGCAGCCTACATTTCTTCGGCTGCTGCATCTCCTGCCTTTGCCGCTGTCTGCTCTTCTTCCCCATTTTCCAAAAAAAATAACTCCCAAAATTCAAGAAAAAAAAAAAAAAAATACTGCTCTGAGCCTCCAGGTGGCGCTATCCCACTTCTGACACCAAATGTGACAGGATGGACCGAGGTTTGAGACTCAGAGACAGTATAAAGTTCAAAAATAAAGTTTTTAATAAACAAAAATACAAAATAAACCAGCACAAGGGCCAAACAAAAAGGTTTTAAACATAAAATACAAACACAAAACAAAAACTTACAAAATAAAGTTTCCAGGCTGGGCGTTGCCTTCACTGGACCAGAAAAACAGAAAACACACAAACACACTCTTGCTTCTAGAACTCTCCTTCCACTCTCTCTCCTAGCCAGGGCCTCTCCCCTGGCTTTTATCCCCTGTGGCTGGAGCCCAATTAATCAATAATTGCTAATTAGTCAATTAGGGCTCCAGCCACATTCTCACATGTTTTCCTGGCAGGGAGGAATTTTAACCCCCTCCTTGCCAGTCCCAACCATGATCATAAAGACGGGGCAGTACCCCGTCACATTGCCCTACTCAATAAATTCTAAGTCAGTCTTACTGGAAATTGTGGAGAGACTACTGCAGACTAATAAACTATTCATTAGTGTCTGGTGGAAGCAAAGCATGCAGTAATCTAAGGGTTTTACACTAGGTACTCAACACCCAGCTTGCTGAAACCTGTTTGCTGAATCCAGTTGGGTTTATAGTTATGAGCTGTTGCTTAGATGTATACTTTTAAAGTTCCAGGGCCTGATTATGATCTTTTCTGCAATTTTTTAGGACCTGTCTACGTGATTGGATTTGGCATCGCCCTGGTGTGTGGCATGTTCTCCGGGTATATATTGGGTAAAGGCCTACTTTCAAAACGATAATGTATCCATCCACCATGCCAGAATTCTGCATGAATGATAATCATAATACCCCTGGCCATCACAATCCCCTAAGCATGTTTGCGATAAGCTTGAAAAACATATTTGTCATCACAATCCTCTGCCTACCTCTCTCCACCAACTGTGTGAAATATTATTAAATTAACATCCCTCAAAACAGCTTCCAGCACCTTGTGCCTATGCCATGTCATGTGAAGGCTATGATCAGGGCAGGAGGTGGTCCAACCCAATATTAAGTATAGGTCCTAAATAAATTATAACTAAATCAATAAGGATTGCGCTTGTCATAACTCCAGGTGCAATAAGAGTTTAGACTCCCCAGTTACAAATGAAGTAGCTGTACATGACTCCCCAGAGCAAACTTAACCAAGGTGATTAGCAAGGTAGGTGGTAACATGAAAATCCATATGCCTGTTTTTTTTTTGTTGTTTTTTTTTTATAAATAATGAAGCTTTCAAAGTTTGTTGTATGATACAAATAATCAGAATAGAAAGCTGTTACTGTCAGCTACATAAGCAGTCTTAGTACAATACTGCCTGTTTGGTGCTTTCAAATCATTCTTGTTCGGATTTGTTTCCATGCTGTCTGATCAATAACCACACAGCCAGGTTTCAGAGTGCCAAACTATCAGGAGCCTGCTGTCCAAACACACAAACTTACATTTCAAACATGAGATTTTAATTCAATACTTAAAAAAAAAAGCAGTATTTGGTTGTTGGTTTGTCTGTGCAGTAGTTAATCAACACAGAGGAGCCATTAAACATTTTATAACATATTTCCTTTCAGCCAACATTAAATATTAGTGCAGGCAGGGTAATTACGTTAGTGTTCATGATGAATTGGTGAAGCGTGACGCATTTAGAGAGAATAAACTCAATACTCCAATACAGCCTGCGTTTCTTTCTCACTTGTTAGCAGTCTTAGCAAATGTACTGTCTGGGGAGTGGGCAGTAGCCACTAGGGTGTTTCTGATCTGGACAGCTTTGCTTTCTCTTGTACCTTGCAGTGTATTACCTTGAAGAAATAGCAGAAACGTTAAACAACCACAGCCTCACCATCCGTGGCATGTAACAAATGACATTGGTGCTCACCTGTTGGGCCTTGTCTCTTCTGGATGACAGCAGCAGCTCCTCTCATGGGCACTGTGATATTTTGTTGGTTGAGTTGGACTTCTGTTTGCTCTCAGTGAAAAGCTTGAGACCAAGATTCCCCTTTTTGTCAGTATTTAGAATAACTGCAGTTAGACCATTATTTCAAAAAGAGAATTCATCACCGAGATGCAACTTTGTCTAATATTCTTTTAGTACCGGTAGGTACTGAGAGGCTGAAATATATATATATATATATATATATATATATATATATATATATATATATATATATTTTCAACACTGTGTTAAAAGTAATGCTGTAATGTTTTACGTATAGTAATGGCTGGGTTGTGGTAATTTTTCTAAATGACAGTTAGTGAGGCACACAAGAGAAGTTCAATTAGAAAAATAAAAAAATGGAAAAACCCCAACATTAGTACACAGACTTGTAGATAAACAACTCCCAGCACAATTCATGGCTGTACCCTTCTGCATGAGTCAAAGGGTTTAATTGTAGCTCAAAACCTAGAGAATCGATAAGAGAATCACCCAAAAGAAATGTAAATCTACACACGCCAGTGATTTGATTGGTTCTACGAGTCTGACTTCAAACATGAACTGCTGTTAAAATGAAGTTCTTCAATCACTCAGCTATGTGGTTACCTTGCTGTTTTCTCAGGGTCTCAGAGTGGCACTGCCCAGTATTCAGACTGTTCAGTTCTTATTAATGAGCTTGGCTATTGCCCTAGTGGTTTAGAATATCTGCTGTTCTTTGCTTATTTTCGGATAATTATACTTCAACTGCTGATTTTACAACTTGCCTTCAGTCCCAAGTGTGCGCCTCCTAAATTCCCAATTCATTTAGTATGCATAGCATTCTTAGCATTCGGTGTTGTGGCTCACAGGAAGAGGTTGCAGTTTATTTATTTACAAAGATGTGGGGGAAAGCAAGGGAAAATTGCAAAATGACCCTGCAAAATTATAATGGTCAACCTTTATATGGTAGCAGTTTCATTCCCAGTTTTACTACGAGCTTGATTAGCCACAGCGTCTAGGTAACAAGCTCAGGCATGTCTTATTAAATTCATAGCAAAACCCGGACTGCATCAAACTGCTATGCAACGGGAGCCTTATTTCCAACCCTGGGAAGATAAGTGTTCTCCACCAACAGGATATCATAAACAGAACTCAAAGAAAAGTTTTTATTCTCATTCACAGTAACAGCTTTTTTTGTCTTTTTTGATTAACGACTTTCATGAAACACTTTCAACTGTTTTAGAGAGGGTTAGAAGTTTATTCTCTTTTATAAAGGCACCCTTTACAACCCTAACCTGGCAGTCTTTATTTTTTAATCCAATTCTGTTTTTAATGTAAGTACCAGCACCAGCAACAAACCAAGGAATACAAGTATTCTATATTATCTGAACAAATCAGAGAGATGATTTAATAAATTTGATGTTAATCCAGGATTGGGATTTAGGATAAGTATGTGCTTGGCCTGGACATGAACACAGGAAGAATCTGATTAATCATTTTACTGTCACATCAATGTATCACTGAGATCTTGGACGATCGTTAAGTTTCTGTTTACACTAAAGAGATATCCTATACTGCTGAGTTGCTGTTTGTATAGGATGGATAATGTTAGTATCAGATTTCAGTTACATTACTGGAATTAAAAGTTGCTTCAAGGGGCTTGTTAGGAATATGGGTCACCAAGTAATTTGTAAAGTTTCCCATTCAATGTAGGGTAGTAAGTAGCTGCAATGACAGAGCTGCGGAGGTGGTGTGATGTGGAAGAACATGAACACATGCAAAAGTAAGCAATTTTTTTATCTTACAGGTAAATGGATAATTGTGAGTGATGTATTATGTGTTGGGGGCTGTCTCTATCACATTTCAAAAATCCTTCAAAAACACATTTTCATAGTCTTCAGGTATGCTAAATTTGAGTTCAGAAATATATTTCCGTGCCAAATCCTGCTTTTTTCTTTCCAGTTTATATTGGATTATGTGTTCCTGTTAAAGACCATGAAACTTTTTTTTTTTTTTTTAATTTTGACAAATGTACATACCTGTGACTAGGATTACATTTGAATTATTGCATTATCCTTATTGCAGCTTTTCCAAATAAAAACTGTGACAAAGATAACTGATGATTTGTGTTATTTTATGCAGTGTTTGTGTTAAATGATTACACACAGGTGTCATAGTTTGTGTTACTTTTTAAAACCTAATATAAGGATAGCAGTGCCATATCACATTTTTTTTTATCCTAGAGTAAAATAGAAGTAATTAAACTCAAGCGACAAACATTTGAGTCTGAATAGTTTCAGATTACTACCCAGTCTTTTGCACCTTGCCCAGAAATGTGTGTGTTTGTATCTCTTTTTACATTTTGTTCACTATAAAATTGACAGATCTGGAGCTGAATTAAACCTGCATGCTTCCCGTGCTGCAGTGCCAGGTTAAGGAAGGGAATAGCTTGGTTATTTTGACTGGATTTAACTGAGATTCAGGAGTATTTTAATTAAATGGTGTTGACAGATCTCCTGTACTATGGTACCTAATTACATTGAGGAATGTGTTAAATGAAATTGATCCACTTCTCCTGAATTTGTACACAAACAGCAATATTTTCAGTCAGCATCTGAGAGTCAGCTTTTTTAAAAAAATGGCATTAGCACTGACAGTTTTGCCAGACACATGTTTATGTGCATCTTAATTATCCACACTAATTCTTTTTTTATATTTGTGTTTAAATTATAATAAAAAAAATAAAAAAACAATGAGCGCTGGCAACTAAACATGCTTGTAGCGATGCCTGTCTGGGTAAATAAGTGTATGAATGTTAAAGTGCGTTCTTATTGAGTGATTTATTTGCATGTTGATTTATTTAGCTAAAGACAGGTGTTTTTGTCTGCATTGTTATATTTCAGGTATTAGGTGGAGGAAGGCTGCTGAAGAACAATGGAAGGTAACAGTGCTGACATGTAAAGTTGTGTTTGAAAAAATTACATTTTGTTGATAGATTTGAAAAATATGAAAGTTACAAATCATTTTTTACTGGCCCTTTCATACTTAAACCTTGAGATGCACACTTTAGTTGAACAAACTACATTTTGGTTTCACAGACTTTAGTCTAGCAATAATATTGGACTACCTTCCCAAGGGTAACTTGTCCATGGGAATATAACAAGTAGGCCTTAAAGCTTTTACCTGATGTAGGGGTTGTTTTTAATATGTTATTTATGTACCCTGTTAAAATATTTCCATTAAGAATAAGATAAATATCTCTTAATGTCTTTATAAAAAGTTAAACTTGAATACATTATACAGTTGACTGACTGATAAAAACTCACTCTCTCCAAATCTTTTGAACACAAACCAAAGAGGATCTTTAGCTTTCTGTGAATTCTATATTTATCAAGCTGGAGTTTTCCTCTAGGAGTGATGTTTACTGTATAAACCCACTTTTTCACTTACAACACTACAAACAATAACAATACATTGAAATAAGGTTATATAAAACAGTATTCATATATTTTAATCATGTTGATAAATCATGGTTTAAACATAAATAACATAAATAAATAAATAAATAAATAAATAAATAAATAAGAATCCCAGTTTATTAATTTTTCACTTAAATGTACATGTTTAAGGTCCGATTACACAGTTTTGTAATTTGGTGTCGGTGTGTCCTGGGAATTGGGTAAAGCTGTTGCACTCTAGACAGTGTATTTGCAAATGAACATGGAGTTTATAAAGTCACTTCGGCACTTTGCACTACTTCCATGGAAAAACTAAAATGAAGGAATGAAATACATCAAATAGCAGTGAAAAAGCAACTAATTGTAATATGGAATCCCTACTAATTCATTTTAGGCAGTTAGGTACATATAGGCGGCCATTCTAATCTTGTTACATCCTTTGGTGTCTCATTTCCAACTGCACAATAATGACCACGTGACTCTCTCTACCACTTTTTATGTTTGTTACTCGTCTATTTTTTAATGGATTTTAACAAAAGTACACTTATCATTACCTATCAGTACTAAGTGCTGTATTTTTCAGAAATGCATCAACAGCTTAAATTGAAAGGAACAGGATGTGTTGAACACTTAGCTTATATTTAAACGTGATGATGGATAGATGCACCCTGGTCAGGATCTCAACCACATTTTCACAAATATACCCTGCTGGGTTAAATATCGTCATTAGTGAGAGTAGCACACCAGCTACGCTACATACTGGATGTGTTTTGCTTTGCAAAAATATGAATTACGCGTAATATTTCAATTTAGTGTAAAGAATAGGCATAGGAATTTTGCAGCACAGCTTGAGTCTGCCTGTAATCAAGAGCCAGAGCCAATGCGATGCTCCCTTCGGAGTCCCCAGCGAAGACAGGCATAACTGACAGAGCCAGGTCGCAAACGTGTGCTGTATGACTCACCCTGCGAGCCATGCGGCTGCACTTCTACTAGGTGAGTCACTCTGGGACCCCGGTTAGATTATATTTTGACTGTACTCTGAACAGGTAAGTTGAGCCTCCTTGAAATTCAGGCACTTACCGAACAAGATTTGTAAATGAACGAAAACATTAATAAAATTAAATTTCTTGGCCGATTTCTTAAATCCATAGAACTAGAATCAAATGAAAAAAAAAAGTATTGATACCAATGCACAAAACAAAATGAGGAAATATCACCCATAACTAAACACTCAATAATGCTACATTTTGAAACACTAATAGAAACGTTAATAAATTCAAGGAAAAACGATTTGACTAGAAGTGAAGACATTGAGAAATATGAAATTATTATGTTTCTTTTAGTATTTTTAAACATGGGGAATTAGCAGAGAAAGATTACAAACAAATGTTCTGTTAAACTGTAGTAGCCAGAGTGATTAATGGAAATTTAAAGAGAAGCAGTCCAACCGTGAATAACAAGAAATGGCACACAAAATAAGCATGAGATAAATGCTGTATCTAAAAGATCTATAAAATTTGGAAATATGAGAACATGTACAAGGTACAAGGTAAATAAAACATGAACTGCCAGACTGCTGTCATCAGTACTGTCCGGATATAATGAAGTTTATGTAAGGACAAAGAACAAAATCTGGTATGTGCCAATGATTGTACATGGTAGCTATTCAATAGTGCAATACATTTTTGTAATATGTTCTGTATATCAACAGTGTACCAAAAAACATTTGGTTCTGTTTTTCTTTACAAAAGTATACTGTGTTTCTCATGCCGATTTAGAAATTTTTCTGTTACCATGGTTAAGAAAGGATCTTTTATATAAAAACAACCTAGGGTCAGAAAGACTCAATGCGAATGAAAAAGCTATATTACGTTGTACAGCCAATGACAGTAAAAACCTTTTGCCTTTTGGCAGGGAGTAAATAATCTCTAAACTGATCAATTTTCTTGTCAAAACCATGCTTTAAAAATAAATGTGTACAGCAATAAATGTAGAGATATTGTTAGATTTGCAGTATATTGGACTTTAACTCTAATGAAATCCTTAAAGGGCTATACGTTTAAAATAAACCATATCAACACCATGGTTACTGATTATCACTGCAATATAGATAAGGATATCTGTATAGTTCAAAAGCCTTACATAATGTACTGCAATCTTGCTATCAGTTTCCCAATGTTCCATATTGATAAGTACAGAAAAGCACCCACAAATGTGACCCCATGAACATTATGCAGTCTAATTTAGAGGACTGTATTGTGGGGTCAAGTAACCCCACAACCACAATCCAACAATTTATGTTTCACCAAATGCATATTTGGGGGGTTTCAAAAATAAATAAATACAAGTGGCAATGGTTGTTTTTTTTTCCTTTTCCACAAGTACAAAATGCTGTTGCTTGCCTTTTTCAAATGATCTGCTATTGATTTCTAAAGCCCCTGTTAATTGCACTTCAGTGCTATGTATTCTGGTTCTGAAATCTTAATTTATCTACAGTCAGTAATTTCCTGCATGCGACTTCAAATTATACCGTCTATACTGTACGTTGCTGCTCAAATTGCATTTTTTCACTAGGTGGTATATGGTTATGGATATACTTGTCTGGGGAAGTTCAATTGCCCCCAAATTATAAATGTTTTATTTTTAATTCCTACTCTTAATTCAAAGCTAATTCTTTTTTTTTTCTTATTTGTTTTCCCTTAAAAAGTAAGTAGCAGGGTTCTGAAAAATATAACTTGGTATGTCCCCTCGTGTTGCTGCGACTGTTTAAATAATGTACCTGGAATTTGTCTTTTCATTGTTAACACCCTGACAACTTTTTACACCTAGAACTTTAAAATCTGTTTCAAAGCTCTTTTCAAAATGTCCGCTCTAGTGCACTGGGGTTTGAGATCTGTCCTCTAAATCACTGTAGGAAGAGCAATTTAAAAAAAAAAAAAACATAACAAGTGGTCTGGCTTTTCTGTTCCATACCACATCATAAAACATATTGCTGTCTTACCTTTTTGATAGTGTGGGTAATAATCCTTACACTTTACACAAACATACAGTTGGGTTTTTACTGGAGCAATCTAGGTAAAGTACCTTGCTCAAGGGTACAGCAGCAGTGTCCCCCACCTGGGACTGGACCCCTGACCCTCCGGTCAAGAGTCCAAAGCCCTAACCACTACTTCACACTGCTGTGGATTGGGAATACAGAGTTCAGAAGTCCTTATTGATTTGTGCCTACTGAGAGCAAGCAGTCTTCTTGTGTTCTTATGTTCTTAATAACTCAGGGAAGACTAGACACTGTTAAGTCATGCTTGTTTCATGACTCTGCTTAGTGCTAATCCTGGACTACCTACCTTAGATAAGGTAGTCTAGATGAAGACATCAAACTATCAACGTTTTTGATCACATTTAGTTTAGCAATAGCACTAGTTGCTTAGTGCTTAATACTAATATCTGTATGTCAGAAAAGGTAGAATGATGGTGTAGAACCCATTTCTATGAAATGCATACTATACCTTTAAGAACTTTAAGTGCCAATTGAGAACACAGGCTGTTTGTTAAGTGTTCTAATCATTTTCTCTTTGTAGGCAAAAGGTATTTAAACTGAGTCAACCCCCCCATCCCAAGATGAAGGAGAAGTTTTTTTTGCAGAAGACGCAAGGACTATTGATTTGTTTTATGGCGAGTGCTTGAAAACCAACTTAATTACATTGAGATGTTCTCTCTGCTTGTGCCAGTTGCGCTATTTTGTAACCTCTTAGATCCACAGCGGAAGTATTCTGTATAGATAAATTCAAATTATTACTTACCCTCCCCGCTCCGTGTTAGGGCAATATGTATCGTGTATGTGTTTTTATTTATTGTTTGTAACTATTTTAAGGTTGTTGCAACATGGAATTGCTTATTTTACCAGTTGCTTGGTGGTAGTTAATTATTTTTAGTATTAGTGAACTTTATATTGCTGGATTGTGAGATTCTTTTTTTGTGTGTGAATACATATTTGAGATTTGGTTGCTTTTATGTTCATTTTTTTCTTTATTTTCACTGATATTTGATTTTTATTTTGGTTTGATTGTGTTTTGTAGTAGGCACTGCTGCTAAGGGCTGAGCATTTTTACTTGTCACCTGATTGTTGCTGAATTGAAACAATTGCTGCTACATTGAAACAATTGCTGTTAAATTGAATATTTGCCCTTTGTGCTAATAAATTTGTCAACGTTTAATTGGTCTGTTGGTCATGTCCTTGCCCAATAAAGAACGTTAACGAGGATTTTCCTCTTCTCCCCATTAGCATCTTGGCAGTGGCACAGCAGCTACAACCAAGTACATTTTCTAATTAATTAATAGGTGTTGAAACTTGTTGCAATGGGATTATAGATCGAAAGGAATTTAATTCATTGCACTGTGTTTTGAATAGGTCAGCAAATCTTGTTAAACATTACACAGTACTTTTTTTTTTTTTAATTTAGTTTTTGCCAATTATTTTTATTATTTTCTCCCAATTTGGAATGGCTAATTATTTTTTTTGGCTCAGTTCACCGCTACCACCCCTGCGCTGACTTGGGAGGGCAAAGACGAACACACGCTGTCCTCTGAAGCGTGGGCCGTCAGCCGACCTTTTTTTTTTTTTTTTCACACTGCGGACTCCCCATGCAGCCACCCAAGAGCTACAGCATCAGAGGACAACGCAGCTTTACAGGCAAGCCCGCAGGCGCCCGGCTAGACTACAGGGGTCGCTGGTGTGAGGACATCCTGGCCGGCCTAACCCTCCCTCCCCCCGGGCGACGCTCGGCCAATTGTGAGCCGCCCCATGGAAGCTCCCGTCCACGGTCGGCTGTGGAATAGCCTGGACTCGAACCTGCGACGTCCAGGCTATAGAGCGCATCCAGCACTCCACGCGGCGCGAGGATGCGCCACTTGGGAGCCCCCATTATACAGTACATTGATAGACTGCGGTGAGCTGTCAGTTTTACTGGGTGAATTTACAGCCCTCATAAAATGAGAATTGACAGCAGTATAATTGTAAGAATTAAATATTTCATGGCATGACTGGATGAACTTGAATTTCATCCAGTCATGAGTTTACCCCAAAAAGGGTGTCTGAAAATGACAATTGAGCAATTACATATGACATATTTGGTAATATAAAATAAACTATTAATTAATTTGCCAGTATCAGATCTGCTCTGTGTATAAATAATCATATACATGACAAAATGAGAAATCAACCAGTCACCATCAGACTTTAAGGCTTTATTGTGAGGTCAGAGCTGCAAATAGAGTCTTATCCTAGATAACACCAAATACTATTGCAGTGTTATCCAGTAAGCAAAGGGTAAATACTGTAAGGCATAATAAATATGGAGCACTCATGTTGTACTGTGAAACATACCATTAGGATTTTATTAGAACCAAATCCTTTGCATATACAATAAGAACCCCTTTAGAAATCAGTTCCCTTTAGAAATCAATTGCAACTCATAAAAAAAAAAAAAAAGTGTCTTCTACTGCATACAGAAGCAAAATGTAAAAAATGAGCACTCCCAATCCTGCTGTTAACACAAAGCAACGGCATTTCAAAGTGGCTTTGAGTAGTATATCGGGTAGATTCAAACAAATATAAAAGAGAAATGTACCATACGTATATACTGTAAAAATCATGGTAAAAAAAACAGGTACATCTGAAACATAGCTAAAGCATAGAATCACATACACTATATTCAGATCTTTTTGTACTCAGAGACAGTTTGAAAGTTCAAAAATAAAGTTTTTAATTCACAAAAATAAAAAATAAACAGGCACAAGGGCCAAACAAAAAGGTTTCTAAACAAAAATAATAGACAATAAGCACACAAAACAAAACTTACAAAATAAGCCTTCCAGGCTGGGCGTTGCCTTCACTGGATTAAAAAAACTTACAAAACCAGCACACACAGACAGACAAACAAACAAACAAACAAACAAACAAACAAACACAGTTGCTTCTTCTCCTCTAGAACTCTCTCTCTCTAGCCAGGGCCGCTCCCCTGGCTTTTATCCCCTGTGGCTGGAGCCCAATTAATCAATAATTGCTGATTATTCAATTAGGGCTCCAGCCACATTCTCACATGTTTTCCTGGCAGGGAGGAATTTAACCCCCTCCCTGCCAGTCCCAACCACGTTCATAAAGACGGGGCAGTCCCCCGTCACACCAAGTTTTCCTCCATCCTTTATTCGAACTACTGTGACTCCAAATGTACTAGAAACAGTGTTTGCAGTGATTATTTTGAGTACTTGCTAGCTTCAAATGAACACTGAAAAAATCAAAGCTGTAAACACACAATGTAATTACTAGAATACACAATTGAAGAGTTCCAGTTACTGGCAAATACTTTGAAAATTGTAGTAATTATTGTAGTTAAAAAAAAAAAATTGTACTAGAAATCACAGGTAATGGACCTCTGATTGGACCACATGATTATATACTGTACAGATCTAATCACTGCAAAACAGGACTGTGCTGCTCTGAACAAAGGGGCAAATCCACCTGAATAACGGGATAGTAGTGACACTCACAGTCTTAATTACCAGAGAAGAGGCGTGGCATGAATGCTTTGTTAATTACCTAGAAAAGAAAATAGCAAAAACAAAGAATAATTCAAATACAATATGAAAAAGACGTTGCGGTGATTAGAACATTATTTGACTACTCTGCAATGCTGCTGTGGGTGGAAAAACAAAAGTGGTAGTGTTTGAATCTCCCTGTCTATTGAATTCCTTCAACTGTTTATTCCATAGTCTCAATGCAAATTGGTCACTGTAGTGTGTTGTCTGCAGTTCAGACCTAAGATAGAAGTTTGACACCATTATGGGAAGCCAAACTATCAGGATATACATATCTTTATATAAACAGGAAGTCATTTTGAAATGTATTACTTATATCTCCAAATAAAGTGGAATTAATAAATTAAAAATATCTCAAAATGCTAATTTTAAGATTTCTCTTGATGACAAATTGGCTTGTTTGGTTAACAAAATTCACATTTTTCAGATACCTAAATATCATTTCAAGATACATATGAACCCCCTTTATACCATGATTGCCGTGTAGGCATAATTCGTGATATAAACCGGGTTTCACGTTTGCCTATGACAGCACATTATGAGTGCAAGAAAAAAAGAAAGAAAACAGTGAATTAAAGAGCAGTGTTTTAATACTGTACATTTAGTCGTTCTTTACATTTAAACAAATGCATGTAGTTTACTACAGTCAGGACAAATGCGTTTTGTATCATTAATTGGAATGTAATGGCTTCTAAAAAGACATGAATTGTCGACTGATGAGAACTATCAATTAGGCATTGCACTTGGTGTTTTTTTTGTGTGCATTTGTATAAGACTGACTATGTTAAAGATGAAAAATCTGGCAACGTTGGTGTTTTGTAACTGAACTGTATCCTGTTAAGACGACTCACAAACATTTGACAGGCTGCACAAAATGTCAGTTTATCAGCCGAGATGATTACACCGTGTAACAATTATTTATTTTTTTTTTTTTTGTTCCTGGGTAGTAAGTGTTATTTCCTAATTGCTTATGCCTCAAAAGTATAGAAAATGGCTATTATTCCCCACAAACTTTGCTTTTGTGACCAGGACAGTGATATTTTGAAATTCACCTATTTTCCAGAACATTCCAGATAGATTCAGTGCTGAGTAAACTTGGAGTAACTTCTAGAACTTTCTAGAACTTTCCAGTAATATAAATAGTAGTATAAATACAGGGGCCTTAAGCCCACCAGTTCAGTTTAGTGCCAGCTGCCTAAGTGGATACATATCTGCAGTTTTCTGAGATGGCATCAAGGTCATAGGACATTTCAAAATGGTGGCATTCCTGATGGGTCTCCAAGGCGGTTTTACCAAGTTTCCCTGCTATCTTTGCCTTTGGGACAGCAGGGACACCAAGGTGCACTACCACAGGCGGGACTGGCCACAGCGGACCGAGTTCTCTGTGGGGAGGAACAACGTCAAGTGGGAGCCACTGGTGGACCCCCGGAAGGTGCTGATGCCACCACTGCACATCAAATTGGGCCTTATGAAACAATTTGTCGGAGCTCTAGAAAAGGGGTCGGCAGCCTTCAAGTACCTTCAAGACTTCTTCCCTAAGCTGTCTGAGGCAAAGGTCAAAGCCGGTGTCTTCGTCGGACCACAGATAAAGAAGATCCTGGAGTGCAATGAATTCCCCAAGAAGCTCACTAGTAAGGAGAAAGCGGCTTGGAACAGCTTTGTCGCAGTGGTTCGGGGCTTCCTGGGCAATCACAAGGCCGAAAACTATGTGGAGCTGGTTGAGACTCTGGTGAAGAACTACGGCACAATGGGCTGTAGGATGTCCCTCAAAGTCCATCTTGATAAATTCAAGGAGAACATGGGAGCGTACTCGGAGGAGCAAGGCGAGCGCTTCCACCAGGATATACTGGATTTTGAACGCCGCTACCAAGGACAGTATAACGAGAACATGATGGCAGACTACATTTGAGGGCTGATTCGTGAAAGTCATTTACAGTATAATCGTAAATCTTGAAAAACTACTCACTTCGAAATCTTTTGTAGTCATTTTTGTATTACTTTAGTATAAATACATGTTCATTTGGATTCATATGTTGTTTTTTTCTGACTTTATGTGAACGAAAAGACACAAATTCACCCGTTTTCTCATTGGAAATAGGTAAATTTCAAAATATCACTGTCCTGGTCACAAAAGCAAAGTTTGTGGGGAATAATAGCCATTTTCTATACTTTTGAGGCATAAGCAATTAGGAAATAACACTTACTACCCAGGAACAAAAATTGTGTTACATAGTGTTATTGGTTAGTTGTGTTGAAAATTAATGAAATCCTTTTGACAGTCTGCACAAAATGTGGCAATAAGTGGGTTTGTAAGATTATATAAAGAGAGATAATTTCTCAAAGAATCTATGGTGCGTGGCGAGTGGTTTTTGAAAAATCGTGATAATAAACAGGGTATAATATAAAGTGAGGTGATATAAAACAGGTTCATCTGTAAATTAAATTTTAGATCTCTTTAATTGATTTGCAGATATCTCTACATCTAAATTAAACATGTTACTGGTTGCACAGCATGTTGGTCAATAGGTAAAGCAGCTGGTTTGTTGAAAAATACATGTTTTCTACAACCTGTGTTTCAAAACTACATTTCAAAACTACATATATGAACATAAGAACATAAAAAAATGTTACAAACGAAAGGAGGCCATTCGGTCCATCTTGCTTGTTTGGTTATTAATAGCTTATTGATCTCAGAATCTCATCAAGCAGCTTCTTGAAGGATCCCAGGGTGTCTGCTTCAACAACATTACTGGGGAGTTGGTTCCAGACTCTCACAATTCTTTGTGTAAAAAAGTGCCTCCTTTATCTAATCTCCATTTGTGACCCCTGGTCCTTGTTTCTTTTTTCAGGTTGAAAAAGTCCCCTGGGTCAACATTGTCAATACCTTTTAGAATTTTGAATGCCTGAATCAGAGCACCGCGTAGTCTTCTTTGTTCAAGACTGAATAGATTCAATTCTTTTAGACTGTCTGCATACGACATGCCTTTTATACCAGGAATAATTCTGGTTTCTCTTCTTTGCACTCTTTCTAGAGCAGCAATATCCTTTTTGTAGCGAGGTGACCAGAACTGAACACAATATTCTAGATGAGGTCTTATTAATGCATTGTAAAGTTTTAACATTACTTCCCTTGATTTAAATTCAGCACTTTTCACTTTATATCTGAGCATTGTGTTGGCCTTTTTTATAGCTTCCCCACATTGTCTAGATGAAGACATTTCTGAGTAAACATAAACTCCTAGATCTTTTTCATAGATTCCTTCTTCAATTTCATTATCTCCCATATGGTATTTATACACATTTTTATTTCCTGCGTGCAGTACCTTACACTTTTTTATATTAAATGTCATTTGACATGTCTGCCCAGTTCTGAATGCTGTCTAGATCATTTTGAATGACCTTTGCTGCTGCAACAGTGTTTGCCACTCCTCCTATTTTTGTGTCATCTGCATATTTGACAAGTTTGCTTACTATACCAGAATCTAAGTCATTAATGTAGATTAGGAATAGCAGAGGACCCAATACTGATCCCTGTGCTACTCCATTGGTTACCTTGCTCCATTTTGAGGTTTCTTCTCTAATCAGTACTTTCTGTTTTCTACATGCTAACCACTCCCTAATCCATGTGCATGCATTTCCTTGAATCCCTACTGTGTTCAGTTTGAGAATCAATCTTTTATGCGTCACTTTGTCAAAAGCTTTCTGTAAATCTAAATAAACCATGTCATATGCTTTGCAATTATCCATTGTTGATGTTGCATCCTCAAACATTTCCCTTTCCTAAAACCATGCTGACTGTCTCCCAGGATACTGTTACCATATAGGTAATTTTCCATTTTTGATCTTATTATAGTCCCATAAGTTTACATATAATAGAAGTCAGACTTGTTGGTCTGTAGTTACCTGGTTCGGTTTTGTCTCCCTTTATGTGGATGGGTATTACGTTTGCAATTCTCCAGTCTGTCGGTACAACCCCTGTCTCTAGAGACTGTTGCATGATCTTAGTTAGTGATTTGTAAATAACTTCTTTCATTTCTTTGAACTATTGGGTGGAACTCATCCGGCCCAGGGGATTTGTTTATTTTAAGGGCTCCTAGTCTCTTTAACACTTATGCCTCTGTTATGCTAAAGTTATTTAAAACTAGAAAGGAACAGGTCGACATGTGGTGACATATAGTGAAGTACACAACATGTAAGACTTTTGAAATCATTTGATTAGCTTAAACTCCTTTTACAACACACCATTAAGAAAAAAGTATGTATTTTGAACATGCAAAAAAGCACTGTGAAAAATAGTCATTTTGGTGACCTTTGGCGTTACTTGTCCATGACCCAGACAAATCATGTTATCATCCTTTTAAGCTTGGTCCAATGGAATTCAACAACAAATAAATATGTGTCACTGATTTCATTTGAGCTGCAATGACCAAAGAAGGTTGCATATAGAAATAAGAAAGACCAGAAAGAAAATGTAATGTTGGTTTAATAATAATTTAACAATGTGTGAACTGCTCTTTGCTTTGCACTTGCTTCATGTACAGATGATTTCACCCCCAAAATGAACTTCCCTCATTTCCTGCTAATTTGCATTACAGTACAGAGGAGAAGCTGGTACAATTGCTTAATGATGTAAATAACATAGATACCACTGTGTAAACATATAAAAAATAAACAAATAACAACCACTTCCGCTGCCCACATAGTTCCTTTAAAGAGATGTTACCAGTACAAAGGGATAACAACAAATAATGAATCCCGGTAATGAGGACGCATTTAATGACTAAGTGAGACCCATACATTTTAAAAAATATAATTGTATATCTATTTGTAGAAGGCCCTTTTAAGCTCATTGTTTTTACAGGCATTTCACTGGACAGGAGCTGTGGCTAAGTGGTATTAGTAAACATCAGGATACCATTGCTCGAAGAAGGAGCCGCCATCGCGGAGGTGCAGGACCAAGCAATTCAGTCTCTGAGCTGGATAGCTTGGCCCCTTCCCAGGGTAACCTGTAAACGAACGAATGAATTCGAAACAGAGAGAGAAGCATGTTGGAAAGGTTTTGGCCGGGGGATCCCCTCTGACTCGTGTAGAGAACCGTCTTTCTCGGAGGACGGGGTAGCTCGACCAACCCAAGGTTGGGAAGTGAAGTTTCTCTTGCCCCTAGAGGAGACCGTTGCAGAGGTGATGCAGCATCGTGGAGGAGGAGAAAAAACCCAAACACAGACACAGAATGGGGAGTGCTCAGGGTTTATATATGATTGGCAATTGAATTTGGCGCAAACTGAGAAAGGAGGTGGAGCCCTACCTTCTGTCCCGTGAACCCCACCTAAAGGTTAACATTTGTGTTTACATAGAACATAGCTTTTCGATGTCATTCCAAGCCTTCTCTCGTTTACACAGCATGCAGTTATTTCAGTTCTCTGCCCAACAATGATCAGCACGCAGTTACTTCAGTTCTCTTCCCAACAATGACAGCTCATGATGACAAACAAAAAGACAGAGAAATAATAGCACATCTCCAGACAGATAGTTCCTTGGAATCAAAGAGTGGGGCCAGCCCTTCTGAATTGATACGATAATACCACCAAATACAGTCAAATCATTACACTGATGAAGGCACTACTGAAGCTAAAATGTTTGTCTACTTAGTTTCTTAGAATTCTTATCATGAATGAGTGTGTTTTAAAGTTCAACAGCTTTTATAATGACAAAGTAGGATTCAAAATCAACTTAAACTACCTTAAAAGGGTGTAGACTGCAATCATAGAGGGCTAAACGATGGACATTTGTAGTAAACACACCAAAAAAGCTGGTGAAGACTCTTTGGCAGTATCTCTTTTTTATTGTGCTTCATTACTTACCTGTATCACTAAAACACATGCTATTTATGTTGATTTAATATATATATCTGCATTTGTTAAATTTGCTATTTTGGGTCTGGTTATTACAAAAAAATGGAATGTACAAATTTATGTTAAGTATAAACATATAATAATATTAATTGAATCTTTATAATTTAATAAGCAGCTTCTTCTTAAGTTATGCATAGGTTCAAAGTATTCTAACCAATACCAATAAAAGAAAGCGCTTACTGCTGTAATTGATTTTTTTTATGTAGTTTTTTTTTTATTCTCTTATTTATATGCACACGGTGCATCAATGTTAAGTAATGAGTCTTTAACTAAATTGATTTGTAGGGTACATTCAAGTTTTTATTTGTATTCTTTATACGCATGCAAGATTGAACACATTGATCTAAACTGCATACAAAATTGATCCTCGATCATTATATTCTTTTGTGCAAAGCACGCTAATCAACTATTCTTTATCTTGCATCCCTTCTGCAATTCTTTGCAATCAGAACAAAACTTCGAAGCATTCTCTTTCCGCATACTATACGGTATATACACTGCTTGGCCACTTTATTAGGACATGTCTACAGCTTTGGATATGGCATCCCAATAGTGCATGTCATGTTCTCTAGGTACTGGTTTTTCTTATTTGTCTTATTTGCTACTTTCTAACAGCTGGTCACAGAGTGTGCTTGTTTGGCCATTAGTACTGGTATTGGAAAGAACATGGATTACATTTCAGTCTTTTTAAAGTAATCAAATCTATTCAAATAATTTTAAAATTGATTTAGCAGAAGAAATTGTTTAACTTGGAGCCGGACCAAATCAAACCCTGATCGTTCTTCCGAAAGAGTGTTTATGCGATAATATTTCCATATCACATTTTCTTTATCACGAAACCAAAACTAGCCATTTCCAATCCGCGAAATGGGTGGAGAGAAGTTTCGCAGGAGTAGGAGGGACCGCCGAAAGCAACATGAAAAGAGCTGTTGACCAATCCCCAGCCGGTATTTGTGACATTTTGAAGGGGCGGTAACAAGGCGGTAACAAGGCGGTAACAATGCGAAAAGGCAGGCGAAGACAGCCAGGGCAGAAAAAAAATAAAAGTCTGTGTTGTACTACTGTTTTGTTTGAATGTCAGTGAATGAATGCTATTACATACAACTACTAGTAGTAGTAATAAGAATAAAAATATGTTTAATAATAACAATTAGCTGCTTTTATTTTTATTGTGTAAAATATTGAAAAATACGGACTTGAGTATGAAAGAAAACACACACGCACACACACTTAGCAATTACCTCGTTTCATTGTTCTGTCACTGTTATGAAATCGTGCCACATTGTTTTCATGAGTTTTGTAAAAATCCATACCGTGCCCTGGCTTGTGTCAGCACCATGCAGTGCCAGCATCCTCATACCCGACTGGCACGGTGCTGCCCAGAGCCCTGTTGTGCACAAGGCTGTATAGTAACTGCACAAGAACGAAGAGTACAAAAAAAAAGTGGTTACAAAGAAACTCTGTGCGACTATTATAAAATTAAAATGCTGAAAATAAATAAATAAATAAAACTTTGGGTGAATAGAACATCCAAAAACCAACGTACACTGTCACGAGGATCAGTACCGGTACATATTATATACAGTAAGAAGTCGAATGAAATGCTATTCAGTGCTGTGAAAAAAAAAAAAAAAGTTGATTGCAGATTTAAAAAAAAACATTTTTAAACGGGCAGAGTCAGGTAGTTGTATATTATTATTATTATTATTATTATTATTATTATTATTATTATTATTATTATTATTATTATTATTATTATTTCTTTTGTCGAAAACCCAAAGCAAATTTAAAAACTTAATCTTGATCCTTCTGAGATGACCTTTATAGGTATTACGTAATTTTGTTATCTACACGGATTTATACGTTTCGAGGGGACCGCTTGGCATGCTGACACGGTATAGCTAAAATGTGCTCCCTTGTACTGGAACGGTGGGCTTGTTCTTACATGCCAATAATTTGGGCTTCATAATGTTTCTGTGTAGGCCAACATGCTGAAGTACTTTATGAGAGTAACCAAATGTTTAAAACTAAGTTAATATCTTTAAAGTGGTTCAAACATTAATTCGTTCTTTATTAGTATTCTAGTTGGTTTTCATTTGTTAGCCTTGAGTTTGATCAAAGTTCAATGTAATGGAGCACTGTGCCTTTAAGAAATTAATAATTTGAACAGAGGTAGGTGACGTCACAGATGACGTGTGAATATGTCCATGGACTTAAAAAAGTGTACCATTGTCACCGGGCCGAGTGACTGGGTTTGGCTTGCCAAAAAGGATGATCAAAACACCAGAATTAATTTGCAAAAAAAAAACGATTTATTTATATGAAACAAAAGAAACACAAGAGAAAGTAATACGCCATGAGTCTCTCCAGCCCCCACCTTCAAGGTTAGAGCTCCCCCCCTGAGCATTCCAAGGCCTTTATATATATAATGAATTTCCCATAAGGCAACTCTCATTTAAAGATACAGCTCTCATTTAAAAAAATAAATAAATAAATACAGATGCAAAAATCCTTCATTAGCATCATCAAAAAATATTTTGTCCAGATCCACACACATAAGGTTAACCATACACATATATAAGACAACAACATAAAGAAAAGTGCACTTTTAAATATTAGCTATGACCTTTAACCTCAGCAACCATTTTGTTTCTGCTGATGTGGCACTATCAGCCATCTTTATATGCTGAGGTATCACTGGCGGCCATCTCTTATACACTGCTGATCAGCTACTACCAGCAACAAGGATTTTTATACACAGGTATGAATAATACAAACGTTGGTTTTTTAATTATATTTTCTCTTTGCTTGTGTTGTTCTCCAAGAATGGGGACACACTGCAGTGATTTGGGGAAAATAGGGGAAATGGTAAGTCAGAATTCATTAATCATGCATATCACAAGCACACACACATTCAGACATGAAGGGAAGTAGGAAAGGTTCTTGGAGTCAACAAAAAATACCTTGGTACAAAAATAAATTAAAAAGCCACCCTGTCACAACCATCCATAGCTGTAGCTTACTACAAAGAGAAGAAATAAAAGAAAACATATCTAAAAAGCTTTACCATCACTAAAAGAGACACTGCTTCAAGCAAACGTCTCCGTGAGTAGAAAATAGTTTATTGTTTGTACGTATTAAAGAAATAATATGTATTACTTTATTAAACACTTAACTCGAACTGTAGCAAAAAAGAAGAACACGCTCTTGCGTGTTTCGTTTAAGGGTGCAACAAACACAACATATATTATGATAATGGAATAATATACTAATATTTGATACTGTAAATTATTCATTTTAAATTATTCAGTGTTGTGTGCAAGTGTTCGATATAAGACGTCAGTGGAGCGTCTTGAGGCATGTACTGTTTTTTTGTGCAAATATCAGGATGTTTAGTGTTTTTTTTACTATTTTCTTAATACGCGATAACTTTTGACAAGTTCGAAGTTAACTAGAAAATCCAGTCCTGCGAAAGTCTTGTGATGTGATTTGGTAGATTTGGTCTGGTGATAGCAAACCAGGAGATTTCGCTTGGAATTTTTCTTGTGTTTTATTACCGCGAATGCTTTCGCGTCCTAGTTCGTTAAGTGCTAACTTTGATTTGGTCTGGCCCTTGGTTTACTAATTGACTGCATTAATGCAGCACAAACAGAGGGAGGATGATGCAGGGGGAGAAATCAAGCTGAAAAATAGATCTGCTTACAAAAAAGGATGCTTGGTTGCAAGTGATTACAATTTTCTGGACATTAAAGATAAGATGTTTGACAGCCTTCAGTAACATCTAACCATGAACTCTATTAGTACCTGGGGAGAAGAGATTGACACAGGAATATTGATGCACACGCCTCATAGGGCTGGAAGAGGTAAACGATTTAAAAACATAGTTAGCAGATGCAGTTAAACGCTTGAAAGTTAAAAACTTTAATTTACAAAATAAACATATAAACAAATAAGGTACTAACCAGGGTCAGCTGTCTGACACAGTCGTCCAAGCTGCTCGCTATCTTGGTGACCAGGCACCTACCTCTCCAATAAACAATTTAACCTATCCAAATTTTTACATGATTTATCCAATCAGGTCAGACTTCTCTCTCACATGACTGGCTAACCTTAATACTGGAGGGTAACTAAACAGAATGCAAGAGTTAAACCCAAATCCCTGCCCTAATACACAACATATTCATAATAACCGTCAAGTAATGTTAATTACCTAAGTGCCAATCAATTAATAAAATGCTTCAATAATACTTTGTGGTGTTTCTTTGCCTACAAGGCTGACAGTGATTGGTATGCATAAGGTCTATTGTAACTCAATATAAAATAAACTTGATTATACTGCGTTAGTATTGTAGCAGTATTAGCAATAAAAAGCATGTCTCTGTGAGCTTTCCTGTAGTGGGTGATATTTCCGGTTTCGCTGAGCTGAAAAATGAATCCATTACAGCATAGCAAATTGATATTACTGTTAAAACTTCAAGAGAACTGATGTTTAGCTTAATAGTTAGATACACCATGTTTATTTCACCAAAATCTCTCAAGATCCATCGAAAAAGTTATTGATGAAGCAAAACACTTTAAACAATTTACGTCATGTGGCTGTTCTGTTGTCCCTGTTATTTTAGTGTTATTTAGTGCTAACAATGTCAAATCATTGCCAAAGAAATGTAACATGCTGAAAAAGTGGCAAGTATTTGCTGGAAAAACACTCTTCTTTTGGAGGAAATGCCAGAGACAATTAGCAGTTATTGAAAATAATAATAATTATAATAATAATAATAATAATAATAATAATAATAATAATAATAGCTTATAGCTTGTAAATGTTGTACACATGACAGTCTGGTGAGATACAGGTGCAACAGGAGCTGGTTTACTAAACTCAGATGGAGCAGCGCAAATGCAACAGTGACTAATGTCTGTACAGACAGTTACACTTTTTTTGTCACAATGTTTTCCCTGTGAGTGTATATGGCACAATTATAATAAAGCCACACATCCTGGTGCACATCAAACCATGAAAGTGCCCTAAGACAAATGAAAAACGGCACTGCATCTTTTAAAACTAAAATAGCTTTATATGTACAGGACTACATTCTACCTGTCTCTGTGATAAATTATTTTAATGGATTTGGTTTTCTTTGTGACTTTACAAATCCTTCAAGGTACATTTGAATTCATTCCGAGAGGGTTGCCGTTATGAACTCAGACTCCTCTATCTTTTGTTTTAGTTTCCACTCTGTACACATCGACTGAGTGTACCTGTCTGGGCATGCTGTTAAATATTTGCTTTACAATTTGAACTAGGTTGTGGACAAATATTAATTAGTCCACTGAGAACAAGACATCTGAATGGGAAATAGTGAAGGGCATGATGTCGCTTTTCCTATATCGTGAAAACAAAATGCACTTCATATGTAACTGAAGTGGCATTCCAGTGAATTAGGAGCCATGATATTGCCGCCTTGTAACCAGTTTCACACTAGATCTGAATCGCTAAAAAAACTTGAATCAGACACAAGGCGCCAAGCAATTTGGGGTTTCCTGTTATGGTGAGTTGCTTCACCATTCTGTTAAATAATTGTGTGCATGTGTAGCGCCCCACCCTCTAGGAGGGTAGCCAAAGAGATCCCAAAGCCACGGACAAGGAGACAGCCCCTGGTTATCATTATAAATTTAATGGATTATTTTAAATTACCAATTAACTTGGTTTAATGACTACGCCAATTTGAAACTAAATTAGCTTCAAATAAATAACAGGTTCTTTAACAATCAAGAAAGGCAAGTGAATAAAGCAAGGGAGACACCAACGTAAAAAGTAACAAGGATTTTATTTGGACAGAGTATGACAATCAACACATTAAAACTAGTCCATAATTTAGCACTTCATTTCCATCCACAAATACACTTAGCAGTAAAACAATAGTTATCACTCAGCAACTTGATAGCGAAAACCATACAGCTCTTTACATATAGCAGCAGACTTTAAATATAGCAGCAGATAACAATGGTCAACAAAGGCAATTCAATCAGGCCCAAAGTACTATAGTATTAGTAAATAGTGAGCTTCACACAAACACTTCAAAAAGATAGTGATTTTCACTAGCACAATAAAAAGGTAAATGAAGCTTCATATGCTTTTAAATAACACACTTCAAAAACAAGCAGCAAGCAGTGATCTTAGTAGAAGCAATACAAACATCAATAGAGCACCATGCATCTCCAAATACAACACTTCAAAATAACAGCAAATTGTGACTTTCATAAATAAACGACAGACATAAAGCACCATATAGCTTTAAATGCTTAATTGTAAACACTCCAGTAGACACCATTTAATCAGTATACATGTTGCTAAAATACAAGTTTGCAATCAGAGTTTAATGTACTGTATACAGATAAATATATTGTAGATAGACAATAAATATAGTAATGAAATGCTAGTAATGAAAACACTAGTTCTGCAGATTTAAAACACGCCAATACAGAAGGGAATTTGTATTACTATTACACAGTACTCAAAGACATATTGCACATAGATTCAAACAAGCTACCACGGTATAATCAGGTCACATTTCTTATTTATTTCTTAGCAGACGCCCTATCCAGGGTGACTTACAATTGTTACACTATATCATGTTTTGTTTTGGTTTTTTTTTTTACATACAATCACCCATTTAAACAGTTGGGTTTTTACTGGAGCAATCTAGGTAAAGTACCTTGCTCAAGGGTACAGCAGCAGTGTCCCCCACCTGGGATTGAACCAACAACCCTCTGGTCAAGAGTCCAGAGCCCTAACCACAACTCCACACTGCTGCCCTTATATCCAATTTTACTATCCAATCTGTTTATTATCAGCTCATTCAATGGAACAATATCCCTATATTAATCAATATAGATTATATTATCTGATATGGGCTAGTAGATGTACATACCAACCATCTTGCAGGTCATTATCAATGATTTAAATGAGCTGATTAATATTGTTAAATATTGTACCAGTCCAAGCATTGCGCATTAACTAATTGTGGGAGCAATATGAAGAACAAATGTCCGACCAGTAGTTTAGTAATGGTAAAGTAAAAAAGCGATATTATATTTGCCAATGTGACGGATTGCTCACTAAAATCTTTTGTATGTATTTGAAGATGGTACAACAGTATTATCTATATATTCAGGGATACTTGGTGAGCATGTGGTGTGAGTAAGGTATCAAGGGCACCCCCAGTCGTTCTGCATTCCAAAAGAATGGATTACATTTTAGGGTACGCTTAAGCAACTGCTTACTTAATATGTTTAGAACGAAGAGAGACCACTGGCATTATAAAATAATGCCCTACATGGGGTAAGTGAGGACTGGGGATCTTTGCTCTTGACTATTATAATGGACAGGTGTGTAAAAAACGAGATATGCTGGTAATCAGTCTCTAGTAAATGCAGGTATTGTTCACAACTAATACAGTACAGTATGTTCTCTATTGACACTCGTTTATTAGAATTTGAGAGTTCTTGAGTGCATCCAATCACAATTCTGCTTCAGGCTCATACGTTAGGCAGCATCTTTAATGTAAGCCAATCATGTATGATTACGTTATTCAAGTTACACAAGATACAAATTGTTCTGCAATCAGTTTTGAGCTTGCAACCCTTGTCAATCTGAAGCACTGAGGATGCAGGCTGTAGTGTGACGCTGTTGTCTCTGCCCCCTGCTGTATTCAACCAGCCAAGTGTCAGTAGAGTCTTTGCTCTAGACACAGCTAGGAGAGTAATACATCATGCAATTATATTTAAATTAGAACAGAATTGAAAATTGTTACAAAACTTTTCAGGGAACTATGCTTTGAAGTATGTAATTTATGGGCAATAAAGGTTTCTCATGTTTAAAATGCACACCTTCAATGATGGGTGCACAATTCCGATCCTCGGGGTCTCACCTGGTCTTTATTCCACCTGTACCCTAAATGACTTAAGTGAACCAATTTAACCTCCTTCCCGGTTTTAATCATTGATGATATCTGTAAAACCTGGAGGATTCTGGACCTCAGGAACCGGATTTGAGCACCCTGCCTTTTTCTTTCAATGTCATGCCCTTATCAACAGTACAAACTTATCCTGTTTAACCATTGTTTTGAGGTTATTTAACGTTCAGCTCGATTTGATATCAAATCAAAGGCATTATCTAACATTCAAATGTGCATATTTACAGTTCTATTTTAAGGCTGGTAGTACTGTGTAAAACATTCCAAGATCGCCAATGTCAACGGATAAACTAAGCCATATGAATTACCTTCTATCATAACTTTCATTTGCATTAAAATGTAAGTGTAAATGCCTACTGTATGAGTACTGACAGCCTTTATGTATTTCAATTGTATTGCCTTGAGTAGCCTGCAATAAATGTTGATTTCAATTAAATGTTTTGTCACATGGATTGGAAACCGCATGGCTTTTAGCTCCATGGCCAAGTCAATCTCCAAATCTGAATTCAATCAGTCACTGCTGGATATTGTTGAAGAGGTCAGAGTCTAAACCACTATACAAAATGCAATGTAGTGTGATACAAATCAAAAGGAACTGAGTTATCATACATATATCTTTTTTTCTCATTAACTGAGCTGGGTTTCTATGTAAATTACCCATTTGAAAAGGCCCTTCTGGAGCTTTTTTTAGGTCTTACAATCAAATCTCTTTAACCTTGTCCATCAGCAGTAGCCAAATCAAATCTCTTTAACCTTGTCCATCAGCAGTAGCCAATCTGAGAATAATTTGTGTTGACTACTTTTGCTCCGTGGCTGATTAACCTGATCTGTTTGTGATTTTATGTCCGGACCCCTTTGTAAACAAGGCTTCAGTGTCAATGGTTATTCTCCTGGTAAATGTAAAAGCCCAATTTTATGTGCACTTTAAAGCATGTTTTGTCCAGAAGATTTACCCAATTATTATTATTTTTCTATATATCTTCTTAAATGTAATGATCATAACATACATTTAATTAATTATCTAATTTCCTGCCTATGAGGTGGCAAGTTGACTATAATTAAACACATTTATTAAAAAACAGCTCTCCCACCAGTGAGCAACAGCCAAATGGAAAGAAAAATAATGTTAATATCTGTTTTTGTATAATTTGTAAACTTCATTTAAAATTGTGCATTTTGTCATCCAGAATGTACATTTATTTAGAACACCACATATAAAATGCTGATCTGGCGTGCGGGTAAAAATCAGACAACGGTATCAGGTGGATATTTTGCCATGGCTTACTATATACAACTCTTTCAATGTGTATTTTGCAATCTTTTGTTGGGTACAGAGCTGTGTTCCTAATTTGTGCAGCTGCTCAAAACCAAAAGGATGCGAGCTCCAAAATGATGGCACCTTCGCCATCTTCCAGTACACCACCTAGAACAAGGACAGGAATAATATCCGATCAGGGCAGGAGCCTATCCCATCCAATTGCACCTGCAAGCTGGACTACTTCCCCTACCAGATGAACAAATACCACAGATGTTTTGTTTCAGTTGCTAAATGTACAGAGGGAGGTAAATAGTGAGCAAGATTACATCATCAAGATATTGGATGCCATAAAGGACCAACAAGGGCATCAGCTGGTCACTGTGCAAAACCTGGTCGACCACCAGAGTTGTATTGTTGAAAATCACCAGGCTATGGTGCAGCAGGTGTCAGAGATTAGCACTTGTCTTTGGGAGTTTATAGCTAGCTTGGTTTCTATTCTGCAAATTCTTAGTTCTCAGCTCTTGTACTGCTGTCCACTACGCCATGAGGACCAGGGGCACGTGCACGTCCCAGTCACGCTGGTGGCTGGAGGTTAGGATCGCCAACTGGGTGGCGACCGTCCTGTTAAAATGCTCTACCAGGCCATCGCTTTGGGGATGAAGAGGCGTCGCCCGGGTCTTCTGAATCCCAAGGCAACTGCAGACCTCGCGAAGGATCTGGCACTCAAAGTTCCTCCCTTGGTCGCTGTGCAGTTCTTCAGGGGCCCCAACCCGGCAGAACATCCCCTCCAGCAGGGCATCGACGCAGGTGGTGGTGCGCTGGTCGGGGATCGCATACGCCTCGGGCCACTTTGTGAAGTAGTCCATAGACGAAGCGGTTACCCCGGTCCGTCTGGGGAAAAAGGGCCCAAGATGTTGACCCCCACCCATTCCAAGGGAGCACCCACCTGGTATTGTTGCAAGGTGGAGTGGCCACGGTCCAGGGGTCCTTTCTTGGCGGTGCAGGGATTGCATGGGCGGCAGTGGGCCTCCACATCGGCCTGGCAGCAGCCCCAGTAGAAACATTCCCGGAGGCGAGCCAGTGTTTTGGAGATGCCGAAGTGTCCGATGTCCAGGCCCCCATGTACGGCCTGCAGCACTTCAGAGTGGAGGCTCTGCGGGACCACCAGCTGTCTCACTAGCGGGTGGTAGAGAACTCCTTCGTTAGTCTCCAACTCCTTCCTTAGTCTCCAACTCCTTCCTTAGTCTCCAATGCGTCCCATTGGCTGTAGAGTGCTTTGACTGAGGTCGAGAGCCGAGCGAGGCCTCACCTCGGACTCTTGTTCACCTCGGACTCTTGTTCCAGGTGGGAGAAGTACTGGCACTGGGTCTCTGCACAGGGGTGACAGGAGAGGGTGTGGCGGTGGCCGGCTCGGTGGTGGATGCCGAAGTTGAACCCTTGCAGGGCCTCTATCCATCGGGCTACCTGCCCCTCTGGCTCTTTAAAGGATAGGAGCCAATGGAGCGGGGCGTGGTCGGTCTATAGTTGGAACCGTCGCCCGTACAGTTAGGGGCGGAGGTGCTTGATTCCTTTCACCACAGCCAGGAGCTCTTGGCAAGTTACGCAGTAGTTGCGTTCCGCCTTCCCCAGCGTCTTGCTTAAGTAGGCCACCACCCATTCACCTTCCGGCATTTCCTGCGCGAGAACTGCCCCAATGCCCACATTGCTGGCGTCGGTGTCCAAGATTAACTCTTTCATCGGGTCAGGGAAAGTGAGGACCGGAGCCCGGTCAGCACCTCCCGGAGCTGGTCGAAAGCCTCGTGGCAGTCGGGGTCCCATTGGAACTGGCGCTCTTTCTCTGTGAGACGATACAGGGGTCTGGTCAGTCGTGCACTTTTGCACACAAGATGGATCAAGGTGGTGAGGTCCAGGCGAGCCCCAGTCTTGGTGAGCAGGTCCAGTCCCAGGATACACTGGTCCCCATTGTCAGCGAGCCAGAACTCGTGGTCCAGTATGCGGTCCCCGAGGCGGACTTGCAGTACTTGCTTGTTGTGGATGGGGGTGACTTGACCGGTCACCCTCTTTATCCGGGCCACCCCCCCTGTCGCTGGGGAGTGTGCCAGGGTGGATGAGGCTGATGGTGGACCCTGTGTCGATGAGTGCCAGGAGCGTAAGCCCATTAAGTTCGCACAGGTTATACAGGCTCCTCCCCTGACCGAGGCGTCCGACAAACTCAACGGAAGCTGGAGCGGAGGGCGCGAGAATGTGGGTCGGCCATTCCTCCTTTAGACTGATCCGCTGGCATTTCCCGGACGTGAGCGTGAATCGGAGAAGGGGCGGCGGCACTGGTTGCAGGATGCCTAGCTACTCGCCGGCTTCTTTCTTTCGAGGGTACAGCTGGTCACGCAGTTTCAACTCCGGGGACCCTCTTCAGAACTGGCGCTGCAGTGCGGTGCACAACGCCTGGAACTCTAACTCCTTCCCGCGAGGCAGGTCACGCAGAGCTTGCTTGGCAGGCCCTTCCAGGATCGGCACCAGGTTGGCCGCCTTCTCCGTGGCTGTCCACCCGTTCACCTGGGCGACCTCTTGGAACTTGGTCACATAGGTCTCCCAGTTGGAGGTCCCATTAAACTTCCTGGCCTTGAGGGGGCGGAAGTTACAGTCTCTGGGCTGACCTGGAGTGAATGGAGCATCTGCGTCCAGTTGCCGCTGGGCCGGAGCCTTCAAAAAGGCTCCCGTCATCTGCCGCTGGAGTGCGGGGGAGAGCTCAGGCTGGGGCACCACTTGCCCATCTGGCGTAGTCAGCACTCTCAGGCTGCTCGGTGGAAGCCTGCTGTCCAGAGCTTCTAGAGCTTTCTGGGCCACAGGTCAGGCATAGACCCCTGTCTGCAGCTGTCTCTGTAAAGATAACATACACCACCTGTGGCTATAGCCTGTTTTGCAAATAAAGCATGTTTGAAACTGATATGTGAAGTTTCTGTTGCACTTTCTTGAAGTTGATATATTGTATGTGTATGGTACAGACTTGACACTTGACCATTGTGACTTGGGACTTGGCTGTTGGGACTTGTGACTTGACTTGGGACTTGACAAAAATGACTTGGTTACAACTCTGATAATCTCTGCAACAATACACTGGGTGCAAATAATGGTAAATCATTTTAGCAGTACAGCACACGTTTCGTAAGGTTACAAATAGTTAAAACAAGTATATAAAAGGCTTAAATATTTGCATAACTACAAATATCTAAGTAGTTTAGCTCATATAGACTTTGTCATCAGAAATATATTGCAAATGTCGTGGATATTATATATTTTAACAGAAAACTAAATTGAATTAAATGTAATCTATTTGTCTAGCGATAACGATCGATCAACACCTTGAATACATCAGGCACTCAGGAAACAAAAGGCTAATCAAATCCGTCTCTGCGATTGAATTACCCAGTCTAGTGAGGGAAGGGGGGTTAGCACAAAGCCTACATTTAGGTGAAAGAAAGAAAAAGGAAAAAATGCGGTCCTATGTCGGACCTGGTCCGACATCATCAAAAAGACGCAAAAAGCAGGTCACTTGTCGTTTTTTCTCCGGAAAAAGCCAAGAAAACCATTCAATGGCCGATAGGAGCCGAGAGAAGCTGAAAAAAGGGGTGTATCTCATGAATACTGATAGACCCAGCATTACATAGATAACACGGACATAAACAAACAAGATAGCTGCTTCCGCATCCAGCGCTCAAAGAATAACACAGACATTTGCAGAGCTTTTTTTAGATGTTATAGTAATAAAATAACGACTTGGATCGCATTATTGAGGAGTTTGGTGATAAAACAAGTGATCAAGAGATGATCGGTATGTACTATTATTAATTAATATTATTAAAGTTATTTGAAAAATATAGCGAACGAGGGGTTGAGCAGTGCTGGAGATGCAGTACTGATTGTCCTGTTGATATGCAGTGCCTTTTAAACCTGTTTTACTGTGAAAAAAATACTTTTAAACAGCGCGTCTAAAATAAACTGCATATGTGAAAATAAATTGGACCTGACGCGCCTGATAAGCGCTGAATAAATGGACCGCTAAGGGTTAAAATCACTACGAGTCCAAGATGCTTATTCTTAAACTATCTAACAAACGCAGAATAACCCAGGTATTAAATCCCTAAGAAAATTAAACTGTTTGCAATGTTTAACCAAAGTCGCAACCCAACCAGGAAATGGACACACACAGTACTACGGGGTATGAAGCGCTGTTGCGTGTTTTAATTATAAATTAAATATTTAAACAAGCAAAACACCTTTGAACAACAAAGCAAAACAGCACAGTGGCCAAAACAAACATACACTAAGTGAACACAACAAACAAGCATTGTGCTGGTGGAAAGCCAGCACGAGTAGCAATTTTTGTGTAATTTATACTTTCACTTACATTCCACCTCTGAACACCCAACCTCGAGGAGCGGCTAATCCATTCCTTTAAGAGGATATTATTGATTGTTTTACAAATGCAGTATAATTCTAGCCTGGGCTAACGTTTTATTATTTTGTATTACCTACTGTAGTGTATGCTGTTTTATATGTTTTCCAAATGTGTAGAGACCAACATTTCCATCCATGTATAAAGACTGTTGCTACAAAGAGTATTTCATCACATTTTATTATTACATTTTAAGTATAACAAAACATTGATTCAGTGTTATTTCAGCAAACCTTTGCCAGTAAACCCTCAACACATACATAAAAGGACTAACAAAATGAGTGATCATAAAACACAAAACAGACGCTCATTGCTTGCAGTGGTTACTGGAAGAGTGCTGACTACTTTGGTGATTTTTAGTAATAAGTAATAGCAAGTATCCTTTTAGAGTTGTACCAGGTCAAAAAGAGAATACAAACTACCGGTGGTGCGAGTTTAGCTTTTTGTTCCCCTCTTCAGCTCAATAACTTCTTAATTAGTTAAAATGGCACTGGCTATAATCAGGGCTGGCACCAGGTTTTTGTGGGCCCAGGGCAATGGACCTCCAGTGGGACAACCCCCACCTTCACCCCCAAATCAAAGATATTTTTCTGTCAAAAAGGTTTTCATAATCAGTAGTCCCTTGCTAAACCAGACATCTCTGGGGACAAAAAAAAAATTGTAATAAATCTGTACAGTAGGCCTATACACAAATCAAATTTCAGTTTGGTTTTGGTTTGATTTCACTTTTAAAAGCTTGGTTGTCGGTTTGGCTTTTGGTTTAACAAGACAACAAAGAGGTTATATTTTTCCAATGACTGACTTAAAAGTGAAACAAAAGTCTCATAATTAAAAAAAAAAAAAGTCACTGTTTTGGGCAACAATTTGACACTGACATATTTGTCACTGTTCAACCTGAACATTTAAACTCAGGTAAAAGTCACAACAGGTTTTAAATAAATCAAATATATTGCAAATAAACAATTGGGAACTCCTGCTAATCATTAAAAAAAAAAACTTTAACATGCAACATGTAGAGAGATGTGATAACTGGTCCCATTAGGAAAGCACTAGCTGTACACCATCAGTGCGCTACTTATGAGAACCACGATGATTGTGGCTGAGACATATGAGCTGTTCAGCATAGTTCGGCTTCAAGCTGGTTTGACGCTGATTGATAACCAAGCCTGCTTTCGAAAAGATGCGCTCACTTGGAACTGAGGTTGCTGCTGCTGGTAAATATATTTTAGCCAGTTTGGCCAATGTTGGGAACTTGCAGTTGTGTGCTTTCTCTGCCCACCAGTCAAAGGCGAGGATGATGGTTCTAGCAGTGGCTCTCGAGTGTATAACTGCAGTTCATATTTCCATCTTTTCACAGACACTTTCATATTCCATCTTTTCCCAGGTTCTCTGCTGCTCTGTTGCCTTTTTGCTACCATTTGTTTGAATGTCCCCCAAACATCACTCCGACTGCTGCTACTAGCTGAGGCTACCTGTTCTTCAGGAAAGTGACTACTTTCACCTGAACTAGCTAGGCTCTGCAAACGAGAAGGTCTAATAGCATCATCATCACAGTTTGAAACCATCCAGGTTGAAACCTTTTCAGCTGCAAAACCTTTACCCTCATCAGTAGCAAAAGCAAACTGCTTAAATCTAAGGTCAAAGTATGATGAAATACAAAACAGTTCATTCTGTTCATAGTCCGTCCACCTTTCCTTGATGTTTTAAAGAACTGTCTTTGCAAAGTCATCCATTGGTGAGGACTTCATTTTTTCACACAGCACATTTAAAGGAGGAATAACCATTGACAGGGTGGAATATCTTGATGCTGACATCAGAGTTGTCATCTCTTCAAATGTCTTCAGTACTTCCATATAGTAATGTGCTGTTTTCCACTCATGTGCTTTCAGATTTGTAACTTTATCAGTAGATGCCAAAACGGCATAAAGCGGTTCTTTCTGTTCTACTAGTCTCTACATCATATAGTATGTTGAATTCCATCTAGTAACGCATTCAATCATTAATTTGTGTTTTGGGGCATTTATGTGTTTCTGCATTTCTGAAAGCCGGTGCGTTTCTTGAACACCGTAAATCCACACACACCATTGTGGCCAACTTTTGGTCTCAATTTTTCTGCCTTTTGTCATCTCTGCAGTGTGGAATAGTGGTTAAGGCTCTGGACTCTTGACCGGAGGATCGTGGATTCAATCCCAAGTGGGGGACATTGCTGCTGTACCCTTGAGAAAGGTACTTTACCTAGATTGCTCCAGTAAAAACCCAACTGTATAAATGGGTAATTGTATGTAAAAATAATGTGATATCTGTATAATGTGAAATAATGTATAATGTGATATCTTGTAACAATTGTAAGTCACCCTGGATAAGGGCGTCGGCTAAGAAATAAATAATAAAATGTTGACTGTGTACATGTAGCAAGGGATTGGCTGTCCAAGTTGTTGAAGGTACTGTATTTATGGTCAACATTAGTTAACAATTCTCGCTTTACTCATATACTGTAATATTAATTTCCTTAGTGTGATTGTAGTTACCAAAGTCAGTAGTTACCTGCTGTGCATTTCCATTCACTATATTCTGTAGGTGTAGTTTACTTTACCATGTGTTTTTATTTTAAAATAACATATTTGGTACTACACTAGTTTCAAGAACTAGTGCTTATGTAAATGTACAATAATCCTAGACACCATAAAACAGTGGGAAACTTGCCTAGCGCCATAATGTTAAAAATAATCTTAATTTTTTTATGCAGTATGCATTTCATAATACAAAAAAAAAGAAAAAAAGTAATTAGATTTCTTTTATTACTGTGGAAGGCGAAACATTGACATAACCTTTACATCAATAATAAAAAAAAATAGTCCTGTAATATTTTATTCTGCTACATCAGACAGGTGTTTAAACACAACCAAGTGAAAAGAAAATCACACTCTACTGCATGCTACAAATGCTATGTATGAATTGCTTTGTTTTGTAATTCTATGACATCTGTCACCACTTACTAGTTTCTGTGTAATTGAATGGGAGTGTATATTGGGTTTTTTTTTTATTAATTAAAGGGTATAAATCCCTCATGAAGTTATGGAATCACTGTTTAGTTAGCCCAATCTATTTAAAAAGACATACGAGCCAAGTCTTTTGAATTACAATTAAGTGAGCTTATAGTCATAATAATTTACAAGTTATCCTAAAAACGTAATATTATTTAATAAACACTGTGAAGGATGTTAAACACACAATTGAGAATATGTTATGCGAACCATCCACATTAAACATGTTGCCTCAATCAGAAGACATTCATTCATTACATTTACATTGCAAAGTATTCTTAAAATGTCAGTGTTTCAAACATGAACTTTCTTAATAAATATTCAGGGAAACCGGTTTACATGAAAGTGGAATGAAATACAGTCAGAAAACAACTTCATGTCACTCCTGTTAATGTCTATGTATTATCACCAAATTCAAATGTCTCAAACAGATACAATGGGAGTCAATCGGGTGAAGTTCCTGATAATATCACTCACATGTATCAGTCCATCCCACTTAATATTACTTTGGGAAAGAATAAGAATACAGGAATTTTACATGTGAGCTGCTGTATAGTATTGCCATTGCGTTATGTAAAGCAGCACAACTGGAACACCACACTGTTTTTAATGATTACTTGTACCTTTATAGTATAGTAGACTGTATGTTGAAAACAATGTTTTTAATTAACATCATTGTAATTAATGCAATACCTAGTACTGTAGTTTAAAACCCTTTCTAATTCTTTAATGCTTAGGTTAAGAATTGCATTATATGGAGAGTGATGCACAGTTGTCTTTACTAAGTTGAAGACATGCCTATTTAATTACCACAGCGGTGGAGGGAGAACTACATTGGGCAGTGAGTTGTCTCTGGCCTTCCCGAAACGTTGCCAAATGCTCTCTACCACCTGAGGGTGGAGTCACCATTCTGACGGGTGAGAACCCTCCCTGCAGAGGACGTCTCCCGTCCAATTCACCACCCCCAGGAGATGAACAGCCCGGAGGGATAACAGGTTCTCTTTTGCCAGGTCAGTAGCTGAAAGGCTATGCGGTGTAACCCCGGGGACCGAAGTCCTCCCTGGTGATTTACATACTCTACCACTGACATGTTGTTCATGCGGACAAGGATGTGTCTCCTCTGGAGCACTAGAAGGAAATGCTGGAGAGTGAGGTGAACTGCTCGCAGCTCCAGAGCATTTATGTGCAGGGCTGTCCAGTGACCCGACCAGGACCGGCGGACTCCTCTGCCTGCCCAGACCGCACCCAAACCCGAGTTGGATGCATCTGTCATCACTACCCGACGGCTGTGGATCACTCTCCTCTTTACACCTTCGCGCAGAGCTTCCCAGCATACGCGAGACATATGTCAGCCGACGGTGTCTGTCATGTTTGGGATGTTGCCGGAAGGCACTGAGCCACGCTTGAATCGGGTGCATATGGAGTAACCCCAGCTAGATGGCTGATGAACAAGAACATTTATATGTTTCTGCATTTCTGAAAGCCGGTGCGTTTCTTGAACAACGTAAATCCACACACACCATTTTGGCCAACTTTTGGTCTCAATTTTTCTGCCTTTTGTCATCTCTGCAGTGTGGAATAGTGGTTAAAGCTCTGGACTCTTAACCGGAGGGTCATGGGTTCAATCCCAGGTCGGGGACACTGCTGCTGTACCCTTGAGCAAGGTACTTTGTCTGGATTGCTCCAGTAAAAACCCAACTGTATAAATGGGCAATTGTATGTAAAAATGATGTGATATCTTGTAAGTCGCCCTGGATAAGGGTGTCTGCTAAGAAATAAATAAGAAGAAGAAGAACATAAGAACATAATAAAGTTTACAAACGAGAGGAGGCCATTCAGCCCATCTTGCTCGTTTGGTTGTTAGTAGCTTATTGATCCCAGAATCTCATCAAGCAGCTTCTTGAAGGATCCCAGGGTACCAACTTCAACAACATTACTGGGGAGTTGGTTCCAGTCTCCCACAATTATCTGTGTAAAAAGAAGTGCCTCTTATTTTCTGTTCTGAATACCCCTTTATCTAATATCCATTTGTGACTCCTGGTCCTTATTTCTTTTTCAGGTCGAAAAAGTTCCTTGGGTCGACATTGTCAATACCTTTTAGAATGTTGAATGCTTGAATCAGATCACTGCATAGTCTTCTTTGTTCAAGACTGAATAGATTAATTTGTTTTAGCTTGTCTGCATATGACATGCCTTTTAAACCAGGAATAATTCTGGTCGCTCTTCTAGAGCAGCAATATCCTTTTTATAGCGAGGTGACCAGAACTGAACACAGTATTCAAGATTAGTTCTTACTAATGCAGGAAGGGGCGCCGATTGTAATATGCCATCCAGGTAGGCTGTGAGGAGACCTGCCGTGTTGGCCAGCCGTGTTATTTGCGCTACATATGCCTTTTTTGAGGTGGGCCTCTGTTATTCTGCATTGGCTGTTAGGCATGCAGGGTCCTTAGACAAACCTCCTACTGGAGGGGCTCGCACCAGGGCCCTCATGGTAGAATCCACCGACGGGAATGGTCATCTTCGAATTGAAAGGGAACTGTGTGTGCGGGAGTAAAATTGAAGTCTATCCAAGGTAACACAGTACTCAGCTTATATAAACCGTATTTTATCAGACTCTATTACCAAAGTCAATATCCTTCAAACTCGGTTGGAACAGAATAATGCCTGTTATTCCGGTCACAGTGTTTGGAGACAGGAATTGTATTGCTTCTAATCTCCTGTAGAACTGCTCCTGTCATTTTCCTAAAATGTATAAATGAATTGGATTAGTTCTGATAATACGGTAATTGAATGATCCTTTGTGAGTTGCACTTTTATACCAGAAGCTACACCTCGCCTTGGTCCTTTCTTCCAGGAATGGAGAACAATCTCAGTAGCTGAGTTGGAGCAGCTGGCAGAGCAGGGCACAGTAGGGTAGAGGTTACATGGAGGCAACTGTATTCGGAGTCCAATAAAGGGACCAGGAAAAAGGTTCTGTGTACTTGAAAACAGCCTGCCACAAGTTTAACAATGGATCCTGGAGATCTCACAATAAATCAGAGACTTGCTGCCACTTCTAAAGCATCAGTCTGTTTCTTATGGGGCAATATGTGTATTCACTTACATGTAAAAAAAAATTGCAATTCACAGACTATATATCCATTTATCTTGTATCACCTTTCGCTGTTTTACTGAAGTGGTTTGTGTTGTTCATCCTAAGAGGGCCACATCTTCTCTGCATCTATTGGTCTCATGCGAGAATTTTCCAGCACCAACAAGTAGAGTATTCATTAAGTGGACAAATCAATAAACTTGAAGCATGTTTATGGTTTTCTATTGCTAATCAAATTCTATTCCATTGTGTATTGTAAATCATTTGTCGTAAAGTGTTTGGTCTGCATTACAAAACATGCAGAGACAAATTAATTCTACATGTATTAATACACTGAGAAATACTAATTATGATAATGTGCCCATGGCAGTACATATTACAATGTAAATGAACTTTCATTATTTTCTGAATACATTTGTTCTGCACTTCACTTTACACATTTAAATACCTCAATAAGCACAGGGGAGTGGATGAACATCCCTCAGATTTCATGTTCTGATTGAAAGCCTGTGGCTGCTGAGTAGAAAAAGGTGCAGAGGTGATGCAGTGCAGGAATAAGCACACAAAGGAAACTGTAATCCAGTTTGGAAAAGGGGTCTTTATTTTTGTATAAATCCCGGTCTGGTGACCAAACAATAATCCTCCGGCAATACACACCAATGTGTAAAGCTTGGCAGGAAATGATAATAATGGTTTGCAAAACCCAATAAATAATAACACGTTAGCCGCCCCACAATAATACTAAACACAATCCCCTGTCCGGGTGCGTGCAGTAGGGCTCGAGGTGGGTGATAACAATAAACAGTGACTGTGGTGTAGTTGTTCCGGGTAGAGCTGGCCCAAGACGACAGCACTGGAGACGTGTTAGCCGTCTAGTGAATTTACAAACAAAAGACAATTACTAACAGCGACAAAAACAAACAAAACCCTCACAAACACTTTGTTTTTTCAATACAATTTGGGAACTCTCCCGGTCCTTCCAGTTCCATGCTTCTCTGAACCAAGCGAAGGAAAAGATTTACGATCCTCCGTCCCCTTTATGCTAGATAAACAATTGCAGCTGACTCTACTGTCTGCAGCTGCTACATCGTTTCCCTTCCGGGTCAATACGTTCCTGCAACAGAGTCTTGCCTTTTTCCAGACTGACCGACTTCCCAGCCCAGGGAAAGAACTGTCAGACCAGCCCGTCCAAAGCCTTTCCCTGTCGCTGCTTATTGCCATCACAGGTCGGGAGGGAGATTTACAACCAAAAGTCATTATATTTCTGTCACAAAGCCCCTTGTAAACAGATGTGGTACGATGCCACATTCAATAAGATGAAAACATTTCCAAGGGTGTTCTTGCTTGGTGGGTTGGGATGTCATACATATGCTGAATTATTCATATAATCTGTTTTAATGAACAAATTTGTAAATACAATGGATGATGAAGTACATAGAATTGACAACAGTAATTGTTACAGTAAAAGTCAGAATATTGACAAATATTAAAATGTACTGGTAAATGTCTGAAATAAAATGATAACGCTTTAGTTCTGACATTTACCGGTAAATCTCAAGAATAAGCATCTATTCAGTGCCTGTATTTGTCAAGTTTTGTGACATAACCAAAGTGTGACTTTCTGTTGAAAAAACGAAGGTCCTAAATGATTTAGTTTGCATTTAACAGAATGTTCGATATTTTTCATCAAACTAATAAGTATTTGGAGTACAATATCCTTCAACACCATTGTGAATTGTTTTATACACACATTCACCAGAATGATATACCTGCATTTACCAATACGCTTCGGTAACTCATAAGAGTAACCAATAACTGTCTGAAAAGTAATTTATTTCTTCATAGTTTTGGACATTTACCACTTACCGGTAAAACTTAAGATTGACCAGATTCTAACTTTTACTGTAAGATATTGATGAAGTGGTTGTGCCTGTCCATGAAGGCTCTATTGTGTGTTCGTGGACCACGATGGGAGTTACACGTCCTGTGCCGAAGTATTTTTTACTTGTCAGAGTTGTTTATAGTTTATCCAGATATTGCCAAATAATTGAATTGATCAATATTACTGAACTGTACGTTTCTCGGTTTGTTGTTGAACTACGCACCAGTCGATCTGACATGCTGTGATTGGCTGATGCGGCAGTGACAGGTACAGGACTGGTTGATTTCATAGTTGTACAGTATTGATTGGCTGGTTTTGAGGGACTGATTGGATGATATAGTGGATAATACAATGACTCTGGACCAATTGTGTCTTTGTTTAGCATTTGCTGTCCAATAGATAATGAAACAGCTGGTACTTTGCATGGATTGATCTTGTGATGTAACAGAGAGCACCTACCATCAGATAGAAGCTTACTAGAGCCGGAAGCTAATTGGCTGATGGTACTGAATTGTCTTCTAATACTATAGTTGGCCTCTTGATCAAGTGAGATCATCAACCAATAGATAGTTTTGCACAATTGTAGACTCCCATATATATAACCATAGGGGCATCTGTAAAGGTGATGAAGGGTGGCTGATTGGAATACAAGAAATGTATACCCTGAGGATGTGACAAAGCTCTCGAAAAGTGACATAGCACTGTGCTTCGAACTATGCTTAACAAATACAAATTTATATAAATAGGCTAACTAACTTTTCATTACAATTTCCATCAGTGGCATTGTTATTCATGTTTCGTATAAATAAGTTATACCATTAACATTTAGGTTGTGCTTTGCCCATTGAAATAGTTTCTCCACAGCAGCTGTGCAAAGTAGCCAGTCAGCTTTATAGCCACTCTTGTACATTACCTGATTCTGCCAGGTGGTTGGTGAGTCTACCTCTCCCTCACAGATATTACCTGCCTGGTTTATGAGCTGGCACTGTTCCATATGGGTGAGGCTGTGGGACAAAAATGATCTCAGAGGACGATATAGGGATTAGCAACAGCCTAACAAAATGTCATTCAATTAATTAGCTAATGCTAATTTAAACTTTAAATAAAAAAATGTAACCAAAATATATTGTTTTTGTAGTTCTGTAAATGAAAAAAGAAAAAAAAAAAGGTTCAAACAACAGTGGTAATATGTCTGTATATGTTAAGTATTGCTCAGTGGTAATATGGTTATATATACTGTATATAAAACTTTTAAAAACAATTTTCAGATATCTGCACAGAAAAAAAAGTTACTTAACCATACAAAATGCCTAAGAATTTATTTAGTTGTTCATAGGGTCCGGCTTTTTGGTTTGTGCAATATGGCTGCATACACCCACTCAAACGAAAACGAAAATCTTTTGGGTTTAGCCTGTAACCTGATTATACAGTCTGGTATGGTTTGGGACTCGTCTTGAAATGTAAGGATCAATTTACTTGACAACCAATAATAGCAAATATTGAGTTGTGCCTAATTGTTGTTTTTTGAGTATTATGATCTGTTTATTAACCACATATACTAAGATATTGCTTTTTACAATCCACAAGCCCTTACTGTAATATAGAACGAGTAACTACCCCACATTGACATAACAGTGACTAATGATAAAAAGTGACTGAGAAATAAAAATGGTGTGGCCTAATCCAACAACTGTGCTGAAACAGGGACGCACAAAGACTGGCTTTCATAGAATTGGAGCTTTACATTTTAATGAACAGATTTATTGTTTCTATACTTGACTGGTAATGTCAATGCATCAGCGCAAATGCAGAATAAATTGTAAACACAAGATACATTTTCCAGGGAGTCTTGCAAGCAGCCAGATTAATTTATTGAATATTGCAATAGTATTAAAAGAAAATCATTTTTATAATGCTTTGTATGGTCACAAAATGACAACAGGAAAACATAAACTCTATAGTATGTTTGAGAATGTTGCATCCACTTTTATCATGGAAGTACAAAGCATTTTCTTAATTTCTACCAAATATAATAATTAATGCAGACTACAAAGCAAACATGCACATGTAGGGCTTTCAAAGGAAATAAGCTGGATAAAGAGGTTTTATTTTTATTAGTCTATTAACTGAATTATTGTTATATGTGTATATGTGTATGTATGGCGTCATCTTCTGTTTGAACAATCCAATGTATGTTTTTATGTGTCATAGTTAATTTTCTAATAAAGACAGTGCAGACGGTACAATTGCGGTTTAAATTAAGCACTCACATTAGTATTAAAACATTCATTGGGTAAATTGTGAAATGTACTTGCCTCAAGGGGATGATGAAAGTTTTTGGGTTCTTAATTATTTGTCTCCATTTATATAATTTATAAGGAGCTTCCCATTGTTTTTGGTACTAAATCTCATTGAAATCCTGAGACAAAGAGAAGGAGATATGATACCTAAACAGTAACAGTAATTAATCACAAGCTTTCAAGACCTCAAAGGTCTCTTCTTCTGGTGAAAGTAGGAAAGAGAGATTGATGTTTACATAAGTGAAAGTGAATTTGTATTATTTTAAGTTGGCGTGCTGTGTTCAATTGTCGACGTTCCTCACCATGTTTCTTTGCATGAAACTGATTAGTGAGATTTCTTTCTGAGGATCTTTCCTGTCAGTACATGCAACAGAACATATTACCCTACCACACAGGCAACTCATTTATCATAATCAGACTCCCAGTGTCTTTGAACCTCTATTGCAGGGGTGCACAAGTCTGGAGTCCGACAGGTTTATGAGTGTCATTAAATAATGATTAAGGCTAAATTGGTTCAAGTAAGTACTTTAGGGTATAAGATCAAAGACCAGGGCTTTGGACTTTGAGGGTCAGAATTGTGCATCTCTGCTCTATTAGCTTGCAAACAGTGGAGTAAAGGGCAGCAGTGTGGAGTAGTTGTTAGGGCTCTGGACTTTTGACCGGAGGGTCGTGGGTTCAATCCCCGGTGGGGACACTGCTGATGTACCCTTGAGCAAGGTACTTTACCTAGATTGCTCCAGTAAAAACCCAACTGTATAATGGGTAATTGGGCAGCAGTGTGGAGTAGTGGTTAGGGCTCTGGACTCTTGACCGGAGGGTTGTGGGTTCAATCCCCAGTGGTGGACACTGCTGTTGTACCCTTGAGCAAGGTATTTTACCTAGATTGCTCCAGTAAAAACCCAACTGTATAAATTGGTAATTGTATGTAAAAATAATGTGATATCTGTATAATGTGAAATAATGTATAATGTGATATCTTGTAACAATTGTAAGTCGCCCTGGATAAGGGCGTCTGCTAAGAAATAAATAATAATAATAATAGTAAAACCTGATGTCAGTTAATGACGTAAGCCAAAGAAATGTTTATACAAAGAGGGTGAAAGTGAGTGAGTCACTGAGTTTGCTGAGTGTAAAAATATATAAGACATAGCCTTGGTAGATTCACCAGTTGTTAGATTTATCGATGTCTTTTAGGTTTCCAGACAAAAACACATGACTTCTCAACCCAGACATAGCTTTGCAATTACATAAATCAGTCATAAATCTGCTTCATCCTTTTCTGTTGTATGTTTAGTTTCCAGACTTGAATAATCTGTTGGACCAGTCTTCTAAAGTCATTGTTCACTTTCAGGCTTTCAAGCAACGATCCACTATAAACCAAGATAAGTATAATGCAACAGAGACCTACAATATTGTATTTAGTTCTTCGATGAGTCATTATGGGAACGGTACTTTATAGAAGGAACATTTTATATAGTGCTGTGACCCAGAGAGTTGCTTGTTGAATGAGGCTTGAGTGGAGGAAGCAGAGACCCTGATTGGTTGGCCATACCAGTTGTTCACAAGCTTTAAAATAACTGACAAACTGCCTCCCTCTAGTTGAGTTGACAAAATATTTTGTGGCAATACACACCCACAAGCTTCCATTTTCTGTCCCGGGCATCAGAGACTAGGGGGTGAACTATGCATCACAAGTGCTGCTGCAGTCACTTACAAAAGGACCTCGGTTTTACGTCTCATCCGAAGGATGGGCGATGTGGTTAACCATCAGTCCGTCAATCAGTTGGTAGGTACCAATAGTATTTTACATTTAAACCTACCTCTGCAGTCTGTGCCTGCTTTGAGTTTACCTTTTCTCCACCCCAGTCACCTCATATCTCTGCACCGGCTATGAGATATAACACTAGATTTCAAGGCAGCACCAAGTGCCATGAAGGCAAGGCTAAGCTCCAAAATAAAGCAAGTTAAAATGTTGTGATACATGCTCATCTCAACTGAATGTCCTGACCAAATTCCTATTTCCAAAATGACCAATTAACACCTCAAGTCATAACGTGATCAGAGCAAACATGTGGCAATCGTCCAGCAGAAGTAACCATTACAGAAGATATTCATGCTAAATTACAAAAGCAATGTTGACCAGAGATATTTTTGTGTCCCTTTCTTTATTTTCAGTAGTCCATAAACCCTCCAGTGAAATATTTGCTTCACATTGACTTTTTGGGGGAAACACATCTGATTTCTTGGAAACCACAGTGTACAGTACTATTGATTTGCACTCGGCTGGATGCTAAGGGTCAGCGATAGTACATTTTATGGGCACTGATAAGCACTGAAAAATCAATCAATGCCTGCATGCCTAAGTCAAGGACTGATCCACATTAAAAACAATAACCATGTCCTTGCAGTATTTGCATTCATATTCACATAGTACAGAATGTGTTTTCCTTGGTGACAGGTTGCTGCCACATGACACTGAGTTAGGTACTCATTTAACATTTTCCTTTGGGTTGTTTGTGGTTTGCAGTGTAAAGGTGGTTTGCAGTGTAAAGTATGCTGTACTGAGTGCTGCAAGGGAATATATATTTTCAGTCTTTAGGTATGAATTTTGGTCGGATACAACTTGTAACTTGAACTTTTGTTCTTACCAGTTACAATAGTAATGCTGAGTCAAAAAATTGCTCCCAGACAAAATACTTTTAACTATTATCACCATCATTTGTATTACTATTATCTAAATTGACATTTAAATTGACATTTATTGCATATGTGTTGGTTTTGACAGAGAAATAATAGAGTTGTTTCTTACAAATTAATAATGTTCTTACATCAAACAAACTTGCTGTAGTAAAAGATCTTGTTAAATCCATGCATACAAACTTGTGGTGCAAAACAGAATTCGTTTTTTGAAGAACTCGCTCACAGTGTTTCAAAAAGTATAACAGAAAACAGAAACAACCCTAAACTGACCACTTAAAACTTACAAAAGGAGTTGTCAGTTTCATGTCCCCTGAATCAGAGGTCTGGGATACATCTCAGGTGTGTAGCATGGTGAAACCCAGATTTCACACTCAATGCAACTGGTAACTAATGGTTGTTACTTTTTAAAACAATTTTACTAACATAACAACTACTAAAGCTTGCCATGTGTTTCCATCATTAACCTATCTTCTCATTTCCCCCATTTGCCTTTATCAACAGAAAGAGTTGCTATGTATGTCAGCCACAAGGTTGATCATTTACTGTAACTATAAAACATTACTTCAAAGTGTTTGGGTTGCTAAAACATGTTCACGTTGTTAAGGTCTGAATGTAGCGACTGTTTTTACCACAATAAACTGTTTACCATTACTTAGCCACAGCATCTGTTGAGATACAGTTAAATATTGGCTAGATCTGATGGTAAATTAGCAGGCATTGTGGAACACAACAAAGACATGGTGTCAGCAGCCTCTGGCTACAGTATTTAGAAATTTAGAAGCCATTCAGGATTTCTGCTAATGAAAGGAAAACTGGCTAAAATATAAAAAAATCCTAGTTGTAATGACATACTGTGAGTGTGTGTGTGGGGGGGAGTGGTTAATTAATACTTCAATGTCCTTGTTCAAATATTCCTTCATTGAGTGAATACATCTAGGACACTGCAGTTTTGCCCCATAATCCCATTTATATGTTGTAAAAAGTAAAGGGGCCTGTCACAAAGACGGCCAGAGTGGGTGGCGTCAGACCAGACAGGAATTCAAAACAAAGACAGTGGTTGATGATGAGCTGAGTGCAATGGCTGCACTCAGCGTTTATTAACAAATAAAAGGGTTGAAAACAGCACAAAACACGGGACACGGCACTTCACGCCAAAATAAACAGGTAGACAAAACGGACAGACACTAACAAACAGGGACGAACAAACACGGTGAGTGAAAACACTATTTACTTTATATTTACGTTCTTCCGTTCTTATTTTAACTCTCCTTCTCCACACTCGTTCTCCACTCACCGAACACCAACCCTGACTGAGTGCTACGTGTCTCTATATATACTGTTGTGCTGGGATTCAATTACTAATTAATTATTCACTTGAATCCCAGCACGTGAATTAATTCTGTGCAACCCCGTGCTCACATATTACATTTTAAATGCACGTGCGTGATGTGCAATCCCGTGCCTAAATACAAATATACACTTTTTACACACGTGAAACACAGACCCGTTTATATCCCGTGTACCAATCTATACACCAACATTAACATACGCACGCATATATACAGCACAGAACACACAAATGCACACAGGGGCGGGGCACTTTGCCACATATACCCCCCCTTGTGCGCAGCACACATGGCCTCAACGGCCACCTCCCCCCTTAAATACCCAGCAGTCCAGGCCAAAGTCTCGGGCTGGGAAGGGAGGCTTTAGTGGGCCCATGGCTGGACATGCTGTCAGCTCCCCTGCCGGTAGTGGCACGGCTGACAGCATGCTGGTCCCGTCCTGCAGCGAAAAAGCTGCGGGGGCAGGTGGTCCCCCGACCTCCCCCTTCTTCATAGCCGGCAGCTCCCTCCTGTGGGGCTCCGGCCACAAGAACTCCTGCAGCGAAACTGCTGCTGGGGAAAGTGGTCTCCAGACCTCATCCCCCTTCTTCGTGGCCGGCAGCTCCCCTTTCTGGGGCTCCGGCCACCGTACTCCCTGCGGAGGTACGGGCAGCAGAGGCAGCTCCAGCTCCTCTGCTCCAGGCGGTGGCGGAGGCAGAGGCAGCTCCAGCTCCTCTGCTCCTGGCGGTGGTGGAGGCAGAGGCAGCTCCAGCTCCTCTGCTCCTGGCGGTGGTGGAGGCAGAGGCAGCTCCAGCTCCTCTGCTCCTTGCGGTGGTGGTGGCGGAGGCAGAGGCAGCTCCTGCTCCTCTGCTCCTTGCGGTGGTGGTGGCGGAGGCAGAGGCAGCTCCTGCTCCTCTGCTCCTTGCGGTGGTGGTGGCGGAGGCAGAGGCAGCTCCTGCTCCTCTGCTCCTGGCGGTGCTGGCTCCCTCTGCTGTGGCGGCTGGGCATGTGCGCGCCGTGCTGCCTTCAGCAGCATAGCGAGAGGCTGCTGGGGGACACCAGCATCCTGCCCTTCTCCCCCCCAAAAATTTTCAGGGGGTTGAGCCTGTAACCCCTCCCCTTCCGGCTCTTGGGGCTGAACCAGCAGGCATTTTCCCTCTGCTGGTGGCTTGGGTCCCAGGGCTGTGGAAGCCCCGACTTGCCTCCCTTTGGGCTGTGGACGCACCGACTCCTCCCTTTTGGGCTGTGGACGCACCGACTCCTCCCTTTTGGGCTGTGGACGCACCGACTCCTCCCTTTTGGGCTGTGGACGCACCGACTCCCCCCTCTTGGGCTGTGGACGTTCGGGCTCCCCCCACTCAGGCGTAGGACGTTCGGGCTCCTCCCACTCAGGCGTAGGACGTTCGGGCTCCTCCCACTCAGGCGTAGGACGTTCGGGCTCCTCCCACTCAGGCGTAGGACGTTCGGGCTCCTCCCACTCAGGCGTAGGACGTTCGGGCTCCTCCCACTCAGGCGTAGGATGTTCGGGCTCCTTCCGCTTGGGCTGCGGACGCTCAGGCTCCTCCCATTTGGGCTGTGGACGCTCAGGCTCCTCCCATTTGGGCTGTGGAGGCAAAACCAGCAGGCATTCACCCTCTGCTGGTGGAGATGGGGACAGCAGGCATTCACCCTCTGCTGGTGGGCCTGCTACCTGGGCTGCTGTTCCTTTTATCGTTGCCTCCAGGTAGCTGAGGAGAAACTCCACACCTTCCTCCAAGGTGTTTGGGGTGTGTTCCTCCTGATAGGCCTCCCATCTCTCACTGTCCATCATCCACAGGGCCCGGACGATTATGGGCAGAGACTGGGCCTCCAGCCCAGCATTCTCTAGGAACCAGCCCCGCAGTTTGATGGCGTCTTCTGCCATTGACCTTTTTTTTTTTTTTTTTTTTTTTTTTTTTTTTTTTTCCAGACCCCTCCTGGTCTGACGCTTGGAGGCGCGGCTATCCCACGATGACACCACGTGTCACAAAGACGGCCAGAGTGGGTGGCGTCAGACCAGACAGGAATTCAAAACAAAGACAGTGGTTGATGATGAGCTGAGTGCAATGGCTGCACTCAGCGTTTATTAACAAATAAAAGGGTTGAAAACAGCACAAAACACGGGACACGGCACTTCACGCCAAAATAAACAGGTAGACAAAACGGACAGACACTAACAAACAGGGACGAACAAACACGGTGAGTGAAAACACTATTTACTTTATATTTACGTTCTTCCGTTCTTATTTTAACTCTCCTTCTCCACACTCGTTCTCCACTCACCGAACACCAACCCTGACTGAGTGCTACGTGTCTCTATATATACTGTTGTGCTGGGATTCAATTACTAATTAATTATTCACTTGAATCCCAGCACGTGAATTAATTCTGTGCAACCCCGTGCTCACATATTACATTTTAAATGCACGTGCGTGATGTGCAATCCCGTGCCTAAATACAAATATACACTTTTTACACACGTGAAACACAGACCCGTTTATATCCCGTGTACCAATCTATACACCAACATTAACATACGCACGCATATATACAACACAGAACACACAAATGCACACAGGGGCGGGGCACTTTGCCACAGGGCCATTTCTGGCCTCCCCTTCCTCCCAGAATCTTACCTATGACTCCACTTCATATTTTATGAGTCATAACAAAAAGAACCAACATTTAAATGGTTTTATAGTCAGTTGGATTAATATAAATTGTATGCATGTATGTAAAAAAATTGCTTCATTTGAAGGAGTTAGCACATGACATTAAAAAAAATATTTTAGTGGCTAATGTTATAAACCCATAACCCACCAGATAAGCCACTGAAGGAAATTTAGAGCATTTTACAACACTGGGGAATTACCTTGGATTACATGTACCCAGCGGTCCAGATAAGATGCATACCTGCTGTTTTTCCGCATAGAAAAATCTGAAATACGCAGTAGCAATTTTGCTGCACAGTTTGTCTGCCTCCCCTAAAACCACTAACAACTACATCTCCCAGAATACAGTGTCTTCAGTTACTAGGAAACTGTGCACAAAAAAAGCCAACCCAACAAACATTATCCAATCTCTGGCTAGCCCTGTTGTCTTTGCAGCCAATCACAGTAAGAATAAGAAAAAACTACACAGGTTGAAGCGTAAACACCCCAGTCCAGCTACAAATCCAACTGGAACCATCGTCAGAGGCAACCGCTAAAAAAAAGGTGCCTATAATATTAAACAAACTGTATTATAACTTATTAATCCATTTCCTTATTGTATTTATCTGTATGGCTTTATATTGAAGTTTTAACATGTTCACTGAGTTTAAGAATTTAATGTTAAAATATAAGTAACATAATTAATTTGCATAGTCAGATGGAAGGCTCTTTTTTAATGCCTAGAGCATTTGGAAGTTGGTTTGTTTCTCCACAGAAGCCATTTTCATCTGAAGTGAGTTTTTTGGATTCTGTTAGTTTATTTTAAATCATAGCCAATGGTTCCACAGAAATGAAAAAATGCTGTCTGGTTTTCTGTGCCCTCATTCCCAGTTCTCTAGCATTGAAAAAAACATGAAAGAAAAATCCCTGAAATAAAACCATCAAAGGTATGATTTATGGTAAACAAAAATGACCTCCACAGTACTGGTTTTATCCCATGTGTAAAACATTTATTTTACGAATCTATATTTCAACCAACACAAAATGTTTATACTACACTATCATCTTAAATATTTATATCAATCATTCAACCTTTTGCAGTTGGTATGCACATAATACTGTTATTTACTATACTGCAAGTACATAAATCTATCCTATGGGGCTTTATTTGATTACAAATGTATTTCACACGAGGGTAAAATCTTTAATTATTTCCTCATAAACATATGAAAGGTAATTAAGTAATCTTTTTCTACAAGTTATAGTTATTGTTAGCATATGCATTTATAATCCCAAATTTTAAATTTGATTGCCTGAACAGAAGCTAGCGCCATGATCCTACAAAGCCACTGTTGCAATTGTCAGTAATGGGGGTTCTAAAACACAGTCAGGTTCACCAGCGGTAGCCAGGCTAGCATTGAGTCTACAGGGTGTTTGTTTGGCACAGTGGTCCTCAAAGCTGGGCCTGTGGGCACATTTGTTCTCACAAGACCAATGCGTTGTGCCTGAGGCACCTGCTGATATAATATGGAATGCTGTAATAATACAGTAATAAGTCATTACAAAAAACAAGGATGCCCTAAACCACATGAGAAATCCACAATTCCTGATGATACAGATTGTACTGTGTTGGTAATGTCATCACCCAAGACTGCCCCTGCTGGATTGGATAAACTAGTCGCGGCTATAAACTCTGCTAGTAGAGTAAGCCCAAGATAGCTTGGAAAGAAAACATGCACACCGTCTTGTTTCCCAGTACTGTAAAAACAGCAACAACAATGAGGATAGCTATTAAACAAAGGGGGGCTAATATACAACAGCTGATGCCCGATTATAACTCAGTTCTCAGGAATCTTCTGGAATAAGAACAGAAAGAGCTGCAGCCTCCTGTGAAACAGCCAAGGTATCAATTCCTCAGCAATATGTCAGTTACTGGATAAAGAACATCTGAAAATAAAATACCAAGCTGATGCAGTTATATAATACAGCACTTTTTTTTTTTTTTTTAATTTTACTAAATTATGTGGCACTACAAAAGCCTTACAATTTATATTCAATAATTTTTGTTTTTTGCTAAGTAATCAGTGCCAAGTCATTTGATGTAAATCAGGTTCTTGACCTACCAAGTGTCAGTGAAACCTGAATTAACTGGTCTCCAAAGGGACTGCCTCATTACTAGACCACATGTAATAAACATGAATGTCACTAACAAATGGAGTTCATCTTGTCATCCTCATACCACTTAACATTGAGCAAGCTATCAAACTGCAACCTTTTACCACAACCTTTTTAGCATTAATGTGGTTCTATCCCATTTCCCAGTTAATGTGGTTCTATCCCCTTCAGATTTTTTCCAGGTGGAAATGTTTGTGTTCAATGTCACTCTGTAGGATGGGGGTCAAATGAGGTATTCATGATTAAACTGATGAGTATGGCAGGCACAAAGTCATCCTGATATCAGAGAGTAGGTCTACTTGCAGTTTATAGTTTTACCACAGGTATACAGCTTTTCTTCAGCAGCCTGTTTCCCTGCCCTATACTGGCACTCTCTTTCTCTGTGGCTGTGCACACTCAGTATTGGCTCCACACTCAACTCTACTTTACACTGAACATAGTTAGTTCTGCTCTTTATACACCCCCTCTGCGGAAATGCCTAGAATCCTCTGGCAAATATACTGTGACATATATAGAGGCCCATTTTACAGGCTGAGTGACATTAATGGTTTCCTGACTACATGCACAGACCAGACATTTCTTGCTTTTATTTATGTCTATCAGCCTTCTCCTTCTGTTCATCTGTTTAGCATGTGGTAACTCATGAACAAGTTGATGGAAGACAGTTCATTTTTGAGGGCTTGGTGCAACAGTTGTGTTGTGTTAAATGGCACAGTTACGTAATTCATGCAGTTACCCAGTGTTCTACTGTCTCACGTCGTGCAATGCTGAAGTCTATAATTGTTGTGTCATCAGAGAGCAGCTGACAAAACATGTGAAGCCAAATAGAAAGGGTATACATTGTTTTCTAGATGGCTATCTTAGAACAATCAGTATAAATGAACTTAAACACACTGCAGTATACTTGGGGTGTGGGGGGGGGACAAGCCTGTTTCCTATTACCGGTGCATTCGATTTTTCCATTTCACATGTTTCTTGCAGACCGTAAAACCTCTCTGAATCAGAGTTTTTTTTCAGTACCTAATAAAGTCATCAGCCACAACTTATCAGGTGTTACCATGGTAACCAGTATGTGGACAGAAACTGCATTTAGATTTTGTAAGATGTAATGTAACCTGTGTTAGGAATGGGGACAGTAGATCCACATGAAAGGAAATGTGTTTTTTCTTTGATGAAGGATGAAAAAGGCCAGGGCTTTGCTTTTTACATTACACTATGTAATACAATTTTTGTTCCTGGGTAGTAAGTGTTATTTCCTAATTGCTTTTGCCTCAAAAGTATAGAAAATGGCTATTATTCCCCACAAACTTTGCTTTTGTGACCAGGACAGTGATATTTTGAAATTTACCTATTTCCAATGTCAGACAAAAACAACATATGAATCCAAATTAACATGTATTTATACTAAAGTAATACAAAAAAGACTACAAAAGATTTAGAAGTGAGTAGTTTTTCGAGATTTACGATTATACTGTAAATCACTTTCACGAATCAGCCCCCAAATGTAGTCTCCCATCATGTTCTCGTTATACTGTCCTTGGTAGCGGCGTTCAAAGTCCAGTATATCCTGGTGGAAGCGCTCGCCTTGCTCCTCCGAGTACGCTCCCATGTTCTCCTTGAATTTATCAAGATGAGCATCAAGGATATGGACTTTGAGGGACATCCTACAGCCCATTGTGCCGTAGTTCTTCACCAGAGTCTCAACCAGCTCCACATAGTTTTCGGCCTTGTGATTGCCCAGGAAGCCCCGAACCACTGCGACAAAGCTGTTCCAAGCCGCTTTCTCCTTACTAGTGAGCTTCTTGGGGAATTCATTGCACTCCAGGATCTTCTTTATCTGTGGTCTGACAAAGACACCGGCTTTGACCTTTGCCTCAGACAGCTTAGGGAAGAAGTCTTGAAGGTACTTGAAGGCTGCCGACCCCTTATCTAGAGCTCCGACAAATTGTTTCATAAGGCCCAATTTGATGTGCAGTGGTGGCATCAGCACCTTCCGGGGGTCCACCAGTGGCTCCCACTTGACGTTGTTCCTCCCCACAGAGAACTCGGTCCGCTGTGGCCAGTCCCGCCTGTGGTAGTGCGCCTTGGTGTCCCTGCTGTCTCAAAGGCAAAGATAGCAGGGAAACTTGGTAAAATCGCCTTGGAGACCCATCAGGAATGCCACCATTTTGAAGTCTCCTATGACCTCCCAGCCGTACTCATCATACTTCAAGGCGTCCAGCAAGGTCTTGATGCTGTTGTAATCCTCTTTGAGGTGCACCGAGTGAGCCAGGGGAAGAGACGGGTACTTGTTACCATTATGGAGCAGCACGGCTTTAAGGCTCCTGGATGAGCTGTCAATGAAGAGGCGCCACTCATTCTGGTTTACAGGCGATTCCGATTGCCTCGAACAGACTGGTCACATTGTGGCAGAAGCAGAGCCCATCCTGACGGGTGAAGAAGCTGGAAAAAGGTTGGCGACGCTTCCTCTGATCTGCGACTTGCACACTTTCATCCAAAAAGTTCCACTGCTTGAGCCTAGACGTCAAAAGCTCGGCATTGGACTTGGTGAGACCAAGATCTCTAATCAAGTCGTTGAGGTCTTTTTGGTTGGGGTAGTATGGGTTTCTCTCCTCAGCTCCACCTCTGAAATTGTCATCTGGATCTACAACGTCTTCCTCGCTCTTTGACTTGCTGCTCTCTTCTAAAGACGGCTGCTCTCTCTCCGGAGGAGTGGGTACGGGGAGCTCATGGCAGTGTGGCACCGGGGCGATGGATGAAGGAAAGTCCGGATACGTGATAGCAGGTGCATTCTTGCCAGTCCGATGTTTGGAAGGGTCCACCATGCAGAAGTAGCAGTTGCTTGAGTGGTCAGTGGGTTCCCGCCAAATTCATGGCTCTCTTTTCCCCTCTGTACCATCCTACAAAAATACATTTATTTCACCCATGACTAATGTGTAAGAGATTCTCGCAACATTTTTCATATATGATATATTCAATAACATTGAAAATTGTAAAACATTTTAAAATTAAAAACTTTTACAATTTTAAAAATTAACAAATTTTATAACATAAAATTCCGAGCAACAATTGTCCATCTTACCTTCCTGAGTTTTTTTGCAGTGCTCGCAGGTGAAATGAGGTGCCCAGGGTTTGTCTTGATCCCCGACAGGCATGCCGAAATATGCCTTGTAGGCCTCACACATCTTAGCAGATGCTTCCACGGAGTACTTTTTCGCTCTTGTCTTGATAAATTGGCCGCAGACATAGCAAAATGCGTCTGCCGGATGCTTGCAGCCTCTTGATGCCATCTCAGAAAAATGCAGATATGTATCCACTTAGGCAGCTGGAACTAAACTGAACTGGTGGGCTTAAGGCCCCTGTATTTATACTACTATTTATATTACTGGAAAGTTCTAGAAAGTTCTAGAAGTTACTCCAAGTTTACTCAGCACTGAATCTATCTGGAATGTTCTGGAAAATAGGTAAATTTCAAAATATCACTGTCCTGGTCACAAAAGCAAAGTTTGTGGGGAATAATAGCCATTTTCTATACTTTTGAGGCATAAGCAATTAGGAAATAACACTTACTACCCAGGAACCAAAAAAAAAAAATTGTTACATGGTGTTATCAATGAAACAGAATCACAGTCTCAATCAAGTTACAGGAGAAAAAACTAAAGTGAACTTGTTTCACAATCAACACTTTTCCAAGAGTTTAACTGAACGGAGTCGGCTAAAAAAAACCAAAAAAACATCATGTGATTAAAAATAAAAACCAAAAGTGAAGGCCCCAATTATACTTAACTTTAACATAAGGCCTGCATGCACATACTATATTGTAACAATCCTCGCGTCTTTAAGTGAAGCAAGACTCGGGGAGACCAGGTGGGATTCAAAACTTGACCAGTTGAATTTTTATTGAACGACTGGTGGAGCAACAAATCCCTGTCCGGGCTGGGTTCATGCCAAAATAATAAATCCTCTGGTCCCTTTTTCTCCCAATCGTCCTTTCTCTCTCCCTCACTCTCTGCTATCTTCGTTTCCTCTCAGGCACTCAAATTCTTTCTCTCTTCCATCCACAGACACACTTCTGGGTTCTTCTTACTGTTTCACATCTATGGCCCCCACTTTCAGCCTCTCTCTCTGTCCCTCACAGTCTCACAGCAGCCACTCAAGTCGAAGTCTGCACGTGTTCTCCTGTTCGCCTCGGGGGAGGGCCCTGCCCACCACACACACACACACACACACACACACACACACACACACACACACCAAAGCACGCAAACAGACACACACTCTAACCGCGTGCTCGGTTCCCTTACAATACACATAACACTAAACGAGACATGACAAACAAACAAACAAACAAAACAGTGTCCAGCACAATGTCATCGTCAGGGTCATTACAATATATTTCTAAAGAAACAATAACATATTCCTGTTTGATTGCCTTGCTATAGCAATATAAATAAGGTGACCAGATTTAAGTACTTAAACTGGGACAGTATGGAAATATTGTGAATAACTTCCAACTTCAAAGCTACGGGGAAGCTCTATGTTTTTAATTTTCACTTTGGCAATGTTTTATCTAATAGTATATTGAAAGTGAATGCAAAGACTCATGATGCTGTTCAGAGTGGAATCTTTCTTTCAAAACCTTTTTTGTGACTAAATGATCTTATTTTCTTTGTAATTTCATTTCTTCACAACAAGTATAGTTATTACATTACACAGTAGCAATTCAATAATATCACATTCCAAGATTCTAATTTAATTGTTGATTACTGCTGCAGATCTAGTCCCTTTTCTTCCTAAGAAACTGCATCTTCTCTCTCTGATTTCCACTTTCATCTTGCACTCTCTCTATCTCTATCTCTATGCTATCCTCAAGTGCCCAATATTCAAAATATGTAATTTCTTACCATTTAATAATATATAGTATTTGTTCTGTATATTTTTTTATTTATTGCAGTTTCTGCTTGGATCATTAGTGTGATTAATAGATACTAGGAAATTATTTTCAGCCACTTTCTACTATTAAACTATTAAAGTTGATTAAATGTGTTAAATATCATATCTTTTGACTGTGCAATAAATGAAGCCCACTAATCAGCGTTTCTGAGTTTTTGAGTACATGCTGTAAAACTGGCATCACTTAAAGGAAAGGAACCTGTTAAAAACATGTTAATTGCATGATGAAATTTCCTGCCTATACCATTTTTCGGTAGCATTAATATCTTAAATATGGGTATGTCTCTTTTTTTCTTAAACTTTGCAGGATAAAATATACTTCTTCTATAATACATTTAGCACAGAAATAAAAATAAAGGTTACCAAATTAAAAAGAGGTGTATCCTGCGTCCATGGCAGCTTATTTAGATATTTTTTAAAGAAAGGTAAAATAAAACAAGGACTTGATTCTTTTTTTGTAATTGTTTTAAACTACACTATTTGTATCATATACAGCACTCTCTACTATCAATGTAAATAATTAGACAAATAAAAGAAATTAAATGGGCACCTGGAGACCTGAATTTGTATTTCATTATTGATAAAAACAACATAAAATGTATACTTAAAGAAATAAAAAAAAATGATCTGAAACTGAAAATATTTTTACAACATGAATTTCACAAATGTGAAAATAACTAGTTTATTTCAAAATATGTTTCCAATACTGTTGTCATATTTTACAGCCCCTCCTGTGATTGGCTGTTTTGATGCACAAAGTGTTCAAACCACGACAAGCTCACACGAAGCAGTCGTTTGCATGCAGATATACAAATATCATGGATGAAGAGTATAATTCCAACACAATACAATGGTACCTAGGTGCCATTACTACATTAGTCTAAACTCTTCTGGCAGTGAGAGTGATGATTCAGACAAGGATAACCGCCAGTTTGTTTTAGCAACAGTCAGTGGATAAACCCACCTGCAATTCTCTATGAACCTTGACTGTTAAGTAATTTTACAGATTTGCACGCACTGTATAGCTGTTTTTTAATTCTACTGGTCATTCAACCTTCCCACATCAAGTGTCATTGTATTGTAATAAGTTAGATATGGTAATAACATAGCAAGCCTGCATGGAAATATAATATTCTGTTACCGGCACGATGAAGCTCTGGGAAAAAAAAAATGGGAAGAAATGATCGTCCCAAGAAAAGTTCTGGAGACACTAGGACCAGTGTTCCAAAAGTGGGACTGTCCTGTTCAAAACGGGACATCTGGTCACCTTAAATATAAAGCATCCCAACTCTCTAAACACAGAATATTGTATTTATTTATAGTTTTAACTTCCAAAATTTACAGATAGGTAAATTGGTAGGTTAGGTTGAGGGGAAATAAGACGGTGAAGAGAAATGCAGAATCCAAAATCAAGAATCCAGTTGCTTAGTCAAAAACACGCATTGCAAGTAAGTGGATTCAACTGTAAAACATTTTTTATTGAAAACCCAAACTTATTGGTCACGTGTTTCTGGCAATTCCCAGGCAGGCTACAATTGGATAGAAATGTCAGCTATTCTCCATTTACAGCATGCAGGATATTCATAATTGATCATTGAGACACCAGGAACCAACGAAGTACAAGAAGCTTGATAACATGCAAACTCAAGATGTGCAGCAAAATTGCTATGGGTAGGGGAGACTGTGGACACTTTCTCTCCATTACGCACAGAAGATTTGAGCTAGTTTGACCAGACTTTGATACAAACAACTTACATCTGTCCACTACCAATCTCCATATACATATGGCAAGAGGGCTTGAAATGTAAGGTGTCCGATGTTACAATTGACCCCATGGCCAGGGTCAGTTGTAACGGGGGGTAGGGTCATATGTAACATTTTGTGAAGAATAATTAAATAAATAACAACACTTTTAATTTAACTCCAGAATTGAACGTTTTATTGAATAAGATCAGTTTTCACATGAAGCAAATATGTTTGTTTTTATTTAACCCAAAAACTGAATAGGTTTGTTGAAAAATAAAATGTTCATATAAGGCAATTTTTTTTTGTCCTACTTTTAAAACTTTTTAACATCCCTAAAATTATAGGCCTTATCAAGCATGAATATGTCACTGAGTCACAATTGATATATATATGAACATTTTGTTTCCTTCAGTATAAGATTCATGTCCCCAAATATAGTTCAGCTAATGGTGTATGGGGTCAATTGTACAACTGGCCCCAACCCAGGGAGCCATTACTAAACCATTACTAAACCTCATGTTCTAGCAAGAAACAAGAGCAATCAATTGTGTCAATTATAAGTACAGAGATAAGGATGAGAATGCTAAAAGAAAACTGGGGGAAAAATATACTCTACTAGGTCAAAAATCGATTTTTGTAGATAAAATCTCAGGGCTTTGGCACAGACAGCTCTTCTTCCACAGGCAGACAGAGACCTGAACTGAGCATGTGCCGAGTGAGTGATGGCACTCTAGCTTGCTTCTGATTGGAGAAATTAAAGGTATTACAGCCATCCCCTGTTACAACTGTGCCCCCCCCCCCATTCGTTACACATTAAATTTAAATGTCATGCGGAATTCAGATTTCTTCAATGCGTAAAACACCCAGCTTATCTGGAGCGCTAGTCTTAATGACCTTCTGTATCTGTGTGCAAATATCCTGTGTTCTTCATTACAGTAATTGAAGGAAATGTCAAATGAGTTTTATAAATAGTGGAACAGTATGATTTATGGTTGTATTTATAGCAATGCTTACTGACAACAAGCACATTACTTACTGTTAATTCTTTGTGCAGTTTATTTTGTCTTTGAAGTTTCATTTTAAATGATTATTTATATTTGCATTGTGGTTCTGTACCAGTTGCTTATTTCTGAGGGCAACCTACTTTATGTGTCAAAAAATGATAAATAAAATAGGACCTACAAGCACAGAGAAAACTACTTATATTGTGTTGACATTACTGAATTGTGTTACAATATAGATATAGTGCACACTTGTTATTCAAGCAATTTACAAGATGCCTCAACACATCAAAAGTCCAGAACAGTAACTTTGGGCAAAAGAAGAAATAACTGGTCAATTCACTGTTTGGTATGAAAAAGTATTAGCCCAGATGAGGACAGAAGTTTTTTCCCCTAAAAACTCATGATTGATCATGTCTCTGTGGTACAGAATGTTTCACCTATCAAGTAAAGTTGAAAGATCAATCAATATATAAACAGATGCTTTCAAAATATTTGTGTAAAGTGTAGCAGCATCCAGTAATTATAAACATTGTATCCTATAAATAGAGTCAATTGACCTTTGCAAGAACACAATATGTTCTTATATGTAAACACATATATATATATCTTGTATGTGTTTTACTTTAAGCAAATCATTCATATATAATTAAAAGCTACTGATATTTTAAGTTAAACCATAACATTAAAAACATATAACATTTTAGAATTCATTAAGTCATTTTATGCATCAGTAAAAGAATGCAGAATATTCATTTTTTGTTATTATGAGTCAGTATTTCATAAATACTTGGCAAGTGGGAGTAACCTATCTGCTTTAAGCATTTGTTTTTCCAAAGTTCTGTCCTCATAAAAAAAATGGTTACTGATAAATGTTGATTAACCTTGAAACATGAACCCACATAACATTTTTCAGAGATGACGATTACCCAGGGGTGGCTTGCAGAAAGGGAGGAAATCAGGAACTGTGTCAATATAACTTTACTGTAATTAAGTCAAACAGGATAACCTTCAAAGGACCTCAAAAGGCCACAATCCTTTCCCACAGCTGCCTGTTGTAGAATTCCTGTACTGTTTTGTCAAAAGACGCTGAGAAAGGTGATGCCTATATTTATATTTTAACTACTGTAATGGAATAGTTTCTTCAACTTTAAGATTAGTTGTGTGTAACTTCAAAAGGCATCACTCTTGTTTATATAAATAGTCCACCTTCACCAGCCATAAATTTATTGCTTAAATAAGTAGTTTTTTAAAATGTATTTTCAGCGGTTTTATATTTCAGAGATTTACCAAAAATGTTTCACATTTAGTTGCGTATTAGTAAAAACAGCCCTAACCCTGGCCTTTTACTTACATTTAAAGATAATGTAGACTCAAAATATATAAAAGAGAATTGCAGGCACTTTAAGGCCCTTCTTTTGTTTCAGACGATGGCAATCTTTCGATCTGCCACTTTTTAGCTCAATTAAAGGAATCAGTAAAGGAATCTGACTGGTCCGAGTTTAAACAGAGATATCTGAAATGATATTGAGCCAGCGTGAGGTGTTCTTTTACTGTGTTGGATTTCAAAAGCTTGTCCTTAGCTACATTCAATTATTCTGCTAATGGACTACTTCAGGAAGGTTTTATGGATATTTAAACAGTTGAGGCTAGCCTGCAGAAAACTGAATGAATTCCCATTATAAATGAATACCTCTTAGCTCTAGGGTGCGGGTATTCACTGACACGGGAGACAGAAATGGTATTTGACAACACGACACAGGTGCTCGGTTTTATTATTTTCTTTTGTATTCTGGTGAGGTGCACTGATTTCTTTGAGCCCGTAGAGGGCGCTTGTGGTCCGTGGTCTGGGTACCAGCTATGGTATCCAGAACCAACGGGGAATACCACGGCAGGGTACTCAGGTACAGTCCGGCACTCGCAGGTGCTCACCAATTATAAAAAACGAAAAAGGCAAAAAGAAACAGGGAAAATAAAACACAGTAAGGAAAAACTACAAAATAAATGTGCTGCACTTCGCAGCGTGAATCTCCCCAGTCGCCGCTACCCGTATGACCGGGGACTCCGTCCTACACTCTGCTGTCTCCAACTCACTGCACAACAATACTGGGGCTGCCCAACGATCCCCCACTTTTCCCTTTCTTTCTTTTAAAATTATTTTCTTAGATTTTTCTTTCCGGGCGTTTGTTATCCTCCCGTCCCTCGGTAGTCAAAACGAGACCGCTTTGCTCGCTGTTCCAGTCTAAAGGGGCAGATCTGAGGAAACAACAGAGTGTTACTTTATAGGTTAACAATCCTATGAAAGTCCGCCTCCCAGCCAGTCAGAGAGGGGAAAAGCACACACACCCTCTTCCCCACCTCTCCGTGTCACCGCCATGACTGGCAGGCAGACCCCACGGGACTGCCGCCCCCTTCCTGCAGCATCGTGCATGCGTCAGACGGCCAGTCCAGGTCTCTCCCTGTTACATGTATAAATTTATTTCAGTCAAACTCATATTTTTTGGGAATTCGACGTTTAACAAGCTTTACCGATTAATATCGAAATGTAGCAAGCCTACTTATAAACCAAGCTGAAGCATCACCAGAGAGAACATTCTGCTAGTCTGCTAGAGGCTTCTTTTACTATTAAATAATTATCTGTGAAGCAGAACAGCCTTCAATGGCACCAGATTTGCTTTGCTGCAAAATAACTCCAAAACTGACTTTTTCTTTTAGGGTGGTATATGTATTGTGACACTATGTCCATTGGTCCAATATTTATGTGGCCTGCTTTACTTCTTTGTACTTAGTTATTTTTGTTATTTATGGTGTTTAGACTGCAGTTAGCCTGTTCAGTCTCCACCATCAAAGCCTATCTGTCTATTTATGGTTTGAGAAGGTTAACATGGTAAAGCTGTTCCTTCTTGCGCTTGTCATGTTGTTTGACCTTATAATTTACAGGCCCTACTGCCTCTATAATCTCATAAGGCCCTTGCCAATGAGTAAAGAGTTTGCTCTCTGGTGTGGGAACTAACACCATAACTCTGTCTCCTGCTTTATACTGACGCAATTTTGCAGACTTACTATACTGCCGTGCCTGTCGTCCTTGCACTTGTTTTAGGTGAATTGTGACTATGGGGGTGACCCTGTCCGGTCCTGCATGTGGATGATGTGGTCTACTAGGGTCTTACCTACTTGGTCCTCCCATGTTTCCCTGGCAACGTCTAAAATTCCCAGTGGTTGACACCCGTACAATAACTTGAACAATGAAAAACCTGTGGAAGATTGGGGCACTTCCTGAACAGCAAACATTAAGTAGGGTAACAAAAGATCCCAGTCCCTCCTATCTTTTGAAATTACCTTCCTTAACATCAACTTTAGCGTCTTGTTAAAACACTCAACTAATCCATCCATTTGAGGATGGTAAACAGAGGTTTTAATCGGCTTGATTTTGAACAATTTACACAAATCCTTCATCAATGTACTCACAAACGGGGTACCTTGATCCGTGAGAACACCTGTATCAGTTCTTTGGCAATGGTTTTCGAAGCCATGTTCCGTAAAGGAATTGCTTCAGGATACCTAGAGGCATAATCTAGAATTACAAGCACATATTCATGACCTAGCCAATTTATTTAATGGACCAATTAAATCCACTGCGATTCTGTCAAAGGGTACTTCAATTATAGGCATGGGCTGTAGGGGAGCTCTGAAATGAAGTTTTGGGCTAGCTCCCTGGCACTCAGGACAGGATTTACAGAATCAATCTACTTCTTTGTTAATTCCAATCCAATAAAATCTTTGTACTATACGTTGTAAAGTTTTCTCACTTCCCAAATATGCACCAAACAAATGGCTATGTGCTAACTTCAGCACCATTAAACGGTATGCCTGGGGTACTAGTAACTGTTCCACTTGACTACCATTAATTAAGGTGACTCGATACAAGTCATTTTTAATGATAAAATGCTCTTGTGGATTCTCCACTGTCACATCATTAATGGAGACCACTTTTTCATGGATGTTTATTTATGTGGGATCCTGATCTTAGTCCCAGCCAAAATTTCTGGTGGACGGTGAAAAAGTCATACCAGGAGTCTGAACCATTCTCATGCGTTTCAACAACCATCTCCCCAGTTTCTTCTACTATTTCATTGGGTGTGCCCTGGGTATTTATTATTTATTTCTTAGCAGATGCCCTTATCCAGGGCGACTTACAATTGTTACAAGATATCACATTATTTTTACATACAATTACCCATTTATACAGTTGGGTTTTTACTGGAGCAATCTAGGTAAAGTACTTTGCTCAAGGGTACAGCAGCAGTGTCCCCCACCGGGGATTGAACCCACAACCCTCCGGTCAAGAATCCAGAGCCCATATTCGCATTAAGGGTGTAAAGGCGACTTACTGCGTTACTTTTGTTTGGATTGGAACATTGCTTCGTTGTCCAATCTGATTCAAGCAGGTTACAGTGTTCCGCTTGCTTTCTGTTTTGTCTGAGTCGTTGCTTACAACTTGGCTCCAACACAGCACGAATCATGTAGCATTACCTCAAGCTACCGTTTTCAAAGCCATGTCAATCTTCGTACACACTCCTCCATATGCAGTTTCGCCTTACGACTTTCCACACCCCCCATCACTAGTTCCACCAACCGATTTAAATACGGGTCTGCTACCCATCATGCATCGGCTGATTTTGCTAGTGTTTGTGGGTCTTGTAGTTGACACCACATTACCCTGCACAATGTTAACAGTGCATGTTTTTGTATTATTGTACCTTCGTTGTACCACCTTCCTGCCACAGTATATAGGGTTTATTTTCTTTTAAAGTAATAGTATGTATAGCACAGTAAAAGTATCTTGCTAAAATGTTGTATATATAGTGTGGCAATGTGCCCCGCCCCTGTGTACATGTGTGTGATAAGTGTTGTATGTTGCGTGTGTTAATGTTGGTGTATAGTCATTGGTACACGGGATATAAACGGGTCTGTGTTTCACGTGTATTTAAAAAGTGTAGATTTGTATTTAGGCACGAAGAGAGCACAAATCACTTCACGTGCTGGTTAAATGTAATATGTGAGCACGGGGTTGCACGTAATGAATTCACGTGCTGGGATTCAAGTGAATAATTAATTAGTAATTGAATCCCAGCACAACAGTATATATAGAGACACGTAGCACTCAGTCGGGGTTGGGTGTTCGAGAGTGGAGAACGGGAGAGAGAGAAGGAGAAAGAAAAGCAAAATAAAACGTAAAGTGTTTGTTCTCACCGTGTTTGTTTGTCTCCGTGCACCGTTTGTTAAGTGTTAGTTCGTTTTGTTTGTCTGTTTATTTTGGCTACAAGTGCCGTGCCCTGTTTTGTGTTTAAAACCTTTTATTTTCTGTTCTGTCTGTTAATTATTAAATGCTGAGCGCGATCACGCGCTCAGCCTCACCAAAACCCCAAGTCTCTGTTGTTTATTTCCTGCTGCTGGTCTGACGCCACCCACTCCGGCCGTCTTTGTGACAATAGTCATTGGCATCCTACACAATATAAGATAATTCAAGATTACATGTTAAATGTAAGCAATTAAGTGAACATTAGTCAATAATGAATATGACTAAGACCAAAATACACAATTGGTAGTTTAACAAACTTTATATATAAAAATAATAATAAAAAAGGCTTTCCCTTTTTTTTCTCCATACTGTGGTCCATTTTTGGAGAAAAGTAATATTTTAGGCCCATTATATTCTATGGCTTACTGCATGTCTAAGGAACACCTGTGATACAGGATATATTCAATGCACAGTATAAGACATCAGCTGCAAATTATACACCAGCAGGTGAGCAAACATTTAGTATTTCCAATGATTTTAAAGAAGCTAAAAAGTGACTTGGAAAGATCCTGTTAATCCTGCAACACCCTTGTTTTTACACCAAAACATGTCATGCAAAAAACCCATGTACAATATACATGTAATACAATGTCCAATGTCTTTAGTGGTCTATGTGTTACTTACACAATATTTGACACTTTGTGACCAATATTAACAAGACTGGTAAATGAGGACAATATGTCATAATAGCACGAAGCTCAAACCAAACCATAAACCATAACGATTATTATTGATTTCCCTGGATTAGACCCTGAAAACAAATCTTTCTGGATTACAGAGACAATAACTGCAATTTTTAGAATCTTATTTAAATTTAAATACATTTATAATCCATCATTACAAATTGAATAACATTCATTCAATAGCTCCGCTGTGGTCCAGTGGTTAAAGAAAAGGGCTTGTAACCAGGAGGTCCCCGGTTCAAATCCCACCTCATTGTGTGACCCTGAGCAAGTCACTTAACCTCCTTGTGCTCTGTCTTTCGGGTGAGATGTAATTGTAAGTGACTCTGCAGCTGATGCATAGTTCATACACCCTAGTCTCTGTAAGTCGCCTGGGATAAAGGCGTCTGCTAAATAAACAAATAATAATATATATTCATCTTGTTTAGACCTTTTCATTCTCTCATCCCACAATGTTAGTATTATTTTCTATTGCTTGTAGTTGAGGAATACATTTGCTGAAAATGTCCTCAACTACAAGCAATAGAAAATAATACTCTCATTGTTTTAGTGAAAGGTGAAGAACAGGTTTACGTGAACTTTGAGAGTTCTCTTTACGTGAATGGAAACAGCAAATGGATTTAATATGGTGACCCTAGTGAGTTTTAATAGTACTAAGGCAATATATCTCTGTAGTTCACATTGTTATATACATTTAGGGGAAATAGCCTGGTTTAAATTTGATTGTTTCTGTTGTTACAACCCTAACAAAGTGCTGGTATCATACAGAAATTGAATTTGAGAGCCATTTCCTGCTTATATAGTGTAGGCTACATTCATAATGCAGTATAACTATTGCAATATTAAAAGCTTTGTTCAACAGTGTGCATATTAGTATGCTAATGCTTTGTTAATATGTGCAGATGAAGTATTCAGGGTCACTACACTTTCACATTTGGTCCATACCCTATACTGAATATAGTTTTCCTTGCTATAGTGCATTTTGACCTGATGCTCAAGAAGCAATGCTTCTACTTAAAACTGGAATATCCATGCTAGTACAGTAATTCTACCAATTTCTGAAAATAGATAAAGAAAATTGCAGACTTTAATTTATGGTAATGACAATTCACACAACTACTGTATGTTATGCAGTACATGTATAAAGACAAATCAATACTGATATTCTTGTTTGCTTGTTTGTTTTGCTGACTAGCTGAAAAATGTAACCTTCATATGTGTTCAACTGCTGGATTACTTTTACATTTTTGACAGGAAGAGACAAGAATACTTACTGAAGAATTGTCAACTCTAGTAAAAGTGAATGGCTTCTTTTCAATTATCATTGGATTTTGATCTCATATCATTTCTAACAGACCTCTGGAGTTTCACATTTGTTTTTCTACATTGCAGTAAACAAGATTGCTCATACAGTTGTTGATAGTAATCTTTACAGAAGTTGGAATCCCCAAATAAGTAAGCTTAAGAAATATATAATACAAACAGAAAAGGATTAAGAGACCAATCATTCCTCCTGCCCAAAGTCATCTTGTAATGTTTAAACTTGATTGATTTTGGAACTGTGCAGTAGGATAGCCTTATAACTTTCTGCATGGTGGAATGGAATAATGCCAGCAGACACTTAACTACATGATAATACAATGTGCAAACAAAGTTCTGTACACTCTATCAGGGTACTTTTTTATGTTCCCAAATATTCATTCTCCTAAATTTTCAAATGTCCAATTATGTGTCCTCGCCGCAGAAATGCCCACAATAACTCAGGAGAACTGAAGATGAGTGTGTGTTTTCCAAACCCACAACCAAGCCAGCTGCCTCTTTCCACCCAGGAGCTCTACAGCTGATAAGCTACCTGACCCTTTAAGACAAAGGCCTGTCTGCAGGAGTCTGCTTTAAACCCACAGGGTGCATTACCAGTAGAGAATGCTGTAGCGTGGCAACTTCACCAGGTGACTCCGGGACCAGAGTACCTTGATTGCTTTAATGATCTATACAGCAGCAGATCTTTAAATCTCTAAAACGTGTAAACTTGTTATATTCTGAAGCTCTTTCTACAATTAGGTCAATAAGGGGGAAGCACAAACATAATTAATATAGAGATAAATATGTTAAACATATCACTGTTCAGAGCAATGTTTTGTTATGTTCCTCAGGAGTTTGGTACAAGATGAATCTCAATTTGTAATGATTTGACATTTCATCCCATTGAACTGAATGGAAAAACAAAGGCAAACTGCAAACAGTACAGTTCAAAGACAAACATCTTACCATTCAACTGCAGAGCAACCTCTGTAGTTGACAGGCAAATAAGTGTTTTATGCTGATGTCTGTATTAATAACTCATTACAAACTCACAGCATGACGACATATGATCTGTCCAAGTGGCAGCATATAGATATTAAAAAGTAAGGGTCCTAAAATAGAGCCCTGTGGCACACCTGTAGATACCGGGCTAGGGTCAGATGTATAGCCGCCCATAGAAACACACTGCCTACAATCTGACAAGTATGATCGGAACCACTGTAAGACAATGCCAGTAATACCCACACAACATTTCAAACGGTTAATTAGAATGGCGTGGTTTACAGTATCAAATGCAGCACTAAGGTCTAATAGGACCAGAATGGTCAGCAGCCATGAACAGATCATTAACAACCTTAACAAGGGCTGATTCAGTGCTGTGTCTTGATCTAAAACCAGACTGCAAAGGTTCATAAATATCACATTTTGATATATGACTAGCTGCTGAGCCACTACACGTTCTAGGATTTTAGACAGAAAGAGCAGATTAGAGATGGTCCTATAATTACAAAGAATATCTGAGTCAAGGTTTTTTTTTTAACAAAGGCGTCACAACGGCATATTTAAATGCTGATGTAACTACTCCAGAACTCAGTGACTCATTGAGGATGTCAGTCACCACTGGGCTGAGAACTGAAAAATGTGACACAATGAGTGGTGTGGATCTAGAGCAAGTGGTGGGCTTCATTTTAGTGACTATTTCAGCCAGCTTTGAAGAAGTAACCTCACAAAACAGAACAAACAGGTACCGTTAGGCCAATAGATTAGGAGGCAGAATGGCAAGCGGGGTAGAAACTAACAGTTTCTGTATGATGTTATTGATTTTAGTTAGAAAATAGTCAAGAAACCAATCACATTGCTCCCTAGAACCAGTAGACACAGACACGTGTTTAGGTTGTAGCATGTAATTTATTTTCAAGAAGAGATGCCTGGGATTAGCAGAGCCTTCTCTAATGAGATTAGAATAAAAAAAGTGATCTGGCTGAGTTTAGAACATTCCTATATACAATTTTATGCTTCCTCGCTATAAGGCTCTTGGTTATAACGCGCCTCGGATATACTGCTCCTACAGCATGCCCCCCAATATCCTATACTAGTGATTCATGCAATATTTCTACAGTAAATACAGTACTGGTGTTGTTCAAACTGTAAACAACTCAGTCTAACTTCCGTTTCTGTCTCCCTTTTGATACAGTATCTGGACTGAAGCAAAGCTGCGCTGGCACTTTATAACACAGACATCTTATTCAGCATTTGTTTTATAACTAAATAAATATTAGGCCTATTACGTGGTTATGTTTCCTAATGTATTTACTTTTTTCCTACGAGAGGAGCTGAGGCTTTCTCCGGGAGATGAGATGCTTCAGTTTAGCTTCAGCCCCGCTCCGGCAGCCGAACCTGGTGCGAGCCCATTCCCTCTTCCTCTCTCCCGACCCGCTATCCTTCTCGCACTTGGTTTGCACTTGGTCTGTCGCTTTGAACTGAACTCCCGACCTCCGTTTAGCCAGGCTATTTATAGTTTCAAAACTGCTAATTAAAATGATCCATGAGAGGGAATGTTACCTTTTTTTTTTTTTTTTTGTAAAAAATATAGCATTATTATTATTATAATTTATTTCTTAGCAGACGCCCTTATCCAGGGCGACTTACAAATCGTAAGCAAATACATTTCATGTGTTACAATACAAGTAATACAATAAGGGGAAGAAATACAATAACTTTTGTTCAAGCAAAGTACAAGTGTGACAAACCACAATTCAATAATACAGCAGATAATAGTGATAGTTACATCAGGATATGATTAAATAGTGATAGTTACATCAGGATGTGATTAAATACAAAGTACTACAGGTTAAACACTTGGCAGATTACAGTATTCTGAAGTACAGGATTAAATGCAGTAAAATAGGGGGCAGATAAGAGCAAAATAAAGCACATTTACATGAAGGGTGATAGTGTCCCAGGATACAAACAGAGGAGTTCTACAGGTGCTGTTTGAAGAGGTGAGTCTTAAGGAGGCGCCGGAATGTGGTCAGGGACTGGGCAGTCCTGACATCTGTAGGAAGGTCATTCCACCACTGCGGAGCAAGGGTGGAGAAAGAGCGGGCTCTGGAGGCAGGGGAGCGTAGCGGAGGTAGAGCTAGTCTTCTAGTGCAGGCGGAGCGGAGAGGTCGAGTGGGGGTGTAGGGAGAGATGAGGGTCTGGAGGTAGCTGGGTGCAGTCTGGTCAAGGCATCTGTAGGCTAGTACAAGAGTCTTGAACTGGATGCGAGCGGTGATCGGGAGCCAGTGGAGCGAGAGGAGTAGTGGAGTAGTGTGGGCGAAGCGAGGCAGAGAGAACACCAGGCGGGCAGCAGAGTTCTGGATGAGCTGGAGCGGATGGGTGGCGGACGCAGGGAGGCCAGCCAGGAGGGAATTGCAGTAGTCTAGGCGGGAGAGTACCAGGGCCTGGACCAGGAGCTGGGTAGCATAGTTGGTGAGGAAGGGTCGGATTCTTCGGATGTTGCTCAGGAAGAATCGGCAAGTGCGTGCCAGAGTGGAGATGTGCTGGGAATAAGAGAGGCAGGGGTCCAGGGTGACTCCAAGGTTCTTAGCAGAGGAAGAGGGAGAGAGTGTGGTAGATTCCAGAGGAACAGAGATAGAGAGATCAGAGGAGGGGGAGGAGGAGGGAAAGAAAAGGAAGTCAGATTTAGAGAGGTTGAGTTTGAGGTGATGCGAGTGCATCCAGGAGGAAATAGCAGACAGACAGGTAGAGATACGGGAGGAGATGGTGGAGGTGGGGAAGAGGTGGGGAAGGAGAGGAAAATCTGAGCATCATCAGCATAGAAATGGTATGAGAAACCATAGGATGCGATGAGGGGGCCCAGGGAGCGGGTGTAGAGAGAACAGGAGAGGACCCAAGACTGACCCTTGGGGGACTCCAGTTAAGAGAGGGTGAGGTGTGGAGGTTGCTCCGCGCCAGGTTACCTGGTAAGTGCGGTTGGAGAGGTAGGAGGAGAACCAGGCCAGAGCAGTGCCAGAGATCCCCAGGTCAGCAAGAGATGATAGTAGAATAGAGTGATCAACAGTGTCAAAGTTAGCAGAGAGGTCGAGGAAAATTAGGACAGAGGAGAGAGAGGCAGCTCGGGCACACTTAAGTGAGTTGGTGACAGACAGGAGGGCGGTTTCAGTGGAGTGGGCAGAGCAGAAGCCAGATTGGAGAGGGTCAAGCAGAGAGTGGTTGGACAGGAAAGCAGAGAGCTGGCGGTGTACAGTCCGCTCGAGGGTTTTGGAGAGGAAGGGTAGGAGGGAGACAGGACGGTAGCTCTGGAGGGAGGTGGGGTCGATGGTAGGTTTTTTGAGGAGGGGAGTGATAGAGGCTTTTTTGAAGGCAGAGGGAAAGATACCAGAAAGTAGAGAGGTGTTGAGGAGGGAGGAGATGAAGGGGAGTAGAGCAGGAGCAGCAGCTTGAAAGAGGTGAGCGGGGAGGGGGTCCAAGGCACACGTGGTGGGTTTGTGACCCTGGAGCAGGGAGGAGAGGTCAGAGTCTGAGAGGGGCAAGAGGGTGGAGAAGGAGGGCGAGTGAGTAGGGGATGTAGTGGGTGTAGGGGTTGGAGCAGGAGGGGGTGCGGGGCAGGGAGAGGTGTTAAAGAGTTTGCGGATATCTGAGATTTTAGAAGAGAAGAAGGAGGCAAAGTCATCAGGGGAGATAGAGGAGGGAGGAGGAGGGGGGGAGGGTTTAGGAGGGAGGAGAAGGTAGAGAATAGTTTACGTGGGTTGTTAGTGGAGGCTTGGATTACAGATTGGAAATAAGCACATTTAGCAGAGGAGAGAGTAGAGGAGAAGGAGGAGAGGAGAGTGCGGTAAAGGTCTAGGGCAGCAGGGTGTTTGGTTCTCTTCCATTTCTTTTCAGCAGATCGCAGTGTGATTCTTGCCGAGTGGAGCGCAGAGGAGAGCCAGGGATGGGGAGGGGAGGGGCGAGCAGGTCGGGAGGTGAGGGGACAGAGGGAGTCAAGGGAGGAGGTGAGTGAGGAGAAGAGGGTGGAGGTAGCAGAGTCTACGGAGAGTTGTGAAAAGGAGTCAATAGGAGGGAGGTGAGAGAGAGCAGTGGAGGCAAGGACAGAGGGGGAGAGAGAGCGGAGGTTACGGCGAGAGGTGATAGTGGGGGTAGGAGGAGCAGGGAGAGGGGGGAGAGACAGCGAAAAAGAGATGAAATAGTGATCAGAGAGGTCCAGGGGGGTGACAGAGAGGGTGGAGGGGCAGCAGGCCCTGGAGAAGGTGAGGTCCAGTTGACGGCCAGCTTTGTGGGTAGGAGGGGACGGAGAGAGACAGAAGTCGAAGGAGTGAAGGAGAGGGAGGAATCCAGCAGAGTGGCTGGGGTTGGAGAGATGGATGTTGAAGTCACCCAACAGGACAGTCGGGGTAGACAGAGAGGGGAGGGAGGAGAGTAGATAGTCGAGTTCATCCAGAAAGTGAGTGAGAGGCCCAGGGGGGCGGTACAGAACAATGAGCAGGAGTTGACAGGGAGAGGTTAGTTGGACTGCATGAAATTCAAAGGTATTGACAGAGAGTGAGGTGAGATCGGAGGGGACAGAAAAGAGTAAGGAGGGAGAGAGGAGAAGACCCGTCCCACCTCCCCGTCCAGTGAGACGCGGGGTATGGGACAGGACGTAGAGAGAGGACAGGGCAGCAGGAGTAACAGTGTTATCAGGGGACAGCCAGGTTTCAGTGAGAGCAAGGAAATCGAGTGAGAGGTGGGAGGCAAAGGCAGATATGAAATCAGCTTTGTTAGCAGAAGAGTGACAGTTCCAGAGTGCACCAGAGAGTGTGCGGGAGGGGGGGGGGGGGGGGGAGGCAGAGAAATGAGGTTAGAGGGGTTGTTGGAGCAGCAGCGGAGCGAGGGCAGAGGACGAGGACGGGAGGACAGAACAGGGATGCGAGAGACAGTCATAGCAGGACAAGCAAGACAAAAGGCACAGTAGGAGCAGTAGGGTGGAGGGTACAGACCTGACTAGTAGATAGAGGCCCGATAGGTTCGGATCTAGTCGAACAGCATCTCAGCGCAGGCCTCCCCTGGCTGGACTCCCACAGCTAGACTCCCGGCTCTTTTGTTGAGGCTCTTCTGTTTGCTGGCGCTTCGTGCTGGCGCCGAAATAAGCTGCTTGATTAAATGTTACACCTGCTTGGCAAAAGAACCAACCAAACTGTGTGGAAACCAATCAAATAGCAAACTCAACTGCTAATCAATTTAGCCACTCACCTGGTACTAATCACACATGCTGCTTTATGCACGCATTCACGGAAAGTTACATTTTTGCTTCACTATATGTGCATTATAGAGAGGGAGTTACTTTATTTAGTATTTTAGTCAGATGTGTGTTGTTATGTGTCCCGCGGCGTCCCCCATCCCCTCCCCCATTTATAACGCTCATATTGTGTGTGTCCCAAGACCTGCGTTATAGCGAGGGAGCAGTATGTTAAATATGTTGTCCAAAGGCATATGTTTCTTTGTAATGTATTAGTCCATCTCACCTTGCTCACAAAGGTTGCTCTTTGTGTATGTTATCAGACTTGCTATCTTAAATGCAGTTTTTTATACATGGTTAAACAGTGTTTCCACCTCATGCTGAGCTGTGTTTATACTTCACTGTTCTGTTTCACAAGATAAAATAATGTATTCTAGACACAGAAATGTGTTTTTAATATCACGGTAAAGCTTGTGGTGGAAGTCAAGTTTATATACCTTTGTTTGTTTTTTTATCAATAAGCCAGCATGCTGTCACAGAGTGCTGAATCAATAGTCAGCCCCTCTATCTGCTTTTAAGGTACAGTGTGGTACTTCAGATTAATAGCTCATTTACACAAGAAGATTAATGGTCCAGCCTTTAGTCCCTAATGCCCTTTAAATAAACACATAGACCTGCTGCCCTAATAAAACATTCTACCTTTCCCCTGCCTCTATCTCAAAAGCAGTAGTAAAATACTAGGGTGCACACAAGTTTAATAATAACAGACTGCAATAACAGGTTTTTCAGCAGTTGTTTATCTGGTAATTGAGCAATTAATCAAGTTAATAGTGTAGCATGTGGTTTCCAGTAAATTGCATACAGTACATTTTAAAATCATGAATAGATACAGTTTTAAGACACAGGTGGATTTTTCTAAAGCATTTTAAAGCATTGGGGAATCTCCCTGGATTGGAACCACCTAGCCTTGGTGGTCCTGGTGTGAGTTCCACACTTGCAATGCGCATTTACAAAACCTAGAAAACGATAGTACAATGACGGTATGATGACATAGCCAGTCATTTATCAGCCACCGTCTGGGGTATGTATATCAATTTGTATATTGCATTTATGAACAATATATAGTATACACTGGGATATAACCCTGGTTTTGGGATATGCCTGCCACAGGTCTGGTATTTACAGAGCTGCCGATCTGCCCCTCCAGGAAGTGACGTCCTCGGTTCTGCCTCCCGAGGGAACAAACAGTCACTTCACAGAGCTCACTACCTCTTTTGCATCGAACCCACGGAAGCGACCGATGCGACCTCACAAGATTTGGTGGATGACTTTCTCTTTCAGGGAATCAGGGTTATATCCGTAACCTAACCTTCACTTTCAATTCGAAGACACCCACCAACCAATACTTTTGGGAAAAGTATACCAAAGCCGTCGCGAGGGAGCGTGAGCAAAGACAACAGACGAGGGACGTCTCGCTACCGCAAAAATAATTGACCTCTGGTCATACACCAGTCCTGGAAAAACCTCCATTTATAAGCATACAACGACCTTGTGGAGGAGGCCCTAGCATTCTGCAGTGTACCGACGACTGCGTCTGAGAGCCCTAAGGCGGACAGACGGTCTCGTTCAGAGTCTGCCTAGTTCTGGGTGCCGGAGAGTGCCTCTCATCTGATGTAGGAGATCTAGGCGTAGCAGGATCTCCCAGGGCTGGCCTTGCAGTAGCTGACAAAGGGCCGGAAGGGGCCCACCAGGAGAACTGTCGCTTTCTTTCTCTGGACCTTCTCTAGGAAGGCTGGCAGCAACGGCATTGGCATGAATGTGTATAAGAGTGTCCTGGGCCACTCATGGGCTAGGGCATCGACGCCTAGTGGACTGCCGCAGCGGTGGAGGGAAAACCATAGGGGGCAGTGAGTCGTCTCTGCTGTGGCAAAGAGATTGACTCTGGCCTCCCCGAAACATTGCCAAATGTGCTCTACCACCTGAGGACATGTCTCCCTTGGAGCACCGGAAGGAAATGCAGGAGAGCAAGGTGAACCGCCCGCAACTCCAGCACATTTATGTGCAGGGATGTCCAACGGCCCGACCAGGACCCACAGACTGCTCTGCCGGCCCAGACAGCACCCCAACCTGAGTTGGATGCGCCCATCATCACCACTTGATGGCTGTAGATCACCCTCATCCTTACACCTTCGCACATGTGACAGGCTTGCCTTCACCAGCGCAGGGCTTCCCAGCATACGCGAGACATGGTCAGCCGACAGTGTCTGTCACGTTTCGGATGTAGCCAGAATGCATTGAGCCATGCTTGAAGCGGGCGCATATGGAGTAATTTAGCTGGAGAGCTGATGAAGCTGCGGCCATCAGACCAAGCAACTTCTGTCACAACGCCAGATACTATCGATCTCTGTTGGAACAGGGATAGACAATTTTGAATGGCGGTCACTCTGTCATTTGACAGGTAGGCCCGCATTGTAAGGGAGTCCAGCCGGAGTCCCACGTAAACCGTACTTTGCACCGGAATTAAATGGCTTTTGGCATCATTGAGGGTGAGATCCAGCCTCGACAGATGCTCCGTCACTATCACCGTGTGGGCCACTGCTCCTTCCTGCGACTGGAAACAGATCAACCAGTCATCTAGGTAATTCAACACCCTGATCCCCTGCAGCCACAAGGGGGCTAGGATGGCATCCATGCACTTTGAGAACGTGCGGGGGGGCTAAGGAGAGGCCGAATGGCAGCATTGAAAACTCAAAGACGCGAAGCAGAGATATTTCCTGTGCGCGGGACGAATAGGGACATGAAAATACGCGTCCTTTAAGTCCACAGTCATGAACCAGTCGCCCGGCTGGACAGATGTGACGATGTGTGATCATTTGGAACCTCATCTCCCTCAAGAACCCGTTGAGGTATCTCAGGTCTAGGATAGGGTGAAGGCCACCATCCTTCTTTGGCACTAGAAAATACCTTGAGTAGAACCCTTACTCTTGGGAGATGGGTTCTACGAGGCGGATGGCCTCTTTGAGAAGTAATGTAGTTACTTCTTGCGAGAGGGTCGCTCACGGACGTGGGGCCCCAACGCAAAAGCATTCCCAGAGGCAGTATTACCGCCGCCCTAGGCAGCCCTCACACCAGGCTCTGCCCTCACAGCAGGGCCCCTGAAGGCTTGTAGCCTCAGACCCTCCAGTTCACACACCAGCTGCAATACTGACGCACTTGCACCTCAGACTCTTGGGTGCTCACCACCGTACACACCAGTTACGCGCTTCAGTTCCACGCAGGTCCTCCTCCCTTTCATGGGATCACGGTTACATCTGTGAGTGACCCTCTCCAGCTCTGGCGAGGGCTTTTTCACACAGACTCAATCACAGCAACTGGAGAGGTTAGTATACCAACCTTACCTACCTGATTGTGAGAAGCAAAAGAGGAAGTGAGCTCTGTGGAGTGACTGTTTGTTCCCTCGGGAGGCGGGACTGAGGACATCACTCCCTTGAGGGGCCTATCGGCAGCTCTGACATAAAATGCTCAGTAAATAAATACCTGAGCTGTGGCAGGCATATCCCAAAAGTATTGGTTGGTGGTCGTCTTCGAATTGAAAGGGAACAGACTAACCTGTTTTGAGATTATTCTGTTGTGAAATTCCTAACAATGTACTTTTGGCAACTGTGGGGAAACCCTGATGTAGGTCTGTGCCCTTTTGGTGGATGCAATTATTTGTATATACAAAGCTTTATTAACTCTTGTGTTATTTTCTCTGAAGTTGTGCAATAAGCACTACTTAACAGAAGACTTGCAATGGGGCTACAGGAGATAAAGATGTGTACTGTATGTCTGTCTCAGTATGATGATGATTCCTCAATTTGTCCCTTGAATTTGATGCATTTTAATCCACAGAATGATGTTAACTGTACAAAACCGACACAAAGCCAATGTGACCTTTCAGTCCCAGGCAGTTTTTCCAGGCAAGCTTCCAGAGAGATACAGTGCAATCATATTAACTATTGGGTCAACATAACCCAGAACCAATCAACATAATTGCAAACTGCCTTAAATCACAAAGGAAAGATGAGAAAAATATATAAAATTACATGAAACTACTTGCTCTTACAAAGCAAGATGCTTTTGTATTGTACATATTATATATCATCTCCAAAAATTACTTACTATGCTTACATTTTCATCCATTCCATTTCCAGTGTGCACTCTACACAATTTACTTTGTACAAGAAGTAATTTAGAATAAGAAGTAATTACATTTTTATCGTCATGACTCATCTCTAATATGTTTAAGTGATTTTGGACAATTATTTTGCAGCTGTTCCTGGTCCTCTATCTAACGTATTCCATATGTTATTTAGCAAATGGTCATGGTAATGAAATTAGAGGAATCTGTTACCTGGTTAATAAAGACGACAGTATCCAGATGCATCATCATTAATATTCTGAGAACTAAAACAGTCTTCCTGTTACTACTAAGAGAATCCAATAAAAAAAAACAGTGCCAGTAATTTAAAGTAAAACATAAAACATAGAACAGCACCATGCTATATCACTGGTGGTTCTTGTAGAAATTGGGCGCTATATATATATATATATATATATATATATATATATATATATATATACATGTTAATTTAATGATGTAAAAAATATAGATACGTGTTTATTTGGTGTGCTACATCAAACACAAAGGTCAACAAATGTTATGGATTCAGTAAAAAAAAAAATCCCTCTTAAAACCACTGTTCACCATTAGAAATGAGTAAGTGTAAGTTCATTTGTTGGTTGTCAAATCTTTCATTATTGAGCTCCTACTGGGGACTTCATAAAGTCATGAATCACAGGTTCATTTGGCTAGGAAGAGATCGTCATCATTTAAGAAAACGCAATCAATAGCACTGACAGGGCAGGATTTTCAAAAGGTTGTAAATGACAACTCTAGTGTTAATCAAGAAATCAGTATGTAGCATTGATTTGGGTATTTTCAAGCGGTTGTTACGTCTATTTCGTTATTAAATAATCGTGCTAATGTGATTTTCGAAATTATGTTGATTTACAAAATAATATTAAAATCTTAACGAGCAGTGCTTCTTGCCACTATTTCTTTTTGTTTGCGTGGGAATTTAAAAGCAAATCCGTGTTAACTGTCATAATTTATCAGGAGTTAATTTGCACTTGGAAAAGGAGGGTTTTATTTGAATTCTGCATACTTACATTATATGACAGCTGACCTCTACTGTAGACTTTATTTGAATTATATAACTGAAATCTCAGTATAGAAAATGGAAAATTAGATCCTACAATAAAGTTTCCTTAGGTTATTGCGGATTTGCAATGCATCCTTGGCTTTTAACAGCAGTGTCTTATCCACACAAGAACGAAGAACAGGCGAACAAGGAGACACAGATCCACTAGGAATGTGATCGAGATCATTGACGTGGAATTTGCCTAAAAGTATTTAATGTTGTCAGACTCCACCCACACTTTATGTACAATATACACTTTCACCTTCATGACACTTCAAACGTATGTATATATAGCCTACAATCGTACATACTAACATACATACAAAAGTAGATGTCATCATAAGAAAATAAATTCCAACCAATATGGCTAACGGTATTTTGTTTTAACCAAAAGAAACTCTGCAAAATGCACATTAAAAGAGTTAAGCTGTAGCAAAATATCCCCCCCCAAGAGAGGGTAAATGACTAGTGGGGTTTAATTTTAATTTAATTTTATTTTATTTTTTTAATCCGTGCTGTCCGATTTTTACCCACACACCAGATAATTGTAAATCAGCATTTTATATGTGAAGTGTTCTAAATAAATGTACATTCTGCATGACAAAATGCACAATTTTAAATGAAGTTTACAAATTAAACACAACTAGGGCTGCAACGAAGGGTACATTTTGACCTTCGAAGGTTCGGAACACATTACCGAAGGAAGGTTCGAACCTTCGATGGTACTCATTTGCATAATTTACTGGTTTCGTCACCAAGCTACTTGTTTATATTTGATTGAAAATCCTATTATTTTACAGGTAATCCATATAAATGGACTAAAGCATTCACATGTAGTTTAAAAATACATTATATAGAACAGTAAGCATGTTTGTATAATTTAAATAAAAATAAAAATGCTTGTTGTTTATTTACATGTAATTGAAGATGTTTGCGATACATACAGTAAGCTTGCATTGCACAACTGAAGCCAGACAAAGCTTTATTTAACAGTCACTGTTCCAAGCAGGTTATCAGTCGCATACTACTACTAAAAATATTAATACTAATAATAATAATATGAACTTACGCTTGTCAAGTGACCCCAGAGATTGGTTATACACCTCCATGATACGAGTCACTTGCACAGTTTGCATTCAACTTTTTTTTTGGTCGTCTGGGCATTTAACAAAAAAATCCCAAACAGCAGAGGGGTTTCGAGACATTTCTTTAAATACAGCTTACGCTATACAACGCTTTGCTGTCGAGATGGAGAATGAAGAAATTAAAGGTTTGCTTCTGGATAACACGAGCTGGAGGGGGGAAGGACGGACAGTGCTCGGTTTTCGAAATTAAAATTATTAATGTTATCATATATTTTGTATGTTTCAAACATATTCTACCATAGCACTTCTCTTACACTGTCTTATACACTAGATATTCAGTACATATTTTACTGAAGCTCTACAACCGTACTGCCCCAGTGCTTTGGATACTATACCCTGCTCCATACACGGCAGCGGCACCATAGAGTTGCTACGTATAACAACGTATAACAATTTGGTAGCGGATTTTAATACAACAACTTTTGTTTACGTAATATGCATTATACAAATCAAAAGATCACATTTTGCATGTGAGTGATATTTAATGTGTGATTTATAGTATTCATATATTGTCAAACAGTTTCTGTGCATCAATGGTGTCTGACAAGCCTTCGAAGGTTTAAAACAACCTTCGAATACCTGGCTAGCGAACGAACCTTCGAACACAGCCCTATACACAACATAGATAGTCCCATTATTTTTTATTTCCATTTGGCTGCTGCTCGCTGGTGGGAGAACCGCCTCCCTGTACGCTAGTAGTTTCCATAACAGTGAATTATGCTTCCATTCATTTTTCTTGATCTCGTTAACATGCATTTTGATTAACGAGTTCCCCTTATCTGGCCGTTGAGGCAGGAAGTGATGTAGGTGACCTGCAACAATTAAGCTTTTAAACGAGAAGTGTGTTCATTAACGACCTCATCGATTCAATTTCAAAGCATTAATGGATTGATTTAATTAACACATTTCATTTGACAATCGCTTGCTACTAAAGCTCTCTACTATACCATGAGTTTGATACAATTACACTGGTTTTTGAAAATCCTGCCCACAATGTCTTGCTGTAGAGGCAGTTTTTAAACTGTGCTATTGATTTTCATGATAGAAAGATTGGTCTTGAGCTCTTTTGTTACCCTAATTCCTATGAAAATGTTCTCTGAGTTGCTTTATGCCAATAGCTACCTCGTGACACAGAACAAGTGGTGTAACCAAGGGATTGCTAATTGCATGTGCCTCTGTTTTTCAAGGATAATTTCCTTTTATCGTTGCTCCACTGAAAGCCAACTTTATCACCACCTGTCAATGGTTATAAAGGTCATTTCACACAGCATACTTTTCTAATGAATTTTAAACTTGATGTCTAATAGAGCTGGTACATTTGAAATATTTTTGTGTAGCAGCTCAGAAGAACCAGAATCCTTTTTAAATTAATTCATGGTATTAAAAATAATAGATGAAGATCTGTATAATAACTAAAGCTTGTTTTTTGTTCCCCTTTTTGCTGTTTATTTTTAGAAATGTTCTGTTTTTTCGCTCAAATCAATAACAGTACGCATGAACCGCAGGGCAGGTCCCCGAGTGGCTCATCCAGTTAAAGCACTGCCGCTCAGAGCGCAGGATGAGTCACACAGCTTGGACGGCGCCAGTTTGCAATAAAAAAAATGTGAATAAGGATACCTATAGGAGTAAAATCATGTACAAGATACAGGAAGTAGTTACAGTTAAAAGCAGTAGTAGAGTACGGTAAGGTAAGGAGCAGTTCAGTGCAAGTATAAGCTGATGCAAGTACTGGTACAGTTGGGTGCCATATAGTCCAGTATAATCGAGAGTTGTGAGGTTTACAGACCAGTAAGGTCTGGGCAAGTACAAGAGTTTTGAATTGGATGCGAGCAGCAATAGGGAGCCAGTGCAGAGAGCGGGGCAGCGGTGTAGCGTGGGAGAAATGAGGAAGGGAAAAGACAAGGTGAGCAGCAGAGTTTTGGATGAGCTGGAGCAGATGAATAGCAGAGGCAGGGAAGCCGGCCAGGAGGGAGTTGCAGTAGTCAAGGCGCGACAGTACCAGGGCCTGAACTAGGAGCTGCATGGAGTAATCGGTGAGGAAGGGGCAAATTATGCGTAAGTTTCTGAGGAAGATGCGACAAGAGCGTGCCACAGTAGAGATGTGCTGAGAATATAAGAGAGAGGAGTTGAGGGTGACACAAGGTTCTTGGTGGATGAGGAGGGAGAGAGGGTGATGGATTCAAGGGGAATAGAGATAGAGAGCATTTATGGAGGAAGGGGGGAATAAAAGGAAGTCTGATTTGGACAGGTTGAGTTTGAGATGATGAGAGCGCATCCAGGAGGAGATGGCAGAGAGGCAGGTAGAAATATGGGAGGAAATGTCAGAGACAGAGGGAGTAAAGGAGAGGATTATTATTATTATTATTATTATTATTATTATTATTATTAATTTCTTAGCAGACACCCTTATCCAGGGCGACTTACAATCGTAAGCAAATACATTTCAAGTGTTACAATACAAGTAATACAATAAGAGCAAGAAATACAATAACTTTTGTTCAAGCAAAGTACAAGTGTGACAAACCACAATTCAATAATACAGCAGATAATAGTGATAGTTACATCAGGATATGATTAAATAGTGATAGTTACATCAGGATGTGATTAAATACAAAGTACTACAGGTTAAACAGTATTACAGTATTCTGAAGTACAGGATTAAATGCAGTAAAATAGGGGGCAGATAAGAGCAAAATAAAGCACATTTACATGAAGGGTGATAGTGTCCCAGGATACAAACAGAGGAGTTCTACAGGTGCTGTTTGAAGAGGTGAGTCTTAAGGAGGCGCCGGAATGTGGTCAGGGACTGGGCAGTCCTGACATCTGTAGGAAGGTCATTCCACCACTGCGGAGCAAGGGTGGAGAAGGAGCGGGCTCTGGAGGCAGGGGAGCATAGCGGAGGTAGAGCTAGTCTTCTAGTGCAGGCGGAGCGGAGAGGTCGAGTGGGGGTGTAGGGAGAGATGAGGGTCTGGAGGTAGCTGGGTGCAGTCTGGTCAAGACATCTGTAGGCTAGTACAAGAGTCTTGAACTGGATGCGAGCGGTGATCGGGAGCCAGTGGAGCGAGCGGAGTAGTGGAGTAGCGTGGGCGAAGCGAGGCAGAGAGAACACCAGGCGGGCAGCAGAGTTCTGGATGAGCTGGAGCGGACGGGTGGCGGACGCAGGGAGGCCAGCCAGGAGGGAGTTGCAGTAGTCTAGGCAGGAGAGTACCAGGGCCTGGACCAGGAGCTGGGTAGCATAGTTGGTGAGGAAGGGTCGGATTCTTCGGATGTTACTCAGGAAGATTGTTGCAGAGGATGATCTGGGCATAGAAATGATCAGCATAGAAATGATACGAGAAGCCACAGAAGGAGATGAGGGGACCCAAGGAGCGGTTGTAGAGAGAAAACAGGAGAGGTCCCAGGACTGAGCCTTGGGGACACCTGTCGAAAGAGAGTAAGAGGCAGAGGGTGAGCCACGCATGGACACCTGGTACGTGCGACCAGTGAGGTAGGAGAACCAGGCAAGAGCAATGCCAGAGAGTCCCAGGTCAGCGAGGAAGGACAGGAGAATAGAGTGGTCGACTGTGTCAAAGGTAGCATAGAATTTCGTGGAGAATTAGGACAGAGGAGAGGGAGGCAGCACAGGCAGAGAGTAGAGACTTATCGACAGAGAGAAGAGCAGTTTCAGTGGTGTGTGTCGGGTGAAAACCAGATTGGAGGGGGTTGAGCAGAGAATGTGTTGACAGGAAAGGAGAAAACTGGTGGTGTACTGCCTGCTCGAGGATTCTAGAGAGGAGAAGGTAAACAGGATGGTAGTTCTGGAGAGATGAGGGATCAAGGGTTTTTTTAGGATGGGGGTGATGCAGGCCTGTTTGAAGGCAGAGGGGAAACAGCCAATCGATTACATTCAATTAGAAAAATGTCCACTGGATAAAAATCCATTGGCTTATATTGCAATGTACACTATTAATGAAATGACACAATATAAAATAATATTTTGTAATAAAAATAGAGTTTACCATGTCAGTCTAGCCAAAAGCATTGCCATGGGTAAACAATTGATTGAGTTTACGTTGATTAATGAAATGGATAAATTGGAACATGGTGGGTTTTAGTTTTTAATTCTTTAAGAGAACATCCATTGACCATTCATCTTCCAGTTATAGGAGGAATACAAGTGCATTGAACAAGATACATCCTGCCATTGAGATCATGCACTATTCATCTTCATCAAGGCCAAGAGCTACTTTATTTGATAAAAAAGCAGGTACAATGTATGCCTTTGGAAATAACATAGCGTTATTTCAGTGCTAGTTATTTTGAAGTAATGTACAATCACTGTCAACACTGAGAAATAAAATAGTTTTGTTTTTCAATCAAAATGCATGACTTGACCTTGAAAGTTGAGCATAAATGAATAAAGCTAAGAAGTAACCACCCCAGTATGATGGTATTGTAAGGTAAAGTTAGGAATTTTACCATACAGAATGCATCTTGTTGTGTATACATTTCTCTGAATCACCTAAACATATTAGATGGATATGGCTCTGTCAATGTCTGTCACAGAATATGTTTCTTTCCGTATTGCTACATAGTCTACCATGGCCAGTTTATTTATAGTTATGGATGATCTTGGATGGATAGTCTAAAATAATACATAATCCATAGTGAACCAATGCCTAACCTGCCTCTAGCACTTTTTATATTATTCCAATGATGTTATGTGCAAAACAAAAAGATTATGTGCAGTCAACTGAAATGTAGCAATGAGATTAAAAATAATCTAGTTTGATATACTGTACACCTCATTTCTCATTAAAATGACTCTAAACTTTGCATTGTTTCCTTACCTTGAACATACCTTTGCAGTCATTTAATTCCTGCCTTTACACTTATTAGAACCATAAGTAGGTTCCCATGTGGTTTACCAATTCCAAGTGATTACCATCTTCCCAAGGGGTTGTGAACTTCAGTGATACAAGCTGACATCAGGAGACCTTTCTCGAGGTAGTTTCAAATCAGCCACTCACTGGCACAGCCCAATTTGATATCTATGAATTTTTCAAGCTGTATGCTTCAACCAGGCTTAAATTCCTGCCTGGGCATAAGGATTGCCAATTTAACAGTGGAGCTCTGAGCCCAACAGAAGGTGATGTTCTTTCAATGCTGTTGTATTTTTATGGATATACAGGTTCAGATGTGTGGCGGAGTGTCCCGCCCCTATGTATTATTATTTGTATTTTTGTTTGCGGCGCGGGTAAAAGCGCCGCGTCTTTTATTATTATATTTAGAAACCCCGTGAGGATGCATGGCTGATCAGCTACTGATTATTTAACTAGCTGACAGTCATGCATCCTTAACAAACGCGTGCAGACTCTGGCTGAGGGGTAATAAGATAATTAACAACTAGTTAATCCCTCGGCCAGAATATATAAACCTGCAGCTCTCTGCACTCAGGGTGGAGTGTACAGAGGAGAGTACGGGGAGCGGAGAGAGCGAAAAATAATGACAGTTAAAGACAACTGCTAAACAGTATTTGTTTATTCGTTTGGCCCTTGTGCCTTTTTGTTTTGTGTTTTGTTTAAATCTTTTGTTTTGTTTATTAATAAATACGCTGAGTGCCGTTGCACTTAGCTTCAACCGCCCATCCATTGTTTTGGTTTCTACTTCCTGGTCCGTGACGTCACCACTGCGAGCCAGACTGTCACAAGATGTCACACACTAATTCCTTCTTTTGTTTGTTTCAGGAGGCAAACATCCAAGATGATTAATGCGAAACTTGCTCTAATTACTGCCCCACCAAATGTTCTTGAACAAGCGTGCAAGCACATTGAAAAGTTCCAAGATCAGAATTGTGCACACATGAACCTATACCCCTCCTTGTTAAAATCGTTGAAACTAACAAAATAATTGTAAAAAGTTGTGCACTTCCATTTGTTACATAGGTCTCGAATGTGTAGTTTCACATGTATTTTAATTTGTTATCCAGATACCTGCCACTACACAAGGTTAAAGAAATGTCTCTGTTTCCATGCTTCACTCTCTGGAAATGGCACTTGCACTTCCTATGTCCTATGTACAACATATGTACAACATATCTGAACCCTTGGGCAGCTGTCTATTTTCATTGCAAGACCACAGTCTTTGTTTTGCTATGAGTCAACATGAAATAATAGTACCAAGGGTTATAGAATGACTGGAAAATGCTTAGAAATCACATTCAATAGAGTTGCATTATAACCCTGAACAATTCTGCTTCTTACACAGGGATTGTTGTAGATAGTTAACGGAAAAATGTAATCATTGCATTACTGTATGTTCACAGAAGAAAGCAACTCCCCTTTTAAGAAAAAAACAAGAACCCACACTTGAAGCCTCTGTTACTCTGTCTGACAAGTTAGCCTACTGGGTGAACTGTGAATCCCTTAATGACAGAAAGGAACCAGCATCATCCAGTAAAATCGTAATGCTGACTGGCTTTGACAGTTAAGAAAATCAATAAACTATCATAACAGCATGACTATAAGACAGATGTGCTCTCAAATCTATTGATGGAGGTTAGCAACATAAGCCTTTTTTATGCCATTATTTGGACTCAACATTTTGTGGGGTAAAACTGAGAGTAATGACAGCTTTTTAATCAACTGTTGACAGCATATCACTAAACAGACAGCATTTTTTTATATTTCAATTCCATTTTGAAACTATTAAAGAAAACATTTGGCCCTTTTTTCTCCATGGGAAGCCACCATGCAGTCACTCTCACTTCAAATTCTACTTGTAGAATGAATACAGATTACCTCATCTGTCTGCATGTCAGTTTTAATGTAATTATGATTGCCAAGATATAATTACAGATGCCAAGGTTAATCAGAACAGTTCTGTGTTTGTTTCTAAAATGTTTTCTAAAATGTGGAACTGATGTACATGCTAAATTAATTAGTACCATATACAGTAACTACATTTCTTAATTGGAAGAATTCAGAATGCTTCCAACAATAATTAGCTGGATAGGTTTTTCAATATTTTGTCAATCATAATTCAACCTTTTATTTCATCTTAGGTGTTAGGATGCATGGCAGTTCTAAAAAAAAAAAAGAAGCAGCTTGTGTTTCCTGTCAAATCTTATAAAAGTGTTGGCGGGAATTCTTACTTTGTTAACTGTTATGTTGGTTCTGGGGCTTTGTTTATGTAATGGGTGCAATTGCAATGTGCTTGTTTTGGCTCACAAAATATTCACCAGCAGAATTGAAGGGGGAAAGCTCTGCAGTATATGGAATGTAAAATATAAACAGCTTAATAATAAAGTAAAGTGCATGGAAGGCTACTAAATAATGCAATTGCATGTTAGTTTATAGCTTTGTTTCTAAAAAGTAATTCTGATTAATCTGTCCATAAACATTTCACAACCAATATGCAAAAAAGCAATACAGTATTTATCCTATCCTATTAAGACATTAAGAAATTAAACAATGTTAGCAATAACAAATTAAAGGGGATAATATTCATTTATTTGTTGACATTTTTATTTATAATGTTTAAATGGTGTACCTGTAATTGTGACTAGCCCAGTAAGGAAAGTGGTCCTCCATTATATTTGCTATCCTAATTTATACAACTAATGAAAGTTTTTTTTTTTAATGCAAATAAACATATATATATATATATATATATATATATATATATATATATATATATATATATTGTGACAGACAAGTAAGTGGGGAAGACCCAAAAACCGGAGATCCAGACAGGAGTTTCTCAAAGAATGGTCTGTATGGACCAGGTAAGTTTATTATTTACACAAAAATAAACAAACAAACAAAAATAATATGCCTAGCCCTGTTCGGGCCTAACTGACTTTCTTCTTTGTCCCTCACTACACAGTGAAATCAACAAACACCGCTCCACAAGGTCCAACACTTCATGCGTTGCCGAGATGACCGTTCCAGACCTCCCAGATGTGAAGAAGGCGGGCTTTCTGGTTTCCCCACCAGAAATAGTGTTCAACAAAATAAAGTTTCTTTTTTAAAGTCTCTCACGTGTCCGTGTGGTTATTTTTATATTCAATCATAAAGTCCCATGCCTTCAGGTTTACCTCTCACTCCCAGGATCCCTATTTGGCTGGCTATATTAGTTTAATTTTCCCACACTGTAGCCAATTAACACTGGCAATTTCATTCACCCGCCAATTTAATTAAATGAAAAGAAAACCCCATTGCATAAACTGCAGCAGTCCTGAATCACATACCCCTTTCAAGCTTGCAACAGGCTGTGGTATTCCAGTTTTATTCCAAGCAAACTGGAGTCTGGAGTCTGTTCCCTGCGGCAACCTCCCACGAACTGACCTGACTCCCTCAGCTTGCCTCCTTATATACCCAGGAGTCCCCGCCCATCCTGTCTCTGCCACGGAGGCTCCTGGGACATGTATTTATTTTTTTTTTTTTTTTTTTTTTTTTTTTTTTACTCTCGGACAGCCATTTTTAAAAAGCGACAAAGTCTAGCTTCATCACATATCCTTCCCCCCAGCTTCAATGCCATCGGCTTGGAGCGGCCAACTCACAACCCGCATGTACCCTTGACAGGCCGTCTGCGTTTGCGTTTTTAGCTCCGCTTCTGTGTTTTATGGTAAACCTGTATTGTTGTAAGGTCAGGAACCATCTGGTAACCCGCGCATTTGTCTCCTTGTTATCTTTCATCCACCTCAAGGGTGAATGGTCAGTAACCAGGACAAATTCTCTCCCTAACAGGTAGTATTTTAGGGTGTCAATAGCCCACTTTATGGCTAAGCATTCTTTTTCTACTACAGCATAATTTTTTTCTCGAGGCATTAATTTCCGGCTCAAGTACATTATGGGGTGTTCTTCTCCCTCTATTTCCTGAGATAACACTGCACCTATGCCAATTTCTGATGCATCCGTTTGCAGGACAAATGGCCTAGAGAAGTCGGGAACCCTTAGGACAGGATCATTACAAAGAAGGTTCTTTATGCCTTGGAAAGCTAGTTCAGACTCTGCGGTCCATTTTATTTTGTTCGGACCAGACTTTTTTAACAGGTCTGTAAGCGGGGCCGCAACGCTTGAGAACTCGGGAACAAATCTCCTATAGTATCCCGCCAACCCCAAGAAAGCTCGTACCTGTTTTTTTTCCTTTGGGGTTGGCCAATTGTTAATGGCCTCTACTTTGCCTATCTGTGGTTTTACTTCCCCCCCCCTACTATAAACCCTAAATATTTAGCCTCTTTTAGTCCTACAAAACATTTATCAGGGTTTGCTGTGAGGGACGCCTGTCTCAACGCTTGTACCACCGCCTCAACTTTTTGTAAATGGTTCTCCCACCCTTGCGTAAAAATCACTATGTCGTCGATATAGGCGGCGGCGTATGCTTCATGTGGCTTCAACACCCGGTCCATCAGACGTTGGAAAGTCGCCGGGGCACCATGCAACCCGAACGGCATGACCTTATATTGGAATAAGCCCCGTGGGGTGGAGAAAGCAGTTTTTTCTTTAGCCTCTTTGGTCAAAGGGATTTGCCAGTATCCCTTTGTGAGGTCAAGTGTCGTGATGTAATTGGCCTGTCCTAACTGCTCAATTAACTCATCTACCCTGGGCATGGGGTAGGCGTCAAACTTGGATACATTATTGAGTTGTCGGAAGTCATTACAAAACCTCCACGTGCCGGTTTTGTAACCATAACAATGGGGCTACTCCAAGGACTATTGGACTCTTCTATTACTCCTAATTTTAACATTTTATCTAGTTCCTTGTGAACATCTGATTTTTTTGCTTCTGGTATCCTATACGGTCGTACTCTAACGCGTTCCCCTGGGGCCGTTATTATGTCGTGACAAATGACCGATGTCCTCCCCGGCACATCGGAAAAAACGTCTTGGTTGGTACGGACCAAATCACAGACTTCCTGAACTTGACGTTCATTTAGTTCAGGTCCTATATTTACCATATGTTCCTCGATCCCTATTTCTGCTAGAGCATTTTCAGCCTCCCGATCCACCCACGGTTTTAATAAATTAATATGGTAAAGTTGCTCGGGCTTTCTCCGATTGGGCTGATGTACTTTATAATTAACCTCCCCAACCTGTTCTAATATCTCATACGGCCCCTGCCAATGGGCAAAAAGCTTACTTTCCGGGGTAGGGACCAAGACCATCACGCGATCCCCTGGGCTGAAAGTTCTAACCCTGGCGGTTTTGTTATATTGGTATGCCTGGTTCTCTTGTGCACGTTCGAGATGCTCACGGACAATCGGTGTGACGGAATCGATTCGGTCCTGTAACTGGAGTATATGCTCGCCCACATTACGGCCCCTAAGTCCCTGGTCTTCCCACGTTTCTTTCGTGAGGTCCAAAATGCCTCGGGGGTGGCGCCCGTATAATAATTCGAACGGGGAGAACCCCGTAGACGATTGTGGGACCTCACGAATGGCGAACATGAGAAAGGGCAGCAGCAGGTCCCAATCCCTGCCTTCCTTGTCAGCTACCTTCCTCAACATGGACTTTAAGGTTTTGTTGAATCTCTCAACTAGTCCATCGGTCTGAGGGTGATAAATGGAGGTGCGTAATGCGGCGATGCGTAGAGTTTTACATAAGTCTTTCATGAGTTTGCTGACGAACGGGGTCCCTTGATCTGTTAAGACCTCTTTTGGGATACCCACTCGGGATATTACCTGAATTAGTTCTTTTATTATGGTTTTGGAGGCCATATTACGTAAGGGAATGGCTTCCGGGTACCTAGTTGCGTAGTCCATAATTACGAGTATATACTCATGACCCCGCGCTGACTTAGTGAGTGGCCCCACTATATCCATGGCGATACGTTCAAATGGAATATCTATAATAGGTAGGGGCATTAAGGGCGCTCTTAAGGAGGGCCTTGGGCTAGCAAGCTGGCACTCAGGACAAGATCTGTAATACCGCTCTACAGCCTTTCGAATGCCTACCCAATAAAACCGTCTTAATATTCTCTGTAAGGTTTTCTCTACCCCTAGGTGAGCTCCGAACAGATGGGTGTGTGCCAGTCGCAATACTGTATTTTGATATACTTTGGGTACTAAAAGTTGTTCAACTGGGGTTCCCTCTAGCGGTGCACATCGGTATAGCAAATCATTTTTTATTATAAAATGTTCAAGGGGGTTTATTACTACATTTTCTACCGCTACCCCATTCACCTCGGTCACTCGGGTTTTGATATTAGCTAAGGTGGGGTCGTTAGCCTGTTCAGTGGCAAATCGGGTCCCCTCTGGACTAAATGATGTGGCCCAATCCTCCGATCTATCTACCGGATCAATGGAGGTGGGGGTGTCATCAGTTTCCCCCCAGTTTTCTGCTTCCGAGCACTGAGTGGCAACCCCTTTCCTTTGTCGTTTATCCGATCCCCCTATTAATGCTATCTGGATGGGAGCCCCTCGCTGTTTGTCTACCCTCTTTTGTTTCCTTGACTTCCGTATTTTCTCAGACGGTGTTTCACATACCTCTAAATGAGTAAATGGGAAACCTTCGGTTGGGCTCTCTGTGGGCTCCATATTCGCCCTTAATTTTATTGCGGGGGTTTTCAACTCCCTTTTGTTTTGTACCAGGGTTTTAAACCCTGGGAAGTCTCTACCCAGGATTACCTCATGGGGTAGTTTAGGTACCACCCCGACTCGGAGGGTAATAGACTGAGCATCAAGGGTGAATTTAACCCTCGCTGTGGGGTAATATTTATTATCCCCATGAATACAGGTAATCCCGGTCTTGAGACTATAGTTCAATTGGTTGGGCCGCACAAAGTTGGGTGTCACCAGTGTTAATGCGCTACCTGAATCCATAAGGGCCTCAGCATTTTTCCCATTTACCCTAACCTGCATCAAGTATGGGTATTTATTCTCCCCCAACCGTTTAACAATAATGCTACCAACAAATGTTTCACTCAGGCTACAGTCCATGTCCTCGGGCTGTTTACAATACTTGGCTATATGGCCTATTTTGTTACATTTATAACACCTAAAGCCTATTGGTTCCCCAACCCCAGGACTAGGTACAAATTCTTTATACTGTCCCTTCACGGTCGGAGACCGCTCTTCACCCCCTCCCGGCATCGCCGGTTTCTTACCCACCCGTTGCGCCGGTCGTGGTCTCCACGTATTCTGGGGGGGGCTCCGGGATGCTGTTGTGGTGGGAGTGGGACGAGCTAGTTCCTCCGCGGCCAGCTGTCGTTCCACGAGGTCTATGAAATCATTAACTGTGGTGGGGTTTCCTTGCCCCACCCACTTCCGCAGGGGTGCTGGTAGGGCCCGGAGATACCGGTCCATAACCAACAGCTCCACTACTTTCTCTGCAGGGTTCACATCGGGCCGCAACCACCTGGTTGCCAGATGAATTAAGTCAAACATTTGGGAGCGAGGTGGAGTTCCAGCCTTGTACTCCCAAGCGTGGTACTTTTGTGCCCGGACGGCTGCTGTTACCCCAGCTCTGGCCAGAATTTCCGCTTTCAAGTGGGTATAGTCGTCTGCCACGTCAGCGGCCAAGTCGTGATACGCCTTCTGTGCTTCACCTAGAAGGAAAGGCGCCAAAATTCCTGCCCACTTCTCGGCGGGCCAGCCCTCCCGGGTGGCGGTTCGCTCAAAGGCCAGGAGAAAGGCTTCCACGTCGTCCTCCTTTGTCATTTTTTGGAGAACATGTGTGGACCTGATTGCGTAGGTGGGAGTCGGGGTGGTGGCCATCTTCTCTAGACGCTGAAAGATGGCGGTCCGCTCTTCTCTTGCGGCCTCAAATTGCTGTGCCTGTAGTCGGTTGGTCTCCCGCTGTTCAGCGGTGGCAGTTACCAGAGCCATCAAGAGTTCACTCAGGTCTGCCATGTTGTTGTTGTTTTTGTTTTAAGTGGGTGGGTTGAGTTTCCTGATCAATCCCATAATCCCACTTCTGACACCATATGTGACAGACAAGTAAGTGGGGAAGACCCAAAAACCGGAGATCCAGACAGGAGTTTCTCAAAGAATGGTCTGTATGGACCAGGTAAGTTTATTATTTACACAAAAATAAACAAACAAACAAAAATAATATGCCTAGCCCTGTTCGGGCCTAACTGACTTTCTTCTTTGTCCCTCACTACACAGTGAAATCAACAAACACCGCTCCACAAGGTCCAACACTTCCTGCGTTGCCGAGATGACCATTCCAGACCTCCCAGATGTGAAGAAGGCGGGCTTTCTGGTTTCCCCACCAGAAATAGTGTTCAACAAAATAAAGTTTCTTTTTTAAAGTCTCTCACGTGTCCGTGTGGTTATTTTTATATTCAATCATAAAGTCCCATGCCTTCAGGTTTACCTCTCACTCCCAGGATCCCTATTTGGCTGGCTATATTAGTTTAATTTTCCCACACTGTAGCCAATTAACATTGGCAATTTCATTCACCCGCCAATTTAATTAAATGAAAAGAAAACCCCATTGCATAAACTGCAGCAGTCCTGAATCACATACCCCTTTCAAGCTTGCAACAGGCTGTGGTATTCCAGTTTTATTCCAAGCAAACTGGAGTCTGGAGTCTGTTCCCTGCGGCAACCTCCCACGAACTGACCTGACTCCCTCAGCTTGCCTCCTTATATACCCAGGAGTCCCCGCCCATCCTGTCTCTGCCACGGAGGCTCCTGGGACATGTATTTTTTTTTTTTTTTTTTTTTTTTTTTTTTTTTTACTCTCGGACAGCCATTTTTAAAAAGCGACAAAGTCTAGCTTCATCACAATATATATAGTAACAAAACTGGTAGTGTGACGCTACTTGTCAGGCACGGACTCAATGAATTTTCAGGTAAGTGTATTTTATTTACAATATTTACACAATAGAACAGTTTCTTCCATAGACTATTGCCCTGTACGGGCCACTGACTGACTCACTTCTTCACCACTCTCTAAGCTACTTCAAGACTACCACAGTACTACAGGCTTTGGCCTGTGCAAGTTCCAACTGGACTGTATCAAGTCCACAGGAGCGAGCTTCACTGGCCGACGTAGGTGTGGAGACAGGTAAGTAGTGTAGAGGTTCCCTCTGCTGGAGTGAGTCAGTCCGCAGGTAAATGAAGAACCGTTCCCTCTGGTGGAGTGATCCTGTAACACAGGTAAGTGTAGGATGGGCTCCCTCTGGTGGAGTGATCCTGTAACACAGGTAAGCGCAGGACAGGCTCCCTCTGGTGGAGTGATCCTGCAACACAGGTAAGTGCGGGATGGGCCCCCTCTGAAGAAGGGATCCAGGAACACAGTTAAGATGACCACAGACACCAAGAGAAGTGAACAAGGATCGTATATAATTGTATCCGGACTGTGGGGAAGGGTCCCCTGCAGCCAAGTCCCCAGATGTCCACGGATGGAAGTTGTGTCCCTACGCAGAAGCAGGGTACCCGCACTTCCCGTGTAAACTATATGCAATATGACTCATGTCCATCCCACAATAAACAGTGTCTTGAAATAAAGTCTGGTGGTTCAGTTATTTCTGAGTACAGTTCGCTGTCCCTGCAGCGCGTGAATAATCAATACACATCCAGGTCCCGCGTCATAAACGCAACACTGAAAAAGAACTGCTGCTGTGACAGCGCACAACCAAACACTGCGGCACACCACTGGACCCTTTTATTTTAAATGCTGTGTAACTAATACGAACTCCAGCTAGAAACACTTCAGAAAATAAATAAACTTAACAAAACAAAAGACTACCTCACCAAGAGGAAGAACGCACTCGGTTTTAAACTGCATACTGAACTATTATCGAAATGCAAGCGTTCACTTTACCTTATGATATTTTCTGATACCAAACGGAGTTTGCAGGCTTCTCTGAGCAGGACAATCAGGTGGTGTTCCCCACGACCACACATCACCCCGATTGTTCTGCCCTGCTTCGCTATAAACCCAGTAACCCCTCCCTACCAATTGGTGCTCGGGTTTCTGGGTTGTGTGGTTTCACCAATAGCGTCGCCATTTCTTAAAAGCGACGCCGCCCTTTCCTCACAATATATATATATATATATATATATATATATATATATATATATATATATATATATATTGCTAAGTAAACTGCATACAATTTAAAACAAATTAAATGTACACAACGTTCATGTTCACAAAATACCAAATATCAAAGATGGAAGTACATTTTAATCTATATTTTGACTAAGATGGATCCGAAGAAGGCACTTCTCATCTATCTCACCTGTTAGAAGAAAAAACTCCCAACTACCTACTCTGTACTGCCTTGTAAAAAGTATCAGATTACAGTACCTGAAATTTGGAGTTTGTTATCGCCACACCCACCCCAGGACGGACATACTGGATGTCTCTGACATATCCTCTATTCAGTGTATTGTTAATAAGTAAATAAAACCAGTTTTAAAAATATTTTTTATTTATTTTGATAATTAAAGAAACTATTACCTTTGTTGCACTTCTTCAATAATGCTCAATCATGACACATCATGTCATTCACTCATTTGACCTCTTGAGTAAACAGAAATACTTAATCATTTTGAGAGAATTGTAAAGATTATAACCAATATTGTGATTGTATACGCCTTTTACTCAATTTACACAATTTGAAAATTTAATTTGTATGCCTACTAAACTTTGTATGACCGAATATTTTACAATAATTGTTTGTTGTTGTGGATGTATTCATGGCATCCTTTTCAATAAATTGTTTCTCTTGTAACATGGCAACAGGCTGTTTTCAGCTTTTCGTTTATTGAGCTGTATTTTACTGAACTCTCTAATGTTACAGAAGGCGAAAGAAGGAAAATGGTAAATCAAATATCATTAAATACAATTGTGTCTTTCAAGGTTGATAACTAAGGTAGTGTTTTAACTTTATCTGAATTACACAGAATTAGTCAGCTTCATTGACTCACGCACTGTGTTATCTTGAAAAATGGCACAACACACCAGGAATTATGACCCCAGTTACTGATTATAACCTACAACTGCATCTCTTTTATGATCAAATTCTCTTATCTGTTTCCTGTGCAACTTTAGAATTAACTGTATAATGGATGTTAAAGTACGTACAGTACTTTCTTTGTAAAATAAATAACAAGTTACTATGAAATAAAGTTCAGCTCCATTTCTGTTGGTTGTTGTTTAGCTTTCATCTCTGAAGCAGTTTATTTCCAGCCCCTCTAATCACACACATAGGCTGCTGTTTGTTTTTGTTTAGAATGATTTATCACCGGGAGCTCTTGAGAAGAGTCGCCAATACACTATAGACCACCTATGTTCACCAAGGGCTTTTATTTAGCTTTAGAAATCTTTAGATGAAATTGAAATATGCAATTACCTTTCATAGTTTATTATAGTCTACCAAGACATACTGTTTAACTCAATAAGTTGCAGCAGGGGCAGAGGTAGAGTGATATATATATATATATATATATATATATATATATATATATATATATATATATATATATATATATATATATAGCTCAAAGAGCCAGCTGCCCATAGTGAAAGTAATAGCAGGGACTCCTTTAAGGAATGGCGTCGCTAGAAGAGAAACTACACGCCCCAGAATGCTCAGCATGGATTGGAAAGGCGGGGTTAGACTGTTTAAAAGGAAGCCGGGCAGAACAATCGGGGGTTGTCGTGATTGTGGGGAACAGCGCCGGATTGTCCTGCCTGCGCAAGCCTTTGGGATTTATTCTGTCTTTTGATACTCCAGTCACAGTCATTTATAGAAAGTGTAGTCTAGCGCGTTTACTGCAGCCTTTTTGTTTCGGTTTATTCTGTTGATTTGTTTTCCGGCTGCGTTTATTACTGTTGGCTATGCCGCCATTATTAGGCGTCGCACTCTGTACACGGGACTGTGGTTGTATACATTGTTTATTTACTGCCTGGGACTGGTTCGTCCAAACCCAGCCATTCCTGTGGGGGCCGCAGTACCCCGCTATTCTGGTAGAGAAGCCAGCCTTAATCCGTGGACGTTCTGGAATACGTCAGTGGTGGGAGCCTTCCCACACTCTCCTGCTCCCACACATTTGTGCTCCTGGCTCACTCCAGCAGGGGGAGCCGTTGTTGTCTGTTTGTCTGTGTTCCAGGCAATTACCACCAGAGGGAGCCCGCACTCTGCTTACCTGTGCTCCCGGCTCACTCCACCAGAGGGAGCCCGTACTCTACTTACCTGTGTTCCTGGATCACTCCACTAGAGGGAGCCCGCACTCTGCTTCCTGTGTTCCAGGCTCACTCCACCAGAGGGAGCCCGTACTCTAATTACCTGTGTCCCTGGATCACTCCACCAGAGGGAGCCTGCACTCTACTTACCTGTGTTCCTGGCTCACTCCACCAGAGGGAGCCCGTGCTCTACTTACCTGTGTTCCCGGATCACCCCACCAGAGGGAGCCCATTAGCTACTTACCTGTGTTACCGGCTCACTCCACCAGATGGAGCCCGTACCCTGCTTACCTGTGTTCCTGGCTTACTCCACCCGGGGAAGACACCATTCACTGCTTGCCTGTGTTGCAGAATCCAGACGTTCTACAGGCAGAGCCTGTGGCAGCTTGGTCGTCGTGAAATAGCATAGAGAGGGGAGTAGAAGTGAGTTAGTTAGTGGACCGTACAGGGCATAGTACATTTTTGTTTAAGTATAATCCTGTGTAAATATTGTAAATAAAGGTACCCACCTGAATACGCAGCGAGTCCAATTCTGTCTGTCAGGAAGCAAACACCGATGTACAGTAGCACCACACTACCACTCTTTCACTATATATATACATGTAGAGAGAGAGAGAGAGAGAGAGAGAGAGAGAGAGAGAGAGAGAGTAGCATTTCTGCCTGCATGGATTCAATAAAAGAGACTATAATGGCTTTTTAAGCAGACAAGCTCTTTACTTAGTTCCCAGCAACCCTTAAAAAGCACATCTCTAAGAACTGAGACAAGAGAAACAGAGGGGAGGGGGCACACACAGACTTGACAGCAACACGACGGTGACTGACCTACAGTTCACAAACAGATATAGGGGGTAACGGGAGCAGCAACAGAAACAAAACTCTTCAATTTAACACAATAACACTCATAAATTTTGATACAGAAAAAGGGGAACAGGACCTTGCAACAGCGCAAGTACCTTCCCACAGTCCTTTGCTCCAGCACATGCAAATTAGTCCCTTTTCAAGCGTGTCGAAACAGTCCTACAGGGGGCGTCATCTAGAGCTTCAAGCCCAGCTCGTTACAATATATATGAGCTAGGAGGACTGATCAATCAAGTTGACAAGATAAAGGAAGTTCGAGTGAACTGTTAGTCACGAGCTGTGGGTATGGCTAAGAAGTGGCACAAAGACAAAATCTACCAATAAAGAAACAAGTGCCGTGAGTTAATCACTGCCCCAAATAGTCAAACTGACCAATCGCAGAAGTGGGCAGGTTGACTATTTAAGAGGAGCGCATCTTTCAAATCTTGGCTCTGCACTGTAAACTCTAACCAGGAAACAGGACGATTGCAAAGACCCACGACAGGTCCTGTCACAAACTGCTTGGAACCAACAGAAAGGAACTGAAGAGAAACCAACAGCTGTTCCAGTTCTGAGACCTGCATCCCGTACCATAATTCTAACCAAGGTTGTTTAAATGAACTTAAATAACTTTTCAAGTGCACTTGCACTGAGATAATCCAGGTGACTTGTAATCGGAAGGGTACATAATTAAGAGGATGTGTGTTGTTTCAGTGAAATATTCTAAACACCCAAGACCCACGTGTTTTTGGTGGAATAACCCAGGCACATTGTTTAAACTGTGAGTATGTCCGATTGACTGAACCTATTCCAGTTGGAGACCTTTTGGCAAATCAAAGATAATGTTGCAGGACTGTTGGAGATCAGGACCTACCTCCCTTTGAAAAGAACTATTGTTTATTGCAAGAAGACGCAATACAATGCGTATTTCAAGCACAGTACTGTCTTCTTTTGTTGGAACTTCCAACAGAGAGAGAGATGGGAGAAGCTGTAGTTTTCATCACCAAAGAAGATTGACTTTGTGGCAATTCATTAAGCATTCAACATATCAAATATTAAACATTTTATGACTCGAGAAATTAACTGTAGCTAATGCTATCAAGTTAGTGGATAAATTGTTCTAGGAATAGAATATGACTTCCTGTTTTAGAGTGTGAAACAAATGTATTTTGTTTGTTGAAATGTGTAACTCAAAGGAGTTACCTAATAAATGCAGAGAATTTGATCAATGCCCCATTTCTGAGTTAATTTGAATATAGAATCAATTGAGGTTGATAACATATTATCAGTTTGGTAGATCACAGCTAAACTAAATTAACACAATAAAACTAATTTGATAAATTAGTTATTGGAATGTTGGATTCCGTTCTGAATGGGAAGTTGAATTAATTCTTGTGCATTTGATATGAAACATGATTGATTACAATGAGAAACGAGTATTGAAAATACTAATGCAAAATAGACACTTTGTGCGATCAGCCATAATTAATATTAGTATATTAAGCATGTATGCTAATAACATTGTGGTCATTGTAATCGTTTGACTGAGAAATCAATGAACTGTATACTATTCACGCACATCTCTAACCAATCGCCTTTCCTTTCTGTAATATTAGATTAGTTGTGCACCCTTTTTATTCTTGAATAAAATTGTGTTTTATATTTCTGACATGTTGTGTGACTGTTGATTTTATTTATTTATTTTTTTAAATTTCTTTGCAGACGCCCTTATCCAGGGCGACTTACAATTGTTACAAGATATCACATTATTTTTTACATACAATTACCCATTTATACAGTTGGGTTTTTACTGGAGCAATCTAGGTAAAGTACTTTGCTCAAGGGTACAGCAGCAGTGTCCCCAACCTGAGATTGAACCCACGACCCTCCAGTCAGGAGTCCAGAGCCCTGACCACTACTCCACACTGTCAAGGGAATTCAGGTTCTACATGATGTGGAACTCATAAGGTATACATATATATTTAACTACATTTTTGGCATCCCTGGGTGGGCGACTAGAGACTTATTTATTTTTAAATAATTGTATACCTAATTCACTACAATGGATTACACTGATGTTTAGCAATCTCCAACACTGTTTGTGTTGTCAGCCAGAATCTCACAGTCGTACTGGCTTTCAAAAGTGATCAAGGATACTTGGATAACCCAAACTGTTGCATAGTGGCCAAAAGCAATCACCACATTCATAGGCATCTGCAACAAATAGAGGCCGCTGCTTGCAGCTGTCTGTTTTTTTGACTCAAATGAGGCTACTGTAAAACTGAACTCCAGGCTGCATGAACGTATACTGGCTAAAAGGACTAGGAAGCTAAGGCTGATTTTCTGAAAGGGGACTTAACCCTCAATCGGAGCTGCTGTCTGTATAACTACCCTTTTTTTCTATTCTCTTGTCTTTTTAGTCAATCAACCTCCACCTCCCCATCCACCACTGGTAGGTCTATGTCCTACCAGTGCTAATAACTTAGCTAAATCATTCTAAATCATTAGCACTGGCAGGTAAAGTCCAGTAGCTTCCTCTGAAGAACGAGTCTGAGGCCAGTAAAGTCATATCTTGTATTAAACCATGTGTATGTGTTACCACATAAAGCATTGAAATATATCATGTGGTCAGCCTTTCTTTCTGAAAATGTATTTTTGATTTATTAGGTCATTTGGCTTGCATTACCTCTACTTGTGGAGTAGGATTGACAATGATTTACCAAACTTTGCTGCCATGTATCAAGGGATTTAACTTATTGGTCTTAGTACACACTGTTCAAGTAACAATTCTTGCCTATATCTATGGCTCATAAATAAATCATGCACTGACAAGCGTAACTTTACGAGCTTGCTGGCTGTAGATAATTCCTGCTGTTTGCCCAGAATTTTTTAAAAGCAATGAGGAGACCTGCAGAGAAATTAGTGATTATGCCAGCTCCTCTCCTGGGTGCACAACAACCTGATGGAGAATTCAGCCAACTACAAATGCAAGATTTTTAAAACTCTATTCATAGAATGTTGTTGTTGGTGACACCAGCTCTGTGGACAGGGATTGGTCAAATTTAACAGGGGGTTGGTCAGATTAAACATGATCCCTGTCTGGATAGTTGATTGAGCCAATCATCCTGGGGGCCTACCAAATCTGCCATTTACTGCTGAGCTTTTACAATCATCAGGAAGTCAGAAAAAAGTATTTCCAGTCATGTATTGGTGCCCCGCTAATAACCTCGCACCACAGTTTGGAAACCTCTGGTTTAGGGGATTTGATCCCCAAAAGTATAGAAAGGTTTTGTAGAGTTCCTGGAGTGGGATGTCTCTTTTATTGAGGCTAGCGCTCGCCTTGTGTGGCAATCTTTAATTTTTAACTTTGTTTTCTTTTCTTTTCTTTATTAAATCTGACATTGGGGCTACCCTAGTGACAGCAACTGTGTTGCTTATTAAATCTGCTTGCCTGTGTGGCATGTCAACGCCCACTGCTCTGTGTCTGCCTTATTATTATTCAGTGATGACTCACATATGTAACATCGCCCTGTTACAGTCGGTCGAGTTGTGCTGTATTTGACTGTATGGTTTGCAGGGTGAGTCAGATAGGGGAGTTGGTAAATCAATACTGTGATTCATCAAAATGGTTTTATTTATATATTTATTTTTAAGCAAATGTTTATCCTCCTAATGCAAATTCTGTAAGTGAAAGTTTATGGACCCTGCCAACATACTGTGTAACTAAAAATAAAAAAAGTTTCCAGTGAAAGGTGTGGTGCAGCAGAAAATGTCAAACCGTAGTTTAGTATATTTGGCTGGTTTGTATGTATGTTTAGTCCCTGGATTAAACTTTCCAGCACTTGAAGTTAACATGGCTTGAGATTTTGGATATTAAAAACAGGTCAAATGTGTTAGTTCAATGGATGCTGATTCTATGTTTAAAAAAAAAAAAAAAAAAAGATTTAAATTCTTGGTTTGCACTCCTTTTAAAATATGTGCTAAATGTAAAGGCTGTGCTTTCAATCTAGATACAATCACTTGGTGCCACAGAAATTACATTCCACTGATATTAACCCATCACATAAAGTAAAGCACATGGACAATGTGTGTTTAAAACCCTTTAAAGGTCATCAAGTTTATTCAAATACTTAAATTGCTGTAGAAGTGGATGGGGGTGGATCAGTCTCCTTAATTAAATCTCTAAAAAAAAAATAAAGCAAGCATTTATATTTTCCGAATGTTCCAAGGTTCTGATTTGGAACACGTTAGACTTGTTTAAAAGATCTATTGATCGGCCTTGTACACTGAGTTCCATAGGTTGTTATGGTTTTCAGCTTGTTTTGATGTGTAATTAAATCTAAGGGATTACGTGTTAGATTTATAAATTGGCTAATCATGTAAAATTGATTGTATGCCTTGCTATTGCACACAATTAAATAAACAAGGTAGTTATGCACTTGAATTTGTGGTAGCTAGGTTATTTATATCCAGTAATTAATAGCTTTTCTTGAACTTAGAAAGTCCATTAAAGTGAAAGTCTTCCAGAATAGGGAATTGGGCCTTTCCTTAACATGGCCTGAAATAAAAATGGCTTTATTGAAGCTAACTACTTCATTATACAGTACCTCCTAATCTTGGAGTAGAATGGCCCTCCAAGACTGGAGTTGCCCACGTTCTAGGTTGTTGTATAATGGTTAACATAAAACATCCACCTAGGCCCTCTTCACAAAACAATAGAGATTTGCTTTAGGAAATGTTTTCATAATTAAATTACATTTGCATTAATTTTTCACTGTTTTAGTCCAGAGGGTTAATTCTCATTTTCTTTATTTTAAGACCATCTTTAAAAGGATCCTTTAAAAAAAACACAAAAATGTGAAGGAACTTGTGCCAAAGGGCGAAGGAATTCAAGCTGTAAATATCCCTCCTGAACAGAAAGGGCGCTGTGTAAGGTGGGTGGTATGCTTCCTCTGAGATGGACATCCTTGACAGCACAGCCCAGCACAGCCCGAAACAGCACAGACACGACCACCACTTTCCCCGGGAACAAGGAGCACAGTTTCGTGCACGGAGAATTGTGGTTTAAGGAGTGTTATTTTCTGTTTGGGATTGCAACCCGCCTTATTATTTTCCCAATACCATTGTTGGTAGGGGCGAATGAATGATTATTTATTTGAATTGTTTATTAAAATGCGGACGTTTTGGGGAAATACGGTTTGGACCTTACCTTTGTACACTTCAAGGTGTTGTAAATTGTTCAGGTGTTGTAAATTGTTTTTATACAGCTGCACACTTTAGAGGAAGGGAAGGGAAGGTTTGATTTAGAAATACCAAATAAGGCAGAAATGTGTGTGAGTTTGTGTGGTAAGTGGTGCGTGCAAGTGCAGGGGTGATGCAGTGCTGTAAAGAGTTATAATCCAGTTCGGAAATTGTTTTTATTCATATCCAGGTCTGGTGACCAAATAATAAATCCCTGGTATATAACAACAGGGTTACAGTCCTAAATTATAAACATAAATATCTGTCCCACAATATACTAACACGGTCACCAGTCCTGGGTGCATGCAGTAGTGCTTGTGGTGGGTGATACAAGTTTATTTAGTGACAGTGGTGAAGTGATGTTCCAGTTTAGTGCTGGCCCTTGGCGACAGCTCCGGAAATGTGTTTTAGCCATCTAACAATGTACAAGACAAGACAAGACAATTACAAACAAACAAAACACAACACTCACGTTTTACAGTCCCTGTATTATTTTACAGTCCTTCTCGGTTCTACTCACAAAACCAAGGAAAGGAAAAGATTGCGATTCTCCGTTCCCTTTATGCTATCACGCATGACCCCTTGGTAAACGAGTGCAGCTGTCTCTACTATCTGCAGCTGCTACGTCGTTTCCCTTCCGGGTCAATACGTTCCTGCAACGGAGTCTCGCCTTCTTCCAGAATGAACGACTTCCCGGCCAGGGGAAAAAAATGTCAGGCCAGCCCGTCCAAAGACTTTGCCTTTCGCTGCTAAGCGCCCTCACAGGTCGGGAGGGAGATTTACAACCAAAACTCATTGTATTTCTGTCACATATCCCACCGCTCAGAGTGGAGCCAAAGCAACACTCGGCTGAATCTATCTTTCCCATTACTCCCCCCTCCCGGCAAAAATAATCAGCATTTTGATGGTGTTTCGCAGCATAGTGTACAATGTGGTACATGAAGGGTTGCAAAGCCAGATACCAACGAGTTATCCAGGCACTGCTGTCGTTCATTGTGCTTAACCACTTGAGTGGGGTGTGGTCTGTGACGAAATCAAATGAGTGTCCCAGCAGGTAGTATCGTAAAGAGTGAGTAGCCCATTTAATGGCCAAACACTCCTTTTCGACTACGGAGTAGTTACGCTCCCGAGGTAGCATCTTTTTACTGAGATACAGTATCGGGTGTTCTACTCCATCTACCTTTTGAGACAAGACAGCACCCAAACCCACATCCGATGCATCGGTGTGGAGGATGAATCTCTTAGTGAAATCTAGTGTGATAAGAGTGGGGGCCTGGCAAAGTCTACGCTTAATAGTATGAAATGCCCCGACACTCAGCTGACCATTTCATTAAATTTGGAGCACTCTTCTTGGTGAAGTCAACTAAAGGGTTAACCACTGTGGCATACTCGGGGATAAAGCGGTGGTAATAACCGGCTAATCCCAGTAGTGACCTCATCTGAGTCTTGGTTTTGGGGATCGCCATGTCGACCAAAGACTGGATTTTGGTGACCACGGGTCTCACCCTTCCATTCCCCATTAAAAATCCAAAATATTGAGTCTCTGTCTTGGCAAACGCACATTTTCTCAAGTTAGCTGTCAGTCGGGCTACCCTTAGAGACTGAAGGACGGCTGCAATCCTAGCCAAATGCTCTCACCAGGTGGAGCTGTAAATAACCACGTCATCAATATACGCTGCTGCATATTCATGATGTGGGCGTAAAACCTGGTCCATCAGTCTCTGAAAGGCAGCAGGCACACCATGTAGCCCAAACGGCATGGTTTTAAAGTGAAACAGCCCTTCTGGTGTCGAAAATAGGTTTTCTCTCTAGAAGTGCGGGTTAAGGGGATCTGCCAGTATCCCTTGTGAGGTCCAGAGTAGAGATAAACCTCGCCTTTCCCAGTCTATCTAAAAGTTCATCGACCCGAGGCATAGGGTACGCATTGAACTTGGCAATAGCGTTTACCTTCCGGAAGTCTACACAGAAGCATTTGGTGCCGTCTTTCTTGGCCACTATGACAATAGGACTGCACCACTCGCTCCTGGAAGGTTCAATCACCCCAAGCTCGAGCATGTCCCATACCTCTTTGCGAACGCAATAGATGATAAGGGGAAGGTGATTGCTGCAGATGAGAATGTTGATGCCTTTGTTGAACAGAGCTTTAAAAAGTTTGGTGGAGGGCCGATCTTTATAATGGAGACGCAGCAGAGGTTGAGTAATGGACCGGCGCTTTGAACGACGAGGCTGGAGAGATAGTTGCAGGCTTAACTGGCTATGCAGCTGCTGCAGTGTGAAAGAAAGAAGCTGAAGGACGAGAAAAATCTTCGGAGCAGGTAGGAAAATTGCTCTAAATCATCTGAGTCGGATGAGAGAACGAGAAGACAAAGTTCAGACATTAGAGAGAAAGTTTAAGCACATTTGAGGGAGTCTGAGTGATTGCTAGAAAGCGAAAACACAATATGAGAAAACAAACTGAAAATGCTAGACAGCGAGCTGTGTGAGATTCAGACTTAAATAGGAAATAGGAGAAGATTTGGAGCCCCGGATCTCGTTCCCCAAAATACACCTATAGGCTAACACTATAAGGGACTTTGTCAAAAGCTTTCTGGAAATCTAAATAAACCATGTCATATGCTTTGCAATTATCCATTGTCGATGTTGCATACTCAAAAAAATCAAGCAGGTTAGTTAGACACGATCTCCCTGTAGAAGTGGATGGGGGTGGGTCAGTCTCCTGTCGGTACAACCCCTGTCTCATCTGATCTTAGTTAGCGGTTTGTAAATAACTTCTTTGAGTACTATTGGGAGGATCTCATCCGGTCCAGGGGATTTGTTTATTTTAAGAGCTCCTGGTCCCTTTAACACTTCTGCCTCTGTCATGCTAAGTTATTTAAAACTGGATAGGAACAGGTCAACATGTGTATCCTCCTTTGTAAAAACTTGAAAAGTAATCATTTAATATATTTGCTATTATTGTTGATGGCTGGACAACGTGGAGAACTACTGGGTCTGTGTTAAAACAATTTAAAACAATACAGGGCACAGCAGAAGAGATGATAGCACAGTACGTGGACTCATTTATGTGGAGAGAAAGGTACAGCAGGAATTGTCAAGATGCATTTATAAATATTCTGCATCAGATCACACAGCTACGCAGAGGATGGGAGATGCAACCGACCAGAGAAGAACGGACAGAGACGGGTAGCGGCAACAAAACATCAATTTAACCACCAAAGTCTCTTTTAAGAGCGATCCATTTTTTTTTTTAAAAGCTGAAAGTTTAAGATATATTTTTTAAAACTTTATTTTCAGAATGGGATAGGGAAATGCTGTAGTTCAGGGAGAAGCAGCAGAGCAATCAGAATGGCAAGTTTTGAATTGATTTGAATACTTTTGCCTTTTTTCACTACTTTAATTAATCATTGGTGTCTGATTCAGACTCATTCAATAGCTCATATACAATTTGTCAACATCTACGTAATTCTCGTCAGTCATGTTTATTGCGATAAATTCCAATATATCTGCCATTTTTCTTTTTTTTAAATTCTACTAGCATATGGATATTTATAAGTGATTTGACCCTTTATGAATAGAAGTGCCGACTCATGGTGATATGCTGTTATATCAACATCCCCATGTGACCTGTTTTGACCAATCAGGACATGTTTTACATTTTAAGGATGTTCAGACCAATGTCATCATGCTAACAAAACTTTGTGGAACAGTACACAGTGAAACAAACTGTCCCTCAAGATCACAGTTAATTTCTTTATGTGAATCATTATTCTGAAGAGAAACCTTCCCTTTAAAAGCTAGTAAACAACTTCCAAGTGATGGCAGCATTGAGTCTAAGTATCTTTTATAGAGAATCAATGTAATCCGGAAACGGCTGTCACACAAAAGAGCAGTGTGCGCAGTCCTCTGGAAAAGTAATACTGTGCTTTAAATCCCATTAATAGTGTCGCAAGAGGGACACGCAGTGATGCTAAAATAATTACCGGTTATGCTACTGTTGCAGCTAGAGTACATTTTGTTCCAGTAACTGGTTTCAGCAAGAAAGTGCTGCTTCAGACAGGTCGTGATAGACTAGTTCCAATATAGATACACAGGGTCAATGCATAAATAGCGTTGGATCCCTTTGTTGTTTAAATCATTAAAATAGGACCCTGGCTGTCTTTTTCTATATGTTTTGATGTGTGTGCAGCCGGAGGTGATTGGTGACTGATTAGCAGCTGTTGAGAATTGTGACATCTGAAAGGTGTCCGTCTTTATGCTCAAAGAACAAAGCCAGTATAGATACATAATAAAGTGACCGCAATATAGATACCTAAGGAAATAAATTGGTCAAAACTTGAGATAATACTAGACCCAAAATTCCAAGCTAAAAGTCGATTGTGGTAACTTTGTTTGCACAGTAATTTTTCACCATGCTTTTTATTCACACTTTTGCTATTTTTTTGCTTTTACTGTGTGGAACCATGGCTATTGATTGTTTCTACAATGCTAAACCAACTTAACTGAGATGTACGCTTTACCACACTTCCCAGTGCTTTACCATGGTTAACAGCTTTAATTCTTTTCATAGATCTTGCTCTTGGGAGAGACAATTTCCAGAACATAATCTATATGATGTTTATACAGGTTTATTAAACATTTGATGCTCCTTTCCAACTATATAATTGTTGGTGCTGAATCACTGTCTAATGGAACAAACACAATAATATAATATCCATTGTGCAGTTTTTTTTATCAATTGAAATGGAAGCACAGACTGTGCTTGCAAATATTCAAAAGTACTGTTTCTATTGGAAACAGAGCAATATGGTCTCACTGAACGTGTGTGCAGGGATACATCTGAGCTCAGTTTGTTCATTTATGGTAACAAGGAGAATACATTTGAGAAAAATAACAGAATGGTCTGTTTCCTTTTGTACAATTTGACGGGATTGGGAATAAGCAATATCTGTCTTGTGATTCATTTTCCCAGGTCTTATTGGTGAATGTTTTCTTTTCCCCCCCAAAAAGTCTTAGTTTTCTTCATTAAGAACTAGCTTCACAGTAGATGTGCTTTTTCAACATTTTATAATAATAATGTAAATGAGATAAACTGTGCTGGTTGATATACTAGAAATTCAAATGGAGCAGGAGAAAACACTTTTGAAGCAGACACGTTTATTGAACAGATTTATAACATCATACATTAGGACATCCTGGTTGGCAGCAAGGGTCATCTGCTACCAACTGTGTGTGGTACAGGCAGAATGAAGGCTCGGCCTCATCTCTGATGCACCAGCGCCAACCCGCCCAGTTAGTGAGATTGATGAGAGACATGGTCTGCCCTCAGGATTAATTGATACATTAGGAGCAACAGCGGTATTTATTTTATTTTATTTATTTTATTTCTTAGCTGACGCCCTTATCCAGGGCGACTTACAATTGTTACAAGATATCACATTATTTTTACATACAATTACCCATTTATACAGTTGGGTTTTTACTGGAGCAATCTAGGTAAAGTACCTTGCTCAAGGGTACAGCAGCGTCCCCACCGGGATTTGAACCCACGACCCTCCGGTCAAGAGTCCAGAGCCCTAACCCCTACTCCACACATTGTCCTGTATGACATAGATGACATTATTATGATATTAAATCCAACATTAAATGGCATTAGGTTTGGACTTGACTCTGGCACCTCAGCTACGTGCAACCAGCCTAATGCTGATGGAGATATGAGAGCATGGGGGCTGTCACAAAAAGAGTCAATGCTAATGTGCTAATATTAGAAAGACATTCATTGATCTCTCACCAGAACTCTATCCTAGGGACCCAGCTCAAAACTAAACAACAACATAAAGTTTAAAGGTGGGTGTGATGAGAGGTGGTTTGCATGAATGACACTGAACAAGAGAATGCAGGTAGGTTAAGTACTCTCGGACTAAACCATTTAAGTAGGTAGGGGGTTTGTCCCGCTCTGTCTGAACTACAGCAAGCTTACATTACAATGTTTTTATTTGGTGATGCCATATTTAACATTTGTACCAGTTTTTTTTCTCCAATTTAGAATATCCCTCACTGAAGCAAATCCCCACTACAGCTCCAAAGATATGAAGGTAAGTAGGAGTCCTCTGATCCACCACCCAACCAATTGCCTCTTTATACCCAGGAGCTTGAGGGTGGGTGTCAGTGGGCTACTGACCCCTGGATGAAAAAGGCCAGGTTGACAGAGGTTTGTCATGGTACTGTACTTACCGTCTACTTAGCAATGCAATACAAACTTTCTGTACCTTACACAAACCTAGAAGTTGTCTATGGTTTTTTTAACTAGGTTTCTAACTCTGAAACTAGTCATTCTGTGGTACTTGTAATAATGAAAATGTGTCAGTACATAGCCATAGGACTGGGATATTAACGTTTTAATATTACTAAAAACCTCAGATCATGAATGTATACCTAATGTTTTATTTTACAGAATTATTTATGGGCTGAAGCTATTCCATGGGTCAACTAGTTATTCCCTGCCAAGAATCGCATTACAGAGAGTGTTGAACTGTGGGTCTGGTCACAAGCAGTGATTAAACAACCACTTAATGTATTTGAACTGTTGATGTTTTTGTCATGCTCTATCCTTCATCCATATGGTGATTATTATGCTTGCATACGGTCTCTGCATTTGAAAAGTCATACAAAATAAAAGTATATAATCTGTTATATAAGTTTCTTACCTACATGATTCACGGTGTGTAATGTGGTGGTTTCAAGCAGCAAAGAAGCTTCCGTTGGGCTAAATGTGTGTGACTTTTCATAACCTTGATACACTAATTCTAATGATATCAGTGGTGGTATTTACTGTAGATCCACCTGTGTTTACATCAACTGAATATAACCCATTGTGTCCCTGCAGCTGAAACAATCTTTGGGAAATGCAAACAGAGTAAACTGTTTGCATTATAGGAAGTGCACAAATAAGGACAAACAATGGAAGAATGTAGTAAAATTAAGTAGAAATATGAAAATGACTGTGAAAAACTTAAGCAGCTTAACAATTGTTTACACAAGGAATGGACTATGAATTATGGACTATGGTGTCCAATAGTTTAAATTAGATATTATTACACAGTCAAGAAATACAACTGTTTTGACACCAAGTACAACTGTCTTAAACATGTTGCATTTTTCTACTCTGGTGCATTATGAGCATCAACAATTTACTAAAAGCCTCTACTAGTGTTTTCTACTATTATAACAACCTTGACTTGCATGAAGAAGGAAAAACATTGAAAGCTGTCTAACAAGGATGAGTAATACTTGAAGACAAGCATCAAATTGAAAATAGAACTGGCAGAAGGCACAAGTGTCGTTGTCCATCCATCAACAGTCCAAAGCACCTTTGACCATTGTTCCATAGTCCAATTTCTGTGTTCTTGTGCATATTTTAGCCTTTTAGTCTTGTTCCCCTTTCTTAACAGAGGTATTCTTACTGCAACACATCCTTTAAGTCCTGATTTCAAGAGTGACCTTCGTACTGTTGATTTGATGGACAACAACACCTGCACCTTCTGCCAGTTCTGTTTTCAATTTGATGCTTGTCTTTTTTCTATTCCTTCAGGATATTATCTTCAAGTATTGCTCATCCTTGATGTTTCAGATACCACACCTTGCAAATTGCTATTTCACTCAGTGTTCCTTCTTTATACAAGTCAAGGTTGTTATAATAGTAGAAAACACTAGTGGAGGCTTTGCGTAAATTGTTGATGCTCATAATGCATCCAACTAGAAAAATGCAACATGTCTAAGACTTTTGCACATCAGTGTGTGTATGTATATATATATATATATATATATATATATATATATATATATATATATATATATATATATATATATATATATATATATATATATATATTGTCTCATTTGTCTCATCTACAATGCTTCATCCTAACTATAAAATAACCAATAGAGCTATATACTGTATTGTAATACTAAATTAAACCCATAGTTTTCCTTCTGTCCAGCCACATGGTATATTCCCCTTTATAAATATTTAAAAAAATGATTTTCTGGCATTGATAAATTAAGAATGGGTGTGTTGTGTTATACATTCCTTGTTACTGTTACCTGGCCTTAGATTCTTTCAAATAACAGTCTTTTTCGATGTGTTTGAAGACACTGACAAAGACAATTAAAATGCTGTCAGGCAGATGCTTTAAGCCACCAATCAGCATGAAGGGCCACTTGAGTACCGAAAAACAGATGTGCCCCTGGACTTTTAAAGAACACACGTGATTCACTGACAGAGTGGGTCTTGAGTGGGTTGCTATGCTGTAAAATTGTGTTATCATTCACAATTATTATCTGAGCCTGGTACAAAGACAAGATTATAGTGGTTTTGAGACAGTGGGTGAAAGGCAGACTAGTTTTCATGGTACAATGAGGGCTACGGATGTACATTTACTTTTGTTCCTGCTTTTACTTGACCAGATAGGATTATGCATAACCACTGCCCTCAGCAGTGACATTTCTCTTGAACATTCACAATCCATTTTCAACAAATGTGGTTCAGGGTGTACTTTTTGGGGAAAAAAGGGTTGTGGGTTGTAAAATGAGACAGCATGTACCTGTATAAACATATGGCAACATGTTTAAATTAACATAGTTCTATTGGGAGATTGGTAGTTGAGTCATTTTAAAGAGAAATTGTAGCTTTTAGTCTGCAGAGCATTAGCAGTTTTATTCTATGTGCAGTCAAAACAACAACAAAAAAACAGACTTTTGTACTGCTGTGATTGCACAGGGTTTTTGTTTTCAGTGTTCACTGCCTTGACAAAAACAGAAAAAAACTCATCAATTTGGGTTTGTATTTAGAAACAGTTATTTTTGGACAGCATTGTTCTCTACGGAAATCTCTCTTTTAAGTTTGGTTAATCAATCTTCCCTCCTCATACCCGTTTTTCAAAGTCCTACCCTTCTTTTAATTCACATGGATTTCTTTGTTTCTTTTATGTTTTTAATCAGTACAATCTTAATATACGCCAGTGGATGAAATTCCCGGCAACAGGAATATAGTGAAGAGGGTTATATGTATGAATGTCTGGAAAATCACTTATCCAACAGTGTTGAAAATTAGTATTGGCATTCTTTAGCATGATTTAGTGGGATTGTCAGATTGTGCATATATATTGAGGTGTCTGTCTGTCTGACTGTATGTCACACCTACATCTTTACATGTATGTTGAGAACACCCCTCATTTTCTTACCTTATAGATATCCACTTATACAACTTTCATTAACCCATTCATTGCCATTTATTATTCTGTACATACTGTTGATATACGTCATTGTCATCAACTTTCTTCGTACTGATAGTTCTAATTTTTAATTTATAGCAGTTCGAGTAAAACAATTCACTGCAACTCAAGCCTGTTTTTAAACAAAGGGTCCCGCATAATGCTTGAGTTTAATATGGCTGGTTTCACAGACCCTGGCTTGCACTAATCCTGGACTACCTATTGTAACCTTAAGTAAGGAAGTTCAGGATTAGTGCTAATCAGGGTCTGTGAAACCAGCCAGTAGGGTTTAAAACTCATAAGAACAGAAAATGTTCAGAAAAAAGAAACTGTTTAGTTTTGTACTGCTGTGATTGCACAGGGTTTTTGTTTTCAGATTGCAGCGTTCACTGCCTTGACAAAAACAGAAAAAACTAATCAATTTGGGTTTGATTTTAGAAACAGTTATTTTTGGACAGCATTGTTCTCTACGGAAATCTCTCTTTTAAGTTTGGTTAATCAATCTTCCCTCCTCACACCCGTTTTTCAAAGTCCTACCCTTCTTTTAATTCACAGAAAAAAGAAACTCAATTTTCTACTCAAACTTTTTCTTTAAACAATACTACTAAAGAATGGATTATTCATACTTATGCTATAATTGGATCTAAATTATACTCGTGAAACTAAACAAGAACTCTGGTTCTTTCCAAAAGAGAACCACAGATACAGTTACTGTGGAAAAGGCAATCTGAGCACAAATTACAAAGTAACTCAGAGGAACAGGTTCCGTATGCGTGCATCAAACTCAATTTACAGCTGAGTTGAGATTTTCCATGTACCCTTTAATAGGCAAACATTTTGTAATTATTTTTCATCAAAATCGTTTCCCCTGATAAATGAAATCCTTACCTTTTGTGTTGGTAAGGATTTGTTATGATGTCTCAGCTCTGAAATCTTGTTGATCATCCTTGCCCTACAATAAATAATTTGCTAATGTTGCCTTAATTCTGATCCATTTCTGAAGATGTGGGGTATAGTTCACTATGTATCTGTGTACAGCATTTACTTCTCTTTATCATTGGGTGCGTTCGTAAACGCAATCGGACACTCTGAAAAAGCGTCCGAGAAATCTCTTCGGAGTGCTCAGAGCGTGAATTTTCTCTTTAGTTTTGGAACGACCTAAAACGGTTTAATATTATTATTAACTATGATCTATGCAGTTGTGCCGTTTAATGACTTTTTTTAGACCGATATAATGATTTTTTATTTATATTTTTTACATGTTTTCAACTCTTAAGTCTAATACTACTGTAATTACTACTACTGCTCTTCAGTTTGATTTTTTTTTTTTTTTTTTGCAGTGGTAGTGTTTAAAAAAAAAAAAAAGAAAACTGGTCAGTGCTAATTGGTATTGAACAAGGCTAGCGTGTAGACGTCTCCTCCCCTTTAGTCGCTTCAAAATGTAAATCCGAATTTAAAATGTGTAATATCCTTTTTTTCTCAAAAAACATTAAAATGACAAATATAGAAATAAATAATAAAAATAGGTTTGAATATACCCGCATCCACCACAGCGACCCGTTAGCCATTTTGAAAGTGAACGCTCCGAGAATCCAGCTCTGAAGCGGGATCAGCCAGAGTGTGCTCCGAAATTCATCTCCTCTTGAGTTTTCAAATGGCACCACAGAGCACTCCAGGAGTTACGAACGATCAGAGTGCGCTCTGACACTCAGACTCAGTTTACAAACGCACCCTGTATTACTGTATCCACTTTAGGATCCACATTTGTTATCGAATTTTAATATTGGTTTAGTATTACTACATATTCTACCCTCGAGTGTTCATATAGTTATGGCTGGACAGAAATATATTTATTATTTTAAACCAACATGTTTCCGCAAGACAAGGCTTTTTTTCTGGCTTAAAAAAACATGTCATAATTGACACTCTAATTTCAGTTGTACCCCTGACAGAGGCAGTTTTTGCTGAATATTTTTTTCACAGTACATACCTAAAAGCTCCCTTTATTTGACCATCAGTATTGTTTCTTGGCAACAGTGCTGAGTTAAGTGTATTAATGTTACAAAGGCCACTAAGTTAATTTATGTGGTTGTTACAGAACTGCTTAGTTCTGCAAATGTGTTGTTTTTGCTAGTTTTATAAAGTTACAATATGTGTCATACTTCATAAGGGTCTAACAGTTTTATTTTTCTTCTTTGTTGGTATTTTGCAGTTTTTCCATGCTCTTCCCATGATTATACAGTTGATTTACTATAGTTTACCCTGGTTTGTCATGTTTATTAATATGCTTTACCATACATTGCTATTCTTTCAAAGCTTACCTATGCTTTACCATGGTTTCACCATGTTTTACTATACTTTGCTATGCTTTTACTATGGTGAACTAGTATAAGGGAAACCACATTTACAAAATAAGATTACATTCAGAACAAAAATGAAGGTTGTCTGGATAACTTCTTCTAATGTGTGAGTTGCCACAGCAGTATTTTTTTACGCCCCAAGTGCTTTTACTAAATCACCACGAGACATCAAATCGCACAATCTCTCTGTGAAAATAAACCACAAAACACAACGGTAAAAGTGTATTACTCATTTACATTTTAATGGCCATTTCACACAAATATTACATCAGAACAGTGCTAATTCAGTGTATGTAATCAATCAGCAGACCCAAGGACTTGAACTATTCAATTTCAAACAAAGAAACTTTGAAAAGTCAGTAAATAAATGTACAGTTAAAATGATATATCCCCCAAAAAATACGTTCTTAATTAAACGTGTATGCATTTAGAAACCTGAATGTTGTTGCATTACAGTAGCATTTTTTAATGATCAAACATCAATTTATATGATAATGAAATGTACTAGAAATGTTTAAAAACTGGTACTTGGTCATAACTGCAGTAGCCCTCCCTGTTGCTTCTCACTAGTTTTATTTACGTGGCCCTAAAATTAAACAATGAAGTAAAAACCTGAAATGAATAGGGTCCAATAAAAATCTAACCTTCAAGTCTTCTATCACACAAAGTTTAAACACATTATAGATTATAGCTATATTACTCGTATGTAAGGCTCCTTAATCAGAAATTACAGTACACCTTTACAATCCTTTTGCAAGATCAAATAAGACAAATCCGTAGGATATCCCTTGCTTCCTTTTAAAGATGCACTGCCCCTTCCAATCCTCTTGAAGGATCCAGCATGTATATTTGTTCTTGAGTTGATTGCCTTAGTTTTTTATTTGAGGATGCTGTAAAACAATGGCAGCAGTCAGAAATAGAAACATTTTTGAAGGACGAATTCAACCTAATATCTGTAAATAAAACCGCAGGCCTGAGCGACATTGTCAAAGACAAACCTTCAGTGTATCTCCCGTCTATCAGCAGATACTCATACACACCCAATTCTACCTGCCCCATTTTAAAAACAAGTGCAAAAACAAAAGACATTTTCATAGAATACAATTATTTTAGCTGTATAAAACCAGCAAGAAAATACTCAGAACAACCATGTATCTGCTCCTTCTGGCAACTAAGTTACTGGTTTTACACCACTGCAATTGTTTTATTCCAGTCATACAATTTGAACTTGCTTTGAAACAGGGCCATTACATTTTTCAACCCCAAACCAGGTAACAAAGAAGAATGCAGGGGGTAGTATTAAATTGTTGGAGGGAACTTTTACCTATCGGGTCACAGACCTTAAATTCCCCATTCAGTCTTGAAAGATAAAGCACAGTAATTTTTCAGTTTTTATTTTTTCTATTTCTTCAATTTGGTTTGCAACAACAGTGTGTGCTTTGTTTGCAGTCAGTTCTTTGTTTACAGCACAGAAGCAGAAACTAATCTTGTTTAGTAGAGATATTCTCCAAGGCATATGCTTCCGATCCTTTGTTTTCATAACTCACATTGAAGTACACCTTGCGGCTGTGCCTTGTGCAACTCCTGCATTGATTGGAGGGTTATTTTCAAACCCAATTGGCCAAGAGGTGCTGGGAACTCTTAATGGCCGATTACTGACTCATTCCTTTTTCCAGGAAGAGCAGTTAAAAATATTCTAAAAATAAAAAATAAACTGTCCAAGAGGTATTTTTATGTAACCATACTTGCTATATTGCTGCCATGTCCCACTAAAATATAACTCATTTGAGCAGATTTACTACATTCTCTCTCAGTACATCCTACACAAAGCAGTCTGTGCTGTCAAGATTGCATTCCAAACTGCAGTTTTCAGTGTAGGGAGACAGGTCATAAGCAAAATAAACTTGGTGTTCTCATTGTGTGTATCTTCTAAATGTTAGCAGATCTTAATGTGAATACATTTTTGACGAAGTTTCCTCTTCCATACTTGTGTGATTTTCTCCCCTAGTGGCATATCATGGTTACTGCACAGGCCAGCTACTGTACCTAACCCTGTTAATACAATCATGGGATGGTAATCAGACACTCCGATGCAGTGGGCTTCCATCAAACCATTTCTTCAAATAGAAGCATTTTCTACAGACGTCAACTACCTCTATCTTGGATAACAAAACTGCAGGACGATTCATTTCATCCAAATCACATCTTGCCCCATCAAATAAAACGCCACACAATTCGGCACCACTGACAATGTGTTGAGACAGGAAACCGAATGACAGGTGTTCAGGTCATCAGCGAGAGGCACTCTGTGAGCTGTGAGGGCAAGTGAATGTGCCACTGTTCCTCATTCACATGATCAAGTTATACAGTACTGGTAATATTTTATAGGAAAGTGCAATAAAGCTGATATTTTTAACATGGCATTAGAAGGTAATAAACTTCTTCTTTACAGAAAACATTTTTTAAAAGTTGCATGGGACACTACACCTTTTAAGTAATCTTCTGTGATATGCATTTTTTGTCTTTAAATGCTGAATGATTCAATTAATTTTATAAGAGCACAGACCAAGCTGGTTAAGTAAAACACAAGTGGGCGTAAACTTAATAAATAACAATGTGTCACCTTTAAAGGCCACGAGACACCAGACAACTTTTCAAACAACTTTTACATTTTTCAGTTGTCAAATAGTTGCCTCTTTCTCCAAGGGCTTTATACCACTTCACTAACAAGTTTGTAGTGGCATTTGAGACACATTCTGTGGTAATGGACACACAAGACAGATGCTTCAGCATTTTTCATTTTCATTTTCTGAAATTTGGGAGTAGATCTCAACTGCTGGGAAAGTGGGTCGATTCAAAAACCCACATAACGTGTTCTATTTTCACCCTAGTGTTTCATCAAAACTGAAAAGTCCAGCAGACTATACAATTTACAAACATTTTCAGATCATAATGTTTTACTAGTCACTGGGATGATCAACCCAAGCATGTATTGTACCCTAAATTTTCTCCCCAGGTTGAATGTCACTTTACCCATGTACCAACTCCCTTGCCCCCCACCCCCTTCTCCATCACCAATATGAACCATCAATTACCCTCGTTAACACGACTCACCTGGCCAATAATGCAGATGGCTCCATTAATATAATTTTTTCTTTTTCCCCTCATTGACTTAAGGTAAAGTGGTTTCTAAAAAAGAAAACTTACTGCTGCTTTCAGCGCCTGATCCAGGTCTACAATGATATCCTCAACATCCTCTATGCCGATGGACAATCGAATGAGTGTGTCACTGATGCCAAGGACCTCTCTCTCTTCTTCAGGGACCGAAGCGTGAGTCATGATGGCTCTGAGAGGAACACAAGAAGAGTACATCAATGCAAACCTCCTACCATATAACTGCATGAGCCTGCATGAAATGTGGAAATTCATCTAGGGGTTTCTTTGTTTCTTCCACTTAGCCAAAGTTGAAGGACGTGTATGGTTTATATATTAACTTGGTATATCAGCTCTGATATTTCGTATAGGTACAAAATATCAGAGCTGTCTTCATGTATTCTTTTTCTTGAATATTTTTTTATAGGTTTTGTTTCAGTAAGCCCATCCTGGTGACTTTTTAAAACAGTGAAAGCTTCCCTGTGATACGAATCATGTCAAAGTGCAGAACCCCTTGTGGAACAGATTCCTCAATAACATATTCAGGAACACCAAGACATTTATTAAGAAAGGGTGTAGGGGAAAAATGGGAAACAAATGCCATACTCCAGTCATTTTGCATGTGTGTGTATCTTCTAAATGTTAGCAGATCATCTTAATGTGAATACATTTTTGACAAAGTTTCCTCTTCCATACTTGTGTGATTTTCTCCCCTAGTGGCATATCATGGTTACTGCACAGGCCAGCTACTGTACCTAACCCTGTTAATACAATCATGGGATGGTAATCAGACACTCAGATGCAGTGGGCTTCCATCAAACCATTTCTTCAAATAGAAGCATTTTCTACAGACGTCAACTACCTCTATCTTGGATAACAAAACTGCAGGAGGATTCATTTCATCCAAATCACATCTTGCACTTTAGTTGGTTCAACAGAGAGGCTGGGAGCAGATCTATATTACTTGCAACAATTTATATATATATATATATATATTTTTTTTTTTTTTTGAGGGGGGGGGGGGGGGGGGGTGGCATAATATGTCCCAATATAATTGTATAATATTATTTTAATACGTTTACTGTAACAATGTCTACTTACACCCAGAGATAAAATACAAAACATTTTTAAAAATCCAGAAACTTTTCAACAATTATAATCCTGGCCACCGATCCTATGTAGACTTTTTCTTCACACAACACTAACAGCACATGGAAACTGTTGGACAGCAATGATGGATATTGTCATGTACACCACTACAAAAGAAGTTGAAGAAATTCGACATTAACCCTACAGAACAACGTGTATGTAGGCAAGCTTATATACAGAGCCGTGAAAAAGTATTTGCCCCGTCTGAATTTCTGCATTTTTGCATATTTTTGACACTGAATGTTATCAGATCTTCAACCAAAACCTAATATTAAATAAAAGGGACCCTGAGTGAACAAATAACACAACAATTTGATACATATTTCATTTATTTATTAAAGAAAGTTATGCAACACCCAATGCCACAGTGTGAAAAAGTAATTGCCCCCTTACTCAATAACTGGTTACACCACCTTTAGCAGCAATAACTGCAACCAAACGCTTCCTGTAGTTATTGATTAGTCTTTCACAGCGCCGTGGAGGAATTTTGGTCCACTCCTCCGTGCAGAATTGCTTCAACTCAGTGACATTTGTGGATTTTCGAGCATGAACTGCTCATTTCAGGTCCTGCCACAACATCTCAATGGGGTTTAGGTCTAGACTTTGACTAGGCCATTCCAAAACTTTAAGTTCAAAACTTAAAATTCAACCTTTCTGATGTAGACCTGCTTGTGTGTTTTGGATCATTGTCTTGCTGCATGACCCAGCTGCGCTTCAGCTTCAGCTCACGGACGGATGGCCTGACATTCTCCTGTAGAATTCTCTGATACAGAGCAGAATTCATGGGTCCTTCAATGATGGCAAGGCGTCCAGGTCCTCATGCAGCAAAGCATCCCCAAACCATGACACTACCACCACCACGCTTGACCGTTGGTATGAGGTTCTTACTGTGGAATGCAGTGTTTGGTTTTCGCCAGACATAACGGGGCCCATGTTGGCCTAAAATTCCACTTTTGAGTCATCTGTCCATAGAACATTGTTCCAGAACTCTTGAGGATCATCCAGGTGCTTTTTGGCAAACTTGAGACAAGCATTCATGTTCTTCTTAGTGAGCAATGGTTTCCGCCTTACTACTCTGCCATGAATCCCATTTTTGCCCAGTGTCTTTCTGATGGTGGAGTCATGAACACTGACCTTAGCTGAGGCAAGAGAGGCCTGCAGATCCCTGGATGTTGTTCTAGGGTTCTTTGTGACTTCCTGGACGATTTTACGCCTTGCTCTTGGGAGAGATTTTGGCAGGACTGCCACTCCTGGGAAGATTCACTACTGTCCCAAACTTTCTCCATTTGGACAATATGGCTCTGACTGTGATTCGGTGGAGCCCCAGAGCCTTAGAAATGGCTTTGTACCCCTTTTCCAGACTGATAGGCATCAACAACTTTTTTCTTCAGGAATTTATTTTGTTCGTGGCATGATGCGTCTCTAGAACCTGTGTGCTGACAACTTCACTCAGGCCTGATTGTTAACCAAAGTACTCAAAGAGCTGACCCTAATTATCCCTTTAATTGGGTTGAGGTAACTCGGGGGGGGGGGGGGGGGGGGGCAATAACTTTTTCACACCTGAAGATTGCATGTTTGATTACCTTGCACACCAAACAAATGAAAGAAGCACCAAACTTTGGTGTAATTTTTTCTCTCAGACTCCCTCTATATACTACTACAACCCACAAAAAAATCTGACCAAATACAATGTGAAAAATGCAGAAAATATCACAGGGGGCAAATACTTTTAGAGCACTGTAAAATCTAGATATAAAAGCTTAACAAGAACACCAATGATAGAATATGTAGGTTTGATATTAGTATAGTAATATATATTACTATATAATATATAGTAATGTGGAGTAGTGGTTAGGGCTCTGGACTCTTGACCGGAGGGTCGTGGGTTCAATCCCCAGTGGGGGACACTGCTGTTGTACCCTTGAGCAAGGTACTTTACCTAGATTGCTTCAGTAAAAACCCAACTGTATAAAAGGGTAATTGTATGTAAAAATAATGCGATATCTGTATAATGTAAAATAATGTATAATGTGATACCTTGTAACAATTGTAAGTCGCCCTGGATAAGGGCGTCTGCTAAGAAATAAATAATAATAATAATAATAAAAGGTTATCAAATATCAGCTTTCACAAAACCATGCCCTCATGTGTTCAAATACCAGTACTGCAGCCAAACAGAAATTGAGCTTTTTCTTCAGTCAGAACATGCATTTTAATTACCCCCCTATTTATACCAGGGGCTCAATAAATACTAAAGAAACTTGGCACACTTGGAGTTAATAACCAATAATCGTCTGGTATAGGTGACATGCCAATCAAATGTTGCAGACCTATTTACTTTTCAGCAAGTAAAATACAATAGAATACAAAAACATATATTTAGATTAATTAAAAAAAAAAAAATGAGGTTAAAAATAATTTCCCAAGGAAGTTTAAGATTTCCAAAAGCAAGGCTAGAAGTTCTGATTTGAATCCAGCACAGAAATGGTATAATAAAAGGAATGCTGTAGTGGTACAAGGGCAGTGCCGATTTTCAAATGCTGCAGACTACTTCTATTTTCAGCCAATAATAAAATATATACACTACCGGTCAAAAGTTTTAGAACACCCCCATTTTTCCAGTTTTTATTGAAATTTAAGCAGTTCAAGTCCAGTGAATAACCTGAAATGGTACAAAGGTAAGCAGTAAACTGCCAGAGGTTAAAAAAAAAAGTTTAGGTTACCAAAAACTGAAAAATAATGTACATTTCAGAGTTATACAAAAAGGCCTTTTTCAGGGAACAAGTAATGGGTTAACAACTTACAGCTGTTCTGCAGCAATGGAAGTAAATTAAGCCTTGAAAGTTGATGCTAACAATTCCTACAGGTGTCCCAACTTTTGTTGATTACTTACAAACCCTCTGTCTGTATAAAAGCAGTGTTGGAACAGACTGTGTTACTACACCCTCTTAAGCATTATTTGGACAGTATTGTACTGCAGGAAGTAGTATATTGCTCTCATAATGGCGAGAAAAAGGCAATTAACAAAGGAAGACAGACAGACCATTATAACCCTTAAATGTGTACGTCTTTCCTTTAGAGAAATTGCAAAGAAAGCCAAGGTGTCAGTGAGTACAGTCTCCTACACCATCAAAAGGCACTTGGAAACTGGAGGAAACTCTGACAGGAAGAGGTCTGGCAGACCCAAAGCCACAACAGAATCAGAAGACAAGTTTCTGAGAGTCAACAACTTGCGTGATAGGCGGCTCACAGGACAACAGCTTCAAGCACAGCTTAACACTGGTCGAAGTAAGCAAGTCTCAGTTTCAACTGTGAAGAGAAGACTTCGAGCTGCAGGTTTGACAGGTCGAGTGGCAGTAAGAAAGCCATTGCAAAGATGGCAAAATAAGAAAAAGAGGCTTGCCTGGGCCATGAAGCACCGCCAGTGGACTACTGAAGACTGGAAGAAGGTCTTCTGGACCGATGAATCAAAATTTGAAATCTTTGGTTCATCACGCAGGGTTTTTGTACGCCGTCGAGTAAGCGAAAGGATGGTTCCTCGGTGTGTGACACCAACTGTCAAACATGGAGGAGGAAGCGTGATGGTCTGGGGCTCCTTTGCTGGATCCAGAGTCGGCGACTTGCACAGAGTGAGTGGCACCCTGAACCAAAACTGCTACCACAGCATTGGCTTCAAATCATGGAATGGCCAGCAGAGTCTCCAGACTTAAACTCCATCGAGCTGGTTTGGGATGAACTGGACAGAAGGGTGAAAGCAAAGCAACCTACAAGTGCAACACATTTGTGGGAACTTCTGCAACAGTGTTGGGAAGAACTTTCTGAACAATATTTGATTTCCATTGTAGAAAGAATGCCACGAGTGTGTTCGGCTGTTATATCTGCAAAAGGTGGCTACTTTGATGAGTCAAAAATTTAGATTACATTTTGTTAAACAAAACAATTCCATGATTTCTTTTTTATCTCCAATTGTTTATTTGTTCTATGCTTTAATTTCAGAGTACCTAGAGACATTAAACTGCGTAAATTTCAATAAAAACTGGAAAAATGGAGGTGTTCTAAAACTTTTGACCGGTAGTATATATATATATATATATATATATTATATATATATTTTTTTTTTTAATATATATTTTTTAATACTCACGGATGCTCTGCCAGGCTTTCATATCCTCCCAAACTCTCAGCCAGTGCAAAAAGCTGTAAAGAACCGCAATATGTTACAGAAGATTTAGATATCTTTTCATTTTTCAGAAGTTTCGGAAAAGCAAAAGACTGTGTTCTGGAATTGATTATGCTCTGCATTTTACAGTGCTTTTTTTCCAGGCAAAAGTATTTTAAATTTAAATTTCCATCTAATTTACGACTGATCAGTTGTTTTCTCAGTATGTATAACAGCTTACCAGTGGAGAGCAAGAAAGCAGTCATTTCATTTTTTGTTCTCGATTCAACTTGAATGAAAGCAACGTTAAACTGATAAATTCATTGAGTTATTGGTGCCAAAGATGATAATTCAAGTTTTAATATGCTGCCTGAAGAACACTGAATGGACTAGATCACCTGCATTTTCCTAGTATTTGTTACATTTCTTTCTTTCTTTCATGTTAAATCACAATATAAGCCTTTAGTACCAGCATTATTTTCTAAAATGTTTCTCCTTAATGCAGATGAGTATATTAGTGAATATAATTCCCCAACTCAATTCCACACAATCAGCCATGAAAGGTCTTTTCAGAATGCTTTTGTTTGAATAGTTAACAAAGCATGGTAAATCTTCACCAATGCAGAAACAATAGAGAGTGATCGCGAACACACATAATAGGATATTACCGCTTTCTACACTGCAGACCGCTCTGTTAGTATAGGAAAGATAATTCGATGTCCCAGTATAATCCAGCTGTGGTTTACCAAAGTAAGAAAAAACATTTCTAACCTCTCATACAATTCTACATTATATTGCTGTAAAATGTTTTAGCCCATTGAGATGGTGTACAGAACAACAGTCCACAGCAAAATGATAATGGACTTTTGAGGATAACAAAGTTTAAGCAAGAAAATGTGTTTATGCTTGGCTATCACAACTTCAATAGCCAACCTTCCTTGTCAGATCAGTTCACTCATGGGAGAGAACAAGAAAAATCACCTTCAAGTTCCTGAGAAAAGCAGTCGCATTTGTGAGGTCACCTTTGATATAAAAGGTAATCATTCCTGGGCAGCCAGTGCACTGTCGTTTCATTAACTCGTACTGAGGGTGCGAAGGCAATCCTGAGGAGGAGAGGGTACAACAGAAACTGGGCTGTCAAACCAAAGCAAATCATCCAGCTGCTGCGATACAAGGGTGTTTATCAATATATACTGCGTTATAAAAAGAAAATCACATAAAACAGTTTTATACCTTATAGTATTACTCACTGCAAAAGATCACTTCCAAGTAAACTAAATCTGTTTGTGCAAAATCAACCAGTATTTTGAAGACGCATCTACAGTAGTTATCATTACTGTTACAATGATAATGTTACAATGTTTCTGTCTGTCACTGGGTCCAAGTTGAAAGAGTTTTTGAAATCAGTACTGTTTGTTTCCACTGGCAGCATTCCCAGTTAACACTGAGACTCGCTGGCAGAACTCTAACTAGCTCTGATGCAGAAAGCTATACAGGAGCAGTGCAATGCGCAGGACACTAGATGAAGGTGACCTTTGTGCATTGTCCAGTTGCAGATTGCAACGTAAACTGCAGATGGAGCATTATAGTGCAAATATAATTACCTGGGAAAACAACTTTGTCAACGCGGGGATCAGCTTCAAGGAACTTGGCAACCGCCACTGCATTAATGAAATGTTGCTTCATTCTCAGGTGAAGGGTTTTCAGCCCTCTGTTACAGAGGTAACAGTCAAAGGGGGAGGGGACAGCTCCAATTGCTGTAGAAAATAAAGAGCATTACAAAATTTACACAGAAAGCCGTCAGAGAACCTCCAAAGGCAATGCGCAAGTCCTACGGCCCCTGGCTATGGACTGTCACACTGGTGAGCCGAGAACCTGCTCAGTTTAAAAACAGCGGCACGCCTCTGTGCATTGTGGGGCATAAGGTCAGAAGAAATGCCGTTACTCACAACAGTGGTGAATAATACACAGTCCATTTAAAAAAAAAAGTATTATATATATATATATATATATATATATATTATATTATATTATATATATATATATATATCAATAAATAAATAAATAAATAAATAAATAAATCACACATGGATGAAGGCTATATTTGCATCCTGTGCCATTCGAAAAAAAAGGCATAATAGCACAGTAGTGACATAAAAATGTCATAATTCCTCTAGAGGAAAATATACTTGAACTTTGACCCATTCAACTCCGAGACCACTTTCAATTCAAACACAAAATGTCTCATTTTCAATCACTCAATGCGTACAGAAATGTTCATTGATGAGCAACAAAATGAGAATAAAATAAGAATAAAATAATGTTAAAAAAAAAAAAATCTGATGTAAAGCTGGTGCATTCGTATCTCAGAAAAAATGGAGAGGAACGGGAAATTAATGACATTTCTGTCAATGACTTTCAAAATTTAAAATCACTCGACAATACCCACAATTGCTGATTTTTAGGCACTTAACAAATCTGTCTTTGTGAAGATTTACAATCATCCTTCACCAACGGGAGCACCAACCAAACGAGCGACACAAATTTTCAACTCCGACAGCGATTAATAAAAAAAAATATTACCCCATTGAAACACATTTTCCTTTAAAATACGTTATTTTTTGTAGTTCATTATCTACCCAGTTTAATTCACCATTCCTGAATTATCAAAAATAATTATATTTAAGATTATTTAATATTGACTTAATGTACGTTATTATTATTATTATTGACAGTTTATAAACTACTCGACCTAACGGTCTCGTAGTTTATGACAGCACATAAACCCTAGATGGAATTATGTTCTGTGACTCACTGAAGCCCATCTGTTATTCTCTTATTTTTTTCCCATACATTTTCTATTTTTAATAAATGTATTTATCTTTTTTATTTGAATAAAAATGTTGTAAATTAACATGATAAATGAGAACTATATCTTTAAAATAAAAATTTAAATTTAAAAAAATCATTGCCTTATTTGCTGCAGGTCTCTCCAAACATTTACCAATATAAAGCAGTGGTAGGCTTTCCCATGGCATTCGTGTATTTAGTTGTATTTTATTTTTTTAAACCAAATAACAAAAGCTGCAGTGCAGAGGCAGTAATCCATCCAGATCTCCAATTGCAGGTGGGGTATATTTGTAAAAACCTGTGTGCTTTGCACTATTCTTGCCAATAAAAGAATGTGCTGTTGAGAATCACAGTAAACCTAGTTTTGAAAGGGTGCCTTTGATTAATTACAGTATTTGTTTCTCGATGTAAAAGATAATGAGTCATTAATCAAAGTACAGCTGTGTACATTCACACATTACAGAGCACACATCCAATGCATATACAATATATAGAAGATGAATTATTAGGACCATATGCAGACATACATTCATAAATAGACGGCATCTATCAGAGCACTTCAGTATATTAAGTTTATGTATAATATATAGGTTTAAAATAGTCTTCCATACATAGGTTGCATGTGCTTTGGAATCGACTCCATCTGAAATGTTTGACACACGGGTTTATAATGCCAGAGTGTGCCACCCTGGCGGTTCTTAAACTGCAGCCGTCATCATCAAGGGAAGACCTAATAACAAGGGCTAGTGTTCGATTCTGAGGTAAAATCCTATTAAGAAATGAAGATACGTAGAAGACCTATGCTAATTCTACTACTACTACTACTACTACTACTACTAATAATAATAATAATAGTAATATTCTTACCATTCTGTAAGAATTTCAGCCGCTCATACAGGTCATCCCGATTCATAGACACCAGTCCCATGACAACATCACTGTGACCTGCACATACAAATTAACACTGCTATTGTTACAAAACATGGACGGTGAAATGATTAATTAGAAACAAGCAGAGCAACATGTTACTTCAAAAGTTCCCATCTAATTATTTAATGTTAATGTGGCCTGGTAGCGCACCCTACTGCCTTTTCCTCAACAGATTATCGATCTATCTATATATATATATATATATATATATATACACACACACACACACACATATCACATTTTAATCTAAAGCAGTGCATCAGAAATATCTGCTCTAGACTGACTAAAGTTTACAAAAGCAAAGAACCAAAGACATAAGTAAAGAGATCCGTGAAGCTCCACATTCTGTATTTCTATGGAATACTCACCATTCATATATTTCGTGGCAGAGTACATACAAATGTCTGCTCCAAGGGCCAAAGGGCGCTAAGAAATAAAAAAATGAAACTTGTTAACTACTGTACCTTGGTCATAACACAATAGTGCCATGGTAAAATACTGTCCTTTATCACATACTCATGGTGGCGTGTCATTTTATAGATTTTACCACCAGCTAGAGTACATTATTTATTGAAGTATAAAATGCCACAGAGGAGATTTAATGCAGTAGGAAGAAATCTTAACTTAACGACAAGTAGGTGGAAGGGACACACTTCTTTTGGACAGTATTCATCAAAAAACGAATTCCCATGCACAGCCCACACTGGCCTGTGCATTGTCTCCTTCCTGTTTAGCACAGTACAGACCACAGAACCTTGATCAATACAAATGTAACCCAACAGGTTTATGAACAAGTTTGGTTAGTTGCCTGCCATAGACATATGTAATGTAGGCTAGATCAGCCAGTGTTTTTATATTAGTGAGCGCCAGCACCATCTACTGCACAGCAGTATATTGCCAGTGAAACTAAATACAATGTATTTGCAGTTGCCACTCGCTCTTACTTTTAGAATCACTCAAATCGCTATAAATGAAGGAAATGAAACTCAGGGCAATATATTTGAAACTCTGCAGTTCACTCCTATTGTTTTCAGCCTCATGCTTGTTTAATCAACTCGATGGGCACTACAAGACACTGACCTGGAAATAAGCAGACATGAAGGTGTTGTCCACCACGACGATGATGTCTTTATTATGAGCGTGGACGACATCCGCACAGCCTTTGATATCAATGACCTTCATGGTGGGGTTTGTTGGAGTCTCAACCCAAACAAGCTATATTCACATAAGGACAAGCACAATAGAAGAAGGCTGCATTAAACTGAACATACAGGAGTTCAACAAAACCACTACAAGCAGCAGCTTTATTTAGTTATTTAGAAGATCTTACCGACAATTAATTATGAATTAGCTTTCACAAATTGTCAAGTTTCCCTCCAGTACTGACTGGATCTTGGATTAGTTTACAGCTTTCATACAGTATACCTTAAAGGGTACATAAGGACCTTTTTATTTGATTGTGTTACATGAGCCCATGTGTTGCTACAACTGTTAGGTAAGGTGTGTGCAGACGGGAGTCTGTGCGTAACGTCACGGTCTGTGCAGACAGAGCATGGACAGCTTTGGTAGATGAACAACAGTTCTGAGCAGAACCAAAATGGAGGTGGTGTTGAGAGAAATTCTTATCGCTGAAGAAGTGGATGCAATCGAAGTTCCCTTTGTGCTCCACCAGCTTCATAATTTACAGCATGATCAGAAAAAATATAGTAGAAACAGTCCCTGCTATAAAGAGATAATATAAACGTATGTTTATATTAGACAGTTGTTAGACAGTACTGTATTTTGATCTGGGACAAAAATAGTTCAAATACTTGCACATATGGTCACATATCTCACTTCAACTACTTGTTATTAAAGCTGATTTATTCTCCTTAATTCAAAGTAGGTTATTCCGTGTCCCTGATAGCATTTCATCAATAACCAATTATACCTGCTGAAAATAACAGAGCGGTTTTAGGTTCATTTCAACCGTTTAGCATTATTTATTTTTTTTTTTACATGTTTAAACCTTTAGAATAAATATCGGAATATTTAAATGTATAATAACTGTGTGGAAAAAGAGTCAAATAATTTTAATTTGTATTACAAATCATTCATAACACAATTAAAGACATGACTCGAAAGCGATTCACACCCCGACTAGGTGGCAGTAGCACAGAGTGGAGGATTGTATCTGCTTGCCTACACACTTCTTTGTCAGCCAACACTTGTCTATTGTTTTGAGCCGCGGCTGCTCCAGCGCAGTACCTCTTGAGAAGCTGCACGGCTGTGCAGACTTTTAAGCCAGTGGATGCGTGACCTGCTGACATCTTTTCCATCGGAGTTCACGCAGACAATGAATTTGGACAGGTTCTCCGCAGAATCTGCACAGACTTAGCAAAGTCTGCTTATCGTGAGCGCAGCCATGGATTTACCAGTGAGCAGGAGGATGATGGGAAAGATGAGTCCTAATGTACCATTTAAACGGTTATCAGAATCAGCGGATATCTAGTCTCAAATGCGTATAAAAACAAACCCAGAGAGACATCACCAGATCTATGATAGCAAATTATGTCCACACCGATCATATTCATGACTGTAACAAGTTAATAAATGTTAGCTGGGCCAACAGCTGATAGGGTGAATAAGCTAGGCTAGTAAAGCCAGTACTGTTGGCATGATAGAATGGGAGCAGGTGTGGGAGTACCAGGCAGCACACAAACATGCTTGGTGTCACTGAGCATGTTAAGTTCATATGGAATGTCTGTCAGGTTTTCATTAAGCTGTTATTAAATGTCAGTGTGTTAAATATGTTGTTACGACAACTGTTGAATTGTGGGACAGTTAATTAAAACTTACTGACATACAATACTGCAGGCTCAAATGAGTCTTCTTGTAAAAAAATAGAAAGATTACACACTCTCTCTCTTGCTTAACTATGTATTTCTGGTTCCAAACTTTGCTTATGCCATAAAAAATTGTTTTGCTATGTGTTAAAAAACAGCAGCTTAAAGCATGTTCTATCCCAACACCTGCTTTGAAACTTCTTGCATACCTTCATGTTTGCCTCAAGTTATATTTAACTGCCTATACTACAACCTAGTATTACCGACTACAACTTTCAAATGCTGTACACGTTTGTCAACCAGACTAAGACGTTCCTTTAGTTTTCTCAAGTACGTAATATATATGTATATATATACCTTGGTGTTTGGTTTAATTGCAGCCTTCAAGCAATCAAACTTCGTGCAGTCCACAAAAGACACCTCCAAGCCCATCTCGGAGGCTACTCTTCTGAAATACCTGTTAGTACCTAAAACAAATACACAAGAACCACTTGACTACCAAGCAGCAAGTAAGACACTATGGGCTTTATCACGGTTGCAAAAGTGAAGTTAGCTTGCTGATAGTATTGCAATTCATGTGTACAACTAAGTTTCAAAAGCTGTGTGCTCCATAAAAACCCTTGCTCATTTTGAAGACAATCACCTGATTTTTTTGTACAGGCTCTTTGTTAAAACCAGATTTACTCCGTTCCTGTACCAGTCATTATAATTAGGGCTTCTGATTTTCAGTTTTAACCGATAAAACACCCGATACAAAAAATAAAAAAATTAAAATCTGTGGATAGCCAATAAACACCGGAAAACACCGGAAAAACTGTGGAAATGGTTAAATCAATTCACGTTGACTTTACCCTATTCCCATTAAAAAATAAAACCTACTACAAAAATAATAATAAATACATTTCCCAGTGCTGCTGGGCAATGTCCTGCCTTGTATCTATCATTGATTCGTTCTGAATACTTTAAAACCTGCCACAAGTACTGAGTGACAGCACATTCCTACATTTCTATTGGAGACTCCACTTGCGAGACTTAAGGAATGGAGGTTTGTTAGCGGGATTTAAAGCTGTATTACAGTTAACCCTTTGCGGTCCATTTATTCAGTGTGTCTCAGGCGCGTCAGGTCCAATTTATTTTCACACGCGCAGTTTATTTTAGACACGCTGTTTAAAAGTATCTTTTTTTCACAGTAAAACAGATTTAAAAGGCACTGCATATCAACAGGACACTCAGTACTGCATCTCTAGCCCCGCCCCACACCTTGTTCGCAGCATTTTTCACATACCTCTTAATAGTCGTGCATACTGATAAATCATCTCCTGATCACTCATTTTATCACCAAACTCCTCAATAATGCAATCCAGGTCATTATTTTATTACTATAATCTCAAAAAGCTCTACAAATGTCTGTGATATTCTTTGAGCGCTGGATGCAGAAGCAGCTATCTTGTTTGTTTATGTCTGTGTTATCTCTGTGGTGCCGGGGCTATGTATATTGCTCAGATCCGCCCCTTTTTTTTCAGCTTCTCTCGGCTCCTATCGATCTCACTCGGCCATTGAATGGTTCTCTGCTTTTTCCAGAGAAAAAACGACTAGAGACCTGTTTTATACTTCTTTTTGAGGATGTCGGACAGAGTCCTACATCGGACCAGAAAGGGGAAATTGTAATATCGGACCTGGTCCGACATAGGACCACAAAGTGTTAAGATCCAGAGGATTTAAAACAGAATTGTGGCAAAATGTAAAATAATGCCTACACACAAAAACCCCAGAAGAATGTGCCCGTGACCATAGCGATTTCATTGTGGAAGACAGCAAAGGAAAGAAGGTACAACTTAAGTGTGCAAGTACTGGCCAGTTACGATACACATTTTGACTGAAAAAAAAACGCTTAAGCATTTTGGAAAGTAACTGAAAACACTAATTTCATACAGTATATCAAAAATGAAAGCCCCGAAAAAACCATTTACATAAAACTCGAAAATAGCTAAAAATAAGCATTGAAAAATACAATTAATAAAAACCGAAAAACAGAAGCCCTAATTATAAAACAAATACTGATAGTTATTACATGCAGCGAAAACAATTGAAATGTTACATCAACATTTCTGATGCTGAAATGCAAAACTGATTAATCTCTTGCATTTACTGCCTGTTCTCATGTTTATCATGCACATTCACCTCCATAGACATCATTCATGCAGATGATGTTGTCCCCACACTTCAGCATGTGTGCAATTGTCATTGTGGCCGCCAGACCCGAAGCCAGGGCGAGACCTACAGAAGGGAGACAAGGTACCAGTAATAAACAAAATCTGTGAACTCAAAATAACATTTACTGTAGCTGAAATTAACCCTGGGTAAGTTCAGGAATCAATATGTCATGGATGAAAAGACGACTTCCATTGCTTGAGCCATTTTAAATTAGCTTCCAGGTAAAGGTAACTCAAACTTGATCTTAAATAGGCAAGCTTCTGTATGGAGATGTAACGGGCAGTGTTGGGTGAGATACTGCCATCACAGACTCTGTCCCCTTTTGGGGAAAGATGAGATGAGGTTAAACACTCTACACAAATGTACAGGAGCCCTGCTCTTTTGCATTGTGGTTAAGCCGCTCGCTGCAGTGTGCGGGGTTGCCGGTTTGTGCCCAGTCTCCGCCCCAAGTCAATGAACCCTCCAATCTAAGACAAGCGATACCTGTTTAAAATAAAGTGGTTCAATGTAATCCCCTCGCCTCACACTAGAATCAAGCATCAAGGCTCCCTCTAGTAAACTGAATAACAGCAATCTTTACTAGTTTTTAATTGCAATAAAATCCTTACCGGAATTACCTTGGTAGTTCACCTTGTCTGCACTTGCTGACGTGGTCAACTAGCAGACAGCATGGCCACTAATCAGGGTCCTATTGCTGAAGTATACTCAATATAAGACTTACCGGTGTGCTATATTGTTTTGAGCGGTGGAGTAGCTCCCTATTTGAAGGGAATAAGGAGTGATTATAACTTCATGAGCAAAAGGGAATTGCTTTTTTTCCACAGGGAAACAAAACTCCCTTTGACAGATCATTCAGACTGGCTTTATTTGATTTTTCATAACAAAGTTGTCACCTTAACTTTATAAGGAACCTTGATTTAAGTTGCTACTGCTGGATACCCAGTTGGTGTTCAGTGTAAAAAAAACCTTGCACATTGACCTAAAAAGCAAAGACGAGTTCAAAAAGAGGCTGTTGACATACTATATTTTGCTCCATCCACTGCCGCAACAGCTTTCTCCAGACAATTCCGTGTGGGGTTTCCACTGCGGCTGTATTCAAAGCCCTATTGTAAAAGAAAAAAGAAAAATGCAAATGTTACATAAACGCTTGACATAATAGTTTGAGTGCGTGCCAGTCACATTATACAAAGAATACATCACACAAAAGCGCTGCTAAAACAAGCTAGGCAAGACTAGGAGGGGAGTGTATTCTCTTCTACACAATAAACAACTTTTTGAAAAATTCTTTCTGGCAAAACATTATGTAGAGACAGACAAGCCATGTCATCAGTGTACTATACTTACTGTATTAAATGTAGATCAGCCTATATCCCTCCAGAATCTAGGAATTAGCCCTAGAAAGAGGTGGTTGATGCAATCAAGGGTGATTTGCCAGTGCTGTAAAAGGCTCTTGTAATTACGAGGTATAGGTTGACGTTACAGATTAGCTATTTCAATAAACCCCTTTTAATCCCTTTTAAAAAAATGGCTAAACTGTGAGTTCACTAGACTGTTTAGAAGACTTCCACTCCACATAGGGTTTGCAGGATATTATCTAAACCAAACATCTTAAATTATCTGTATCCTTAACTAGCTTTTGACTGCAAACTTGAATTTAAGAAAATGGGTCATATGGTTAAAGTATACAAGCGCAATAAGCACATTACCCAGTTCAGGTTTATGTGTTGAAAACTAGGCATATGTACAGGCTATTTCTCTGTAGATCTCCTTGGGATTATCATTGTCTTTATCAATCTAAATGAATGTACAAGTGTAATGGGCAGTGTTGTGGTGATGTGCTGCTGGTACAAGTTCTGTCCAGCGATATGAGCGGAGATTCAACTCTCTCTAGCCACATATGCAGATGGCAGCAGTGTGGAGTAGTGGTTAGGGCTCTGGACTCTTGACCGGAGGGTTGTGGGTTCAATCCCCAGTGGAGGACACTGCTGCTGTACCCTTGAGCAAGGTACTTTAGCTAGATGGCTCCAGTAAAAACCCAACTGTATAAATGGGTAATTGTATGTAAAATAATGTGATATCTGTATAATGTGAAATAATGTATAATGTGATATCTTGTAACAATTGTAAGTCGCCCTGGATAAGGGCGTCTGCTAAGAAATAAATAATAATAATAATAATAATGAGCCCGTCTCTCTTGCACAGTGGTTGAGACGCTCGGTTCACGCTCAGCCTCCACCCTCTTACACAAGCTCAATATCTGTGAGGCACATATGGCACATTGAGCTCCACAGTATCTCTTTTGAGACAAAGCCTCACATTTAATGCAGTTAATGCTTGTCTTTCAAATGACAAATGATGTATCCGGATGCACAAGCTCCTGAAACTGGTTTAAATGCCTAATGGTAAAATGTACCTTGAAAAGACATTAGACAAATTCTTTGCAGTGTGGAGTAGTGGTTAGGGCTCTGGACTCTTGACCGGAGGGTTGTGGGTTCAATCCAGGGGGGGGGGATGGGGCACTGCTGCTGTACCCTTGAGCAAGGTACTTTACCTAGATTGCTCCAGTAAAAACCCAATTGTATAAATGGGGAATTGTATGTAAAAACAAAAAAAAAAATAATAATAATAATAATAATGTAATTGTATGTAAAAATAATGTGATATCTTGTAACAATTGTAAGTCGCCCTGGATAAGGGCGTCTGCTAAGAATTAAATAATAATAATAATAATTACTGAATTTGGTTTAGGGGCCCTGGGCTGTGAATACATTTTTATCAGCTCCTTAAATTACATTTAATTGAAGACCACTATAATATTAGCCAATAAAAACAAAATAAAACACCAAACAATTACTCGCTATTTGGCTGTGCAAGGGAAGGACCAAGGACTGAAATGAAAAGAAGCTCTGCAGCCCTCTGTACAATTTGCCACTAAATGTTCATGTAGTTAAAACAAATTAGTACCTAAAAGCCAAATTTAAAGTAATAAGTAATTTATTTATGGAGTGTGGGCAGATGTTGGCAAAAAAAAAACACACACGATTCCAAAGTTCCAACGATACACCCAAGGTTACAAGTACCATTTTGTAAAGATAAAAATATAAATAAGACAAAAACATACAAGGTAAAAGGTCTTTGGGGGCAAATAATTCTGTCTTCAATTCATCACTTATGCATGTTAACTAATGGATATAAGGTTACTGATGCCAATAGCTGCATTCTTTGACACAAGTAAATGATATAAATATATTGACCAAACTAAAATCTCTTAATTTATTTGAGTTTTATTTATATTACTGGACTAAAAGTAGCAGAAAATGTGCTTCATACATTAACAGTGAATTAGAATAGAAATGTAACCCAAAATATTTAAGGGGATCTTTATTGTGGGTGTAAAGAGTTCTCTGCAGTACAGGCGAGTAACTTGGAAAATATTACAATAAAAGTAGATTATAATCTATGTAAACCGCAGAACCTGTTTAAATAATTAAATTCCCTACGTCTAGATAGCCCTAAAAACGGATACATCATATACGCCAGGTGGTGCTAATGTTGCCTTAGTCAAATTTTCATAAAACGTAAAGTAATCGTGGATATACAGTACTAATATAAATAATAAATAAGACGTAGGCTACAGACTGGCCATTACTTCAAGATATGTATTTTAATAACATAACATTTAAAAAGACAAGACCCTCACTGGAAGAATATATTCTTACCAATATAAAAACGAAAATGAACGTTTTTAAATGTCCACCTCTTCCTGGTGGAAATAGACTGAGATTCTAGTAGTACTGTGCCAAGAACAACCACGATGTATAGTCTACGTTAACAATGCGAACAGCTTTAAAAACTAATCAATGGTGTTAATTCACAAAGCATGTAATTTAATTTAAATGAGCTACTGGACAGCATTAGCATTGCTCGGGCACGGACTATAACTACACAGTCGCAAATATGGCGAGTCTTAAGTTGTACTGTCAATAAAGAATGCTGTGTTATTCGACTAGCTAAAGACGCTATAGACTTCATTAGCAAAGCAATGCCACTATACTAGATATAAATAACACATACAAATCATTAGCCAGTGTGTTAGACTTTACCATCGTAGCACATATTAAGCATTGGTTTCTTAGTAACTTACTGCATGTTCCCCGGGTCCAAACTGTTTAAACGTGGTTGACAATGATATGGGTGGCACTACAGCCATTGATTTCCATTGCTCCGCTTCTTGTCCAACATGGAGAGCGCTGGTTGCGAAAGATTTAAAAGGTGACTGAAAACCATTACTATGGTCTTTCTGCGAGTTCGACTCCATTATGTGGTTCGGTTCCGAGCAATGTGCAGACAGCACGAATAAATGGAGCCTAAAGTAGCTCAAACCTCTTTCGTACCAACTCAAGGAGAGCTAATTGATTAGTTGCAATGAAAAACAGAACGCCTACCGTTCACCATCCAATCATTGCAGTGCAGATCGAGAAATAATCCATTCTCATTTGTTAAATATAAGAGCGTGTTGGCCATGTGACTGTGTCCCGCTAGCAAAAGCATTCAGAAGGAACGCGCTATCATGTTTGGCATGATGCAACGCTCTGCATGTTGAAATGCAACTGCGCTTAAGCGGACGTCATCAGCTGGGAATTGTGTGAACGAGATCAGTTGTCCATATATACAATAAAGTCCATGCTATTCACACATTGTGAAATAATAAAGATCAGTTATTGCAGTGCAGTATATTTTAAACGGAGTCGACTGTTAATGATTTTCTTTCTTTTATTCATTTCGTTTTGTTAATGTTTAAGAAAGATAACCCTGTAGTTAAACCATTGTGATAAGCCATCCCCCCTTTTTTAAGCCCATAGCGAGGGTTGTGTAGCAGGGGCATAGCTAATAATACATTTTTACTGAGGCAAAAATCTAAATTGCATCTAAAAAATAAAAACAAAACCCTGCATATCCTGTTTACGTTACGAAGGTGATAGCTACCATCTTATAATGCCTGGAGACTTAATGCTAACTGCAAAGCGATATAAGTCGCTAACTCTTTTTACCCAGTGACCCACCTTGAATGATGTTGAAATTTCATGACCCGTATTTTTTAAAACAAATCTCACAGCAAAAACACACCAACCTAAAATGATCCTATTCACACTGTCATAAATATGTGATATTAAAAAGGACAAGAAAAAAAATGTGAATAAGTAGTTATACCTTCATTGAGAGACATGAGTTTGGTTCACTGCTACTGATAATGCTGAGACTGGTGACACTGATATTACAGCTGCAACTGCTGGGACTGGTGCTGATTCTGCTGGGACTGGGAAGACTGGTGCTGACACTGCTGGACTGATAAGACTGGTGCTGACACTGCTGGACTGATAAGACTGGTGCTGACACTGCTGGACTGATAAGACTGGTGCTGACACTGATGGACTGGTAAGACTTGTGAAACTGCTGGCACTGGTAGATTGCTGATACTAGTGCTTAGACTGATCGGACTGCTGAGACTGTATGATGCCACGATTTAGAAGGCTTTATTTTAAATACAGAGTTTATCAATCTTCCTATTACCCGATCTATTGAAACGCTGTAACACGTCTGCCTGGGACACCGTCGTTGTCTCTGTTGACACAGGAATCCGTTTGCTGCGGAATAACGCAGAAGAACACACATTTTCAATGCTGTCGGAGAATATTTAGTTTTACACTTGGGGCGGGGCAAAAATCAATACATTTATCATGTATAATCATCAACACAGGCAATGTTGCTTTAAATTTACGTAAATATAGTTGTTCAATAAAACTGCTTCTGGTGTAGAGGTCAAGGTTCAACAAAATAAACATATTTTTTAAAACTGCTGTCGCAAACAGTTAATGTATGGATAGAATTACCTCCAATTCTTCTAGCCCATACAATGCACGAATAATACTAAACAGCAAGAATCGTTATAGCGGGGGAGGGAAGGCGACATACGCAAGAAATAACATTGATTTATCAAAACGTATTGCAGCTAAACATCACATTGCACAGGACTGTCAGCAGAAAAAAACATTACTAATATAAGAAGAAATACAAGCACTAAACATTCGTACCCAGAGTTGGCTTATTCGAAATCAAATGTCTTACAGATTGGTTTCATCTTTGCGTAAGTACAGTGCCGAACCGTCCACTGCACTAAATAATACTGCCGGACTACTCGCTGCTTCAGGGCCCGGTTGCACTAAAGAAAACAAAAAAATGGGACTGGATCGCAATTCACTGGAGTCGGATCATAAAAAGATGCCGTACAAACCGGATCTGGATCAGTAATCTTTGATCCAATTCTGGAGCTAAACGCGGTTTAACTAGGGAAACTGACCAATGAGAAGCTAACATGTCTGTGTGGCGCTAAATTTCAATACCCCGGCTGGCAAATTTCTATGCAGCCTGAGATCACAATAATGATACGAAGAAATGGCAAATAAAATAATAATAATAATAATAATAATAATAATAATAATAATAATAATAATAATATGAAAACATGTCGAGTATGCCACTCTTAACAATTCAAGTGGGCACATTATTAAAAAAAAAACAAAAAAAAACATATAACTGCAGGCCGGAGACGTACTCTATAGTGGCGACGTCGGCTCCGGTGTTTCGAGCCTGACTTCAATATTTTAGGCGTGGTTATAAAAAAAAATAAAAAATAGGAAGGTCACCGGTTATGCGTACTGAAGGGATTTGACAAGCGCGCCACATTCAAAACTAATGCAATTCCTCGTCAGGTTTGACATTTGCGTTTTGTACATTTGTTTGCTTAAATATGAACTACAGCACCACTCGAACGTTTATTGTATTTACTTACTCATTGCACGGGAGTGCTGAGTATACCTGGGTTACACACGGGAGTGCTATGCACCGGGTAATGCACGGGGCATGGAGTACCGATGATGTACGGGGTACTATGCACTGGGTAATGCACGGGGCATGGAGTACCGATGGATGTACGGGGTACTATGCACGGGAGTGCTATGTACTGGGTAATGCACGGGGCACTATGCACGGGAGTGCTATGCACTGGGTAATGCACGGGGCATGGAGTACCGATGGATGTGCGGGGTACTATGCACGGGAGTGCTATGTACTGGGTAATGCACGGGGCACGGAGTGCAGGAAAATAACAACAGTAACCTGATCTCATATACTATGCATCTATGGCTGTTTTCATTTTTTTTCCCAGTATGGATACTGTTTATTTAATTATCCCAGGGTAGTGTAAATCCTTAGTGCTGAAATTGTACCTTAAGTTTTTGGCAGTATTAGTGGACATTTACTGCAGAAATGTTCTGAAAACAGATTAAGAATGGATGTGGTGTATAACAGTTTTACCCAAAGCTTATGAGTGTTTTATTGTTCTACATAGCCTACACCAAATTGTTTTTTTTTAAATTAAGCTTTATCACTCAACACTTAAAATCAGACATCAGTGAGATTTTTTTTTTCTTTTTTTTAAACTCCTAACACAATTTTAACTGGAAAGTTGAACAAAAGTTCATATGTCATTTTGCACAATAAAAAAATCTTATACAAATTTTAAACACAACAAATATGTTTTGTTCATTTAATTTTAGTTTAATGAGGTCATAAAATGCATTTCCTTGTAAAACAAATGCTGTCTTTTTATTTCTTGTTTGTACTGTGTGTGGCATAACTTAGCATGTATTGATTTAAAGTTATTTCTCATATAAAACAATCACAATAACACAGCACAATATACAGGATCAGCTACATTAGCAATGTATGTATTTATATTACAGTTCAGTCATGATAATTACATAAGAGATAACTGCTACAGAAGCAAAAGTGAGGTTGCTCTGGGTTGTCAGAGTTTATTAATCCAAAAATGTTTTCCTTGGCTCCACTCCCCAGAGGCTAAGCCTCCACAGGAATTATTTCTGGAGCCGCCCTTGTTTGGGTCACTCAGCGTGACATTTCCTTGAAGGTAAAATACAGCACCTTACACCACTCAACTAACCTGACTCACTCTGAGCCTAAACTAACACAATGACTATTGAGTTAATATTGTAGAGTCACCATGACTCTAGATTCTTAACAAAATAGTCGTGTGTAACTTTAAGGCAAATCTAGGACACAGTTATTCCAAAGGTTACAGCATCATTACAGATCTAGACACTGTTAACATCATGTGTAAAAGAGTATCTGTTTAATATCTGTTATAGATTAACAGAATGAGATTAAGAGAGTAGCAGTCAAAATGTGGGAAGAGTATTCTTTGCATTGTACTCCTTATTGAAGAAGTGATGTTCTATTAGAAATTGAGGGTTTTCATGATACTCAACATACGGGTAAAGGGTTTTTAAAATACTTAACAAAAGCCAACATTTGCTTAAAAACAGTTAGTATGAGTAAGTAGGCTGGCCTAGTAGTCCTAGTGCTCTTTTCTTTTATATTTATTTTAAAACATGCAATATAAGTAATAGCAGAACAAAGCATTTTACAAGTACATTTGTCTATATATACCCTGCATTCCAGACATCAATTTCTTAACTACCTGTGTTTTAGGATTTTCAGAGTCAATTTCATAGGAATGTCAGCTGGGACCAATCAACATTGCTCCTACCTGGCTCAGTTGAGTTTTTGGAAACCAAGTTTGTTCTGGGGGCAGTTCGAATGCTGTGCTTCTGATTGGTTACTCGTCTTTTGCCGAAGGCGGTTCTAAAATGTTTAATGGAGCATTTGATTAGTCATGGTTATTTGACAAAAGACTGGGGAAACACTGGGGCTATGTCCCAAACCACACCCTTGCTCACTTGTTACCTTCCCTTGAGGAGTAGTTCGCCGTCTTAAGGGTTGTCCCAATTCGTTTGGGAACGAGTGAAGGGTGTTTTATGTGCCCTTCACTGCACCATTCGACTGAGTGTACAAAACAGTTGACTTCTAAGGAAGTGTTTTTGTGTTGAAGTCCCAGAACTGTTTGCGTCAAAGGCACAGACAAGTGGCTGCATAACTGTAATGCAACTAGTTAGCTAGGAAGTTATGGATACTGTTAAGTTATTTAACAAGCAAATTATTTGTGAAATGTATGTTGTATTGAGGTGCTTAGCTAATAAAATTAATATTTTTAGATTGCTGGAATTAATTATCTATCAATTAATTAATTAATGAACTACATAGGTAGCTACAAAACTAGCAGATGATAGAAGTAAGCAATATATTTCAAACTTATTATTATTTGTTTAAAGAAATACAGGGACAGAGGAAGAGATCCTGATCCAGCTGCGTGCAGCAAACGATGTCAGAAACGCCGCGAAGCTGGGCTGGGAGTGACATTTGAAGCTTTTGTATCCTGCACACTTTTATAATTTCCATTATATGTTTTTGCAGTGATTAACAAATTAGTGTAGAACCTTTAGCCATTTCGTAGTGACACTGAATATAAAGCAAAATATATTACCTATTGGATTTAAAGTAAAATAGATATCTTATTATTTAAAACAAACAAACAAAAAAAACATAGGCCTAAATATTAGGCTACATTATGAACTACATGTTCGTAAGATGTAGCAAAGTTTTTTTGGTTTTTTTTAAATTTTATTTTATTAACCAATATCATAGTTTTTCCAATTATCCCAGTTTAAAAATAACCTCAGTAGTGCAATAGCGTGGTGAAGACGTCTCCTACTTGCTGAAATCCTTGCCACAGTTCTTTGGAACAGGAATAGTACAAATGCTACAGCCATTCTTCTAAACTACAATCTGACAACAAAAGATTGCTTAGCTTCTTGCTTAGTCAAAGGTAAAGGCTTGATGATGCTGAAGTGCGTCCCATTTAACGCTTTTAGCCCTGAGAGCAGGTCTGTGTCCCTCCTGCCCTTAGAGCAGGTCTGTGCTCTCCTGTCCTGAGAGCAGGTCTGTCCCTCCTACAATAGCTCTTTGCCCTTGTATTTGCTGTTTACAAAACATTTTAAATCTATTTTTTTTAAATCTCTTTACAAGTGCTGATTTGGCCATGGAAGATCTCTGGTTGCTGTCAATCAAATCAAAGCTTAGGAAAGAAAAATATGTCAGAGTAGAGAGAGAAGTAATTTTAAAAGAACAAAGCAAGGAATCATTTATCCAGGCGTATTTAGCTAATATTCATGACAGTAATCAAGGCATTATCCTTCTTTTAAATCCAAGGGTTTACATCACTATCACTATTTTTGTGAAAGGTCAAATGAATTCAAAGGAAAGGGCAAATGTACTCAATAAACTACCCAAGCTAACAGTTGTAAGAATTATGTCTCCTTTATCTTTGTTGATGATGTTAGTTTTCAAGGAGTAGTTGTACGAAAGCAGATGCATCACAGTGGCCATGATTTAGAAAATCCACAAGAATATATTATGAAACGAATAGATGAAAAGTTGTTAGGTCTACTACTTAACTCCAAAAGATGTTTGGTATGTGCAACGCTCATTGACATCAGCTTCCAGGCTTGATGAAAATGACAGTGGAGGGGTTAATAAACTTGTAAAATCAGAACTTAGAAATCAAGTAATATTTTACCAACCACTTTTCCATTCGGTCAATCAGCCTTTAATAATAGTGATACAGAACATCTGTCAACAGAGGCAGTTGCTTGACAATGGCAATGCAATGGTTTTCATAGATGAAATGTATAAAGGAGTCACAGCATATGGCTATGCATTTTATGCATTGATCACACAAAACTAAACCGACAGGGTGTACCAGTTGCTTACTTTATTGTAAGTGAAGAGACAACTGATATTATTGCCACTTGTCTACAGAAGATACAGGATGCTACACCAGGATTTTCTCCACGGTGAGCACAGGCTAAATTAAGTGAATTCTTTAAAAGAGGAACTGAAGGAGACACTTGTTTATCAATACACTTTTTCCTAAGTATCTTAACAATTCTGTATTGTTTCCGCTTTACAAAAAGATATGCAAGACAACACACATCAAGAGGTTTAAGAGATATGTAATGAAAAAGGGTGGATGATAGGCATTAGACAAAAACAATATGTTTAGAAAACAATACATTTGTTACAAAGTTACTGACATGTGTTGTACTTCATAATATATATATATATATATTTTTTTCATATTTGCCAATATGTCAATTTGGTAAATAATGCTGGACTATATTTTAGATAGATAGAGAGATATACACCCCCTCAATGCCGCATATAATAATCGCTCGTCAAATGAAATGCCACATTTAGGCTGCTCAACTGGCCATGTATTGAAGTATGGAGTTAATTTCGGGCTTAGGCAATCATAAAGTGTCAGTGTAAGTGAAAAAAATATGTGGGCAATGTGGCAAGTGTTGAAAATACTAATTTTAGTCATGTTTTTGTAATTTTTAGATATTTTTGCAAAGATTATATATATATATATATATATATATATATATATATATATATATATATATATATATATATATGGAGGAGGCTTGGTTATGTTTTGGGGCTGCTTTGCTGCGCCTGGCACAGGGTGACTTGAATCTGTGCAGGGCACAATGAAATCTCAAGACTATCAAGGCATTCTGGAGCGAAACGTCCTGCCCAGTGTCAGAAAGCTCTGTCTCAGTCGCAGGTCATGGGTCCTCCAACAGGATAATGACCCAAAACACACAGCTAAAAGCACCCAAGAATGGATAAGAACAAAACATTGGACTATTCTGAAGTGGCCTTCTATGAGTCCTGATCTGAATCCTATCGAACATCTATGGAAAGAGCTGAAACTTGCAGTCTGGAGAAGGCACCCATCAAACCTGAGACAGCTGGAGCAGTTTACTCAGGAAGAGTGGGCCAAACTACCTGTTAACAGGTGCAGAAGTCTCATTGAGAGCTACAGAAAACATTTGATTGCAGTGATTGCCTCTAAAGGTTGTGCAACAAAATATTAGGTTAGCGGTCCCATCATTTTTGTCCATGCCATTTTCATTTGTTTTATTATTTACAATATTATGTTGAATAAAAAATCAAAAGCAAAGTCTGATTTCTATTAAATATGGAATAAACAATGGTGGATGCCAATTACTTTTGTCAGTTTCAAGTTATTTCAGAGAAAATTGTGCATTCTTCGTTTTTTGTGGAGGGGTACCAACAAATTTGAGCACGTCTGTATATACTGTATATATATACACACAAACACACACACACACACGTACAGCATGCTCTTTCTATGAACACAAAGTTAGTGGTTTAAATGATTTTTGTTTTTAAAATCTCTTAGGTGTGTGATGATTGACAGAGACCTCAAAGAAGTCAATGCTGTTCCTAAAGTCTTTCCAGATGCATAAATTCTGCTGTGCTGGTTTCTCGTGTTACAAGTAAGTTTTGCTAAGTGTTGCTCCATACAAATAGTTATTACTCAATTGTAGCCAGTAATTAATGTAATTAATGTATAATACTCACAGGCAATACACAGGTGGATGGTGAAGAAAGATGGTGGGCATTTGTCGACAGATAATAGAAATCATATCATCAGAGCAATGGTTGCAATGAAGCACTGTACAACGGTATGTTTCAATAACTTACTCATTGAGATGTTATGTCACTGCTTTACATGCATTGGGCATATTTATTGTCACAGTACTGACTGCAGCTAAGGCCTGGACCAAATCAAAACTTTGACCCACCTGCTAATGGTAAATTACAAACCTGGAACTGGTGGCGTCTTTTTTTGTTTGTCAGAAGGTTATTCCTTCTACCCCAGGGGGAACCTGACATTAATACTGGGTTTGTAAGTTGCGGTTCAACGTTTTGATTTGGTCTGGGCCTAAGTTTGAAGTTTGGAGCAATAGGGTCTTTATAAACATGATACAACTTTTTGTTAAATCTGAGGTATTACACAGCTGTTCTAAAAGCTGTATGCCTGCTGTTCTTATATTCCTGAACAATCAGAACAGGTTAACGTGAATTAAAAAAGATTGTTATTTGTTACAGATTAATTTAGAAATATTAAAAATATTTATTGTTGTTCTTCCTTGTTTACCAGTAAATATTAACTTAGCACTTTCTTTAGGTACCATATTTTTATATGGCTGGTCCCTTTATTTAAATGTAGCTGCTTTTTACATGTAAACATTTGAGTTGTATGTATAGTCTTTTTTTAAATAATTGAACATTATATAGTCAGAAAACTTCATTTTATTTAGTAATCATTTAGCATTTGCAGGTAACAAGTTCCTTTGCTTATTTTTATTGATGTGCATTATTTATTTCTTTTCATTGGATGAATTTCATTCAGTTGCCTCCATTAAATGCAATGAACTCGAGTCACTTTTGGGAAGCAATCTTGTCACCAAGTACCTGTGAGTGCACTGGCTGCCATATGGTGAATTCTGGGCAAACTTTGGAAGGAGGGTTTTTCACAATAACAGTGAGACAATAACAAGGATGAAAGGTATAATCTGTTTCAAATAAAAGTCTAAGTACCTTATACATTGCTTAATCTGTTGGATTAAACAGATATTGTCTTGAACACTTATGGAATTGTAATGGTTGAGTAATACATTTACACAGTGGCTTCATACAAACTGAATTCCCTTTACTTTATGAAGTGTATGACTCAACAGACTTTTTTTTTTCTTCTCATAGATAATGTTCTTTTTTTACATGTAATGTTCATTGCCCAAGAAACTTATATAAAGATAATTTGACTCCTGCTGTCTTTGGTGGTTGGAAAAGAAGTTCAAAGACCAAAAACTACTTTTCCTTTTCTTTTTGGTTTTAGATTCTAGCTGACTCTGAAGTATCAGTTCTTAAAAGGAAGATCAAACCAGCGAGTGGACGACCTGTTGAAGCTTCTCTGTAGCAATGTTCAAGACTACTATAGGTACAAAAACAGACATTTTACTGAGAGAGAGGGTGGTCAACTCCAGTCCTGGGTGGCTGTAATCCACAGAGTTTATACATCTTAAACTCTCATAAGATGGGGGGGGGGAAAAGTTAATGAAAACCTGAAGACCATGTGGCATTCCAAGAATGGAGTTGGACACTCCAGACTTAGAACTCTCTTTTAAACATACAGCTAAAAATACTTCTTTTAATTTTTTTAGCTACCTGCATCACTTGACTGAAATTGGATGCATCAGAACTGCTGGAAAAGACACTTCTTTAGCTGCAGCAACTGCTATGTTTATTTAGCAGACGCCTTTATCCAAGGCGACTTACAGAGACTAGGGTGTGTGAGCTATGCATCAGCTGTAGAGTCACTTACAATTACGTCTCACCCGAAAGACGGAGCACAAGGAGGTTAAGTGACTATGAATTTGCATATAACATTAAAAAAAAAAAAAAAAAAAAACTGTCTGTGTTAAATGTGTTTCTGCTTACCAGGGCAGATTGACAGTGGTGCTATTTCTTATGTTTTTTGTTGGTCACACTTCACTTGAACAAGTACAGCTTGGCGGTTAACAGTTATGCAGGGATATGGGAGCTCTTAGAACAATATGTATATATTGGCTATCTGTGATGGAAAATAAACTGCCTTCCTAAAGTCTGGACTTATGTATACTAGACTCTTTCCTACACTGTTACTCCGGCAGAAACCTTACACTGCTTTTGCTATATTTTGCTCCTTTCTCAGATATCCCTGGAAACCCAACACTTTCATCGGTCTCATGTTTGCTCCATTCTAATTTTGTCCTCACTAGTTTAATATAGTACCACCGCAAGATTGAGCAAATTAATGCAGTATTTATAACTTTGGTACTGAAAAACACACGGGTTTGTAAAAACATTTTATTTTGGAAAAACTGAACTATTTGCATTGTCAAAACTTAGGCCCATTGTTAAATAACTTTACAGTCTTTAAAAACAACTTATTTTTGCACGCTCAATTATCATATTTTAACAAAAAAAAAAGATATTGTATCTACCGCTTCAAAAATTGGTATAGAAAAAAAAAAATCTTTATCCATAACGCAACATCAACGCTAGAGGGACACAATTCACAACCAAATCAAGCCTCGCGATATCTAACCGCCTAATCTATGGTATTTTGATTTTCATTATCTCGCGAGATCAGAAGCGGAAAAAGGCAGATTTTTCCCAAGTGTAGGCAGTGAGAGAGAATACTACCTTGGAGATAATATGGAATGAACGTTTTACTTTAAGTTACGCGGGAAAAAGACAAGTTTAGCGGTTTTGTTTTTGTCATTTTCTTTTTCATTAATTCGTACCTCTTCTGTTTCGGTAGCCGTATGTTACAACCTGGAGAGTCAATGTTTTCATGCTGTGCGGTCTGTATAATTCATGTTGCATTGTGCAGTCCGAGAAACATCACCACAGCAAGCGACAGCAACTTTAATCAATTCCTTTGTCACTTCCACTATCGACCTTGTTGTTCTTATTTTTTTAATTATAAAAAATGACCGGTGAAAAGATCCGCTCTTTACGCAAAGATCACAAACCCAGCAAAGATGAGGAGTTCTTAGAACCCGACGAGGAAGCCGCGACTGGGACATTCACTTCGACCACAAGGACTAAGAGCAAAGCCAGTAAGATCTTTACCAATCATAAGCTGATCAAATCTCCGTCGGTACAACAGCAGCAATCGCAGATCAATGCAAACACCAATACCAATACTAATACAACAATTGAGACTGTTGATGACAGCAATAAAAACCCGATCATCAGGAACGTGGTGGACTTCCCGGTGCACGAATGTGTGTTCCAGGGAGATGTGCGGAGGTTGTCATCACTAATCAGGACCCACAGTATAGCTCTGAAGGATATGCATGGTGAGTATCTATAAGTACATCGGACAGTTAAACAAAGAAAGTGTTGGATGCAAACTTGTTGTGCAACTTGCCTAGTTTAGTGTTTGCACTATGCTGTATATTTTACTTGCGTAATGTATTTATTACTTTGGTGACTTTTTTTTTTTTTTCTTTCCGGCTCTGATGGGTTTGACTATGTATGTATTACAAGGAAGATGTGTCAACCCTCACCCACCAGTGAAAGGTGACGGGACACACTGGGCATGTACATCATTGTAGTTGCTTTCTGCGCTCAATCAATTACTGAGTCAGCTACTGATGCCATGTGTCCTCCACAGAGATGTTCAGTGTGTTATTATTTCTGGGTCACGATTGTGAATTTCATTATTTTTTTGTGTATATATGCATCTTACTTTTAATTTACTATTTTGAAAAAACCTGGATTCAAGTGATGTTCTCTAGAAAGAGAATGTACTGCTTCTTAAGCAATGTCCATTCCATTGGGTATTAGTTTTTTATCTCTCCTGATTGTATGTTAGCAGCCGGATCCATTAGCCTGCTCAGAAATCTTGCTTTTACTACATTTAGACTGACCATACTGAGTTGTAGGAGTCTGATTGCATTAAAGAAAATGCTGTATGCTCTTGTTCGGTTTCTGACAACCCCATTATATCATAATTTATAGCTTCTGGGAAACAGAAATTATGGTCAGATCAAAATGACTTTGATCAGATGCAGACAGTTTAGTTTCCTTGGGCCCTATAGCCTAAAGCATTCAACAATAAACCAAACTTAAAAGCACCTTGATTAATACTGTATTACTATTCCTTGTGTTAAAGTAAAAGAACGTGATATAGGCCACGGTGGAAATGCCCTGAAAAGGCTCTATCACATTTTTGTATCAGTTTGGAAAAAATATATCTTAATGCTGCCAAGGAAGACTGCAGTAGCAGTACGGCAGTTTGGCCTTATGGAAATAACTTGTTTATTGTCCATGAATTCAGGTTTGTTTTGGAGGGTGAGATAGTGATGTTTTAGGTCAAGGCCCATGAACTGCTATTGGTCTTAGATCAGGAGGTACAACTCTTGGTTGACATTTGGTGCCCTCATGCTGGGTTGTTGACAGGTGGTGTGTGTCCAATCTTTGGTAAGCAGGATGCAAATCTAAAATCATCCCAGGAACAAGCTGACTGCCTACTAAGCTAACAGCAATTTATCTAATGCTGCGTTTCCATCTGCCACTGGGATTAAAGTGATTTGAAATCGGACATGTTCATTTCCATCAGATGCAAATCGAGATCAAATCAATTTCAATTGGGACTCTGTATCAGACCCTAGCAGAACTCGATCTCCAACATGTGCTGATGAGCGTCCAATGTAAAGAACATGAGAGGCAGGCTTTAAATCTCTGATTGACTGCAGAAAAAAATACATATAGGCTGAACATGGGTGTGAATATATTGTAAAAAAAAAAAACTGATTTGATAATGTGTTCTCTAAAAGCTGATTTGATTTCCATGGTCAAGCTTCTGTTACTGGAAGATCACATTGCTTTACAGTACCTCATTATATTCTGGATGTAGATCTGACTGTATAGTGCACTTAGGAATAGGGAGAGGTGCTATACAGTATGAGGTCACCAGGATTTATAGTTACATATTACAGCGTTTTTCATCCTTGTAAAACCAATCATGTTTACAAGAAAGACATTCAGTTGTGCTGCACAAATTAATTCAGTTGGTTCCATCATGGGTTGCAGCATACTAAACTTGCAGACATGTAACAAGTCTGCCTCCATATTGAATAATTGCCAGTTTGCACCCCATCTCTTCCACTTGGAAAATTAAAGAACAGGGCATTTCAATAATGCTTTCAGCATGGAATGCGTAAATTAATTATAATAATAGTAATAATAATAATAATTACAAAAAAAAAAAAAAAATCAAAAACTATAGTCCATCTGGATTCCTTGTTGACAATTTTTGGATTTGTCTCGCTGGTAACTTTTTCAGTGCCAGTAAAGGTAGCTTTGTGCATGGCCTGTCCAGTGATTCACCAGTATATTGTTTTTTTTATTTTGTAATGCATGTTTTTGTATTGTAATATTTAAATGATCTAAACAGTGGTGGATCCTAATACAACCGCTCTCTACCTCCAGTCCTGCTGGTGTTTTCCTCCTGGGGTGATTTATTGACTCACTTAATAACAATAATCTTTTTAAATGCGTCATCAGTAAAAAAAAAAAAAAAAAAAAAAAAAAAATCATAATGATAACCATAATGAGGTCTTTATTATTTTACAAACATAACTGCACTTTAATGCTTACTGCTGGAAACATCCGTGCCTTATTAAACAAGTCGATCAGACTGTGTTTTGGGAACATGTCAGTTCTCTAGGGTGCTGCTACTGTATGCCCAGATTAAGCCAAATATGAAAATGAGCTCAAATAGCGAATACTCCAGAAATGTAATGAACTAAAAAGCGAATTACTGTAGGAAGAGTGATCGACAAACTGCAGTAAAATGCTTATTATATAAATAACACATTTAAGTGGTCAGCTATTTAATGTCCAGCAGCAACTAGTAATCATGTGTGTGTTTAATTAGACTTATCTTTGGCAAAGTGTCACTTTGAGTACTTCAAAGCATTTGTAAACAACAAGCAAAACCCAGGATAGATGTACAGTTTGCATATATAGAGATAGTAGTGTAGGTCTGTCTTTAAAATATACTATTTGGACGCTAAGGGGAGTGGTCTTAGAACCCAGGTTTCCCTCCTGACTGTTTTGTACAGTGGTACTTATAGCACTTTTTTTATCACATTTACAGAAGGTACAGTAACTTCACTCTGCCCCCTGTAAATACAGTACGTAGGTAGCTGCAGGTTTTGAGCTCTAGTAAGGAAGCAAGCAGAAGCAGAAGCAGCCCTTTTATTTGTAGTAAGAGTCAATGAAGAGTTTTAAACTGCCTTTAGATTCCCAAATAAAGTTCAGAAACTAAGGGGTAACAGAGTTGTTATATAAACAGGAGAAGCATGTTACCTGCAGGACAAAACCTTGAATCAAAGTAACTTCATCACAACTTCTCACATTCTGGATTATCCTCTTTCTTGGAAATAGAACACATTGCAACTGTAACATGTATTAAAGGTGGGTTTAGTTGGTATTCCGCTGATGCCACTTGGTAAGGCGAGCCAATATCGATGGATAACTTTAGAAATAAAGACCTGATACTCCTGATTATTTGGTCCCACTTCATTACATGCGTGTGGAACTGTATTACTGTACGTGCAACGCATTGGACTCGGATGTCTGTCTACCGTAGCAGAGACAGAGAACAATGCAGCTCAGTGCCATATGCCTTTAAGAGTTCTCCTATAGTCTATCTAGAGAGAACAATGGTGGATGTTGAAAAGCAATCAGACAAGACACAGGCATCTTTGTTAGAAACTACAGTAGTGCACTGGAGGAACATTTATTTTTTTATTCTGTACTGGAACATAAGCGCTGTCTGTATTAGTTCCCGACAGATGGAGACAAATAAGGGCAAAGCTACAGTAAGAAGCACTTGAACAGAAGTTTAACATTTTCTTAAACTGAAGTATAGTTTGAACTGGTGCAGACTAGGAAGATTAGGGGCGTTGTCTATCTCTTGTCTGTGTTCAGCCCACATTTTTATTTTCTCTGGACTCTTCTAACACAGTCGAAACACATTGTACATTATTAAATCCAGCAGAAATAGTCTCAGATGATGACGATAGCATCAAAGTACAGCCTTGAATGCTAGGTCTTAAAGTGTCTGTCAAACAAGGGAAAAGCTTTAGGCTTTTCCAGAGTTTAGTGTTCCTGTTATCAATGTCCCAACAACTCACCCGCCTCGAAGGCTTTCCTGCTCTTGAGATTCATTAAAGCAGGTAAAACGGATAGCAATGTCTATGGCCACTGCAGCCATCTTTGTATCCTGTCTGCTTGTGTAGTTTACCATGATGTACTTTATACAACCCTCAAGGTCGTTAGAGCACAGATGGCCATTCATTTATTATGTATCAACAGCACAAATCCACCCAAAACCAACCACGCAATTACTATACCCTAATGCAACTTGTGTCATGAGTTAGACACAACTTCTCTGCCATGGATCAGTTCAAGCACAGCACATCTCATTTTCTTTAAAGTTCCTGCTGCCTCTCTGTTTTCTAATATTGCATAAATAGAAGGAACCATAAACATTTAATATTGGAAGCAGTGCTTAGATGAACAAATTGGGAAGCATGACCTCAGGAATGATTACCTGTCACTTGGCCATTGCCTTTGGCTTGTGTATAACAGGGCTTGAATTTCAGTGCGGGATTGCGGGAATCACACATTTTCCAAGTTGCTCCTGCATATCTGCAACTTTCAGTGCAGGAAAATCCTGCAGAGATATTTGAAGACACCAAGCTACTGTATTTTTCACCCAATTTAGAATGCCTGAAACGCTACAACAGGCTCTAAGGAAGTGAGTGTCGGTGACGAAAGCACTGTGAGCCACAATCTGCTTAGTTCTGGTTACAATAAATAAATAAATAAATAAATAAATAAAAGTAGTTCTGGATATTTGAAGTGCCGCGAGACTTTATTCTCTCGTAGGTGGTTCCAGGCCACTATCTTTAAGCATTTTACAAACTCAGTACACTGCAGTAAGTAAACCGTTTTGAAAAGACGATATTAAGTCTATCTAGGTGTTGTTTTGCAAGTAGTGACTTTCGCTTTAACTCTTAAAACTCAACCCCATTCATTTTGGGGCATCAGTGTACTAAAGGTTACGCACATATTACTCAGGCACCGTAAAAGCCACCTACCTGGCTTGTTTAAAAGTACAGATTATGGGCTTTCTAAAGACATATTCAGTGTGTGTGTATGCAGTATTCCTAGCCGGAACTACGACTGCTGAAGTTAAGCCTCTCATCATGTGACAGAGTGAACAGCTTGGGTTTCGTTTTGAGTCTATTGCTCGGTCATTGTAGCAGCTAGACTGAAAGGGTGGTATCGTTGGAAAGCTTAGAAGGAAATAGGGCTGAGTGTAAAGAGTTAAAAAAAAGAAAAAAGAAATGGAGTGCTGGTTAAGAAGAAAAGCACCTTTTTCTTCTGCTGCATGCAAAAACTTCACGTTAGGCAATGGCAAAAGCAATGGAGAGTGCTCTATCTCACAGTGGTGAACAGCTGTTAGGTCTCCTAAAGCAGCTTATTTTAAAGCAACACCAGTGTGAATGATGATGCTGTAAAATATATATAGTTTTTTATATGCAAAAGTGCCTTTTTTTTGCAATTCCCCCTAAAATTTTGGAATCCCCCCCAGCACACAAAAATAAAATTCAAGCCCTGGTTTAATAATGCTTGTCATGTGTTAATATTCCCTCTGTAACCAGGTGCTGCTACTTCAGTTATTCCCTGTATACACTCAAGTGAGTTACTGTAAGCTATAGATGGCCGCATGTCAGTGTGGTTTTATTTTAATACATCTCTGATCCTTAGAGGAGGCTTTTTTCCAGACGTATTGCCTTTGATGTCATCTTTGTGATGAAATAAATCCTATAAAGTACAAATATAGCATGTCCCTGTCATACCAACCTCTTCAACAAAAATGCATTTTGGTGTTTTTTCTTAATTATTTTTTTTCTTGTGGGAATACAACAAATCCACATTTATCATTTTTTCATCAAGGTTTCTTGTGATGTCTGGGCTGGATGAAATTCCCTGTCCCTTCTTGCAGCAGACAATCCTATCAGTGATTAATGTAGCTCTTGGAAGAGAGGATTGCTCATGAGTATGCAGAGCATTGATATACATTGTAGAGCAGGCTAAGCATTGCTGGGAATCTCAAAAGGTTCCTGTGTGCAGCCTGTGACTCACTCATGCAGTCCTGAGGGTCAGTCTCTCTCTCTCTCTCTCTCTCTCTCTCTCTCTCTCGTCCTCTGCAGTAAGCAGCAGCTGTCATTTTGATCCCCATGTTGTGTGTCTGAAAGAACTACATGGTAATCTGTTGTAAGAGTACATTTTAAGATCCATTGGCAATTCGGTTAACTGTTTCTTCAGCCATTCCTCCAATTTACAGAGAGAATAGTAACATGGTTACTGTGGGTATTCGCTTTAAAGTTTAAACTGTAGGATTAAACACATTTAAACTAACATTTGGAATCTTTGGAGCTAAAAACATCACAGAAAGAGCTACTATGAGCATAAAACAACATACAGTATGTAAAACAAATGATCCGTAAAGAGACAATATTTACAGCAGATGTACAACCAGTTAGATGTAGGAAAACATTTAAAACTAGGCTTACAGTAAACTGCTCTTTGTGTGTTCAGTTGCACCCACAAGAACAAAACGAAATAGCAAACACATCTACAATAATTGTTCATGTCATCCAAAACACGGCATCGTCGTTTAAAAGCAGATATTTACTTGTTTAAATTGTAGCAGCTGGAGGGTGTGACGTGTGAAAATAAACTACTGTATAATAAGGTTGCATCCCCATACATGTATTCAGACTTTATTTTACTGAACTGTACTTTTATGACTAAAATGCTGCTGTTTTTTTTTCTCTTTAGGAAACACACCTTTACACCTTGCTGTAATGATGGGTCACAAAGGTAAGTTGGCTCATTGCGTTAGTATTTAGGAATTTAACAAGCTCAAACTCGCATGCTAATGGTACTTAGACCTATAATGGGTTTTTATGGACACTTTCAACATCTGTATTCTTCCAAATTGTTAGCAACATAATGCCATTTTGTTGTATTGTATTGCTATGAAGCCATTTCAAAGTATATTACATATGAGATTGTCACAAAGACGGCCGGAGTGGGTGGCGTCAGACCAGAAGCAGGAAATAAACAGACAGAGATGTGGGGTTTGGTGAAGCTGAGCGAATGCTTTCGCTCAGCATTTAATTAAACAGAACAGAAAATAAAAGGTTGGAACACAAAAACACAGGACACGGCACTTGCGCCAAAATAAATAGACAAACAAAACGTACTAAACACTTAAACAGACAGACGAACAAACACGGTGAGTGAAAACACTTATTATTTACTCTTTCTTTCACTTTTACCTCCGTCTCCAATCCCGTTCTCCACTCACCGAACACCAAACCCTGAGTGAAAGAAATGTGCATCTATATATACTGTTGTGCTGGGATTCAATTACTAATTAATTATTCACTTGAATCCCAGCACGTGAATTAATTCTGTGCAACCCCGTGCTTACATATTACATTTAACGAGCACGTGAAGTGATTTGTGCCCTCCTCGTGCCTAAATACAAATCTACACTTTTTAAATACACGTGAAACACAGACCCGTTTATATCCCGTGTACCAATGACTATACACCAACATTAACACACGCACGCAACATACAACACATAATATGCACACAGTGGCGGGGCACATTGCCACATATACCCCCCCCCTGTGCAAAGCACACATGGCCTCAACGGCCACCACCCCCCTTAAAAATCCAGCAGTCCAGGACAAAGTCTCGGGCTGGGAAGGGAGGCTTCAGTGGGCCCATGGCTGGCCATGCTGTCAGCACCCCTGCCGGTAGTGGCATGGCTGACAGCATGCTGGTCCACTCCTGCAGCGAAATTGCTGCTGGGGAAAGTGATCTCCTGACCTCTCCCCCTGTCTTTGTAGCCGGTAGCTCCCTCTTCAGGGGCTCCGGCCACAGTATCTTCCAGACCTCCTCCCCCTTCTTCGTGGCCGACGGCTCCCCTTTCTGGGGCTCCGGCCACCGTACTCCCTGTGGTGGAGGTACGGGAAGCAGAGACAGCTCCTGCTGTTCTGCTTCTGGCAGTGGCGGAGGCAGAGGCAGCTCCTGCTCCTCTGCTCCTGGCGGTGGTGGTGGCAGAGGCAGCTCCTGCTCCTCTGCTCCTGGCGGTGGTGGAGGCAGAGGCAGCTCCTGCTCCTCTGCTCCTAGTGGAGGAAGCGGTGGAGGTGGCGGAGGCAGAGGCAGCTCCTGCTGCTCTGCTCCTTGCGGTGGAGGCAGAGGCCATGGGGCTGATGCTGGCCACTCAGAGGGAGGCTGTGGCGGTGCTGGCTCCCTCTGCTGTGGCGGCTGGGCTGGTGTGCGCCGTGCTCCCTTCAGCAGCATAAATGGAGGCTGCTGGGGGACACCAGCATCCTGCCCTTCTCCCCCCCAGAAAAATTCAGGGGGTTGAGCCTGTAATTCCTCCCCTTCTGGCTCTTGGGACGGCAGCGATGGCTCCTCCCCCTTTAGCTCTCGGGATGGCAGCAGCAGGTGCACCAACAGGCATGCTTCCTCTGCTGGTGTAGATGGGGACAGCAGGCATTGTTCTTCTGCTGGTGGAGGTGGAACCAGCAGGTATTCTCCCTCTGCTGGCAGCTTGAGTCCTAGGGCTGTGTAAGCCCGACTTCCCTCTCTTCGGGCTGTGGACGCACCGACTCCTCCCTTTTGGGCTGTGGACGCACCGACTCCTCCCTTTTGGGCTGTGGACGCACCGACTCCCCCCTCTTGGGCTGTGGACGTTCGGGCTCCTCCCACTCAGGCGTAGGACGTTCGGGCTCCTCCCACTCAGGCGTAGGACGTTCGGGCTCCTCCCACTCAGGCGTAGGACGTTCGGGCTCCTCCCACTCAGGCGTAGGACGTTCGGGCTCCTCCCACTCAGGCGTAGGACGTTCGGGCTCCTCCCACTCAGGCGTAGGATGTTCGGGCTCCTCCCACTCAGGCGTAGGACGTTCGGGCTCCTCCCGCTTAGGCGTTGGACGCTCGGGCTCCTCCCGCTCGGGCTGTGGACGCTCTGGCTCCTCCCGCTCGGGCTGTGGACGCTCTGGCTCCTCCCGCTCGGGCTGTGGACGCTCTGGCTCCTCCCGCTCGGGCTGTGGACGCTCTGGCTCCTCCCGCTTGGGCTGTGGAGGCAAAACCAGCAGGCATTCTTCCTCTGCTGGTGAAGACGGGGACAGCAGGCATTCTTCCTCTGCTGGTGGACCTGCTACCTGGGCTGTTGTAGTTATGACCGCCTCCAGGTAGCTGAGGACCAACTCCACACCTTCCTCCCAGGTGCTTACGGTCTGTTCCCTCGCATACGCCTCCCATCGCTCTCTGTCCATCAAGCGCAGGAACCGGACGGCTACTGGTATAGACTGGGCCTCCAGCCCAGCATTTTCCAGGATCCAGTCCCGCACTTTGATGGCGTCTTCTGCCATTTTCCTCTTTTTTTTTTTTTAATCCAAAAATGCGGTTCCTGCTCTGGCCTGAGTCCTGGCGGCGCTGTAGATCCCACGCAGGACACCACGTGTCACAAAGACGGCCGGAGTGGGTGGCGTCAGACCAGAAGCAGGAAATAAACAGACAGAGATGTGGGGTTTGGTGAAGCTGAGCGAATGCGTTCGCTCAGCATTTAATAAACAGAACAGAAAATAAAAGGTTGGAACACAAAAACACAGGACACGGCACTTGCGCCAAAATAAATAGACAAACAAAATGTACTAAACACTTAAACAGACAGACGAACAAACACAGTGAGTGAAAACACTTATTATTTACTCTTTCTTTCACTTTTACCTCCGTCTCCAATCCTGTTCTCCACTCACCGAACACCCAACCCTGAGTGAAAGAAATGTGCATCTATATATACTGTTGTGCTGGGATTCAATTACTAATTAATTATTCACTTGAATCCCAGCACGTGAATTAATTCTGTGCAACCCTGTGCTTACATATTACATTTAACCAGCACGTGAAGTGATTTGTGCCCTCCTCGTGCCTAAATACAAATCTACACTTTTTAAATACACGTGAAACACAGACCCGTTTATATCCCGTGTACCAATGACTATACACCAACATTAACACACACACGCAACATACAACACATAATATGCACACAGGGGCGGGGCACATTGCCACAGAGATACACAGCTGTATTTTCTCAGTCAAGTTCTATTAAGGATGTTGACCATTAATATATTAACCATTTCACTGCCACTCTCCTGGTCATTCCTCTTTCACGATGTGATGCTTTGTTTTTGTTAACATTGTTTTGACCCTTTTCTGTGTTTTTTAAACCTGCTTTTCACATTAATTTATATACAACACTTATGATGATACATGTAGTTAGGTTTTACTGATTCTACTGTTTGTACTACTTTGGTCTACTGTTTGTTTAGTGAATTGTACCTTTTTAAGAACAGACAAATCTGTCTCTTGTATTATTGGCTTTGTAAAAATTAGAGCAAGCCAAATATTAACATAACCAAAACAGAATTTTGTGTGATGTCTTTTATAGTCTTCATCACATTTAATATTTAAATGCACTTTTACAAGTTACTTTTTCCTATAATCTGTGGTTTTAGGAAATACTCAATCTCTGCAGTACTCTAAGTCCAAGGTATTTAAAAAACAAAAAAATGATATAACATTTATACAAAGAAGAACCAATAACATTTTGCAGGAACTGTTAAGTTATTAATGTCAACATCTGTATTTTTAAATGATTCTATCCTTGTCTGTGTTGCCTCTGTGGTGTTGTATCCACAAAGATTGACTAGTTCTACATACAAATCCCAGGTTTCTAAATGATTCTAAGTAATGGACATTGCCTGACATAGCAGGAATACTACCTGCAAATCGATTGGTCAATGCATTCTGTAAAATATAACAGCTGAATCTTCCTGTTCCATGGTGAAGATGGCAGGTCTGACAGACTTTGATAGTAGGCACTCGTTTGGCAGTTGCTTCCATATACAAGGCAAGTTCACTAGAAACTCTCAAATGTTCTGACTGGGTCATTCTAGAGAAGAGACATTGCTTCAAATTTCCACCCCCAGCTTCTCTAAAGGAATTAGAGATTTCTCGTGAAGGAATGGTCACGTGACACTCTAGAACAAATGAAACACCTTGCAGACCCAGTACGTCAAATCAAAGCCCTTCTGGCAAGGTCACCTTTTCCCCTGTATTTTGGCACACGTTTCTTTTCTTTAAATTATTTAGTATTATGTTGATTAATGTGAATTTTGAGAAATTTGACAGCTTCATACAGGTGGCCTTGACGTCAAGATTTGTCAAGAGAAACGTAATCGCATTGTGTCATTAACGCAGTGTTGTGAATTTTGAGAAAGCAGGATACTGTAGGAAATCAAAGCTTCACCCTTCAAAAACCATTTAGAAATTCCCACTGATTCTGTGGCCATTAATCAGTGTAGCTGGGTTGCAAGATTAAAATTGATCTATTTGGTAAAATAAGTAATCATAAAGCAAGCTTTTTGCAAACAGAAGCAGAATCGATCTGGTTTGAATTAAGTTGTGGGGAGGGGGTTTATACCATCCCAGTTCCAGGGCTAAAAGGCCTAATATGAAATATTTGCTGTTTTCCCTTGTAATACATTATTTACAATTTGGGTTTGCCATTTTTAAATTTATGAGAACACCTACTTAGTGAACGAAGGGTAGTGGAGAGATTATTTAAATTGGTATGACAAGCAATAAACTATTGATGGGCTCTGGATATTTCTCATCAAACTGCATTGATTCACCAGTGTCTATTTTTTTTAGCCTGATAACAGGGATATATTGTAAACCAGTGTACAATTTAAGGGTATGTCTTACCTACCTTTGTACATCTTTCTGGTTTGTTTCAGATCCATTCATCATTGTGTCCTGTGCAGTAAATATAGTTAGAAATGTGTACTTGCATGTAGGAACAATCCCATCCACCACTATTAGGGAAGCTTAAATAGGAACTCTAGAGGTGATGCTTTGTAAAAACTCAAACTAGCAAAAATCTCTCTATCTCTATATGTGTGTGTAATAAATATATATATATATATATATATATATATATATATATATATATATATATATATATATATATATATATAATATAATATAATATAATATAATATAATATAATTATATATAATTTCTGGCAGACCCAAGGGTAGGGTGATTGAGGGGAAGTATAGGAGGACAGAGATTAAGGGGATTGTGTCCAGCCACAAAATGGCCAACCCAAAATTGACTACAATCCACAAAATGGCCGCTCGTAGGGACTGCATTACCCAGAAGCCTTTGTGGGATGGCAGGGTGTGGTCAACGCACCTGTTAGGAGCACATGGGTGTGATTCACCTATTTAAAACGAGTCTGACTCTTAGCTCAGGTTGGTGAGTGTGGAGTTGGCGTGGAGCGAGGTTGGAAAGCCGTATAATATATTGAGAAAACTATTGATTTGCCGTGTATGACCCTGGACTGTTTCGAGGACACTATTGCCTGTAATAACCCACCTTGTATGAGAACTGGAACTGTGTACCAGACTTCTGCTTTGTCCCAACGACGTCCTGTTTTACCTCCATTACTGTCTCCAAACAAGTGTCTTGTCTCCTAAACCGATTTGCGTACAAGTTATATTATTATTAATAATTTATTAATATTATATATATTAGTGAAGGGTTTTACTGATTTTTTAAGGTTCATTTGTCCCTTGTTAACAGACCCAGGCACGTAAATTAAATTTTGAAAGCACTTTCTTGCCATTTTTATTATTTACAGAAATAAAAGAAAAATCTAACTCCCACATGGAGCAGTAAACTAACCTTTTTTTTTTTTCAAGCCATTTTACCGATTTTTAAAAACAAAACAAAAAAAACACTCTATTTTTCATGTTACACAACACACACACAATGTTTCACACAGTTCCCCATCAACCCCCGCCACCCCCCCACAAAAAAAAAAAAAAGGCCTTCCCTGTATCTGTTTCAGTGGGCTTTTTAATAGCTGGAGCAGATTTAACCACAAGGTCATGGGGAATCTTTTACATTTTGATTGTGACGCACCCTGGCATGCCTTGGTGTTATAGAAAAGGACATTTGTACTTGTATTGTGTTGCAATCTTGTTGGTCTGTATCTCAGCTGGTGGCTCTTGGGGAGTAATTCCTTTGTGCTCCCATGGGTCAGGCAAGTAAATCTGCTGGGGACAGTCCACCTCATGTTTACAACAAGGTCATGTGGAGGCTGGTCAGGTTCAGTAGCCCAGGAACGAAGGTCGCCCATTAATCTTCAGTCCTCCTGATCAGTGTTGCAGCAGTGAGGCGCCTATCAAATTTGATAGAAAAAGGGGAATAAAATATTTTTAAAAAACATAGTTGCTCCAATAAGAACTGTATACTGCAGTTTTTTTTAATCTCATTCTTATCCTGTAAAAATATTAATATTCTACCAGTGGTGGAGCCAGTTATCTATCATACTGAGCACTGTAAAACATTTTTAAATTTTGTTAATGAGTAATCTGTTGGACTATGTGCATTTACTGTTTATAGAGCACAGCAGATAAATCTTGGATTCTCTGCTAATCTCCCACAGCCCGCCGCTGACGCATTTAAGACTTATTTTATAACACAGTGGAGATTTTATGTAACTGGTACAGGAAAGGAAGATGAAATAATGCTTCCGAGCAGCTATTACAAATAGCTAATCTGAATGAGAATTTATAAAAGCTGTAACCACTATAGATCTATATCCTGAGAACAAAGAGGCTGCTTTTTAAAGTCTGTAGTACATACAGTAAGGTGTATTTACCAGCCCCCAAGGGTCATACAGTAATTTTGCTAATAATCCTGGGGTCTTCTGGCTGGGCAGATATATATAATTTTATTCTGAGCCACTGGTCTGTGCTCGATTCTCTCCCAGTTTTTAAAACATTCCATTTCCCAAGTTCAGATGATCAGATGGATTCTTGTACAACAGGATGTTTGTTGTTATTTAGAAAGATCTTACTGACTTGATTAGCCTGTATGATGATATGAATGCACAGGCTTACGCTTACTGAACTGAGTTGTCTTCTGAAGAATCAATTCATTCTAATCCCTAAAAGTAAAATGTACTTTAACTCTGTTAAAACACACCCTTTTTTTTAGCTATATTACACTTCATAAATGTTGTTATTCAGACAAACTGTAAACCTCTGTTGTGTCCAGTACATTGCACAAGTGGTAGCCATTTAAGTTAGCAATTAGATCAATTCAACTGAAATGAATGGCACACAACAAAGATGTAAAGATTTGTCATTAGTGGAAAATGCAGATGGATGTTAGAGTCTAACATTTCTATTTTGTGTTGTGGGTCGAGGGTTCCCAAACTGGGCTGCAAGATGGTTTCAGAGGGACTACAGTACATACAGAAATGTTCTCTCCCAAATTGACCTCAAAGCATTACTCCCCAGGCATCATTTAATTGACATACTGTAATGTTCGCTGGGTGCTTGGGGTTACTATATATTGATTGTAACACTTACAGTTCTATCTTAATGTCTGCTTTTTACTACATTTATAATCTATATACAATGCCTGCACTAACAGTTCTTTTACAGGATACAGAAGAAGGCTGCTGATTGTCAGGAGAACTTCCTGCGGATAGTTTGAAAGAAAGTTTAGGAACCCCTGCTATAGATCTAACATATTTTTTTTCATTTAAGTTACAGCTGTATAAGCCGGCTAGGTTGTTTTAAATGTTTAAAATGTGGAGAATAACAAGTCTAAATTGCTTTTTTAACCAAATGGTCCAGTACAGTACCTCCCCTATTGTGAAATGCCGGGACTACAGTAACAATTGGTGGTTGCCTATTAACCCTGTACTAAGATATAATAAAGTATTTTTTATGCAGAAAATGTAATTTAGGGCCTTTGGTTCAAAGCTTTATTCAAGGGGTAGGGGTCCAAGATGTGCCGTTATTTTATAATACTGCTATGTTACAAAGTTACTGAAATGCCACTTTTGTGCATGATGCCTTAGCCTTGGAACATTCTACTGGACAAGATTAAGCAATAAAATCCCTCTTATTTTCAGTTCAGCTAACCAGGTACAGTAGCACCAGGCTTTTATTTACTGAAAATAGTGATTGGTAAAATACTGTATGCTATTTCATGTGGTAATATCCTAGTAAGCACATTTCATGTCCTCTACTGTGAGTGCTGACTTCAAAGTTTACAATCTTACTTTTTAGCAGTGTCCGCTATTAATAGACCCATTGGCAAGTAATGGTCTCCCCTGAGCAGAGTGACATATGTGTGACACGCTGGTTGTATTGAGGTGCTTTACATTTCTGTGCACTTACTGTAAGAAAAGAAAAGAATATGGCATATCGTTTTGGTAATATAATTTGTCAGGCAAATTGATATGCTGTTTTAAATGGAAATTTTAAATTGTTTGTTAGTGTGATATATACTGTAGTGTAGCAAAAACAATAAATAAATCGATGGCATTGATTTGCTTTAATCCTACGTGTTACTGAACAAAAAGCCAGTACTGCACACTATTTACCTTGATCCTGTTGAAATGGCAAGATGTCTCGGCATGCTTTCCTTTACATACTCTTTTTTAGAATCACTGTTTATCATTTTAGCACAATCCTGTGTGAATGCTTTAGCTGGATACAGTAAGTGGTGTTTTTTACATCCCATCTTGAGTATAATCTGTGTACGGTATTAAAATGTCTTCTCTGTTAAAGAATGAAATAACCTTTGTTTTACTGATTTTAAACATTCTCCAAATTAATTGTTAATACAAAGAATTTGAACTGAAGTCTGTACAGAATAGCAAAATAAAATTACTGTTAGATGTGCAGTCAGCAACAAATGCTCCTAGTTAATTATCAGACAGATAAGCAATGCATTCAGAATACTACAGTATTTTAATCAAATAAAAGAAGCAAAAAAACGATGCCAGCAGCACCTACTGTACTGTTTATATAAATGTATACTGTACAGCAGTAGGTAGGTGCGGCTGGCAGAGCTGAAAGGTCATATTGTTACGTCATTTGAATGAAATGTTAGTTTCATCAATCCTGTCATTTAAGTAAAGCTGTGTTCGAAGGTTCATTCGCTAGCCAGGAATTCAAAGGTAGTTTTAAACCTACAAAGGTTCGTCAGGTTAATTCACGCAGGTTTTTTTTTTTTTTTTTTTTCCTCGTTCGACAATGTGTGATGCTATAAAGTTCTAAATGCCAATCACCTCTATCTTCTGCTGTCTTTCTTTTTTCCAGAGTGTGCCCATTTACTCCTGGCCCACAACGCCCCTGTAAAGGTGAAAAATGCTCAGGGATGGAGTCCTCTTGCAGAAGCTATCAGCTATGGAGACAGACAAATGAGTAAGCTAATAGAGATCTTTAGAAAGCAGCCATATGTTTCCAACAGCATACTGACAGTGCATTAGATAAGGGTCATTATGTGCAAGTAACAGTTGCAAAGCCTGAAGTATGTCTAATCGTTCCTCATTTTGTTGTACACACAAAACTTCAATTCTCAGTGAAGCAAACTTCCCTCTAAATTAAATGACAGTACTATTACATTGTAAGTCATGACGTTGGAGTCTAGAATGGTTTTAGTTTCCATCATGGGAAGCCATCGGAGTGGTATAAAGTAGCTTTTTATATATTAATGCAGCATTTAATATCTGGTGCACTCTGCCTAATACAAACACAGGTAATATATATATGTATATATAGCAGTGGAATTGGTAACCTGAAATCAGTTTAACATGTTCTGTATTGCTTGTTGTGATACAGAGTAGGCCTTTCACTTATTTGTTAATGTACAGCATACAGTGCACTGTCACTTATAGATTGCACCAAATTCACAAAGGGACCAACTCGCTCAGCAAAGATTAAAACTAGTAAACACACCTGTCCTTCGGATGAGACGTAAAACCGAGATCATATTGTAAATGACTGAATAATAATAACATCATCATCATACAGGGTCCTCATAAACGCGTCATGTAGAGTGTGACAGATGGACGAACGGACACAATCGGGGCAACATTCAGATTTTGTGTTCTACTGTATATTGCTAAAACAGAGTACCTATTTAGTAATCAATACAGAATGTACTGTAAAAGTGATAAGTAACAAAAGTCCAGCAAGAAACATTACTGCTATTGCTTTTAATAGTGTACTAAAGTAAACAAGAAGTACCAGCAGCAAATGAACATTGGACTTCATGAATTTTAAACGTTTAGTTTAAACGTGAATAGCTAAACATTTAGTAAACGGGTTTAAACTTGACACAGAGTAAGTAGAGAATGAAAAGGGTAAAATCCCTCTTTGCAGTAGTACTATTGTCTGGCTTAGTTTCAGTAACACTTCATGTTTGTTAACATAGTGAGCTTCATTCAAATGAATGAAGAGCAGTATAGCGCGTGGAATGCTGTGTAAATTGTTTTTAAAATAATTTTGTTCTGTTCAAGGTATTACATTATATTAGCATCGACACTGCCTCTTAAAAAGGTATAGCTTTTACGACTACAGGATAATGGTAACTAAAATTGTTGACTCCAGCAAAAAAAAAAAAAAGGCTACATCAATTTTATAAGATGTGTCATGTACAGGAGCAGGAATGAAACAGCTGTGATATTATATCACCCATAGTCTATTTCTGGGTCAAGTTTAACATTGATGTGGGATTATCATACAAATATCACTGACTATTCAGCTGTAACAACCTCCTAAAATAGTCTTTATATTGCACACTTGCAGTTCTATCATATATACAGGTAATTTAGAAGAGCATCTTGGTATGAGTAAGAGATACCAGAATTATTTTGACTAATGTGATCTTTTCGTTCTTTAGATTCACTTAGTATGTAATTTTCTGTTTTGTCCTCAAATCCTCGATGAGTATTTAATGCAGCTCATGTGTAAAGTTTAACATGTCTAATCTCAAAGTACATCGCAGGCTAACTATTAACTGACCCCTTTGCAACACTGCCCTGGTATAGGTGTTCAATATGGTATTTTTTACATCCACAAGGGACAGAGTGTTGCAGGTGTACAGGTTTATGGTTATACTCCCATGTACCAGATGTACTTAGAAATCAGACATGATTTCTTGTTTCAGGGGGACAGGTTCATGGTTGCACTCTTGTGAACCAGGTGTACAGTAATCAGAAGTGTATAGAGGACACAGGGTTGCTTTATACTTCTGAGTTTTAAATTCACACCTGGGATTTCTGAAACACAAAATGATACAGAGTGAAACGAAGCAACAGGAAAATTACATTAGCTAAGATAACTGATATTACACACTTATATTTGCTTTTTAACATATATTACTAAAGGACTAAGACCTATAAATTCAGCAAACATGTTTTATTCCAAAATGGAACCAAACTGATCACAATGAAGTAACAGTTTATTATAAAAAAGACCCAGTGTTCTGGAGCGCTTTCATCTTGTCTGTTTGAATCAATCTGAAGATTAAAACAGAAATTTGCCGGTCTGCCAAAAATTGTATCAGCTTGTTGAGCATAACATTATAAAAAGCCTTAAAGTCATCATTCAGGTGCCCACTTGAAGACCCCAGAGAAAAGCCAATCGAAAGCTTTTTTGTATTTAACTAACTGAACAAAGTTAAAAGTTACAGTACTGCATCATTGCCAATATTGCATTTAATAAAGTGTAAGCTGCCAGTACTGCCTGTATCATAAGTGCAGTCTTTTTAATGTTTTTTTTCCTTTACTGTAGGTTTCATTGTTGTAGGTGTGTTTTTGTTTTAATGCATTGTTCACTGTGTGACATACTGTTTAAATACAGTACAGAACTGTACTGTGAATGTTGTTTTCCAGTACTGTACTTCAATTAAATTGCAGTATAAACTGTACGGTATGCCTGTTGCTGTTAATGTTATGTTTCGAAATTAGATTACGTATGTGCTTTTAGTGATCATTTTTGGTATAATAGTGTTATTTTATTTATATATTTTCTGGTTCAGCATCGTAATCTAGTGGACGTTTCATACAACTGTTATTCACATTTATCTGTCAGGAACCTGTGACGGGGTGTTCACTATAATGGCTTGAATACCTTTAATAGAAAAATGAAAATGTGTTTGTCTGATGGCCAGGAAATTTAAATGGAGCCTATGCTGCGTGAATACCATAAAGTACTTCACCAAACACTTAAGTGCCTCTTTACGTGACATCACACTTGGTAAAAAATATTAGCAGGTTAGCAGTTTTTGCTATCCCATGGAGAGAAAAACAAAAGAAAACTTGTTCTAATCACAGAGTCGTATTGCACAGTGCTTGGATTAGATGTAAGGGGTTTGACCAGCAGGAAGTGATGACCTGAAAAGAAAAATGGAAAAAGACTCAACAAGGATCCCGCTGATCTTCCTTCACTTGCATCAATAATTGAATTATGCATTGTCTGTCATAGTGAGTGGCATTTCTTTTTTATTTTTAATATCTGCCTGTTTTGATTCAGTTTTCTGTAGTGCTGGAGTAACCGTTAAATGAATATTCAAATATTTTTAAACTTTGAATTCGCTGAAAAACAAAAGCAGAAATCTTGCCATATTATATGAAATCTCTCAGAGTAAAATAAAACCGGTAAGAGCTGACCAGTGCTTCACCTATCACCGCCCTTGTGTACAGAGGCAAGAAAACAAGTGTAAGCAATACCTACCATAAGATCCTGCAGGCACAGGAATCTCTGAAGACAGGCAGGCAGGCAGGCAGGCAGGCGGCAGTGCTAACTTCACAGAGCTGTCGCAGAGTTATTGATTGCTCCTGGCACTTCCTTACATGGAGGTTCCAATTAGATGTCCCCAGCCCTCAAAGGCCTGAGCCACCTTCAGGCCCATGAGGCCGTTAACTACGACCTTTAATTTCTCTGTGAAATCCCTTCTGTGTTCAGTCATTGCTGTGAAAACCGCTCATTTGGAAGGAAATACAGAGGCAGGCTTTAAATTGGTCTATAACACTGATACTAGTCACAAAACCAGTCTTTATCCTTTTAATCATCACATTTTTGTTGCAGTGGGGTGTTTTTGTATAATTTTGAAAAGGATGTGAAGAGCAGGTTTCTCATACTGGTTCTTTATACTGCACATTTTGTCTCAATGTTAACTAAGTATTAATTTAATACAGTATAGAGTTGAAGCCAACTGTGTCAATGACAATGTCAGGATTGTTACAAGCGTTATTATTTTTTGTTAATTGGTCAAAAAATGTCCCCATACCTGAAGCAGCCTCTGTTGCTTTGGTAAGAATTCAATAAAACAATAATATAGGTAAGTGTATCTATTAAGCCCACCGCCTCTTATTATCACCAGTTTAAAAAATAGAAAAGGCAATCATATTTTCTCTTTCTGAAAAACTTGGCTGATCCAGTGGGTGTTTCTGCTTATTTGGTTTTTATCTGAGATGGTCAGTTTTGTGGTTGTTAAGATATGAATAACTGTCTGTTTGTACATCCTGGTGGCTATCTTGAAAGCTGCATGACAACCTCCTTTTTACAGAAACCGCTGAAAACTAAGTTTTATAACTTTTTACCAATTTAGAGGGGAGTACTGTTGCGTATTGTAAATTTTAGGGATTAATATTCCATACTTAAGTGAGGAAGTCTGTATAATTAGTACTTTTATAAAGGTTTCTGATTTTTGTAAATGGCACATGTTACAGGTTTCATATTAGTGGTGTCTATTTTCTTTGTCATAAAATGCAAAAGACATAAGCATTGGTTTTCATTCGGCAAAATTAAATTTACGAGGTGGGCTTAATAGGTACAGTACACCACTACTCTGTCACACAGCCACTGTAAATTAACAACATGTACTGCCTACAAATTTTATACCCACAAAAACCCTAAGAGTTACATTTCCAACTAAAATAAGATGCCTTTATTTCAAAAAAAGAATTCCATTAGGAGAGTAAGCATTTCATACCTTCTATTGGTAGCATATAGTAAATCAATTTTGACAAATGTATTCACAGAGCAGTAAAACAAAAAAAAAAAAAAAAAACACTTCTGCAGCATTATTTTAATGACTAATTTATGGGGTTTCCATGCGGGTCAATTTACACGTGAAATAGCGATTGGGAGAATTACTCGGGTAAATCAGGTTTGTGACCGAAAGAAACGGCCAGAGAGAGGAATATTGTAAATCTCATTTACTCGTGTAAATGATGAAACACACGGGAAAACCACGCCCAGTTTCGCATGGAAACCTGTATTTCACGTGTAAATGTTAATGAGTGTGTTTATCCTTAACTATAAATATTGCAAGTGAGCAGGTCAGTTGTTACTGTGAATTCCAAGACGGCAGAAAGTAGTGGCTGATGGGTGATTTTATGGTTAGCAGTGGAGTAGTTCACCTTAATGCTAATGCGGGTGGCTTTTTTTTATTATAGTTTTTTGCTGTGTCTGGCCTGTCATGTTGTATATCTCTTGTGGGGTTACAGTTCTGTATAAAACCACTTACCACGAACTGCGTTATGCATTTGTTATAGTATTAAAGCAGCTGTTTGAGAATACCCTTGCTGTAAAAACTACGCTAAAGTTAAACACGAAGAGCAAGTGAGCTGCTTAACTGAATTAATTCCCGTCCTTTTTTTGATCCCAGCTATGTCCAAAGACAACGCGCGTCTGCCCTCCACGTTAATAAATATAGTTTGTGATCTGGATGTCATGAGCCAGCTCGATCGCCCAAAACAGCGCAACAACATCCAAGTTGTTGATGCCCTCTCAGAACTGACCAAATAAAATTGCAAATGAACATATTGATTGTGTTTTATTTGTTTGCATCATTAATATTTAACACAGCAGTAGATCCAAAACAACTTAAAAGAAAGGAGAGCATCTCTGACAGCACAAGCCTCCTCAAATTGAAAAACAATTTAGTCAAGAGCAGTAAAGCACATTATTAACCAAGCAGGCACAGGGTAGTTTGCTTTATTACAGCAGCTTAGATTCAGTCGTGTACCAGTTCTCTGTGCATGGAAACCACATTTTCATAAAATGCCACTAGTAATCTTCAAAAACAGCACGAGTACTTTACGCATAATTAATTTACATATCAACCCCCACCTTTCCCATTCATTTTTTTTTTATTGAAAGTATTGCATATCTTCAGTTACAGACCACAAGTTTATAATCTTGTCTAATCATATAATTTTATTTCGGTTTACTGAAATCTTGGATGTTGTTATGCTTATCAGTACTGTGAATGAGGGATATTTCAGGCACTGTTCTTATCAAAATACTATCTCCATGTCTGAGCCGGCTTCAACAGCACTAATTTTTAAAAACAACATTGTAAAGGTTCGGCATCAGAAGAAATCTGTTAGATCCTAGACAGGTTTGAAAATGGAATTGTGAAGCAAATGCTGTAAAGATCTGTAAAGATCTGGCCTTATGATCTTTACTACAGTACCTGAGTTCCTATTACTGCAGAATGGTTTTGTTTATGCAAAAAACATCCTGTATCCCAAATGTGATGTGGAACTACAGTAGTGGTGGCAGTACAGCCTTCCGCATGTCACTTTTACATTTTTAGATTCCATGATGTACAAGATGAAACTAACAGACAGTTCTCAGAATTTGGATAAGGGTGACATGCTGGGCTTTCTATGGGGTTATGCACATGTTGGGAACCTTTTTGTGCAAATTCAATAAACATTGCACTGACGTAGCTGTTAATTACATAATTGCCACATAAAAAAGCCTGCAGAGGCATTATCAGTTATATCACTTCCCGAGGATATGTATGGTTTATTTGATTGATTTATGGACTCATGTACAGTACTTGCTGACTGTGTGTTCGGATGGAAAGACTCATTATGGTGTCCTGATGTGATTGGTCTTTGAGAATGCGTGCTCCTGTACTAAGACTATTTCCTTGTGGAGAACAGTGCCTATAGGAGGCTGTGTGGTCCAGTGGTTAAAGAAAAGGGCTTGTAACCAGGAGGTCCCCGGTTCAAATCCCACCTCAGCCACTGACTCATTGTGTGACCCTGAGCAAGTCACTTAACCTCCTTGTGCTCCGTCTTTCGGGTGAGACGTAATTGTAAGTGACTCTGCAGCTGATGCAAAGTTCACACACCCTAGTCTCTGTAAGTCACCTTGGATAAAGGCGTATGCTAAATAAACAAATAATAATAAGCGCCAGTATTCAAAACCCTAAGTCTTTGATGTGATCATTAGTATCAACATTGCCAGCGGGGCCAGGATTTTACATATTAAATGTCACAGAGCAATCCATAACAGTTTGGTTGGCCAGTAGTTTTAATTAATTAATTAAATAAATAAATAAATAAATAAAACTCGGCCTTAACAGGACACAACATTCTTCACTTTTAGTTTCATGTATTTTTTATCTTGCAGTACAGTGCTGACTTTCAGATTTGCTAAGGAATTATAGCTTGTTTCTAATAAATATTGAAATCGAAACAATAAAACAACTGCTTCCCTTTGAAATAATGCATTTCAGTATTTCAATTTTTTATATGAGAGTAGGTGCATGATAAGATAACCAATTAAAAACTGAGTTATAAATAATTAATTGTTGAAAGGTATTTGGCCATTTCTGGCAATTGTTTACATGAGTGTGTTTTTTTTTAACATCGCTAGCTGAGTTGGTGAGATACAAGTATGCACTCCTGGTTGCTTAGATACGGTAAGTATAGTTCAGTGGAATGTTTTCAGTGCTTAACATCTGTCACTTTATATCGTCTTGTTTGCTGCTGTAAATGTAATTTTAGACTGTCTGTGCCAACATTTCTATTTGAAGGTGTTTATTATGTTTCATAGGCCTATATGCAAGCATGTTTGTTCCTGAAGCAGAGTTTTATAAGGGTTTAATCAGGGCCATAGCAAAACAAGGGTTTTGCTATATTTACTAATGAAAATACATACAAATCCATTTCCAAACTGTTTTAAGAAGAAACTTTGTCAACTTGCCTATGATCTACCACAGTGGGGCAATAGCATATGTCCAGGTTAGCCCTGGGGAGAACTTTGTAAAAACAGTCCTAGTGTGAAATTACATTTCCAGATCATGCTATTTATATATTGATAAAGGATACTATCCCCCATGTGTGCACTATGATATAAATGTTTATGGTAGAATAGTGCTTTCAGTACATGATACAGAAGTGTACAGTAGTCGGGATGCCAATGCGAATATATATATATTTTACTGTACTTCAATCAAAATCTTAGTTTTATACATGAAGTGTTGATCTAAATTAGCATTGATTAACTGCCCTATTTAGTGCTCTTGGGTGAATATTATTTTATGTTATTGTATTTTTTACTGGATCTAATATTGGCAATCATTCAAATCTACTGTAACAACTAAATGACCGGGAAGGATTGCACTGTTCCAAACAACATTGCAAAGCAGATGTGGAGCTTAATCTAAGAAAAGAAAATCTTAGAATTCAGCAGTTTAATGTGGTATATTGGAAACGGCTTTCAAGTTGATAGCTGATTTGGTATGATCCTGCTGTGCACTTCGCTGTAACCCCACATACAGTACGAAAGCACGTGTGTGTGTGTGTGTGTGTGTGTGTGTGTCATGAAGACCTTGAATAAGCTAAATTTGTATATTAAACAGAAAATCTGCAGCATCTGGCCATCCAATATCCACATTTCCCAATGCTCTGCCCACTGCTCAGTTCAGAGGTTTTTGTAATCATCCTTGGTATCTTCAACTATTTTCTTCTTATTTATTCAGAGATACGGCAGCAGAAGACAAATGTTGATCCAAACACAGAATAACAATCATGGATTCTGTCTCGCCATGAAAAGCGGAGCGGCAAAAACACTGTGACGGATAGTAAATAGCAGCTGAAACAGGATTTAAGAAGTCTGTAGGTGTAGCACAACAAGACAGGAGACGAGCTGTATTTTACCTGGCATACTTACAGAATAGGACTTTAAAAATAGGATTTGTTTTTTAAAGAGGTTTAACTAATCAGCGCATAAGGGTTGTAATCATTTTTACAAAACACTATAGCGATAGAGCATGACCCTAATATTCCCTTCTCTTTTCAGAGAGTATCACAATACATGCATATCTGTAACCACAAAGGTGCAAAACAATTGTAAAAGTCATTAAATTGGTTATTGTTCCGCTTGAGGTGCTTTTTCTACCTTTTTGCGTCCAGTAATACTAGACTTTAGCTTTCCTGTGGCATTCTGAAAGCTACTGTTACTAATAATGTTGAGGTTTAAACAGGGTGTGTGAGATAGTTTGGCAGGGAATGCCTGACCTATTTTTACAACTGTCTGGGTAAGGGTTAGCAGCAGGCATTGTATGTACAGCATTGTAGGTTAGACAAAACCAGTGTGATTGCAAACTGTGCGCTGCCACATTGGATTGTATACAACATGCAATTGATTCCAGAGCCAGCACTGCTCCATCAATGAGAGTGGGGTGCTGTGGTTACACAAGGCTGGGCTAAAAACTGGAGGAGCCATGCATGATTAATTCAGATTAAGCGTTGATGTGTGCAAGATATTTTTCTGTTTATTTTCGCATCTGGTGACTAGTGAGTCTGCATGCGAAGGTCAGAGAACTGTGATGTTCACTCTTTTACATTGACTTGTTTCCTATGCACTGTAACCAGACCAGATATTTGATAAACCAATGAACATAAACAATGTTGTTTATGTTGTTCTATTACTTTAATATGGGTTTTGGTAATATGTTTATGAAATAATTAACATCCAGTAGTATTTGCCCTTTTTTGAGGAATTTTTTATTAGAAACGAGGGAACAGTGAGTAGATAGAACTGCAGGTATGTGTGCAATATGGAGGAAATGTGGAAACTTTGCATATAGGTGGGCAGTTTATTCAAATAAATATTGAAGCACACTGTTTTAACACCTGAGCTGCTGTGTAGGGATTCACAGGCAGTGGGGTTTAACGATAAAAAAATAACAGCCAAGAGACGTTGGATTTAAAAGCCAAGTTCAGAAACCAGCCCATTGTGCTACAGTACTTTGGGCAGTTAACTTACTACTTTGGACTTGTAACAGTGGAGGTTAGAGGGGGTGTGTGGGTATTTGCTGATTGACAGGAGACCGAGACGGAGGTTGCAGCTGATACGCCCCCCAGGCACGCAAGTTTTATTAATACACACACACACACACACACACACACAGGAACATCATGTTACGCTACCAACAGTGGTAGCAAGTGTGGGACATACGGCGGTACAAAGACAAAAATTGCAGTGAACACGGTTAGCATTACTCTGCTAATACAATGGAGTTCTGCCTACATTGGGGAGATCTACTATCCTGAAACTAACTCCCTGCTTCCCCCACCCTAGTCACATGGTCGTCACAACTCGTTTCGTTTCATGTAACATAGTACGGTCCGATGGTTTTGCAGCAGCAGCGCTCTGATCTTTATGGCTTTTCAGCAGCCTTGAGGTGTATAACCAAGACCTTTTTATACCTGACACTCTGCTGGAACACATTTTCATTTTCATAAATAATTTACAATTTTCACTGAGTATTTACAAAAACTAACACAGAAAGCCCCTTTTCATGTGGAGGACTTCAGCCCTGCTACAGGACTGTACTCCAATTCAGCTGTACAAGTAGAAAACAAGTTAGGGACTCTTAACAGCCGTTTCTGCTATTCTCGCTAAGCAACTGAACCCTGTTTTTAGTCTGTGTAGATGCATGTACTGCTGTTTTGTAATAATGCAATTCTTCTCTTCCAGTCACAGCACTCCTAAGAAAACTGAAGCAGCAGTCAAGAGAAAGTGTAGAAGACAAGCGACCGAAGCTACTTAAGGCTCTTAAAGAGGTATCTCTCCAGATAGACAGTTCTCTAACAAACTATATTTTATTTAGACAGGTTGGGTATATTTTATTGTAAGGTGGTACCTAACTGCACACAGATTTCAGTTAAAGGAGTAATGATGCTATAAAATCCATTGACCTCTTATTAGCACAGATAAAACTATCACTGGCTTCCTATTTATTGTGCAACAAATAAATACTTGTGCCCTGTGTTCATGTCACCAAGGGGTTGATTTGAGCAACCTACAGTACACCCTGCCAGATAAGCATCAACTTCTAAGGCTAATAAGTGTTTTGAAAACCATGGTACAATAAAAGTATAAATACATATTTGAGATGCAGATCCTTTGTCCCTATAGGGTTAGTACATTCTTTTAAAGTTACAGTACTAGTTTAAACTGTGACCAACACCTTAAGTATCAGTCCCTAGTGTGTTGGGTGGTGTGGTTGCCAGTTCATGTCTCTGCATGGTAGCTTGCCAGATGCTAGTGCAACACTTCTCCAGATACTTAGTGACCTGCTTTAGGCTGGGGTCATCTTCCTAGGTAATAGGATACTGTGGATGCTTGATTAAAGGGAAGCCACAGATGTTTTTTTCTACTCTGGTAAAATCTGCACAAATGGCTGAAAATAGGGAAGCAGGCTATGGTGATCTGAAACACTTTGATAAAGGTGTAATAGTTGCCATTAGTTTTCCTATACTGGACTGTAGAGTCTCTAGTGATGAATTCTGTACTTCACTGAAGATTTTCTACCTTCAATTTCAATGCAAATTGGAGGCTGTAATCACTGAGAAGTGGTCAGTATCCCTCCAGAACAATATAAGCACTCAATACCACCTCAAACTAGTGCTACCTTGGCAACCCATTATGGTCCTACTGTATGTTTGACAGTGCTATGGCAGGTGTTTCAGTGTGTTTTTTCCAAACCATTTATATTGATCATTTTAACTTGTTTGCCACTTCAACTGGTGACTGGTTGTCACTGAGGGCTTGTAAGGTGTTGTGTCCAATCTTCCAGTTGTAAATGCTTATTGATTTGCTTGATGATATTGTATTTGTTTTTAGCTGGGAGACTTCTATTTAGAGCTTCATTGGGATTTTCAAAGCTGGGGTGAGTAACAAACTACCGTACAATATTCCTGTTTTATTTTTATACGTCCCTAGAGGAGTTCTTATTATCATTTTTTTTATTCATCTCCAGGCATTTTAAGAATTGTAACATACTCATACAAATCAGACACCTCCAAAGTTTGATAGGAAATGCATTTTGTCAGTGTTTTCAATAGAAAAAGCTTCCACATTTGGGATAGGATTCCACCCAGCAAAAAAAAAAAAAAAACTAGCCAGCAAGTCAGAATAATGTTACTGCCACAAAGGGCTGTGGGTGTACTGTGCTCTGAGATTAGTGAACCCTTTGTGCATGCGGATCAATAAGCTACTAACAACTAAACGAGCAAGATGGGCCGAATGGCTTCCTGTCGTTTGTAAACTTTCTTATGTTCTCCCCAACATTCTGTATGTAGCAAAGGATTAACAATTCCGACATCAGTATTTATTCTCTCCTTGGTAAATTCTTCTCCGTGCATTCTTTGTAAAGTACCTAGGAGTTGATGGCTGCTAGGTCCAATACATTGTAAAACACCTGAACAGGCCACCGTCGGGAGCCAGCTTTCACAGAATACTTTCGTGCTATCTGATCCAAAACATCAACTCCATATTTTGTTGCGTTGTAAAACTCCACGGTCTCTGGTATTTATTTTCACTAGTCCCGATGCTAATTGACTGACCAAAGCAGTGCGACTAGTAAGCAGGCGCCAGCCTTTCAAAAAGCTGATTGAAAAACAAGACTGTCAGTCATTCACGCAGGCAGGGAGTAGAGACTAATCTAATTACAGCTAAACACATTGCAGACTGGTAAATAAAAATAATAAAGTAGAATACTGTTCTGTATAATCAAAATAAAATTGTTTTCTGTGTGGCCGTCAATGCGACTGCCCCCTGGGCTTTTCGGTATAATGTAATATATCTCCTTTATTTCTGCACTCCCACGTTTCATGCTTTGTGAGAATATTTAATACATACGGACAGAAAGGTACACGAACACACAGCCCCATATGTGTTACACGACTGGAGAAAATTACATTTTAAAACCAAAAACCGCCAAATTGACTTCCACGGGGCTTCTAGTGTTAAAAAGACTAGTAAAAGATTCATGCTGGTCTTTGTCAGTCAGAATGAATATTTTAACAGCACAAGGCTTATGTTTGGTTTTCTTTCCAGCCTTTAAAGCCACATAATGCCATGTTGAGAAGTAGTTGTAAAAAGCTAATCTTTGTATTATTTTATAGTGATTTTTTTTTTTTTGTTCTGTTTCAGTGCCTTTGCTTTCCCGTATTCTGCCTTCGGATGCATGTAAAATATATAAACAGGGTATCAACATCAGGTAGGTTCATACGCTGTTCTCTTTCTATGTCGTTCACGTCCTTTTGTGTTTCAAGGTATCTGCAAATGAATACATATTAACAACTAGTATGCAACATCTGCTATGTGTCTGTGAAGGCCTGCAATGGTAAAATGTGTCCTTGTCAGAGTTACATAACTCTATAGAGACAGTGGGCCCTATGCGCTAAGCTTTTCGCTAAAGAGTTATTTGATGATATAGTTTGATATTCATGAACATAAACTGTTCAAGACTGTTGTTTGCTTCTTTAACAGCAGAATATGAAACGTATTTTAATTAATGAAAACAAACATTCTCTGCAGAATGCATGTTTTCATTTTGCGTATAGAATCGTGGAAGTTCTTTTGCACATTGTCTGGTGCCTTCATTGGGATTTTTTTTTTTTCACTACTGCAACAGTGACCACTTTATAATCATCTCAAAACTTTGCTTTTGGATATTAATGTAAGGTTTTGGAGTTCACTTTTTGTTTGTTTATTTCCAGTACAGTTCTCTACTCTCTCTCGTCCTTTCTTGTACAGTATTTAAAGCTTTGAATTTAGACTTCTGGGATACACCCAGGATTTAGACTAATCAATAAGCAACAATTTTTTAATTGGTATACATTAAATATCAGTAATTAATGTAATTACTCTTACATGTTAAAGAATCATTTTGTAATCTCTGCATGCATGACGTTTTTTTGTTTTGCTGTCTTGTTGCTTTTTGAGACACATACATCTTTATGCGTTGGTGGTTAGTGACTTATTTACACAGGGTATCCTTTAATCAAGTTAGGGTATTCTCAGCTAGTTTTGAATTAATAGCGTACAGCTAATTTTCCAGCTGTAATTGAATTAGACTTTACCATTAAGGAATGATTTTTAAAAATAGGTACCTGTTGGACTGATTTACCTTTGAGTCTGCTAACAGGAATAGGTGCTTGTTAGTTATTGTAGCTAACAAAATGACTCCATAAATCTTCCGTGTTTTGCAATCCCTTTAGCAGCATAGGTCTCAGATGTGCTGGTTTGAAAGAAACACGTTATAGCCAAGATATATTTTTCATTTCAAAACCTGACATCTGGTGCTACAACAGTTAAAGAATGTTCTCGGTTTCCATGTCTTGCTCTCAGGAAATCTGTTACATTTGCACTTCCTTGGGTATTTTACGACAATAACTGAAACAGGGAATTTCTAAACTTAATGTAGTACCAGATATCATATTTTAAAATAACTGTTTACTATACCTTGTGATTCCTTCAAAACTGAACATTTGAGACCTGTATAACTAGGCTTTCTACTATTTTGATTTTTTTTTTTTTTTTTTTTTTGCCAAATCGATGGTTAATATCAACGTTTATTTTGAAATGAAATCGACCTTTGCTTTAAAAAAAAAAAAAAAAGACTTTATGCCATTGAAAAATGTCTCATTTAGCGAAACCCCTTTATCATATTCAACATGCAACAAAACCGTGGTTACCAACATTCCAATTGAAATAACGTTTGGTCACAGCTGAGCTATATGTTTAAGAATTGTCTCAAATAAACCGTAGTAAACGCAGCATATAAAAGTGTATTACACAGACCTTTTATAGCATGAATTTACGAGTAAAAATAGCATGCACAGAACAAAACATTAGATAGCTGAACAGAACTAACTTGACCTTATTATTCAGAGTCTGAACTCCCCCTTCTGCTTCAGCACAGCCGGACTCGGAGTCACTGGAAGGCAGACGGGCCCGCTTTGTCCTGCCGCGGAGACTTTAGCCGTCGATCAGGGTTTTTGTCTTGCGCTCCATTTTCAAATCAAACTAGTAACTGTCACCGTATACCTAAAGCAAAAGCTTACATACACCTTAACCCGCTAATTTCAAAGTAGGCACTTTGAATGACAAGCGCTGTAGCTGCCAAATAAGAGTATTCTAGCACTGCTTCAGTCAACGAGATCTGTCAGAACAGGGTGAAACTACAGTACAAACAGACCACTGAGATGACTGACAGAGACCACCAGGCATTCAGAGCGGAATGGAGACAGGACAGACAACAAGTTTAAAAACTACACAAACTAGAGATGATTTCTAAATTGTTATTTTTGGTAAGAAAATAAAAAATAACGAGTGGTTTTACTGACGTTTACCGTATATAAATTTATTTCAGTCAAACTCATATTTCTTTGGAATTCGACATTTAACGAGCTTTACCGATTTAATATTAAAGTAGCAAGGCTATGTATAACACATGAAACCACAGGACAGATGTTTTATGGAATTATTTTGTTAGCTACAATCACTTAGGCACCATAGAACAAAAAAGCATAAAAAAATGTAGGTAAAAGATGAATGTTGCCCGTCGCCGATAACTTTAATTGTGAATGCAAACTATCCCAGTCTTGCTGTCTGATACAGTTGTTGAACTACAACAACCACCCTGTGAATGTGAAAATACTGATAGAAAACTTCCATTGTTCATGTGCTCAGAGCTGTATTGTGCTGGAGCTCTGATCCAGTTATACAAGGATTGTTGATAAGCTGTGCACTGTGCTGTGAACATCTGTGTTTGCTTTCTGGAACACTTGAAATAGGCAGGGAACTAAGCTGAAACTAATACATAATTAGAGGGATGTTCTTCATAATGACCGATAAACAAAATCTAGTTAACTGGAGTGTGAAATCATGGGGTTCTTGGTGTCTGTTACTTGGCTTCTATTTGGCCAATAAAAAATAAGAGTAATGTATATTTCAGCGAGAAGATTTTCTGAATGAGTAAGCATTGACAATGTGGCTCTAACTGCTTTTACACTGAGCAATTCTTAATCAGTTTAACACCTGTTTCTCTCCCCTTCAATGTTTTTACAGGCTTGATACCACACTTATTGACTTTACTGACATGAAGTGCCAACGAGGCGACCTCAGCTTCATTTTCAATGGGGATGCCACTCCGTCAGAATCTTTTGTAGTTCTAGATAATGAGCAGAAAGTTTACCAGCGAATCCATCATGAGGTAAGGCCACTGCTGTGTCATCTATAAAATACAGCTTATCAATCGGATTATGAGGGAATGATATATGTAATAAGAATCGTGAACCTTTTACTTGTGTGTGTGTGTGTAAAAGTACCACATTTGAATCCTGGTTTCAATGAAACTCATAATAGAAAATTGGTGACTTCTTCCATAGAAAATGTGTCTCAGTAGGAAGATATTAAAACGTTAAACATGTTCAGTATAGGAGACCCCAAGTGGCTCAGCTGGTAAAAGCACAGCCGTGTGGTGTGCAGGATGAGTCCTACAGTGCAGGTTGGCGTCCTGGCTGTGCAAAGTCTCCGGTCTTTGCTGGGGACTTGAGTGGAAAAAAATATTGGACATTCCAAACTGGGGAAAAAATTGGGGGGTTGGTATTTATTTTGTGTCTAACCTGCATACAAATTGAATACTTTGTATCCCAGGAGTCTGAGATGGAGACGGAGGAGGAGGTGGATATTTTGATGAGCAGCGATATTTATTCAGCAACTCTTTCCACTAAATCCATTACCTTCTCCCGAGCCCAGACTGGCTGGCTTTTCCGAGAAGACAAAACGGTTTGTTTACATTATATCTTGGATGTTTTTACTTTATGTGGACGTGGCGTATAGACAAACAGGAGCTCTCATAGAACCCGTTTTCCAGCTTCACGCCATCTGCAAATTGAACAAATATGTTAATTTTTTTGTCAACGATTCAATTGACAAGTAAAATAAATGTTCACAACTTGTGAAACTTTTTCTCGCAGTGGAGACCACTTCTCAGTAGGTAAAAACAATGACTGCTGCAGTTTAAAGTCTGTCCTTGAGTGATTGTCTTGTCGTCTTAGGGTACGACCAGATAGTCTCCATGCACATTTAGTCCTTAGGCCTCTACCAACTACCTACCGAAGTGTCAATATTGTGATGTGGAACCTAACACCATCTAATGTTACTATCGATCACGACCAACTTTGGCTGGATTTTAGTCAGTAACCTAGAGGTCAAAGGCTGTCACTGTCACTGTCACTTAACCAATCCAGCTGTCACGTTTTCACTTTTCACGTTCTCTTTTATTATATTATTTGCTCTGCACACACTCTTAACTCAGGGGAGACGTTAAGGAGGACAGAGATGTTTAAAACTCCTAGTGGTTTATGTTCGAGCACTGGACGAGCGGTGTGTCCTTAAAACCTTTTTATTTAATCAAGAAAATCACTCAGACTCATTTATTCAAAGTTTTACAAATCAGAGCAACATCAGCGCTCCTTCGTTTTATTAAAATGCCTACTTGGTTTAGTAGTTTGCGCATACTACCAAAACCCGAAAACATGTAACAATAATTAGCAATCCTAAGTTTATTACAAGCTTCAGCATTTAATACTTCAATAACATAATACAATTATATGTATTCAGTGCAGCCCTCAGGCTGGTTAAGCACAAAGCCTACAAGCACCCACTGCTATTTTTTAGCACATTCAATATAACACTCTTAATACTAAAACATTGTTTCAAAACCTCATAGCAATATAACCAATAAATGCGAGATACAATAATACCATTAATATGCTTACCTCCTATTATAAGGAAGAGTAGCGTGAACAAAAGAGAAGGACTGTTCTGTAGAGATCTGCAAAGGATGGACCACATAGCTCTGCCAAGCTTGATTGTGGTGGTCTCAGTGTGATCGGCCCAGGGTTTTTATACAATTTTCGTCCCATTGAAAGCAATGGGAAGCCCCAATTAGATCCAGTCATCAATCTATATTGACAGTCCTTATCTCTTGGCAAACAGTAATCTCTAAAGAATTCAACCAACTCCTCAGACTCAATTAAGGTCATATGCCAACAAATCAACAACATTTAATAAATCAACACTAGCCCATGTTCTCATCCACTCATTCTTGGCCCCCCTCCTTCATCTGAAAAGTTAGGTGAAGCAGAGTTCACAAAATCCCTGCAACCTTGATTCACTACTTAATATGGGTGCATTATAAAAAGGAGTGGTGTTTTAAATATATGCAACACCAATATAAGAAAAGTGGTGTTTTTTGAATATATGCAACACCAATAGTTATATCATAATATAGCAGTTATAGTTATAATGATTATAATTGATTACATGAACTTGGCTTTCAAAAATATATTCCCTCATGTCATCTCACTCTCAAATTAATTTCATTCTTTCCTTACAGGTGTGTGTTTAGCAGGTATTATAGGGAACTTCCATCTTATATCTTTTTAATGTAGAGTTTTCTCCTTATGGAAAACCTAACTATTTTACTGAGCTGTAAAGCTGTAATGTTTTTCTCCTATGGGCCCCTGGTAGCTTGAACTTAATTGACATCCAGATGACCCTGTATGTTTCAGCTATACACATACTGGCTAAAACCAGCTTGCTGGAGACACCTCTTTTCTTGCCAAGTTTAATAGTGATTAATGTTCCCTAGAACTTTCCTTACACCTGTATCTTACGTGCTTGTTCCGCCCGACAACTAACTATCTTAAGTGCTAAGACCATCCGTTCTAACTCCCTATTTTTGCAGTCCGGCCCGATACTATAAGCCTTCTGATAAAAAAATTCCGGCTTCTTCCCACCAAAGAGGCCTTCCAGCAGCTAATATTAATTTCTCCAAGGGCAGGCTGATAGAGAGTTCAAGAAGACAGGTCACATAGAGTTTACTCTCCTAAAACCTATCTCCTGCTTTTATTCTTCATTATTTATTCAATCCTTTTATTTTGCATTTTAAACACAACATCTTTTTATGCTGCGTCTTTTAACTTCAGAGTCAAACTAGTACATTACTTCTTATAGCGTATGGCTGCTAACCTTATTACTTTCTGCTAGCAGCAGTATATCCGCAATATTACAATAGGATTTTATTCAATTTTTCTGCTCTCTAGTTGTGGTGTATCTTCTGACAATGCTTATTTTCTTAAGTTAGAGTCTGCTTTTACTCTAGGTTGTTCTTACTCACCTACTTATTTTAAAACTGAATTACAAGCAGAAACCTACTCAAAGCGAGGTCTTTTAATCCTTTTCTGTTTTTCTCTTTCCCTTAAGAATACTCCTAACTCCTTTTCCCTTTATATTCAGAAGTTATAATTCTTGAATGTAAGCACACAGTAATTCTTTTCATTGAATTAGGACTCCGTTTTTAACTATGCTCATCTTGATAGAAAACAGCTTCAGGTATGCTATCATATTAAGCAAAGTGAATCATATGATCTTATACATAAAAATTGTTCATAGTATTTCATACTAACAATAATTATCACTACCTATGATTATATGTTACCACAGCAATCTATACCATTTAAAACAAGCATATTAACATACATCTATTAGTACAGCATTATTCTGTAGTCAAGCTGAAAAGTCTTAACAGAGATTTCAGCACTAAATTCTGGGAATCGTGCCAATTTTAATAAGAGACTGCTCAAGGCCGGCCAGTGTATCAAGTTGTACCAGATTCTGTTTTTCGGTCTTACAGAGAGAGCACTTTACAGTATTTGTTACAGACTAAAGATTATTCAAACATTACAAATGGTTACAGCACATATCATCTCATTAATACATTTCATTTTTAAATCATCCAGTCCATGTCCAATGTTTCAGCTCGTTCCCAGCAGGACTCCACTTCTGTCTTGGGTTCAGCTCGGGTCGGCTCTGCAAACACCACAATACCTATTTTGCTCTACATTATTAGTGGGCAGACTTAATACAACTGAATCTGAATCAATCGAGGAGCCGTGAACTCTAGCCACTGAAATTCTCCATGCAAAGGAATCCAATTTCTTACTACACATAATAACTGGTTCGGGGTCAGCCGTGACACAGCCCTCGTGTGACCCTGTCAGTGTTTTTTGCTCAGATGTATTTTGTTCAGCATGCAGTGAGTCTGACCTTTCCTTCTCCTTTGTGTTCAGGAAAGAGTGGGGAATTTTTTAGCAGATTTCTACTCTGTGAACGGCTTAGTTCTGGAATCGAGGAAGCGAAGAGAGCACCTCAGCGAAGAAGACATTCTGAGAAACAAGGCCATAATGGAAAGTCTTAGTAAAGGAGGAAACCTTATTGAGCAGACTTTTGAGGTATGATTAAAAAGAATGTGTTTACAAGTATCTCCAGTGCAGTTCTTCACAGGTTTGTAGAGGTGGATGCACAAGAGGCCACACAAAACAGAAGAGAAGTGGGGTTTGATTTAGGGATGTTAAGATTCTGCTTAATTTCCTAAATGCTTAGGATTCATGGGGGAATTTTTGTAACCAATCAAAAAAGCCACCATGACAAGCCCTCCATTAGTGCTGTTACTTTTTTATGATGCACTAATGAGACTGCGTGTGTAAAACACTGTATATAGAAAAGATGATCAATAAATCTTTAAATAAATAACCTTATACTTTACAGTATAAACACTGCCGGTGCTACAGTTGACATGCATATCTTTGACAGTGGTTTATCATTTACGCTTTATAAAGTAGTTTAAGTAATTCATTCTGCTGAAATGGTTTTCATAAATGCAGTGTCTTACTGAAATGTACTTTTCCCATTAGCAATCACAGTGCTATCCAGCTGCTCATAACACAAAGAAAACAGTCACACCCTAGTATAGAAAAACGGATTTGAAAACATTACTGCCCCTTGTAGTTGGCTGTGAAGATGTCGGTTAGTTCACCCTCAGTTATCATATTGAATCGCCGCCAGTTCCCTGGGGCTTTTCTTTAATGCTGGGAAATAACTGGCTATTTATTTAGTATATGTTGCTCGTGTTTTAGCTAATTTGAAACTCAACCAAATTTATATATTTTATTTTCACAATTAGACAAGCATTCATGCAACAAAACAAGATGTACAGATAATTAGTCAATCATATTTTCTCGGTTACTAAATGCTAGAAAATGTCCTCACAAAAAATCGGTATGGCTTTCATTATAAGTGATTTATAGTGGTGAAAGCTAATTAGACCTAAAGCTAAAGTGATCGTACTCTAAAAATAGACTCCTCTGTGTTAACATTCATATAAAAGTTTTTTTCTATAACATTAAACATGAATTGTTCTAAAAAAAAAGAAAAACTGTTTTTAATGTTGTGAATTCTTCAAACATTTATAGTAGATCACTAAAATGTGGAGAGAGTCAGGATATTGTAATGCAGGGCTGATCCTGTGGTAAATTTGACATAGAAATTCCTTCAGTAGCTTATTTGCAAGGATAAATGAATAAAACTGCATTGCAAATAAACCTCCAGAGGCTATAATGTTCACACATGGGTGCTTTTAGAGAATAATAAGCAATATCGATCTCAGCTGTGTTGGGATCTTCATCAAACTCTCATAGATATGGCACTGATTCAGCAGAGGAGCTGGGTGATTTTCCCTAGCTAGCTTATTTAATTTAAATGAACTATGAAAATACCGTGATTCAGTATACAGTGTACTGTATGCAGCAGAAGAGAATCAGATGTAATGATGACTTTTAGTCCATTAAAAATACTGTTCATGCAGTTATTTAAAATGCCCTTTAGAATAACCTAGTGTTTAAGGCCGTCTTTGCTGTATCTTCAGTACCACTCGTCCATTTGTGAAGACATTGGCATTCTTTAGCACAAGTGTTGGGGATTTAGCTCACGGTAATCGACTTTTGCATGAATTCTGGATTGGTTGAGCTACTGAAGGGATATAATTTGGGCAACTCTTGCCTACATCTTTAGAAGAGGATCGTTACTAACAGAACTTGCCTGTTTTGGGTTATAACTTTTATCAGACATGTAGAATTAGCAGTAGTAGTACCATGAAGGATTTTATTTGAAATAGCTAATACATAGACTGTTGCTTCACACATATACATTCCTCTAAAATGTGAGTGAAATAGTATTTTGGGCAAAAATAAACAATGAATATCCACAAGCTACAACCTGTGTTCATTGTAAAATAAGAAGAAATCTACAGAGGCAACAGAATGCATTTAAGTCTTTGCATGGGCTTGGACCCTTAGTGATTCTGAAGTATGACTTGTAAAGATAATATTGGAGCATATTATTTAATGAAATGTGTCTGTTGCCCACACACATCCTGGGAGACGACATGGCTGAAAGGAAGCTTAATCATGTATTGTACAGGATATGAATATGTAGGATAAAGCAAAGTAATTTCCAAATAACAGTACAGTTCAGAAAAGTTTACTTTTAATTTCCCTATTTCAAATAAATGTCTTATTTTGTTGGAAACCAAGTACAGGCACTTTTATACATAGTAGGCCTCTTATCTGTGCTAACACGAACATTGTGCTGATTAGGTAAGCATTATTTTGTCATCTTAATTTAAGTTTACCAAACAAACACTGTAGTATTTTCTGTGTTATGTAATGCTGTATTCTCAGCATGGGGTGATTTTTTTTAGCACATTTTGTATCCTGCTGTTGGCTTTCATTGCTAAAATGAAATGCACTGTTGGCAGCTCCATCCACTAGACCCAGGCCATCCTCTGCAGTGTCAGACTCTGCTGATGCAATTATGTGGCTGTAAATTCTATGCCAGTAAGTGCTGCCTTCCAAGTATGATCTTGTAAGTCAGAAATGAAATAACATACTTAGAAATGACTTGCGGTATGTCCAAAATGGACAGTATACAAAACCTATTTTCAAGTTTTACTTCATTGTTTAATAACTCATTTTTAAAAGAGAAGACCACATTACATTGTTTACAACCTTTAAATATATCATTTAATATGTAAACTGGGTATTGAGAGGAACGGTAGTTCCTCACGCCAAGTTATCAGCGAAGCACAAGAACTGCCAGACTATACAGCAAGGATAGTTTATGTGTTTTTAGGGTATTGGCGCAGCAAAAGTAAATCTGCCAAAAGCACCATTTCACTTTTAATTGGTAATTCCCAATACTGTTAGGTGAAATGTAGAAAGAAAAAGTCAGTTGCTGTCAAATAGTAAGAGAAATAAGTCGCCAAAGGTAAAAATGTCCTCCTTTTTCTCCCAACATATGTTTTTTGCAGACCCCACGCACTTTTATCCACGCATATGTATATTACAGGACATCCAAGTTCAAATTTTGATAACTTGGTGTTTTTTCACATTACCAGTGTGTTTTTGTTTCAGATTCACAATACAATACCAGCATAGAAATACATGCCTTTTAAATGAAGTACGGGGTCTCTGCTATGTAGAAACTGAGTAGCTGTTTAAGTAGTATTTTGTTTTTTTAGTCATGCCTTTATGGAGATTGCTGCACATTGGTTCTTGTGGGGGATCAGGCTTGCAGGGTTGCAGGGTTGCAAATGACATACAAGACAGTTTGAAGATTGCACATCACAAGGGAGTTCATGGAATAATGATTGAGTTTATAGTGCATGTGGGATTGCTTATTCAACCAGGCGCACTTCCAGTACATTTCTAACATTCCCTGTAATGTTTAGCTTATCATCTGTGAGGAATCTGTCTGAAGCACAGATCAGTAGAACGTTTAGTTTATTTTGCTTGGAAACGCATCAGAAAAATGGCTGAATGGGTGAAGTTTCTGTTACAGTTCCACCACAGTATATACGCAAAATGTAAACTGGAGTACAATTTACATCAGATAAGTCTGTTGAAAAAGCAGATCACTTTGACTTACAGTACCCCCTTATGTAAATCTAATAGTATAATTGTGACAAATGGATAGATGCAGAGGCTCTTCCATATAGCTCCAGATTATGATACTTTCATTCATGCAGCATGGTATAGAATGTTGTCATTGTGTATGTGGCTCACTAGATACAAGTTAAATGATAATTGTTCTACCCAATGACAGTTAGAAGGCTACATATGAAATACTGAAAAGGCTGAGAACCCCTTTTCTAATAAATCTTTATTGGCATATTTGTTACATAAAGTATGTGGTGCAATGGAATTTGGTAATAAAGCTGTGCCAAAACGCTGTGGATTATTACCTTGCTTTGTTTTAATAGCACATAGCACTAGGTGCCCCCTAGTGTTCAAAATTGTACAAACACTTTTTTGCTTCATTTACTTTTTTTTTTAAGGACGCTATTATTGAAAAGTTGCTGATTTTAAGCCTTTTATAGACTTGCAACTACCTACATATTTTACAAATAACTAGTTTAGGCAACAGAGAGGATAATGGAAGATTATTAGAGATGCATAGTATAGTTCTGAAAACTAAAGTAAAAGTAGCAAAAATCATTCAACCTTGTTCATTTCAAAACTACTTTCATTGAAGCACACTGAGCTATGGTTTGCTTTATGTCTTGCAGCCTGTCCGACGACAGTCCCTCAATCAACCTACTCCAAACACTATCTCCTGGGAGGAGTACATCTCTGCTGAAAACGGAAAGTAAGTGGCTTTTCTGTTTTTACTTTTTTAGAACCTGCTTAGATTTATTAGATTGCTCAGCAGGTTGGAAACAAATATAACAATGTACTGAAAATACCAGGTTTATAATATTGTTTAATGAGTCTTCTGCAATAGCAGTAACACAAAAATAAAAATAAAGGTGCTAAAATAACGTTGTAGCTAGTTTCTATAGCACAACATCATGTATTATAATTAGGGCTTCTGTTTTTCATTTTTTCAGTGCTTATTTCTAGCTATTTTCGAGTTTTATCTAAATCGGGTTTTTTCGGGGCTTTCCCTTTTTATATACTGCATGAAATTATTGTTTTCAGTTACTTTACAATTTTTTTCTGTCAATGTATATAGTAGTAACTCGACAGTACTTGCACACTGAAGTTGTACCTTCTTTCCTTTGATGTCTTCCACAACGGAATCCTTATGGTCACGGGTACATTCTTAAGGGGTTTTTGTGTGTAGGCATGTTTTTACAGTTTGCCACAGTTTGCCATTCTGTTTTAAATCCTTCGTAAGTGGAGTATCCAATAGAAATGTAGGAATGTGCTGCCACTCAGTAGTTGGAGTGGGTTTAAAGTATTAACAACGAATCCTTTTTTTTTTTATATATATATAAAAGGTAAAGGGGTGGTCCACGTGAAATTGAGTAACCATTTTTTCCACTGTTTTCTGGTGTTTATTGGCTATAAACTGATTTCATTTTTTTTTTATCGGGGTATTTTATCGGTTAAAGCCAAAAATCAGAAGCCCTAATTATAATGTTTGAATCTACTGGTAAACTATTACATGGTGATAATTAATACAAAGGGAAGCAATACAAAACAATGGTACTAGAACGATGGGTTTTCTAGGACATGTTGCAGATGAGCTAAAAGGATGTGACTGTTAATCAGTCTACCTGAAATAAAACAGTTAAACTTCAACAGACAGGAGAAAAAAAACAAGCACAAAGTGTCGCCTTCTGCTTGGTGTTATGACTTGTGTTCTTTACACATATAAAACCATAGATATTAAAAGCTATTGGGGCTTGATATTTATTGGAAAGTAGCATCAATTCATTAGCATAGAGAAGTTTCGCCTGGTAAATAAATAGTGTTTAAACATGGCAGAGTTTACATTTTCCAGGTGTGCCCAGAAATGGAAATGTTATTTATATTTTGTACCCTTTTCTGTAGAGCCCCTCATCTTGGCAGAGAACTGGTTTGTAAAGAGAGCAAGAAGAATTTTAAAGCAACTGTAGCAACGAGTCAAGATTTCCCTCTGAGCATTGAATCGTAAGTGAGAAGGATTTCTTGGGGAGCTGCTTCATTTGTCTTTTTTTGCCTTCTGAATATCATATGAGCAGTCCATTCACTAGATACTAAACCTTCAGTGTGCTTGTTCTTGTGATATTGGCTAGCTTATGATATTTAAGCTCAAGAATGGATGTTGTTGACATTGCCCAGCTAACTGTATTCGTTCGAATGGTGTTCAAGGATGGCAGTTTCAAAGAAGAAATGTTAAAAATAATTCCACTGAAAGGGAAGACTCGCGGAGAAGACATTTTCCAACAGTTCAAGAGCTACGTAGAAGAAATGGATGTGTGAAAGTGGCTGAGCTGGCTGCATAGTACTCATACTGTTTCTAGAGTGTCCACCAGGTCACGCTGTTTCCCTCACTACCCTTCTGTGTGCGTTATTATTTTACGCTCTGAATATGGGTGTGGTACAAGCCTCACGGTGAAATCTGTTGTTGTGGCTCAGGTCTTAGTCTGAAATTTAAAAATGGCTCATGCCCAAGAAAAGGTTGGACACACGTGGGCTACCTAGTCATGTTGTTGAGGCAGAATCACTTGGATCCTCTAAGACCCAACTTGTTCTGAGATCAATCAGCTATTATGAAATGGATGCGTTTAGATGGTCTGAATGGCCTCCTCTTGTTTGTAATTTTTCTTATGCTATTATGATGCTAATTTATTTGACTGTTCTGTTTTTTTCTCTGTAGGCTACTAAATGTTTTAGAGGTTATTGCACCTTTTAAGCATTTTAACAAACTCAGAGAATTTGTCCAAATGAAACTCCCACCAGGATTCCCAGTAAAACTTGGTAAGATGTGTTTTTTTCTGTTTTTATAGGATATATATGCACATATTATAATGTATAGTCAGCACACCAGATAAGCCGCCAGTGTTTTAAGCATAGACAAAAATATGAATGGTCAATTGTTAATATACTGCAAGCGGTAGCTGGAGAATCACAGGATAGCACTCCTATTCTGTGTTTGGAGTCGGGTGGCTTTATAAAAATATTGCTATAGCAAGGCAATCAATAAGTAATACAATATTATCGTTTCTTTTATTTGCATTCCTGCAACAGTTAAAAAAAAAAAAAAAAAAAAAAATGTAGGGAGCGTGTCTATCGGCTTGGAAAGGGAGAGCACAAGAGACTGTAACAGCGTAGTACTAGTGGGAGGAGACTCGGTGAACACAGCAGCTAACTAAATAGAGAGTAGCAACTTCTCAGACTATATAATCAAGGCAGGAAGAAATGACATTGTTGGATGTTTTTCAGACGGAAAATAGGGAAAGGGAGGTTTGTATTGTAAGCTTTTGTAATGTAGTTCAAAGTAACAATACAGTCCAAATATAAGGCTGTAGTTAATACATACCCCATAAGTTAACATTAAAGTATATAATGTATTTATTGGAAGTACTTGTGAGGTAATGTTGCATTTTACTCACCCAAAATACATTTTACGCAGTGTCTAAATTGACCCAAAACCTTAGCTGGATGATGGCAATTACATCACATTGAGACTATCTAGACTATTTCTTCCTTTTGGTTTGCCTATGTTATAAAAATATAGTATAGGGTGCTACTAGATACAAGACGATTTTTACTCCACTTGAGATTGAGACAGCCATAAATCTCTAGCTATCGGCTTGTATTGTAGAACACTGTATGTAGTGGCATGTTTGATTATGATGTATATTAATCTTGGGCATTTGTTTTCTAGATATCCCTGTGTTTCCTACCATAACAGCCACTGTGACATTTCAGGAGTTCCGTTATGACGAGTTTGAAGACTCCATCTTCACTATTCCCAGTGACTTTAAGGAGGACCCTAGTCGGTTCCCTGATCTTTAACCTGAATGCCTCTTTTGTGATTGGACACTTAATACCTTGTGTAGGACCGTACATTGTAACATTTCAGATTGACTGCCCTTTCTAGTGGCAAAGCATATTGGGAGCTTCCAGGTGCTTCAATGTATCTTAACTACATGGATGTAAAAACAGTATTCCTTGTAAGCCCTTATGGACCATACTAAAAACAAAAGGGGCACTGGGTGCTGTTGTTCATCCATTTTTATCCTTTAACTTAGATGTTAAACACAATGGAATATGTTCACGTGGAACATCTGTAAAAATGGAATGTCTTAATTAATACTACATACAGTCAAGTAATCCTAAACGCCTCACTGACAGTGACGGTGTCCTTATAAATATTAGTTTAAGCCTTGTTTTCAAATGAGTTTGTATACTATGTAACAAAATGGTAGCAGGAATGTACATTTTAAGGTAAAAATGCATTTTGCTAGATGATTGAATAAAAATCCTCAACTATTTAAAATGTAAATTACATTTTTAAAGGTTGTAAAAACTATTTGTGTAAATACCTCTATTTTTGGTTTGGTTCTTTGTTACCACAATCTCTCTAATCTCTGTTTATGTTTTACATGCATTGTGTAATAATGGTATTGCTGAAGAAAGAAAGAGATTGATATGTAAGGGAGGTTTTTATTACAAGCCTTAGCGTGACTGCTTCCAAACAGTGTTTAGTGCTACAGGAAACGTGTACATACCAATCCTTTCTTTTGGATGTTTCACTGCTGTTAACAAAAAGTGGGTAACAAGTTGTATAATGAATGTTGTGCAACCCTTTCACTTTGTGAAATAACCCCCTCAAGTGTTTGAAAAATGGCACAGAATGTGACAACCTCTGATGTATTTGGAACCCCCAGTCACTAAATAATCACTACAAATGTGTACAGTAATAAAGTTGTAATATACCTCACAAGTTTCCAAGTTTTAAAGGGATTTGTTGTTTTTAAAACAATGTATTTCTTTGCACCCTTAACTAAAATCTATTTTGAGGGACACCTATAAGCTTGCATAACTTCCATAAAACAGTATTTAAAAATGTCCTTTTTATTTAGGTTGAAGAATTGGAAGAGAAAAGTCAATAGGCCTTTTTCCATCCAACTTTTAAGCTTGGTAAAACTTATGCGAATAAGAAAATATATGCGACAAACGCTATGGAAAACGATTTAAGTCGACTTTTAATACTTTTTTACTCGCATGACACATGTACTGTGATTCTTTAAATGTATTTTTTGTTTTTTACGACTAAGTCGCCCTGGGTAAGGGCGTCTGCTAAGAAGTAAATAATAATAATAATAATAATAATAATAATAACAAGCTCTCTCGCTAGAGGTGGTTTATTTTTTTACTTGCAGCAACACTTTATTCGACACTTGCATGGAAAACCATAACAAGCGTATTTCTGGTCCTAGCGCCCTCCTTCGCCATTCCAGTGATGTCAAATTGTTTAATGTGCTCTGATGATGAAAACAAGTTAGCAGACGTGGAGCAAATAAGAAACACAATTAATTTTACTATTACTGAACAAATATGATAATGTCTCTGCACTTGATTTGTTTACGTTTTAAGTTCAAAGTTTCTACCCATTCATTTCAATTAAAAAAAAATCAATCTATTAAAATTATAAGTTAATTCAAATCATGTGATGAATACTATCCATATATGGACTGTATTGGGGGTTTCTCCAAATACATATCAATCAGAAGTATTAGTAATTATTATTATTTTTATTGTGTCACTGCCAAAAATGCGCTGATTTGCCTGACAGTCACACAAGCAAATCTTATTGAATGTGTCACCTTTTGCTAAAGATATTAATTTAAAATAAATTACTCAGTAACCCAACCCCCCCCCCCCCCCCCCGGACTGCAATTTGTAAATGAGAGAACTATCAGCATTATTTCTTATATATATAATAATTTATTTGTTGGTTTTGTGAACTGCATATGTGGAACAGGGCCAAGGTTCATTGAAGATCTTAACTCGGTAGAATATACTCGCTAGATTAGCGAGCGAGTAGAAAAAAATGTATGGAAAATCAACTAGCGAGTATATTTCTTGCGAATAACCTGAAAAAGTAGAGACATGCAAATTAGGCTATGACATCATGAAACGTCACCAGGAATTCTCTTTGACTCGCTAGAATTGCAGTGGATGGAAAACCATTTTTTAGCCCTTATGTCGCTACAATTTTTGTAGCAATTTTACCGAGTAACTTATAAACTCGCTCGATAAATGGATGGAAAGCGCACTAATGAGGCATTAATGGTAGGGTATAGCATTCACTAAAAAGTAATCCCCCCCCCCCATGATACAAGCCCCTTCTTTTTTACTAATCACATTGTCATCAGTCCCAAACAGCTGAAGTAACAAAAAAAAGTAATTACCCCACCACAGATGGTAATATTTTACACTAAAAATACAATGGAAACTCCTCCCAACTTTTTCCTTCATGCTGCTTGAGAACACAGACCAGCTTTTGTGTCAACCCCCACCCTCCTGTAGTTACAAACCTGAGACAGTTGTTCTTTATACTGCAGTACATGTCTCACATTAACATGCTGGTTATAAACCTGTATTTATTTGCAGTAGCATAGAACTTGTGTGTACTACAAAAACATGAATTGTGGTTTGATTGTGCTTACTGTAACAACTAACTGTAAGCAGTTTGTAAAATCAACCAGTGATGTAGAATTATACATATCTATCAAAAAAATATATATATATGTATATATATGTGTATGTATACATGTATTTATATGTAGTGTTAGGCAAAAAAGTCAAAAGGTTATTTCGTAGCAGTTTTATTATCAAAGATATTCCCTTGTAAAACACTTCATAAACTGTACATGAACAGAGAAGACTATAACCCACAACAAATTTTGAACCGGTATGAGGGTGGAAAGAAAAGTAAGAGCTCCACAAGACTGAGCACACATCAGATCATCTGTGCATATTCCAAATACAACGTGAACAATGGGCAACAAGATCAAGAACTTGTACATTAACAGAGTATCACAAAATACATCAAGTAGAGCTTTATTTAAAGAAATTTTAAATCAGGGCAGTTAATGACAACCAGTTCTTAAAACTATTGTCACAAGGCTCAGAATTTAATAACTGGACGTGTCATTTTCAAGCAAAGTTAAATGGTTATATGTATTTACATAATGGAAACAGATTGCATACCCACCAGTGTAATATCTGTGCATTACTTGTTTATTTTGAAACTGCATTTTGTTACATAAGCAAAAGATGATAATTTCACACGTGTAAAGAAACACTTCGAAAAATATAACTGATAGCATTACCTATCTGTATACTAGCTCTAGAAGCACAGAAATAGAAAAAACAAAAAGCACGACAGTTTTATGGATGCTGTTTCACTCCTGGTATATCTGTTTCACTCCTTATAAAGAGCATATATAACTAATTGAATAGAAGAAATAACTGTGACTCCCCGTTAGTCAAAATCAGTAATGAAAAGACCCTGATATTACAGTATTTTAGTATTGAAATGGACATAATTCACAACCACCATGCACACAGGGCATTCCATCTATTGTAAATGAAACCAACTGGTTTAGTCTTCAAGATTTATGATGTAATGTTTCCAATAGATGGTCCCCCCCCCCCCCCCCAAAACTGTACATTTAAGACTGCAGTTCTCCAGCCAACACTCTAGAGGCACCAAGTATATTCTTCTTGTTGCCATTTGAAAAAAAGAAACAAAAAAGCTAAAGGAATGGTACTGATGCATGTCTGCTAATGTGCTATAAGCACTGCTAAACACATGGCAGGAAACTTGGATGCATTCAGTCACTCATGTCCATGTCTTCTTCATGATGATCATCACCATTCACTTTGGATTCTCTTACTGTGTCCCCCATTCCTTTATCAACTGAAGATTCCTTTGCCTTAGGAGAAGCAGAGTCTGAACCTTTGTCCTCTTTTTTGTCTTTTTCACTGTCATACCCCTGCTCCTCTTCATCATAATCTCTTGTCACCTGATGGATGAGAGCAATACTTAGTTTACCAACAATGAAAAAAACTACATATTATATATATTTTTTTTAAAAACAGACAATTGGTAAAAGTTAAGTCTAGCAGTCTAAATAAGAAACGCATTATTTTTGCACTCAATTTTTTTACTAACCAAACCAAAATACTTTTGGGGGATGTGATCCCCCATATTAGGCCTAAGGCTGAGGCAATGCATCAATTTAATCTTCTAAAGTAATCTTATTTTCTAAAGTAAGACAGCAAGAAAGTAAAGAAAGTAATGTTTGGGAGACTCTGGTAACACAACTAATTTGTCTGCCCATTTAATGAGATTAAACTTCAAACAAAATCTGCATTTACTCATTTGAACTAAGAGTAAATATTAAGAACATCCAAGATAGTTCCAAAAGTTGTATCTTTGGTCAGACGTATTAAGCATCCCGGCAACGTCAGTCCCTAGAAAGCAGGTATTCAGTAATGCTGGGCACTCATTAAAACGTAAGCCATGGACAACACTCTTGTTACTAAACTGTACTTTTTAAAAACTTTTTTTTTTTTCCTCTTGATTGGTTGTTACTGATTTAAGGATTTAAACAACCTTTTTGGGGGATTTGGCTTTGACCCCCCAACTGGTACAAATCAACACGAAAAAGGCAAGAAAAAAATAATCTGATGTAATCAATTTAATATGCATAATAGTTTTTAAAGCGCTACTAGCAATACTACACAGTAATCCACAGCTCCACATGTACTACTGCGGTTTTTTTTTTACCCCTTCATAACATCGATTAAATTGATGCATCTGCTTTTTTGGAGAATTATATAAAAGTCATTACGGGAAAATGAGGCATTGTCCCAGCCTTATTAGGCTGGTTCTGTGCTGCAGAATGCTGACATTTGTAATCAATATTTCTGCAGACCACAAATAAAATTGTACAAAAAAATCAAAAACCCGTCATACCTCATTCTGTTCTCCCTTAGCCATCTGTGCCTGCAACAGTCCCAGTTTAGAGCGCTGTGTTAATTAAACAATTATAAATTAACCTCCATCAATTAGCTAACTGGTCTGCAGAAATAATTCTCAATTTACCAATTATAAAATATAGTTCTCTATACCCTCTTAGATCAAAGAGAAACCATTTCAGTTAGATGTTCCTAATCTGTAAAAAACTGACATCAAGCACTTTGTTGGCCATATCTAAGTTTTACAACCAAGTATTTCAATATTAAAGTCATTAGAGTAGAAAGGGGAAATGCAATATCGTGTATCACTTGTCTATGCATTACAATTGTTAATTACTACACATCTATTTATTTCATCTGTGCTTTCTTCATTTTAAAAGTAATTTGTAAAAACACTTAAATCACCCATGATCCCAAAGAAGCTAGTTACATACCTTTACATCTCCCTTCTCACCATCCGATTTTCTCTCCCGTTCTTTTTCCTTGTCCTTGCTTTTCTTCTTTTTGCTGGTTGATCTTTCCCTTTCATCTCTGCTTCTATCTCGGTCCTTCTCTCTTTCTCTACCTCTGTCTCGCTCTCTCTCCTTGTCCTTCTTCTTTTCCTTCTTGTGCCTGAAGAAAAGTGGTATTGTTAGCCAAGGTCATGCTATGTCTATTACTTAAGGGCAATTAAGTGTTCTGTTACCTCATCAGATTTTCCCCTTTTAAAAAGTGATACATTTAAAATGTACACATTTGTTGAAGCAGTACAAGTATGCATTTTTGCTGTTCCTACATGTGCACATCAGGCATATTTTAGATTACAAAAATACAAACACTGGTATGCCGTACATTATGATATTCCGGATAACGTATGTCCACCAATAACATCTAATTAAGTGCAACGTTAGATCACTGAATTGCATGATCCAAAGACCCCAAAAAAAAAAAAAAAAAAAAAAAGCTGTTATACTGACACCAAAGACAGGACGAAAATATTGTACAGATATATTTTTTTACATAATGTAATGTGTACAGAGAACACTTATTTCAGCTCAATGATTTATACATTTAAAATAAAAGGAGCACTGTTTTTTTTTTTTTTAAACCAGACACCTATTTCAGACAACCTGCCTGACTCGTGACATGTCCGGTTTAGTAAGGGACTAATGTATAAACAGATAACCCAGTGATCAGTATAGTGTGTGAACAATTGCATATGTCAAAACAGTTCTCATAATGTTACATTTGTTTTTTCTGCTTGATTTGGCAATTTTATATATTCAAATGAACAAGTATACAAATTGGAAAAAAGGGTGATTTAATTGTTGCAACCAATTTGTTAACAAAATATGAATAGCCAGGTAGATTTCTAAGGCCTAGAGAACAGTACCAACCTTCTAGGGGAAGGTGATTTGGACATCTTTCTTTTGGGTGACTTTTTAGGAGGAGATCGAGTTACACTGCGACTTCTTCTACGCCTTCTGTCCCTGCACAGAATACAAATGTTACTTTTCCTTTCAAAACACTTGGTGAAAACAGGACAGAAAACTAAATGTTACAAATTCTTCAATATTTATACCTGCTAGGACTTCGCGATCTTCTAGTAGTACTGTAGCTCTTTGGTGGAGTTTTAGAGCGTTTCTTTTCTTTTTCTTCTTTCTTTCTATCCCTGCATTGGCGCAAGATCAGAAATGTGATTGATCAGGTAACATACAATGCTATATAAACAAAACAAATACACACACCACTTATCCTTCATGTGCTATGCAGATATACAAGATACACACAATTTACCATGTTCATTCTGAAAACTGTATTCATTCAGTCTCTTCGCACAACATGTAATTTTAGCATATTTTAAAATGAAATCATTATTGATGTGCCTTTAACAAATGCTGTGTTCATTTTAGCACATCATTAGTCCTTTACAGTCTCTTAATGAAGAGTGTTTGTTTCCCTTTTTGCAGTCCTTTTAGTGCGGAAATGTATTGAAAGCGTTCATGTTCCTGACACCGGGCCCGAGCCTGTTTTTCACTTCACAATGCATGTACTCAGTTAACTGTATGAATCACCGCTATAGAGCACAACAGGAATATACACTTAACACGACACTTAAAACAAGGTACATTTAATGATACAGCATTGGTAACGGATTATGGAATTGAATACACTTAAGTGGGATATACAGTTAAACTATATACACCTGTGGGGTAGACTGTATTAGTCAAATCTACCTACGGTCACTTAAATGCTTGTTATATACCTGGATTTGCTTCTTGAACGCCTACTCCTATCTCTAGAATGCGATCTCCGTCGCCTAGGACTTTTAGATCGCCTTCTGCTTCTTGATTTGGATTGTGACCTTCGTCTGGATCTGCTCTTTGAACGTCTAAAACAAAAATAATAAAAGTTACATCACACCTTAATAAGCAGTTCTCAAGATACATGAAATACTGACGTGCAACATATTTATGTATATACAGCATAGCCCCAGCACTGGGGCATGCATTTAGCCATTTCAGATAGAGCAAAAGTTGCTTGCTTTTGTGCAAAAGTCAAATATGTCAGTGTTTTACAATACAAGATTGCATTTATTTTAATTCAAATTTTGTTTAGAACACAAACCTGTTTACACTGTTGGGGCTATAAATGTGCAAAACAGGCTCTTTAATTAGCCCTTGACAATCATACCTATGTCTGGAGCGGGAACGGGATCTTCGCCTTCTAGATCGGGATCGGGATCTTGAATGTTTTCGTTTGTCGTCTTTCTTATCTAAAACAGTTATTTGTTATTCTTATGATTCTCAGAATATGCTTACAATACAACAAATTAGCTAAAAAAAAAAAGTACAACACAGAAAAAAATTCTATTTTCTGCCACACAATTGTTTATTTTTCAATATGTATTTAATTTACAGCACACTTAATTCACAAAAAACAATGTATATATAAGTCTATGAACAAGCAAATACTGATACGGATGCAGGTTATTAAATACACACTTACTTCCTGGCTCAATAGCAGCTGAAATCAAGGACTGCGCTTCTCTGACTCTCTTCATAGCTTCCTCTATTTCTTTACTTGAGGCATCCGATTTCATTGCTGGGTTCACTAGTCCTGCTGTCACGTGATTCAACCTGCAGTACAAGTTTTTAAAAAGTCAGCACCTCTTGCTTGTAGAATAATATTGTAAAAAAAAAAAAAAAGGTAATCGCTTGTTAAACTAAATTAAATAAGTCCAACACTTCTCAATTAATTCATAACAGTGCAGGGGTTTTCAAGGGGGGGGGGGGGGGTAAGGGTCATAGGGGGTACGAAGGATGGATGTACAAATAAAAATGAAAGTAAAAGAAAATAATGATCCTGAATTTATGCTGGCTTTAATAAAAAAAAATTCATTCTTAGTTATAGTTTTATCCAGGTTAATGTTTTTGAAATTGTAAACATTTTAAATGGCACACAATTATGCTGAAATGGGAAGTAAATGGTAAAGTGATACACATTTACAATGCAGACTATTTTGTATTATTCATAATAACTTTGCCGAATATAGCGAATACCAGTGTTTCCAAAGAGGTTCCTAAATACTGTTAATTATGTGCATCCAAAGACATGCAATTAAGTTTTAATAATTAAACCTCCTGTTTGGTATTCTGTCCTAAACTAGCAGTTTGTGAGTCCCAAACTGTTGTGAAAAATATTATTAAATAAACGGGGGCAAAAAGAAATGTGTTATTGCAACTGTGGTACCATTCAGAGAGCGAAAATTAAAGGGTACTTTAGCTAAAACCTCCCGACAGACAGTTTCTAAAAAAAAGTTGAAAACCTGATAGTGGAAGGAATAAAGCATTGAAATAAAAATAAATTTGCTTACTTTGGGTCCACACTGCTCATGAGCTTCAAAAGCTGATCTGCTGCCAGAGACTAGCAAAACAAACATTGAAGTTATGTACCACCCAGAAAATGCATATCGAGCATAATGCTATGAACATTTTACTCATTAAAATGTACTCCTTGTGTGCTACTTCGCACCATATACTGTGCAAGATCACTTAGTGTACTTTTAGACTATAATTAAAAAACACCCAATAATCAATATTAAACAAAGGGCCACATAAGGTTCACATCAAAATGCATATTGTACCATGTCTTGTGAAAGCAAAATTAAACTGTTACTGCTACAAAACAGACAACCAAAGAAACGTCTAAAGACTCAAAAGTGTGCCTACGTTTTTTTGGTATTGATCTTGTAACATTAACAGGTCACCCCCCCCCCACCCACCAAAAAAAAAATGCCAATTGCTTTATAGTATAAAAACCTTGATGAATCTGCTGAACAAGCATGAATGCATCTCATACCGACTTCAAGAGTAGTCCTTACCTGAGAATTTAAACCTGCTCCTTGCAACCCATACGCAGCAAGGCCTTGGTCAAGTGTGGGACCCCCCAGAGCTGACAAAGGAACGCCTCCAATCTGATTACAATAAAATACAAATTATTGCTGAGGTCTTCTAAATAAACCACATTTACCCCAAGATCCTAGTAAGGCAACAACAATCTTAAATACCGATGCCATTGGATTTGGTGTAGGCAGAAGTCCTCCCCCTGGAAGCAGCCCTGCAACAGCATTTGCTGGCGCCAACAAAGACAAAGCTTTCGCCTCATCAGGAATTACTCCTGCAGAAAAACAAACAAGCATTAAAATGTACTCATATCACAAAATACACAAATACACCTAGAAAAAGAAGAATCGTTCAATTCTGCTCCTTAGTTTTTGAAACTATTCTTACTCTTCGAACTATAAAATAGTAATGTTATCCTTAATATTGTACTTCCAGAGTTGTGCAAGTTGAAAAGTTTCCCTGATTCTATGTATTATTGCTGGAAATGAATAGAAAAATAAATATCACAATACAAACTACTGTTGGTTAACACTGCCAAGATTTTATCACCTGTACTTGATTTTTTAGTCATGAACCAAACGTAAGCAAGCACAGTCGGTTCTCCAGTGGGGTGTGCTCTCAAGTTTCAAAAGATGTTTTATGAACAAGCGACTCGTGTCAGCTGCTTCGCTATAAAGCACACAGAAAAATCAAGATACACAAAACAAAAGAGTTTATGATTTTTGGGGTCAACAGCATGGTACAGTTCATTATGAATTGTATACACTTACCATAAACAGGTAAAATACATTTAACATTAACAGACTGAAATTTAAAGATTCTTTCCTGGGCTTTTGCTGGTTACTTATGGATAAGTAGGCTATGTTGTGCCAGACTGTCAACGTGGATCTCTCAAAACACAGAAGCGTGGTCTTTTTTTTCCTTACCTGGTGCAATAACATACAAGCTAAAGGGAACGTTATGCCAGTTGAGTGCAAACTGATTCCGAATGGGCACAGAAACAAAGAAAAGAAAAATGTATTGCCAACAGCATCAACAGGCCTCTGATCCTCCATTCTTGTTGCCCCATACAAGAGCACAGAAAACTGGATGCCCTCAAATAGAAAGGTTTACTGCCAGCAAAAGCCCCCTCATTAGCATGTAATTTGCATGCCCAAGATTCCCCCAAAAAAACAAAAATCTGTGAAATTCTATCCCATAGCGGTTTACAAAATCAGTAATCATCTTACTGTCTACCATCTTAGAAAAAACATACAACATATAAAGGGCACTTGAGAAACTGGATTAGCTGCAGAAGACAAAACTGTTGGGTGGTATTTTCAGCAGGGCCTGGTAAATAGGTCTGGCTGAACCAGGAAAAAGAACTGTAAAACACAACAACAAAAAAAGAAAAACCACTGTTAAAAAAAGGTATTGGACCCTTCTTTCTACAATAGTTGGAGTGGATTTCATCAAAACATTGTACAGTATAGTACTGTAATTTACTTGTTGTGTCCCATTCCCTGTCAACATAGTGTATTTGGTTTGATCGTGTATGCTCTATTGAGAGAAAAAGTGATATTGGCAAGGACTTACACATCAATGTGCGATTTCAACTACAATGGATGACTATGAAAGCCCAGAGCCAATAAAATTATTAATCATGTGCCAACACCATATTTAAAATGTAATGCTGACAGGTGAAAATGTAGGTTTACTAAAGTGAACAAAAAATAGCAAAATTAACTAAACTACAAATCTAGGCCCTAATAAATCTCAACACATGCACACTGCTATGCATGTTAGCCCAAACATCTTCATTCTAACAATTATTTTAATGGCACCGCTACAATTCCTACAATTCCTCTCTGATTATAAGCCCTAAAACACAAAAAAAACAAGAGAGAAGAGTTATTAAGTGTTTATACACCGGGAAAACACAGGGGGGCTCGAATGCTTGCTGGCCTTTTGTAAATGTCTACAATCCCCTGTTCGCTGCAGAGGACCCACAGTTTCAGTCATCAAGGAGGGGGCTCTGCAATTGCCTTCTCCACTACAAAAATCACACACACAAATAACAGAGAGAAAAGTTTAATAATGATATTCTAAATGGGAAAAGCATGGTTACAGATTAAATTTACTCGCTTACTATATCATGTTCTTCCAAGCAAGCCCAGCTTCTATCAGTCCTTGGTATACTGTATGTTATTCTCACCACAACTCAGAAAATGTGCACATTTAAAACATTTCACATTTTTGGAATGCAAAAACATAAATATGATGCACTGTCTGGTGCTTTAACAAGCATGGGTGACATGCAATATGTTCAAAGCCAAAAACAAGTGGTATATCTTCTGTACAACACAACGACTCCTAAGTCACGCCAGTTGATTTACTGAAAAACAATGTTTGCAACAGTGTCTAAACAGTTACAGAAGTCTATATTCTACAGTATGCCAAGGGTCTGCATTAGATTTTCATTAATTTAACTTTTCTTTAATGTCAAACTTACAGGGGGATATCAGACAAACACACAATATAAAATTTTAAGTACAAACCTTCTGCAAATGGCACCACTATCAAGGCTCTGTCCACGAAGACTGTGTTAGTCAAATGCTGAGACACTCCCACCGAATCAGATTCAAGGAACTTTACAAAACAGACACGTGAAGTCACTGGCAAGGGAGACTCACTGGAAAAAAATACAAATTTGTTGTGCAAGAAATACAGAAATTCCTTAAGTTTACTCAATCTATTGCTCCAATCCATAGGTGTGTGTGGAACAGAATTGTTTAGAACTTTGGCTATAATTTTCAGTATGTTAAATTACTGCTTGTTAAGCCGGCTTCTCAAATGTTACCTGATCTTGTACACAAGACATAATGCTTGGTTAATATTGTTAGTAATCAATTGTCAAAACACCATCTGTCACACATGACTTCTTAGGTTTGTAGTAAAAAGCACCAAGATGATATTGTCTTCAGCCTCCTACCTTTACCTGCAGTTGCTATGTGGTGCAGCCAGCTGTTATTCCATAGGTGAAAAACAGCAAAAGCACAGAACACATTAAGTTAATCATTTTCACAGTCTACTTTCCCCAAATAAGAATAGTTTAGGGCAACAGTGTCCCAATACGTGGTATTATGGTAATATCCATATACTGCGGGTTATTAAATAAAAAATAAAAAGCAATTTACAACAGCCAGTAGGATGTTTATTTTGCACATCAACTCGAGAATGGCTGATTTTCCAAAAAATAGTCAATCAAATCGTGTGAAAGAAATCAGTATATACAGAAATAATTTTGAACACGTATCTCATATCAATTACATCACTGACGACAGTGCTGAACACTGGCGAGCATTAATTTAAACACACCACTGATGCCAACTCACTTTGTATTGTAGGTATTTACACGCAGATTATTGTTCTCGTTACATACAGGAGTCTAACTTGATGCGAAGTGTTGCGCAGTTAGAGCTTAAAGCAACGGAACAAGGAATGTTTGAATAATTAATTTCAAAAGCAGAATACGTGTTACGCTAACTATTTTATTTCTTATATTCCAGTTTTTTAAAAGGGGGTATCATTAATATGTAGATTGCACACGCTAATGTACAGGCCGCTCCTAAATACGTCTAAGCAAGCGGCGGGAGCTGAAACAAATAGAAGTCAGGCTTTTCATTTACGTGCAGGCCCCATTCCTTAACACCATTTTCAGTGACTAAAAAAATAAACACACATTTTTTCCATTTGTATTAAACTGACGTTTATATTTTTATCAAAGATTTTACTTACTCAGGCGGAAACAATTTGAGCTCTTCGATTTGTCCCAGGAATCCGAATAGTGTTATCATCTGCTCGGAAGTTGTGCTGGGAGACACATTAGTCACTTGGATCACGTTCGTGGTGGAACTCATTTCTTATTCTCTAGCCCTGCTTCAACACATTAAATACAAAAAAACAAATAAGAATGAATCAATCATCAAGTGCTCCGTCTAATTGTTAGTGATAACTTCAGGCCCGCGATATTTCTGGAAGTTTCCTTTCAATAGTTAAACATTACAGAGGCGCCGCCGCCATGAGACACAACAACGGCTAACCAGTATGTGTTTCACTGTCGATATCCTTCCCACAACCCTCAGCAGCGACGCATGCGCAACGAGGAAGCCATGCAGGGAGAAATTTAGAGGACGTCGCTTCAAACCTATTTTGAGTAAAGCATTGGTTTTGAAATAGAATATGGCACTTGGTGTATTTTGTAAAATCTGTGCCATTTTAAATATGCAGCATTCCTGTATTGATCTAGCCTAACAGGAACCCAAAGTGTACAACAAAAAATATACATTTTGGTTACATTGCTTTAAGCTCTATTAAAAGTTTGTATTCCCTGAAAAAGTACGAGGAATCGTTCCTATTCTCACTTTTCTTTTCATCAAATTATAATTTAGAAACAATAGCAAGGCATTGTGGATCGTCTATGTGACCTCGAATGCCCGAGACGGTAGAAATTGAGGCCCACACAAACTGGTGGGGCTTGAAACAGGAGTAATATAATACAACGCGTTGCATGTGTTTTTTTATACTCGACTAATGAATTAATATTTAAGTGCTTCCAGTACCACCGAAAAATACATTTGCGTTTTCTAGAGCCTGCTGTTTAGGATATGTTCCTCATAATATACAGTTAATCATTCATAGATTGTTTTAACTTTACACTTAAATATATCCAGGTTCAAAAGAGGTGGGAAATGTGTAGATTCGAGAGCCGGGTTAAGAAATGAAAAGGAAGAACCTGCTGTACCGCAAGTGTTATTAAAAACAGCCAGAAAAATCGGACAACTTAATCTGTCTAGCAGAGCGCTAACTGAAGGTAAGGATATAAAATGGCGGTTTGGAGTTTGCAGAACCAAGTGCACTATCCCTCACTGCAGTAATTTATTACTTAAATAAAATTTGGAAACAATAATTAGTGTGCGTTTAACTACACGAATTTATTATACGTTGAAGCTTTTCCAAAATGCATACCGATACCTTGCCTCCTACATTCGTTGTCTAGTTGCTGGTGGTGTACTTGGAACTGGAACTTGAAGTGGAACCCATCAAGTTGAACCAAGTTTAATTAACTTTTGACCTTGTAAAAGTGATCATTTTTTGAGGATATTTATACATCGTTACAATATTATGTGTTGAAATATACTCGAACGCAGTTTAAAAGTTTTCTAATAATTATCATTATATGAAGTTAGTTATTTTGAGAAATATAAGTGATCATCATTTATGTGAATAAATGACGTAACATTTTGTAAAGATTTCAAGAAATAGTTCAACGATAATATATAGAACCTCCTCCCCTAGAAATCCAGTATTGGAGAAAACTGGAAGCAACTCCCATTCGAAAATCAATATCCACAGCAATATATTAAAAGTTTATATTTTATTATTTATTTATGTCGAGATCAATAAGTACACTAGAAACATTGGAGGAGTTTCTATGGCAAGCCAATATCATTTAGAGATATCTCAAATTGCATTTTAAGATATCTTGAAATATTTAGAGATATCTGTAAAACAGTTCAAGAACTCAAATTGAATTCCAGATATCTTTAATTGTGCAGTTTTTAAGATATCTAAAATTAATTTAAAGAGGGGGCTCTGTTTTGGGAACTGCAGTACATTATAATGCAGACAACCAATAAGATATTTATTAACCTGTATTTAACTTTATTAAACATTAAGGAAAACCCATTAATACCATCTGCCAAGTGTCATTGGTCTGCAGTTATTGATTTTTTTTTTCTACTATAATAATTACAATGTTTTTTTCAAATACCTCTGGTCACCTTATACAATATGAACATAGGATATTGTATCTTCTTTCCAGTGGGCTCACCCCTATTAGTCTAGCCTCATTCGCATAATAATGAAAGTACTCCATGAAGGTGATTAATTTAACCACTGATTATATTTAACAGTCGCAGGTTTGAAACAATTGGACTGTACAAGCAATCAGCTAGAAAGGGTTCCTCCAGAGCTGGCACAGATGGCCTCGTTAGAGCAGCTTTACCTCCGACACAACAAGCTCCGCTGCCTCCCAGAACTCCCAGCCTGTAAACTGCTCAAGGTATAACCATTGAAGGCTAGCTTTTATTAAATTCCATAACCATATTATTTCATATAAAATGGTATAAGGACATGATCTGAAGCAAGGACAAAGTCTGTTTTTATAAATAAAATACTGCTTGATATATTAATTACTAAACAGTTTTAAGACAACTTTCGGGAAGTTATATAATGAATATCAAACTTGTTTTTATAAAAAAACAAATACTTTGAAAAAACATACTTTAAAAAACACATGAGTTAAAGCTTTGTGAATAGGACAGATGACATAAAGATATCCTCTGTACACAGGAGTTCTAAACAGTTTTATTTTGTTACAGGAGCTCCAGGCGGGCAATAATCAAATTGAGCTTCTGGGACCAGAGCATTTGAAGCACCTGAATGCTATCAGTGTCTTAGAGCTGAGCGAGAACAAGCTGAAATCACTGCCTGATGAAATCACTGCAGGGCCTTGAAAGGCTCACCAACAATGACATCAGCAGGTACTGCAAGACTAGTGCGTGCAGGATATCTGCATTTAGCTCATTTTAGTTTATTTAGTCTGTCCTTCTTTTTCACCATTACTGGCATTCTGTATCCCTAGTGACGGAGATGTACAGTAGTGGAGGGGACCATCTGTATGTCACGCTAGTTTTATATACTGGGCTGGAATAAAGTTGTTTGGGGAATATCCACTGCTGCTGTGTTTTCTTTAGACAATGTGGAATGCTGCATTTTGGTACTACTGCAGGCAAGCCGTGGGGAACACAATTAACCTCTCAAAGTGGCCTCTCATGGTTTACTGTATTGGGGATACCAACATGTAGGCTTGGATGATAATGCACCAGTAGGATAATTGTTGTTTCAAAATGCTTCTGAAGGATGGTTACACATCAAGTATCCTTCCAATGCCTTACCCATGAAACATTTACATTTATTATGGGTTTCACCAATACACTGTAGCAGATTGTAATATGGTGTAGTGTAAACCATTGACTAAACTGACTATTTTGTGTATTTCTTGTGATCATTTATTAATTTTGTATCTGAATAGTATGCACTGTACTCCAATAGGTTTTGTGACAGTATTGAAAGGATAACCTGCAGTGTAACTGGCGTTTCGACACTGCTAAGTTGGATTGTAAGTCTGCTTTTGTTTGCTACTCGGATGTATTATTCCTTGACTGGGATGCTTCATTGCACTTTGATTGGCTGAGCAGGATCATGCGACTTGCTTTCTTTGTTCCTGTGCAGTTTGCCTTATGCACTGAGTAATCTGACAAAGCTGAAAATCGTGGGCCTGGAGGGAAATCCTTTGAGGTCCATCTGCAGAGATCTCCTAACAGTGAGTCCCTATGTTTGTCTGACAGTATGCATTACACCATGTTCTCCTGCATTTTAAGTAGTGACACAATTACAATTGTGCCAAATGGTGTGATGGAGTTGGCTTGCCACACTGGGAAGAAATTGATAGGGGTGAGAACTCTGATCACTTCGCACAGCACCTTCATATTTATTAATGGGAAGAGGTGTTGTAATACACAGATCAAATACTTCTGACATAATACTTTTTTATCTTTTTGGCTTTAGTTTATTGTAGTATTATCATTATTAAAAAAAAATAAATAAACATGTCTAATAATTCATAAGTCAATGCACCACAGTGAGAATGTCAAACTATATGATTGATTACATCAACCACTTATTTTTAGGGTTAACCCCAGGATTACCACGGATAGATGCAGGGTATCTGAATGTCCAAAATCTTCATTTGAAGAAAAAAAAAAAAAAAAAGACATATTGTAACTTGAGATGACAAGAATATTATCATGGCTATTTAGCCCAACCAAGTAATTACACTTTTTAGAATTAACATCTATAGGTTAGACTTAATATTTCTATTTCACTTTGAATAAGAGAATCAATTTAGGTGTGCAAAAAACAACTACATAAAAAAAACTTTGGTTTAATTTATAGATTTGAAACTTGTTATGATTATACAACAAACATTTAATTTTTGTAAAACCACATCACTGACTGTGCCCCGTTAAGACTTGCTACACTATTAGTATGGTATGTTTTGTTTTAACAAACACATTTTTCGGTTGTATGAAAAAACAGTATCGGGGAAATCTAAATATGATGTCAAACAAAATGCTAGTAACATTATTTATAGTTTGAAATGGAGGTGAGGGGTACAAACAGGAGCCTAAACATTCATCGTCATAATGCAGCAAGTAAGTAAACTAGCTGATTAACATAATTGGAATCCTATACTGTATTTATCAATTGAGCACAAACGTTATTGATGGAATGGCTTTATAGAATGCAGTATGTAACCCATTTAATTCAATTTCTACACCCACCATCCTGATAATAGTTTTATGAATCTGGCTCAAAGTCCCTTAATGAAAACAAATATGTGTTCCATAAACAGAAAAAAATGGGTCTTACCTTCATGTTTAAACTTTGTTTGATTAGCAAGCTCATCCCGTCTCATTTATTTTTTTCTTCGCCATCTGATTTGGCGACCAATTATTATTTGTATTTATTTCCCCCCAATTTGGAATGTCCAATTATGTTTTTTCTCCTCACCGCAGCGAGTCCCCACATAGCACAGATGTTCTGAGGGCGTGTGAGCGTCCTCTGATCTCACAAGCCTAAAGCCAGAATTGCTTTTACGCCGAACAATCCAGAGCAGAGGTGGGCGGGCTACTGATCCCGGAGAACAGATCAGCCCTGCCTGTTATCCACTCTGAATGTGCTCTGTGTCTGGCCAGTAGGGTTCGCTGTTGCGCGATGAGGAAAAGCAATCCCTGCCGGTTTCCCATCCCCCACCCCGGGAGCGTCAGAGCCAATGTGACTCCCCCCCTCGGGGTCCCCAGCAAAGTTCGTCTTTTTGCACAGCCTGGACGCGAACTGGCACCGTCCAAGCTGTGTGACTCATCCTGCGCTCCGAACGGCAGCACTTTAACTCGATGAGCCATTCAGGGGACCCTTTGGAGGTGGCATTTTAATTATAAAAATGTAATTCACCAAAATAATAATAATAAAAAGAAAGTTAAAACAAAGATACGCACAACTTCCGATACTGTATTTTTGCAAAGTGGTTCACGCTGTGTTTGTAAGTACATGGCAAAATCTCATCTCTTGGTATGGAGATAAACAGCACTCCAGTTGTATGAACAAGGAAAGGTCCCTGTGCTTTATCTTATTTATTTAAATATACCCGTAAGCTCACTTAAAATCATTTCCTGTGACTGTCATTTCCTCATGGATAAGTAGGATAGTACCTCTGCTTTTTTAATTATTATTTTATATATTTGTTTGTTAATTTAGAGCCAGAGGAGAAAGGCAAAGACAGCTATGACTCTTCCATGCCAAGCCAAAGTCAATGTGCATGCCATAAAAACACTAAAGGGGCTGGAGTACAACTATCTGTCGCATACATTACTGCTGTATCAAAGGAGAACTAACCAAGATTTAAACAATATATTATCATGTATTAGCACTAGCAACATTATCACTGTTCCTACTATTTCCCTCTTTTGAAGATCGTTTAGTTCTCTGCTTGCATTCTACACTTCAATTTGGGATATGCAAATGTTTCAGTGTTAGATGAACAGTTGTTGCTGCTTCCCAGTACCAAATCACTTCATGTGTTGTAGTTAATACTCACTCCTGCAGTCTCACTGTAATCAGCCCATGTGACCTACAGCAAAGGAATTGCTGTAAAAAAATATACATAATAATAATAATAAAAAAAAGTTTATATAGTACTAGTGTGAAAGACAGGGCTCTATTTCCATGTGTTCATTTTTATTTTTTTGTTTCCCTTCCTAGTGAGAAACAAGAGGCATCCATTCCGGATGATGTATTCAATGCAGTTTGCAACAACCCTATTACCAGTGTGAACTTCAGCAAGAACCAGCTTACAGGGATCCCGGCCAGGTATTCCAGTTTATATCTCAGAATGGATCACGTTATATCATTGTGCATTGACTTGTTTTCCAAAATAAAATACATATACATACACTGTACGCTGTATCATATATACTGATATTAGAATGAAACAAGGGGAAATAAATAGGTTAAACTAAGAAAAAACAATAGACTGTTATTGTCCAATACATTTTTAAAGAAATTGAGTTTCAATTTCAAGACTTGATACACGCTAACTGGGGGAAGCCATTGCGGAAAACTGAAAAACCATGAGTGCACCACCTTTGAAGAATCCTTTAATTGGGGCTTGTTTATTTAAGAGGAAAAATACAGAAGGGAGCTGGAGCGTGCATTGAAGAAGCATGGGTTATAATTGCAGTGTGTCCATGTCTTTATTAATTTAATAACAGAAATAAACCAGAATTTATTTTCAAGTTCAAATCGTGTGGTCTCCCAACGTTTTACAACTGGGGGGGAAAATATCTATTCAGTGAAAACTTTGTTATTAAATCAGTATTACATGCTGTATAAAAGTGCTGAAAAGTATAAATACCCACAAAGTGAAATGAAGCACTAACCAAGTATTAAGGCCTACAGATGATCAATCTTGCAACAAGGTAAAATGTTACCAGCACTGTCTTTACAGAACTCATACCAGGTTGAGTAAGGGAGATGAGATCCCCTGTTCAGGGTTGGGATATCTGAACTGTTACAGAATGATATTTAGTTTTGGAATAAAAATTTTATTTTTAGAAACAACCTTTTATCCTCACTACCTGCAGAACTGGAAGCCCTAATGAAACTGAGGAGTGTAATTCTTTCTTTTAACAGGTTAGTAATAAGAAATTGTATTATGAGTGCCAAAGTATCATACTATGTATTGCATTTATTAAAAGTGGGCATTATAAAAAAAAAAAAACATTTTCACTATGTCGTCCACTATATTTTTCCTGTACAACACACTGTAATAATTAAAAATACACATTGCTCAATAAGTTATATTGTGCTACCGTACTTTGTATCCCTACCATTTTAATACTATACAGCTTATAAGTAAACAATCTAATCATGTGGAAATCAGATAAATTGCAACATTTCAGTGGTTTGACTATTTATCTTGCAGTAATAGTAGGCATTCTGACTATTGAGTTGTCAACACTTGTGTTATTTTTTCGTCTTTATTTTTAGTTTAGGTTTCAAACATTTCCTGCCGTGCTGTATCGGATTACCACACTGGAAACCAAGTAGCAACCATGTCGAAACTATTGATCCACTCCGGCTGAAACAGCTGTCGAAACTGGCAACATTGGACCTGCAGAACAATGACATTATGCAAGTCCCTCCAGAGCTTGGCAACTGCAAGTCTTAGGTATGTATCCCTTACACAAATACCGTTTAACGTTGACTGCCTGATGCAGTTCAGTTTATCTTTCTGCTGGAAAGCCAGAAAAGATTGAACGAAGAAAACTCTTTTTTTTATTATAAAAGTTCAACTCTATTATTGTAATGGGATGAGTAAAAATGCTGACACCATAGTAATAACCCCCTTATTAAAAGGGACCTTTTGTTTTCAAACAGTAATATTTTACTATTTTTTTTACTGATACTGGAAAGAAAGTACTGTGTGTTAATCTAAGCATCAGCAGTAAATGCTCATTTCAGTTTTTGATTTGTATATTTATGGAAGAGTTACATTAAAACATTTTTTGCAGAGCACTAATGCTGGATGGAAATCTATTTCGCAATCCAAGGGCAGCCATTGTGGCAAGAGGAACTGATGCACTATTAGAATACCTTAGAAGCCATATACTATGCTAAGTGATGGACAGATGTGTCTCCGCTACACTACAAACACATGCCACACGCACATCCCTCCTAATGATTCCATGGCCTTGAATATTCATGAATATTCACGTTCCTTTTTTTTTTACTTCTAGTGTATACAGCATGTAGTCCTATCCTGTGTATAAGATTTGAGACAACCAAATTCAATTAAAACCTGCATATCAGGGCTGAAGATTTAAGGTATACTTGACAAAATGAATTTAATATTTTTATTTACTACAAAATGCAAGAATTTCTGATCTAATTATTTTTTGAGTACATATTTTCTTATTTTTATTGAAAGTTGTATGTTTACAATTACACAAACAGAAAAGATGTATTAACAGTTTTTCTTTAATTTGTTTACAGTACACTGCTACTTTTTTGTAAGATTATGTTTAATATTTTGTTATTTGAATTACAGTTTACACTTTTATACCTGGACTCAGAAATGTCCAAAGTACATTTTAACTCTTTCAGCATTGAAGATCTACAAATGTGTCTTAGAAAACTAACTCCACCCAAAATTAATTGCCAGCACAGTCTAGGAAAAAAATCATTCAATGCAACAGACTACTTAACCAGTCTCGTTCTTGGGTATGCCCTTATCATTTTTGTATGCTGTTTTTCTCATGGAAGACACTACAGATGTGTGAATGTGGCACATTAATGAGTAAAAGGTGGTGCCCCGTTCTCCATAATCTTTCATGATTTAATACATTTGCTACTTGTATTACACTTTGTAGCAAATCATGTTGTACATTTAAATAAACGTTTTGTCACAGTACACTGAAGGCGGCACTAGCGGAAACGTTTCACTTTAGAATTCTGATTGAGCGTTTGGGATGATTACTTATTAATAAGTATCCTAACGATGCAAATCACAGTACACTCAATACATTCACAGCACAATTTGGTCTATAGGTAGTATGAGGAATGGTTACCATTTAAGATTTGGACATAATTAAGTTTCTCCAAAGGGGGTGTCATCGTTCTGTGGTGTTCCAAGGTACCCTGAATGATGCTTGTAATGTATCTTCTGTGATGGCAGGGTAAGTTTAAATTAAGTTTGACCTATAACATCTTTTGCTATCATGTGGAGACACTAGTTGCAGTTCGGGAAGATAAAAAAACCCCAACACACCTCACCTAATTGATCAGTCCAATGGTGTCCTTTTTGCATTCAGTTTGGCATCCCTCCACCTCGCTGAGCTACCCCTTAGCTCCTAAACCTTTGGGGTACTGTTTGCCTTGCCCACATGCTCAGGCAATCATCCCTCTGCCAAGCCGATTCAAGGCAAAAATTCTGTGTATTACCATATGCACAATCTTAGCAATAGAAATCAAATCCGTTCATTTTATGGTGTAGGGTGTTTTTCTGATCTTCTGCATCAATATACAAGGAACCCCAAATAATTCTCCAAAACAGATATACTAAGAATGTTTTTGCAGTCACTTTGGGTAGTTTATACACATTTGAGAGCATTGCAACATAGCCTTGTGTGCTTTAAAAAGATAACACCAGGTCAAAATGGGGTTTTGTGTTTAAGATCAATGCTAAGGGTATAGCTATGTGTCAGACCAAGCAGTTCTCAATATCCCAGGCTTCAATTATGAACGTATATAGAAGACATGTTTTGTGATGGTTGGCTTTGGTCTTGACTAAATATTCAGCTATGAGACAAACACTCCCAAAGCATTTTAACAATAAAGTGACATTTTATTGTTTGTACAATAAAGAGACTTTCATACATTATTCAAAACACTTCTTAAATACTGAAAAAATTGTACTTCCAAGGCCAAAAATGGCCCTGTTATACACTGCACAGCATTTTGTTCTAGTTTTTTGTTGTTTTGATTGTTTAGTAAAATTCATTTTAAATATATACAGATAGCATCTGCGAAATGCATTCTAGACACAGAATATACACTTTAACAATTACATATATTAGTGTCAATACATAAATAAAACTGGAAGGATTAAACTTGCATGTGCAAATCAAGAAACAGGATTATAAATTCTTACTAAATTTATCAAACTAAACTGAATATCTTCATTAATTACTTTTTGCACAAAAAATGAAGCAGCATTCAAGTCCAGTAAGTCTTCATACTGCAGAAGCTTGGAATACATGAACAATTTATTTGAATACATTATTTAAATGTGTCTTCATTCACAATTATTTACATCAATACTACAATTAGACTGGAAAGTACCATATATTAGCTGTATTATATTTAGCACATACAAAAAATTACCAATGTTTTATTTTTTACAGATATATATTTTTATATATATATATAGTTTTTTATAACACAAATTCACAATTACTGTAGAAATTCGTTTTACAAGTCAGTTGTCCAACTCATTATCCTGAATGCTTATCTCTTCCTTATACTCTTGGATTCACTATAAAACAGCACAATTTGAGCAAAGCTAAGTATACCAATGTATTAGAAAGATAATTACCTGAAAACTGTTGGTAGAAAAAATTATATTATCAAAGTTTTCTATAGTATTTGTTATTTGTTGTAGTAGTATTTTACAATGTGCAGCTTCCTATTTTTTATGTTCTTATCCAAACTTCTGTTTGGCAAAATTGCAACACAGCACCTGTACTTGTAGCTAGCAAAGCTAGGAACACATTTATTAGGTCATTTTTATAGGGCTAGAAATTGTAACTGCTTAGATTTGCTCAAAAATGTCTTGAAAGCTACATTTATTTTATTAAAAAAAAAAAAAAAAAAAAAAAAAAGTAGAACATTCTATATAAAGTGTCTTGTTTTTTTTTTTTTTTTTTTGGTCAATACATATTTGACAGCAATTCATATGGCACTGACTTACAATATTGACTTTGATTTGCATATTGAAAACAGCTTTATTACTGAAATGTGAAAAAAAAAGTTAACTTAAGCATTTACAAATGTCAAGAGAGGGCAAAGTAAAATTTGTTTTTAAGAATACTTTTGTTTAAGCGATGGTATGCTTTTAAAATAACCTCCTAAAAAGGGATTTCTTCAAAAATGTGATGTTTAAAATGCCCATTCCCTGATGTTTCAAAACTTGAATTATGATGTCCTCATTTGAAGTTTAAATAACATACTGTAATAATGGGATGAGCAGTCACTTTGTTTCACTTATTATGCAAGTCTGGCCTTTTAAATTTAGTCATTTACATTCTATTAATTTAGCTTCTTCTCACTCATGTCATGGCTATATCTCAATGCCACACTCTAGATGTGTTGCTAAAGTAAATGCTATTAAAAAGCAGTGAAAACTATTTATATGGCCTTTAAAACAGTTCCCTCACATATTTATGTACTGTTAGTCTTATTCGGTGATGTTTTGTCATTGATCCCAAAAATAACTTACAGCGTTGTGTGTGCACTAAGGTTACAGAAGAACCCGGTTTTCTTTTTTTTCCCCCAAAAAAACACAAAGGTTTTATGTCTTTCCAAATACATTGCTAAAAGAAATTGATACTTGGCTGAACTCGGCCTAGGTAAGACTCACCGGGCTACCTACCTTAACTTTTTCTGAAGTGCTTTAAATTGGCTGCTGCTTATTTTGTTCCCCTTCTTTCTTCCCGGTTCTGTGGGACTGTGTGTGTACTTTTAATTATGTATAATTAGGGTTGGCTGGAAGTATAGCACTGAGAGGACAGTGCTTTGGAAACCGGAATAGCAGAACCACTGTATTGAGTTTGTCATTTTGGACATTTTGTGTCAGCACACACTTCATGTCAGCTACATCCATTATAAAATGCTTACAAATCAAAATAGTACATTTGTATTAAAGTCTAACTGGTATTCTAACTGGTATTCTCCAATTCTCCAATACAGGCAAACAGTGTAAACTAGAGGTTTCCTTAATATTGTATAACCCCAATACACAACCTCCAATTGTTGAGATTATAGGAGGCTGTGTGGTCCAGTGGTTAAAGAAAAGGGCTTGTAACCAGGAGGTCCCCGGTTCAAATCCCACCTCAACCACTGACTCACTGTGTGACACTGAGCAAGTCACTTAACCTCCTTGTGCTCCGTCTTTCGGGTGAGACGTAATTGTAAGTGACTCTGCAGCTGATGCATAGTTCACACACCCTAGTCTCCTTGTAAGTCGCCTTGGATAAAGGCGTCTGCTAAATAAACAAATAATAATAATAATAATAATAATAATAATAATTGTGTACACGCAGGTTGGTCAAATCCCAGAATGAACACTCACTCATATTCTGGGCATACTGGGCAACAAAATAACATACAGTACTCTAAGATATGCTATTGCTTAGAAAGCAAAACAAAAAAAGTATTACGACATTTTTACAAAAAAGAAACTTGACACCCTAGCAACTGCAGTGTGTGTTTTTCAATAACAGTAAGAAAGACAGCAAGACTGTATTTAGTGAAGATTTGATTTCCTGTAAGTTTTAAAGATTGCTGATCCTTCTATTTAAAACACAGATCCAGGTTCTGCTTTGGAAAGATGTTATCCTGACTTGGTCCACATTTATTTAAAGCTCAGATCCTCTCCTTACTTATTCTATTGTGACATCCACAACATCCTCAAATAATGTCATCACCAACCTCTCAACAAATAATGACATCACAGTCAATAATAACATGGTTTATCTTGTATTTTATACCATTTAAAAACGTCATTGAGCACTATAACTTTAAAAACCACAGAGCCTGTGACCTTAAATTAGGTTTTAAAAAACATTTTGCATCCTTTCTTAAGTTGGCCCTTGATAGTCATGCTGTAAGTTTAGTTGAGCTTTTCAATTACACACCATAACTGTAGGTAAGCTATGTTTCAGTGCACTGTATTATTCATATACAGTATGGCACTACAGTACTGCAAGGAAGAGCCAGTCCTCACACCAGTAGGTGACACTGTAGCATGCAATTGCCACTGCTTTGGTTTACTTAACGGCATCTTTAGATGGTTGTAGTGCAGAGGAACAAAATGTGGCTGCAGGGAAGCCTTGCTATGTAATGTACTTACAGTGCAGTTGCGATGGGTGTTCTTAAGCCACAACATTACTGTCATGTTAGCACACACTCAGCCATATCAAACACTGCAATCCATTTTATACATATATAATGAGAAAGCTGGAAGATGCCAAAAAAGAAATAAATTCAGAAGGTTCAAAATAGCTTTTTTTTTTTTTTTTTTTTTAGATATTATTTTCTTGAGGGCTTCGCTGGGCATTTTTAAATTTCATATATATATTTATAAGAAAATAGCATACATTCTTTTCTTTCTTCACACAGATCTGTTACAACTAAGTTATTCTTTTTAAATATATATTTACAAAAGGCATATACAAAGTTGAGGCAGTGTTAATGGCAAATGTAATTCCTAAAGAGCTTGTATGCTTTAGTGCTCTCAGTATCTTCAATGAAAAACCTACTAATGAAACTCAAAAAAGAAAGAAAGAAGTGCATACAAAAAGAAGACATATTTGCACCAATCTACAGCCTCAGGCTGAAAGATATAACTAAAATTGCAATTACAACAACACATTTTAAACAGACAACTCTTTTTTTTTTCTTTTCTTAAAACCCATGAATAATACTATAAGATATGTAACCTATTATACATTTGGCACTAATATTTGCCATTGGTCCAGCAATTGGCAAATGTGACTATTCCTAGATATAAACAAATATCTGGGGGTATCTGTATATATTTTTGTATGTCCTTTCTGATTGGGTACCAGCGTAGTATAAAAATATTTAAGATGGATTCTCCCTCAAGATTACCAGGTCCACTGTTTTCGGGAAACTCTTCAGCAAAGATACAGCCTTTTCATGTTCCAGGTGTGAAAAACTATGTCCATTCGCCTGTAATGCAAGAACGGAGCATGCACCATTACTGTCAATGCAAAATTGTCGAATGGGATCAGAGGAATTCTGGGAGCACCCTAAAAGGGGACGCTTTTTGAGCTTTCTCACTTACCCTCTAACAACATCCTTGTATGTAGTGGCGCAACTGCAGCTAAAATAACTCAGCAGTCACATTTGCTTAATGTCTGTGACTGTAGCTTTCATGTTTCCTTTCCACCTCCCCGCTGGGCTCAAGACTAACCTAGAAGACTGGTTTGCCTCCAGGCAAGAACGTCCACTTTCTTAGCACCTGTAATATTTTTATTACACTAGATTCCTCCCTTTCCTGGTTCTCTAGAGCAAACCATATAGCCTTAATAGTGAAAAACCAGCACCTCTCATACAGGGCAGAATAGAGCACAAGCTCTCATTTTGTCATCATCGGTACAGTAGCAGTCACATTTAGAGCCAGTGAAGTTGGAAACATGGAGCACCAATAGAAGACATGTTTAAAACACTTGACGCCTATGATCTGCTATACAGATACATGTCAAAGGTAAGTAGACCATCCAGGTCTGCAGACAGATCCACCCAGGTGTTGATTAAAGGGCTCCTTCCTGTTTTAGAATGAACACCTGTCCCTGGAGAACACTGTGTTTATAGATTGTGGTGCATCATCAGCACAGAGAGCACAACCAGTGGAAAGCGAGTCCAGAAAACTCAGTGTTACCGTGGTTAAATCAATCACAGGTAATGAGTTAAACATGTTTGGTGGTTGATGAATATCAACGTTAACAAATATTCATCCCAACCTAGTAGTGTTCCAGACCTGAGATTTGGATCAACCCACCCCAGGAGAATATTGACACCCTCATTCAGGGGTGCCTGATCGGGTCTTGCTTTAAGGCTAAAGAGCGATCCACATGGTATTACCTGATACCAGCGTTACTCTATTTCAGGCAGAATAAACATTTACTATTTGCACTTTCTATTTACTTCTGACATGCCTCTTTATTTCTTGTATTAATCTGAAGTTTCCACTTAAACTTGTAAATAGAAGTAAGGACGGTTAGCTGCAAACTGATTTCAGTGGTAAAAGGAGGGGGAGGAGGAGGAGGAGGAGGAGGAGTAGGGGGAGGGGGGGGCGTAAGACAAGAAAATAGTGCTGAAAAGGAAAAAGAGAAAATAAGTGATGCCTCGACAGGCCGTCCCTCAGTAAATACTGTGTCTGTGGAGAGAGCAGAAACGTTTCGATCCAGTGAGCTATGAATGACACTGGTGTGTCTTCAGCTTCTAATTCCGCACAGTCAAAGCAACACAAAACTCAAGACAAGTCAAACTATGTGAAACGCCACAGTACAATTGTGCTGCTGCTTGTTTATTATTGTGATACACTATTCCGGAATTGCTCTATTTCAAATGTGACCTAAATGTGGCTTACGGAACTAAATCTCCAGTGCCCTAAAAGTGACAAAATTGTCTGTAGTCCTTAAATGAACTGGATTTGATTGGTTAAAGCTAGTTTTTTTTTTTTTTTTCTTAAATTTGTTTGCTTATTTAGAGTTGTTATTAAATATTTATATCAATGTTATCATTTTTGTTCATGATGTGGTTCTTTTAGTAATTAAAATATATACTAGAAAATACCAAATTTTATGAGGGTAATGATCTGGTGTCTGTGAGCGATCAATTTGTAATATTAAGGATCCGCCATTACCTTAATATTCACATTTTGCAGAGCTAATATTTCCATTAGATCTTAAGAAAGACTTGTTAATGTTCAATGTATTTTCCAGAGATGTTTCTAATGTTTTTACTCTCCTTTAAATCTAAATTGGTACTGTCCATAAAAAATAGATTTTTGGGGGCTCCCGAGTGGCGCATCCAGTAAAGGCGCTCCTCGCAGGATGTACCCTATAGCCTGGAGATCGCAGGTTCGAATCCACGCTATGTCACAGCTGACCGTGACCGAGAGTTCCTAGGGGGCGGCGCACAATTGGCTGAGCGCTGCCCGGGTAGGGAGGGCTTAGGTCGGCAGGGGAATCCACGGCTCACCGCGCATCAGCGACCCCTGTGGCCGATAGGGCGCCTGTGGCTCTGCAGCGGAGCCGCCAGATCTGTGTTGTCCTCCGGCACTATAGGTCTGGTGGCATTGCTGTGGATCTGCAGTGCGAAAAATGACGGCTTGGAAGGAGCTGAAGATTTTTGATTTAAACCCAAGCTCTTATTTTATCGGTATATGAAATAAGAAAATGTTCCTATTAGATATGTACCTGACTATATTAACATTTACTTTGGAAGTATTGTTTAACACACTGAAACAGACAGATCACATATAGGACGGATTGACAAGAAGCGATTTACCAAAAGAAAACTTGGTAAATGTGAGGTACATTTAATCGCATTACAAATAGGATGTGATACAAAAATCAGAGAATGTTTGAATAATAATTTTCAAAGAAAACCATGCAGGAAGGGGTTAGTAACTAACATCCTTAAGGGCTGCCTCATGCAAAGCACAGTACAAGCGCAGTGTTTTAAACAGCAAGAAGAATGCATTCCAGTGAAAATAAATGTCCCCTTACCTTTAGAATCTTATCCCCAGGTTGTAAGACGTTGCAGGCCGATCCGTCAGGCTGTACCCTAGTAACAAAGATACCCTATAAGTCAGAAGTGATATGAGGTTAGGAAGCACATGGTAAAGATTGTTTAGAATCTTTGCCTTTCTGTGTTTTTTTTTTTATGTATTCTAAACAGTGTGGTGTCGTGCATCCTTTCGGATGTACAGAACTGTTTAACAAACTGTGACAGATGAGTCACATACTGACTATTTGACACATGAGGACAAACAATTATGAAAAAAGTAGACATTTTTTAAAAACAAATACTACCAAAGCAATGCATTGCTACTAATTTAGATTTTAATAAAAAATAAATCAATAAATAAAGAATGTACCACATAAAACAGCTTTGTATTGGCTGAATAGCAAAAAGGAATTCGATTTTTGAATACAGTAGATTACGACTAACCATTGGTTTGTTACAACTCCAATACTAACCCCTAACGGTGCTTTTGATTACCATTAAAGATCTGTTAATATTTAGCCAAAGGAATACTATTAATACTGTTTGTCAGTTGGCAACCCCAACCTTTCTTGCACCACAGTACATATACGTTAATGGAACACAGTAGAGTACTAGTTAGCAGCAGCTGTAGTACAACATAATGTTGAGATGATTCAATTTACTATATAACTGTCGGTAAAATTTTTGTATTCTGTTAAACTATACAAGTAAATCTTGCCTCGATCAAGCATAGCTACAGTTTGTATTTAATTTCAAGATGTAGATCATAAATTCAATTATACAAATACATTGCAGACAACTTACACACACAAACATTAGATTGACATTAAATACAAGCATCAGTTTTATTTGTCGCAAATTAAAGATCAGCTGAAAACAAGTAAAATGTTATGAGGTTAATGGGGACCAGTCTTAAAAACAAAGATCAATTATTTCAGCATATGGAGAAATCGATCGTCTTTTGAAAAGTTATTAAGACTTTATTTTATAAAGAATAATAACTTTTATTTCAAAGTGTGAAAATGAAACAAAAAAGACCACAGAAGACAGCTATAGTTAGACGACGCACACTTGGAGTACAGTACTGTTCCCACGATGATGGTCTCATCATTGCTAAACTGTAGGCTACAAGGCAGAAGTGATCCAGGAAAAGGCTATACCCAGCGAGGAGTACAGATAGGCTGATCTTGCACAAGGAGAAGGGGGAAGTCATCGAGAAGTGGAGAGCTTGTTAGATCATGATCACTTACATCAACAAGATACTCCTAAATATGTGCATTGACAGTGAATTGTATGTCCTTTTACAGAAAGTTTGATCTATTAATGCTAGTATATGTTCTGCTTGAAACTTGGCTTTAACTTTCGTTCAAAGGAGTACAACCAAAATCATATTTTTTTATATATATATATTTTAATTTCACAATGGAGATCCTATTTTGTTAATTGCACTGTTCATATCCCAACACTTTTAAAATGTTTTTTTCACACCAACTTTGGGCCAAATATTCTACATTCCTCCTTTATAAAAGACTTAGTCTGCCCAACTAATGAATGAAGAACCTATTCAAGTGCATTAAAAAAAAAAAAAAAAAAACTGGCAAGCATCTTCATGTAAATTAATATAAATGCTGATTTGAAGAAAAGCAGTGAAATAATTGGGAGTGTGTTTTGGCAGAAGATCTGAAAGCATAATAAGGTGGGGACACAGTAAAAGATAAACTGGTACCTCTTTGTATTCCCAGACTGATACTTTCCACAATTTGTGCTAAAGAATGTCCTAACCAAATTCCATCATAATTCTCAGGTTTTCCAGATGCAACATACAGCTTAACCTAGGTAAAAAGGTACTATATGTATGGGGGCCACTTATATCCCCAGTGCCTAAATCCCCACGAGGCACACTGTGCAGTACAAAGACCTGCCAGTTCAATTTAGTAGGCTGATACCCAGTAAGACAATGGAAAACTAAAGCTTAAAACTAATAGAGATGAAAAAGTCAATCAATATCAACAATCAATAATCAAGGCCGCCTGGAAAAAAAGAAAGAACATTTGTTAAAATGAACTCAAGGCTTCATAATCATCTCAGTTTAAAAATATCTTTCCATTAATACTTCTAACAAGCAACTGAATTATAGCACTTGTCTGTTTTATCTGAGCATGTGCTATACATTCCCAGACACCCACAGAAAAATATATTCGACTTTGACACTGTCCTGGAGCACAGCCCTCGGTTGAACACTACCTACCAAACTGTTTGTCTAAAATATGTCCATAACATGTGCCTGTTTTGCACTTCTATTAGCTACTTAGGTCTCAAATGTGCAGCTATGAAAAAAAATATATATATATTTCTGCATATATTAAATGTTATTGCAGAAAGATTTCTTTAATCTAGTGCCGTACCAGATATCAGGCCATGTTTTCAAAGTTTACTTCAATCTTTAATTAACTAGTATCAAATATCTAAGTAATTAAATCAAAGGTCTCTGAAGCACTCTAAAGACTGGAGTAAATGCTTCAAAAATATTGCTGATCAAGTTTTAAAATAAAAATACATGTTTACTATAACATGTTTATGTAATTATTTTGTTAGCTACAATCAGTTTTACCTCCCAATCTATATTCAATTCTTAATCGTTCTAATTTGATATTTCTTTACCAGTATGTTACTGTATTTACTAGCGATAACTGATTTCCTGTAGAGACAAAAACTATCACCAGACAGCACAGTTAAGTTAATAAAATGCTGCTTTATTTAATATTAATATTATTTCATCTCTGTTGGAAGGGCATCAAAGTGCCCAGTTCCCCATGGACATTGTGCAGTACAAAGACACAACTGTCTAATTTGACAGGCTTTGATATACAGTGCCAGTGATAAAGGAAACCTAAACATTATAAAGTTGAAAAAAGTATTTAAGTATATAATTAATGAAGATTGTAGTAGATTACATTTCTATGTGATTCTGGATACTACAGTGTTTGGAATATATCTATATATATATATATATATATATATATATATATATATATATATATATATATATATATATATATATATATTTATTTTTTTTTTTTCAGAACAGAGAGTTTACATGTCAGCAGAAACACAATATCTAAAATATTTCCAATTCACATATCACAATTCCCTGATCGTTCATATAAGGATTTCCTTAGCGAGACATTTCTCCATCGTTGTTCATAGTTCCATTGCTCCAACTATATTGCTAAAAATGATTTGCTTTTAGATCTACTACAGGTAATGTTAAACTGAACCCAAATAGTTTTCTCATTCTGTGTTAAACTCATCTTTCACCAACATACTTATAACACAGCACTGTAATGATCACAACACACAGTATAACACAATGTTATGATTAGACTGGAGATGGATATTTCCCACTGTATTGTCACGTTCAATAACCAAAACCAAATTCAATAATTGTTGTTCTTACATTAGTCGTAAGCATTACAAAAATGGAATGGAAGTGCAGTAATTTGCTGTACTTGTTTCTATGGAAACAATTCAATGAGACCTAGTTATCTTATTTTCCACTTAAAGCTTTCATCCCCCCCCCCCCCCCCCCTCAACAAACATTATGTAATTTTCTGCATGATAAGTACAACCACCTTAGTAAAATGATGAGAACAATTGTTCTAAACTGGCTAAAACAGTTTTCAGCAGTCTTACCATATCTGAAGGCTTAAATGGATTTCCCTGTCCGCTAATTCCTCCTGTGATGCTGAAACCAAGGCCAGGGTTTTTCTCGATTCGTACACAAAACTGCAACAAAACCATATAACAATGGCATGATTGTAAACATTGTCACATTTTTCAATTATTTAGAAAACTACAAAGTGGTATGTAATTCAGTATGTTAATGTAACATTATTCAGCAGGTTTCATTTGAATTCATGAAGCAAAATTAGTTAATTCTATAGGGTGATACAAAATTTCTGGCCAGAGCTGTACATAATTCTGCAGCTTGCTGGTATCATCTGTTCCTCAAGGTTTGTAGTCGTCCTTTCATAGGTATCAATAAATAACGAACTGATTAAGACCTGGAAGGAGGTATAATTGGTTCAATTAAGTAATTTACAGTGCCAATGAAACAAGGACCGGAATTGTGGGTTAGACTTTTGTTCACCCAGCGGCACACACTAGCTATTGCAAGTCTACATTTTCTTTCATGTATAAGTCTTTGATAGTAAGTAATATATCAGTTGGGTCCTGTTTATAATATTTAAACAGTGACAGTATTTAGATTGGTGTAGATAATTTAAATAGACTCTAGTGTTGGAAACCTTCCTTTATCCTGTATGGGTAACCATTACAGTGCAACTTGTTACAAAGCTCATCCGAATTATGTGTTGGTTCTGTCTTCCTGTCTATCCATGCTTATAATGAAATAGCTTGATAAAAGCCCCTAACCTGGTCCTGATACCCATCCATACTCTTCTGCCCCTTCGTCTGTATCAGGCAACGTCCGCTTTGAGCCCCCCGTGGGCTGGAAAGGCTTTGCGTGGAGGAGATGGGGATGGGCAGCGGCGACTGATACTGCTGGATGGAGATTTTATTGATGGCACCTTCGTACTGTTGGTCTCGGGCGGATCGGTGCTGGGGGTTCTGCGTGGAGGACACCATCATCGTCTGAACTTGGTGAGAGTGGCTACCTGCCTGTGGGTAATTTAACCCGTTGGGCAAAGAGTCAGGGAGCTGAAAAGATGCAAATGTTACATCTTACACAGGACTAACAGACATTCAACAGATGTTTATGAGGCAGGCGTTCGCGTGGCATGCAACAGGAGCGGACAACATAATCAAGTGGCAAATGAGCAATCTAAAAACTCTGGCACTCGTCACATTCCTGCCCCTTTTGGTGCATCAATGATGCTGAGAGTTTAACAAAATGCAACTAACCAGCGCTTATCCCCAGTTGAGATTTTTCCACCATTAATCGCTTACTCTGATACCAAGGAATTTGAAGTGAAAGTCTAATTCCATTGGTACACAAAACGGGTCCTCTCATTGGCTCTGATACTTTGAACGCAGTCATGCTTCTTTGCTGTCTGTCAAAAGCCCTACTCTGATTATCACAGATTGGTTCAACAGCAGAAAAGTGCTTTGTCATTGGTGCTGGGATTTGAAGAACAGTCAAAAGCTAAACAATGTCAATCAATTCAAGTATTTATCCGTTATACACTACATGTGAACAACATCTTTGGAAATTTTGAGAGACAACAGGAATCAAAAATAATGTATTTCATTTTATTAAGTAAACCAAAATGTGCTTGCAGACAAACCAGAAGAAACTGCACTGTTAACCAACATCAAAAACGACATTATTAGCATTCTGTTGTCCTGTCGGTAAATTAGATACATGAGTCCCAAATGCAGTATTTTTATATTTATTTAATGTTTTTTTTTTTTTTTTTTTTAATGATTCTCCTTTATTGTCCAGCACCTTTAATGCCAAGTGCCTAAAATCTGACATGCTTACATAAATAAATAAATAAATAAATAAATAAATAAATAAACACTTATGATTTCAAAGAATAACATTACAAACTTAAGGAAAAGAGCACCAATACCCAGGCCGATTGTAAACAAAATAATAAGCACTTAAACACGAAAACATTGTGCTCTTTGGTCTTGCAGGTCTAAGCCTTGCGTTTTTAATAGAAAAAATAATAATGAGCTGAAGTTCATGTTTGTTTTTGTTCATTAAGCAGATACTTGAAATATTCTAGTGGACTTTGCCTGCATGTTGTCATAGTAATGAACAATAAAGGGCCACTTCAACAGGCCTGGATATCTCTGTAATGTATCCAGCACAATGCTTTTGTTCTTTACACTGCACTGGATTCATATAATGAAGGTTATGTAAAGGTTATGAATTGGCTGCCATCTTGCTTGGCCGGTGTTGTTTTACCACATTTTTCTTTCATGGTTTTGAGAAATCATGTGCTATTGTGGTCTCTATTGAGTATGTCCTTTAAATTGCATGAGACACATTAAAAAGTTCACACAAGAGAGAGAGCCTAAATATAAGACAGCCACAGTACTGTACTTGTTTTTGTTTTTATTATGTTCATTGTAAAAAGTTTATGCTTTAAAACTCTATCACTAATGGTTTAAGACTCTTTGGCTAACGTTTCCTTAGCCTTTCAACTGAACCGGGGTTGCCTTAGAAACTTTACAATTGAAGCATGAATCACATGCAGAGATGGAAATAATAATTGCATAGCAGTTTGATCCATTCCTGGTTTTACTATGAGAAGACACACCTGAGCTTGTTACCTATACACTATGGCAAACCAAGGTTGAAATAAAACCTGGAATGGGTCAACCTGCTATGCAATAGGAGTCGTATTTCCACCCCACATATGAACTGCTAGTATGTTAGAGGAGTGATGAGCTCTTCAGTCTGCCTTTAATTCTGCGTTGCACAAACACACACAGAAACACAAGAATGCTACATACAAATATGGACATAGCACACATAGCACATAGCACACAGAAAGCACAGAATAATCAAGTCTTTTAAAATAATTATATACAAATCCAAACGCAGAGAGAAATGTTTGAAATGTACTGCAGTAACTGCTATGGACTGAGAAAAGAATGTCATTGTTCTTCTGAAAATATAATAGTGCTGGGTCAAGGTTAGGACTTGTGCTCTTACAGTAGCTGCAGCAGCCTGGTTCACTGACTGAAGCCAATTGTAAATAAATCTGATAAGAAAGCTTGCCTCTAAACATGAATACACATTTTCACCCATTTGAAAAAAAAAATAAAAAAATTGTTGTATTGCATTTTGAAGTGCATTTTGAGCCCTGAATACCAGTGGGAATATTTACATTTCAACCTAATATCAGTGTTTTCCATTACAATCAGAATTATGTAGTTAGCTTAAAGTAAACTTTCTGGTAGTATGACAACTAACCATGCAAACTAAAGCACTGAAATGCCACCAACAAATCCTTTGAACGACTAGAGTAACAAAGCCCAGACAGTGTTACTCATCCTTCCGGAAGCATTTCAATTCTACAGCTTGTTGTTCTACACAAAGCAATCTATTTTACAGGACCGGACTGTAGGAGTTGCTCAGAAAGTACCGCTGAGTCATCCGACAGCAGTTACAGAACCTTGATCTCCTGAAGGGAAAACAGCTCTTCCTCAGGTAAACAGAGTGGGCTTACAAAGTCTCCCTCTCGTTTCCGCACTGTCATAGAGCAAACCACACATTTTACTCTAGTTAAAGAAGCCTTGATTGAATCATCTGAAGAAATCAGGTGCGTTTGTGCAGTCCTGCATGACAGCTTTGATTAGTTTCAGATCTAACAGATGTGCTCTTCTACAGTGTAATCACAGTAAGGGGTCGATATGGTCAACTCATACCCCGCTGGGATGAGACGCCGCTGTATTCTATCCGAGCATTTTACAGCACAGGGGATCCACCCTTGAGTGCGTCAGCTTCCTATTTTTAGGGATAATCCTGGAATAACCACGGCTAGATGGTTGATGCAATCCAGGGTGATGCTGCAGTGCTGTAAAATGCTGAAAACAAAACAGCTGTGGCTTATCCCATTGGGGTTTAGGTTGATCAAACTGACCCCTAAGATTACTTGTAAAAGAAGAACAAGGATCCTACGGGCACACTGACTTTTATTTCCCTTTACAAACTGCAGTATTTGAGTAGGCAATGAGCAATTAACATGGAATTGCAATTGGTCATTACAAGCTTAGTAAATTGTAAATAGTTCTATAATTATCCTATCCTTTTATTATGTAACCAAGTATTATAATACAAAACAATACACCAAAACTATAATGCTGTAAATTAAATCTGGGATCTGGTTATCATGTCACCAGTGCTCCAAAAACTGAATTGCAGCTTTAATATGTGGTTAGATACACATTGTTCCTCATAATTATAACCACTGTGAGTACTATTGCTGAATAGACACAGCAATACAGTTTGTATAGCCTTTCAAAAAAATTGTCATTTATATTTTCACATATGTATGGGTCAGTAATTATCAAAGACTGCCTGGTTAGTCAGCTAATGATTGAGGCAGTCCCTTCAACAGCTGGAGCCAAGCAAGATTTGTTTGTGAAATTAAATATTTTATTGTTTTTAATTTCCTAATTAACTATGTATACAAAACACTGAATCAGTTAACGCCTGCAATCTCTGAAATCACAGACATTCCAATCCAGCCTGAATAGCAGTCAATGGGGACAAGCTCCTTATAATATCTCTTTGGTTACTGCCACACTCCCATTAATGTATCACTCCTACACTGATCCCTACCCCACTAAATACCTCTGAGAAATAAAAGCATAAGATGAGAAGATTTACGTGCAAGTCAGTGGATGTACAATATTGAAATCTTCAAAACAAAGTACAGTGGCAAAAAGAACAACACAATGTGTCTATTTATTTACTTTCTTAGTCTTTAATTATTACAAAGTGTTGTACACCTACTGTGTAGTAGACTCCATTGAAAACACTATTGTAATAAATGCAATACACCATATTTAGTACATCTACACATCTGTTTTAATGGGTATTTTACCAGGTTATTGGTAAACTCATTAAGTCAGCTATGTTTAAATGTCACAATTTGTCTCTGTTATTTTAAAGTGATGTTAAAACTGCATTTAGGTCTGGCCCTGTTTATTTTAAATCATTTAATTTTTATAATTTGTTGTATTAGTACTGCAGTGAAATGTCCCCAATCCCTCAATACTACATTTGCATTAGGGGATACCCATGTAATCATTGTGGGCTGCCCATTTCTGTGTGACTGAATGTGAAAGAACCCATCTCGTCACTGAAGATTTGCATCTCAGTTCTTACTTTTTTGATAACGTTTTCCGGTGGTATGTCCCTCCGGCCCAGTGAATACGGAGCCCACTGGCTGGTTGGAGACGCGTCTTCCTGTCCGTTATCCAAGACGTTGCTCTGCTGAGACGGAGTCTGAAGGCAAAAGGGAAAAACAGATTAGTGTGTATTTATTTTTCATTCATATTTAACTAAATGCCCTCATCCTCGAATCCATTGCTAGAGCAAGTCTCCTCAAATTTGTTCCACCATCATTGAGAGTGGTTCTAGGTTCTGTTGTTCCAATATTCATTTATCATTTTTTCTCAATATTTGTCTTCATGTGACTTTGAACTTGCTTTGAGTTTTTCTGAACAATTCTAACTGCCTACCTCTTAAAAGATAGTCCATTCAAATGTGACCTTTAAACTAAAGTTGAAAGCTCAGTTTGAATGAAAAGCAGGGGTCTATTAAGTCCTAGACATTTAGAGTTTTCTAGATAAACACAAGTAAAGACAGAAATAGAGAAACAAATATAATTACTCAATATGGGATCAACAGAAACCAGAATTAATCAACATCATTAAAAAGACAAGGTTGAGGTGAAAAATAAAAGCAATGGCATTTGAAGATACTTGCTGTTTAAGGTGGTGGAATGTCATAAGGACATCTGGAGGTTTATCATTTTAAAATGAATTGTTGTAAACTTATTACAAAGCGTAAAGAGCACTAATACTTTGCTTTAAAATGCAAAGTTAATAAAAAGCTGGTTTGTATCATAATTAGGTAAATCAAATAATGTTCAGACTGGTAGTCTTTATTGTACAGTTTACTGGACAGGTGCAATGTCTCTCTCGAGTGTTGTGTATGGTTTTGGCAGGGGGTCCACCTCCATCTCACTGAGAGCTACTGCTGAGCCCCCAAACGGTGCTGAGATTCACCTGCCCCCAGAGAGAGATGCAATTGCAGAGTGGGGATGGGGAGGAATGGTGGGGCAAAAAACAACACCACCAAAGAAACAAGGGTGCCAGACTAGGGGTTTATGAAGCATGGTGATTGAAGATGGGAAGTGCCTGCTGAACCTCACCATGGTTGCAATAACAACTATGGTAAATTAGAGTAATGCGAAGAAACAAGCGTTTCTGCAAGGAGTGTTATCCAAGGCTTGGATATCAATTTTCTAACCTCTTTTCAGCATAAACAAAATGATTGGCGGTTCACAGATTGTTGTGCTGTAGGTCTATTCACAGTTTTTTTTATTTTTCATTTTAATTGCATATTTTTCAAGAACTGTTTGATAACAATATGCAAAAAATCTAATATATATATAATAAAAATAAGCAAAGCATAAAAAGATGTTCAGCACAAGAGAAGCAGAACTAATGGTACTGTTGCTAGTGCTAATAGGAAGCACTCTTTTAAGACACTTCTAATATATGTGCAAAGGTATTGCAAACATTCTGCTGTTATATTTGTATGTGTTATCACAGAACAATAAAACAAAAACCATTTAAAAACCCTTTACAACTAAACTACAGGTGAACTGCAGAAGGAAAACACAGTAACTAATGAGTTTATTATATGACAAGCATGATGTTCTGTAATGCTTTATCATATACTGTAAACACACATATAATAAAACAGCGATTTTGCACCAGCATGTCTATTGCACACCCAGAGATATACATATAGCAGTGTTATATATGTTTTCTCTAGGTTGCTATTGAATTCGAAGTGTATACTCACATGTTGATTCTTTTGGTATTCATGCTTTGGGTTATTGTCAAAGTTTAAAGTCATGTTTGTGTTTGCATGCACTGCAGAAAAACGTCCAGCATACAGGTTGCCAAGGTTAACAGTGTTGTGCTTAAGGGCAGCATTCTGATTGGAGGGAAGAGTCAGGTGACATGAGTGAGCTAAGTGGAGGACACTCCAACTCAACAAGCAACTTGGGTAACCAACAAGGTTGCCATGTTTTATATTACTGTACATACATTGTGATCATTTAAAGAAATTCTCTAAAGAGCAGCTTGGCACGCATCTGAAATATCAGATATCTTAAGTATTGTATGCTTCTCATTGTTTAGATTTGCTTTGTATATCATTTTCTTTTCTTTTTCAGCCATCACATCCCTGTAGCCTCAATACAGCTCTCAAACATGTCTTCTCTCAAAGTAGAACTGGTACACCGGAGTGTAACCATTAACCTGTCCCCCTGAAACACTCTACCCCAAGTGGAGACATATGTAAGAAATGCCACCTAGAACCTATGTGGAGCTGAGTGTTGCAGGGGGGACAGGTTAACTGGTTACACACTTAGAGAGCATATGGGGAAGCTTTATTAAAGCTAATGGGGTGCTTTAAACTCAAACTCTGTTTTAAAAAAATCACCAAGATGTGATGACTAAAAAAATAAACTGATATACAGTTATTCCAAACAACAACAAGAATCCAGTACTTACCTGAAATACCACAGTTATCTTAACTCATTTACAAAGTTGCTTTTTTAAGACAACACAGTTTGCATACACAACAAACGCAGGGAAAAAAAACAGTAGCTCTTAATGAAAGACATAAAAGTTAATACAGTTAATATCAGTTTAGCACAATTCACTATACTTCTCTGAAATTCATTGTTGAAAGAACCACACTTCCTCCAACTGAGTCTAAAAAATCAGACACCTTTCTCATGAAGTGTGCGTATTCCATAATCAGTAATTTTAGGCAATTAATGAACAGCTTTGGTTTAATGGAAATATTTACTACATTATAGCTTTTGTCAATATTTTAAATTATATATTGATGATTTGCAGTCACAGCCTATAATAATAATAATTTAAGTAGCGATACTGCAGATGGGAACAATTTCAATTCATCTCTCTGACACTGAAACCTAAATTGGCAATTTTACAGCCAAAAGCATATGATTGCAGATGACATAGCAGGTGCTATACTGACAACTAGCAAGCTTAAAGGTGTATCTACACTGGACGCAAGCAAATAATTTTGAAGTCACTGCAGTCAAATGGGAGTATCCACACCAGCAGCGAGTGATGCAAGCGACATCGCTTTGAGAACATTTTGCATCGCTAAAATAGAACCGGTTTCGATTTTTTTTTTTCGTCTCGCGACTGGAATGAAACTGACCAATCAGAAGCAAGGTTAACACCCTTGAAACACGTCACGCCTCGAAACAGTTAATCATTTTATGTAGTCCCAGTAGTCGTGGCTTGCAGGTGGTGCATTTAGCAGCACCAAGACATTTTCTTTCCGATTATGCAAGTTGGATAAAAATAGGTTTATTAATAAGCAAAAATAAACCAGACCATACATGCAGTCTATATATCCAGCATTTAAATGAAAGTGTTGCACTTTTGCTTTTAAAAATGACAAGGTCCCGCATTCACACAACTTGAACATGTGACCTGATTTTAAGCTATGGCTTTTTTTGGTTTGTTTGTTTGCTTTTATGATAAATAACATTTTGTTCACTAAATTGTTCTGTGGCACAAATCTGTGACAAGAAGAAGGTCTTTACATACGCATAAAGTGAAGTTTTGTGGAGATTCACCAAACAAACAAAAATATTATTGAGGTCCTACTATTCTATACGTTGTAAAAAAAAAAAGACAGCAACACGTTTGTATTCTATGTGACACATCCCAACATTACCAAGCTCATAGTTTTGAAGATTATGAGCCATATCTGTTCACCGAACTGTTTTAAAAGGAAAAACTAAATAAGAGTTTTGCCATGGCACACAATGTTGTTCTGTGTATAATTATTCATAAGTAAATTAAGTCAGAGACGGCTCAAACACTCACCCATGATCTAATGCGTCAGTCTTCAATAGCGTTTATGGTAAAGTAGAAAAATAGATTTGCAGAATGGCATCGGCAGTAAACAAGGTAATAACACCGATAATAATAATAATAATAATAATAATAATAATAATAATAATAATAATAATGTTGCACTTTAAAATACTTGAAGTTAATAAAAAGGTTAAATGAAGGAATTTGTAAAGAAACACAATTGAGATTGCAGTAAGTTGTAAATATAAATGTATAACAATAAAATAATTTTGTTGAAAATATCGGTTCAACTATACTACTATTGTCCAGCTGACAGCTGGAGATGTACCGGGCTTCAAATCAAATGACTACTAAGAAAAATAATAATAATAATAATAATACTATGAGTACAACTGTACAATTACTACTAATATATGATAACAATAAAACTGTTGGATATATAGGGATGTTCAATAACTCTGATCTATAGATTTTACAAGTCCAACCTTTATTTTACAATGGAGTTGCTGGAGGGCAGAGTGGTAACTGGTAATTGGAAAGCCCATCTCTAGTATGTCCAATAGGAATGCATGGGCGGGGTCATGTATTAATTTCCAGTCTTTTGGATCGCTTCCAAGTCGCGTCTGGTGTGGATTGACATTCTGTGACTTCAGTTGCATTGCTCGCTCGCATCCAGTGTGGATGCAGATTAACAAATGTCTGGCAAATGACATACATTCAGATGACCTCAATGGCAATCCACTGACTTTGCCAGAGAAGGCTACTGAAACCCAGTCTACCTAAAATCAGTTACTAACTAACAGCGTCAAGTGTAGTTTTCTTTAATATTACAAAAGAAGTACAATTACTCTGTCCTCAATAAAAAGTTAAAAAAACAAACAACAACTTACCCGGTCTAATCTTTTAGCCTCTATATGTCTAAGCAGCTGTTGCCTCCAGTCCACTGGCATTTTTGAAGAGCTCTCATCCCCTTTCATCTGTGCAGTACGCATCTTCATCTCATTGTCGGAGGTCTTTTCTGTACAGGTGCTGAGATTGTAATCAGAAGGGACTTTTTCTAGGAGTGCAGCCATGGTAGGCCTTGCAGACACTGGCCTCGCTTGGGAAGCCCCGTAGCTCTCCGTGCTGTAGCTCCGGGCTGACAAAGGCCGTCGCTGGGTTAGGTTTTTCACGGGGAAACCTGTGATGGGCTTTTTTGTCTCTTGATACGATGAGTATTCATCCTCATACCTACCGTTCCTTTTGTGGAACTGGGATTCTGCCATGGAGGACAAGCTGTTCTGGTGCTCCAACATGCCTTTATAGTGCGTCCTGTTATATCGGTCGTTGAGCGGTAGCTCTTGGGCTTCTGTTACCCTTCTGAAGAGAGCCATCTCTGTGGAGCTGACCAGGGAGTCTGCCCTCCGGAGGAATCCAGGCCGGGACCTCTGGCTGGGAAACTGCTGGCTGATGGAGTCCTCATTGACTGAAGGCTGGGAAAATGAGAACATGTGCTCCATGGGTGTATACCCCCTGTATCCCCTTGGACTCAACACCTCCTTGGGGATGTTCTTACCCTGTTGGCTCATATACTCAGGGTTGGTGTTGAAGGAGGTAGGTAGCCTCCTCTCAGACTTCACATCCACTGCCCCTTTAGGGTTGAAGCTTTGGTCGAAGTGGTAAACTTTTTTAGGTATAGGAGGCTTCTGCTGCTGGGACCCCTTGCCACTGGCGTACCCTTCCAAATCTTCATCCAGCATGGGGACCGACTGACTGCGCGACATGCTTTGCTCCTGCGATGGCTGGGTTTCGGGCTTGTCCAAGCTGCCTTGGTTTTCTGTACTGGAGCCGTAGTTATCAAGCGGGATGCTGTAAACCTTATATGATCCGATATCAATCTCGTCAATGCTCTGGGATTTTTTGAACTTGGCCTTCACTTCCTTCATCATGGGAGACAACCTCTCTGTGCTTTTACTGATTACAATAGCACCTTTAACAGGGTCTTGCCTGCAGTGGAATATGTTGGAATGGCTCCGGCTAGCTCCCGACTCTCGAGATTCCAAGAAGCCCCATGCCCCGGTAGACGGGAAGGTCCCAGGTAGCTCACCCATCTCTTGCTCAAAGTCCTTCCTGTCAGGGGCTGGACTGCTCGCTGGAGTACTTTCCAGCTTGGAAGGAAACGCAGTTCTGTCTTCAAAGGGGCTGGGGGTCCTTGTCCAGTTCTGCCAAGGGTTAGGGGCAGGCACTTCAGTTTCTGGTGTGTTTCGGACATTGTGGAACGTGTGTGGTGTCTGCTCCAGCTCTAGAGGAACACCCACTATCCTATCCTGCCTCATTAGAGGCCTGCGTCCATGGGTGGAAGCGCTTCTGGAATTGGAGCCTAGCATCGGGGCGGAACCCGAATTTTCCATGCCGGTTTCCTCTGCGACAAAGCCAGTGTTGTCGTAATGGGAGCCATCATTCCAGTTGTCGAAGGTATCAGTAAGTGGGTGCCTCTCATTGCGCTGCTGTGGGATTCCCGCTGGGGCAGACTCTCTCTGGCTGAGCAATGGCTTTGTCTCGATGGGCTGGGGGAAAGACTGAGCTAGCCTGTAGAAAATAATCAGACAACAGGGATTTAAAAAACAATACAGTATATTAAGTTCGCTGACAGATTCTTGTAAATGTAGAAAGGTAGACGTAAATTAGAGCTGCATTCATAATATACATATTTTTTATTATATAATGTATTCATTTTAATATTGATTTTAGATAGCTTCTGTGATTCTGACCTGCTTGCTGTGCTATGACAAAGGATTTGTAAATAAAAAAAAGATAACATATCTATAGATTTATTCCAGTGCTGACTGAAAAAAATACAGTATCATATACAGTTGCAGATAAAAGTATTTGGGCAGTTAAAAAAATGAGAAAAAAGAAAGTGACTTCTATAATTTCTAATTGTTCTATTGAAAGATATAAATTAAAGTAGAGATTCAGCTTTATAATAAAACAACACATTATTACATAACATGCACAGGAAAATAACATGCACAAACTAAATTTCATACTTTGACAAAAGTATTTGGGCACCCTTACATTAGTATTTTGTGTGCCCACCCTTTGCTTGCAATCTTTTTTTGTATTTTGAAATCAGTTCCTGGCATCTTTCCTGAGATATTTTTGCCTATTCTTCAATACATACAGTTTATAGTTCTGCAGTCGACTTTGGTTTCCTTTTTGCAACAGCAGCCTTCAAGTCAATCCACAACATCTCGATGGGATTCAAGTCTGGGTACTGAGATGGCCAATCCATAACTGTAATCTTCCTTTTTTTCAGAAATTTATTTGTAGACTTCGCAGAATGCTTAGGGTCATTATCCTGCTCCAATAAGCCTTCAAATACTGGGTAACAAATGAGAGTGCAAAATGTTTTAATATTTTGCAGCATTCATGAATGCTTCTACAATACAAAGGTCGGCTTCAAGTATTCAATGGAAAACTCCAATCACTTTCTTTTGTGTATTGTTTTTAACAAAGGTTTGCATCTTGGTTTTCGCCCATGGACGTTCATCTTGTTAAGGTATCGTTGAGTTTTTTGCTCGTGAATTTCTTGATCATCTTCTCTCAATTCTTGTGTCAAATCTTTTGCAGTAACCCGAGGATTTTGCCAGGATGTTCGAACCATTCTTCTTCCAGATTTTGCAGAAATCTTTCTTGGTCTTCCACACCTGGAGCGAGTTGCAGTAGTTCCTGTTCTCCAGTGTTTGTCAATAATAGCCCACATAGTGTCTTTCTGCTATTTTTCTGGTAGTTTCTCCTGTTTCATTTAGTTGTATCACTGCCATTTTGAGATTGTTGCTGTACTCTTTTAGTGTTAACCATTTTGTTGCTTTTTTAAATCACAAATTTCCAATTATTTTTAAGCACTTGATGATTATGTATTCGTTTATTCTATAATTATCATCAGGTGTTGGTTTTCAATCATGGTAATTGTCAATAATTAGCAACGAATGGGCTTCATACGAAATATGTTGATTGCCCAAATACTTTCGTCAAGTATGAAATTTAGTTTGTGCATGTTAATTTTCTATACATGTTATGTAATAATTAGTATGTTATGTAATAATTAGTAATAATTAGCTGAATCTCTAATTTATATCTTTAAATAGAACAATTAGAAATGATAGAAATCACTTTCTTTGTGGTTTTTCTAATTTTTTTAACTGCCCAAATACATTTTATTTGCGACTGTATATGATACTGTATTTTTTCAGTCAGCAGGGGAATAAATCTATAGAAATGTTATTTTTTTTTATTTACAAATCCTTTGTCATAGCACAGAATGCAGGAAAGCAAGCAGGTCAAAATTATGTGCGTCATGACATAAGTAATAAATACATTTGTATTTATTGATTCATATTGGTGATTGGCCTTGGCATACTGTGTCCGGTGGTCAACTCTGACTTAGAGAACACTTAGGCTTGCTTACCGAGGGGTTGTTCTCTTAGCCAGACAAGACTGTATTACTTTTGAAGAATCTGAGTCAGGGTTCTGCTAAAACTATAACTCCTTTGACGTTTATAGCTGAATAATTAAAATAATTTGAAATAGCACTGGTTCTGGGATTCACAATTCATTTAAACAAAGACCTAAAAACACTACCTTCACTTTCAAGCAGCACTTCTGAGGAACAGGATTTTCTTCTATGTCAAGCATATGTAAGTGCATGTTAATTGGGGAAAAAAGCCATGACAGATAGCTAAATCCTATTGGAGCCATGGCTGATGGTAAGCTTTCTGATTCTTACTAATAACTGAGCTGTGGGGGGCAACGTTTTGATGTCTTAATTCTTAGCACAGCAAAACACAACACTTGTGCAATATAGAACAATCTTGTAGCATCTCGGTCTCCATGTACATGTTACAAATCATCAAAAGACGTTGAGCTTTTGACATTTTTGAGGAAACAATACTGTCACGTATTGTATTATTTTAAATGTTTCAGAGGAATACAGGGCTCTGAATTGGCGTGGGTGCCCTTCTCAATTGCTGCAATGCCCCTCAAAATATATGTCTATTCACAGCCATTATGGCTGCAGTTGCCTTTCAACTACAGCAACTAGAGACAATAACATGATTACATTGTAGCAATTCCCATGCTACATAATGTGGGTGTAAGTCTCACCCACCTGTCCCTTTAAATTAGGGTCAGTAGCCTGGCCAGGTTAAAACTTAATTTCCTTGCAACCACCCTCTGTTCATCCTCTCTCCCCATTGGCTCATTCAGATTTCCTCCCCTCCAATCTCAGAGCTCCTTAGTAGCCAGCACTTGTATTAAAGCTGGCTAATCAGGCCTGAGGGGGACTCCCTTTCTCAGAGGAATCCATTAAACTACAGCATTTTCTTTACTTAAATTTCAGTGAATCCATTACCATCCTTAGATCATTCCAGTGCATCCGTTCATTTTCTTTTGTTGCTGCGCTTTGTCTAAACTGCTCTTTTTGTTTTCACTGTTACTTGTTTAAGTTTAGCTGTTTTTCTAGGTCTGTTTAGTGTTTGTTGTTTTATGTGTGACAGTCTCCAATTTTTCCCGATCCTCCTGATTTTTTCCAAACAACTGTTCACCATTCAACTCAACACTACAGGACAGTCTCAACATTTTCAACGTACTCAATGTTTTCTACCTTCTACAATCACCATCATTTAGGGACACTTATTTGTGGGTGAGATCATTTCTTTTTTGTTTGGATTTTTTCTACTTTAATTTGATACTTTGGTTCCTGTATTTTTTCTGTTACTTTGTTATTTTGTTACTTTGTATGTATTTCAATTACCCTGCTATTACTGGACTTGTTGGGCCTACCTGTCATTCTCCCACCATTGCCACAGAGACTGTTAAATGTAATTGTTTACACAAGACACTGTTTTCATCTGTATCTATTTATTTATCTTTTGTCTATCTGTGTGGGTTTATTGGAGACCCTCCGGACACCATTTCTATTTGGTGATCTGTTTAGCCTTCTGTTTGTCCCTACATACTTATCTGTACCATCTTATTCTTACCTGTTACCTGCAATTATTTGAATTCCTTTCTTATCATTATTCATTTCATTCATTTGTTCATTTTTTCATATGTTGACATTATTGTTCACAATAATAAACCGATTGTTCTTGAAATTGACACCTCTGACGTCCCTGCTTTTGCTGTCTGTCGCTCTTGCTGACTTATTTAGCTATAGGAATAGGGCCAGTAGTATCTCCTTAGGGAGGACAGTGCAACTGCTTCTCAGTTGTGCAGAGTGATCGTTACAACATGATTTGAGTGGTTAAGTCGCATCAGCTGGAAAAAAACAACAAACAACGAACATGACCCTTTCAAGCACATGGATTTCTACCATGTGTAATAATGCCAGCGCAGAATGCAGTATAGAAAAAAAAAATACAAAGCCTTGCACAATCTGCAAAAAAAATTGCAAAACATTTTTTCAGGACAGTAGTTGAGTAGTTTCAGGTTTTAAAAAATATATATTTACTGCAACTAACTTGAATATGTTTCAATTGCCGTTATTTAAATGTAATTTTTACCACAACGAAACCAAAATGGTAGGAAATACTATTCTACATTGTATTACAGTGTTTATTATCATTATTTGTCCATCTTATAAAAAAAGATACGTTTTTATTTTTTTAGTTCTTTCATAAATGCAACACAGCATTTTATATGTTACACACAGGAACGAGATTTTTAAATTTATACTAAACTGAGTAGAATATATGCTATTAAAATTGAACAAAAACAGTCCCATGGATTAGCGATAAAAGCCAATGTCTGGCTTCAGCGCAGGGAGCTGTATCCTGGCAGGCTCCAGTCTTGGCTGCTGGTTGACAAAAGAAAACAGCATTTTCTGAATAAATAAACAGTTGTTATTAAGTTAAACTGTGTTGTTTCAATCTGTGGCCAATAATTAGCCTCATATATATGAATCCTAAGCAAAATTACACAACAGCCTACACTTTGGCCTTGACTTAAGTTTAGTGCCTTGGTGCCCTCTACAAATGTATTGAACTGAAGGCCATTTTGGCCTTGCCTTTTTTGTTGACAATTTAGAACCCTGTGAGTATATGTGATAATTTGTGTTATTTAATGATTTAATCTTATCATCATTTTTAAATCATGCTTCAGTTTGATCTTTCCTATTGTCATCTCAAATGTGTAGCCTGACAGATATTTTTAAGATTACCAGTGATGCTATGTCCTAATCCAGAACCAGACTAATCCCAAGGCTTAAAGGGATAGGCTATGAAGATAGGATGATAGGAAGCAACAAGCTTCTTGATCTCTGTAAGGCTAGACAGGAGGAATTTCCTGCTTCAGGAAAGTTAAACCTGGACAGGCCACCGAGCCTTGAGCAGTAACATATGTTATATGGAGGGATTTAATTCACTAATACACTATCGCCGAAAATTTCTAACTTTGATAAACAGATTCAACGAGTTCAAGAATCATTATATCAACCACAAGGAGAAACTGCCTATAAGTGTGGTGGATGCCACCACTGACTAGCAGAGATGCAAGCTAGTTGTTTTTTAACAGGAGGTTGCAAATATTACAGACAACAGTCATGTGGTCAAGGTACAGTATATTAAAGGGTATGCTAATAGTGAAAACACTGTAAAGGAAAGGGAATCAAAGAGAACTATTGCTAACAGTGTGAAGACGTTGATACTTAAGCATCACTAGCCACTGCAATTGCTGTTTTAATGTAAATGATGCTCTGTATACCTGTTTGTCCAATGGGTGGGCACCACCCCGTCCTTGGAACCAGTCTGCAGAGCGCCCACATTCCCCGGGGGGTTCGAGGAGCCTGAGGACCCCTGGGAAGGGGAGTAGTCTGAGTAAGTGGCAGAGGAGCCGCTGTTATTTGGACAGTGCATTTTATCTGTGTCTGATTCGTCTGTCGATTCTTAAAAAAAAAAAAAAAAAGAGAAAACAATTATCGATGGCTGTGTTAAAGATCTAATAAAGAATGTCTATAATGATCACTGTTATATAATTCCTATGCTAAATCGTTAATATTTATAAGGACAAAGCCTTGCTTTTGGATGTCTCAGGCACATCACATCTAGCTTACATTGCTGTTTGAAACTTCTGCAATGTCCTGGCAGTACCTTTCTTTTCTTTACCCATCAAGACGACTTTTGGCTTGTACAAAGGAGGTTCAACTAAGGTAGGTCGCATATCCGAAATTCGAATGTCATTTGGTGAGCCTCCTAAGGAATCCTGCAGAAAAATAGCAAAAATATGGAGAACACTGGTTTAAAGTGAATGTAGCTAACTCAGAACTATTCTGAGAATCAGCCAGTAAATGACACCACCATTTAGGCAGGTATGTCATTTTATGTACTGCTTTAAAAAAGCATAATTTTATATTACAGATTATTCTAAACTAAATACCTCAGACATTATTTGTACCCAACGCCATGTCCATTACTGGGTGTGTTTACACAATAAAGTACTGTTGTCTAGTGAACTACAGACTCAGTTCTACCTAAGGTCTGTTTAGAACTATCAGTACACTTTTCTCCTGTATCAAAGCCTGAAAAGTAACCTTAAAAAAGGACTTACGAACAGCTGCTTTAGTCTTTCTTAATCCACATTGATGTACAAATATGGAAGTTCACTGCCCACCACTGATTCATGCAATAATGTACTGTTCTTTGCTGCAGCTTGCTTCTTTATCCTGCCTTCTGTCAATGATCATGATACAGCGACGGGCAGCTGATCATTTTGAGCTGCTTTTATAGGAAAAGAAAACCCTCACCATAGAGCAACTTTGCAGGTGGAATCATTAAATGACAGGGAACATGATTTTAGAACAAAGGTCTTGTGGCAAACATATTAAGGTGCACTGCTTCATATGGGCACAGTCCAACTCCACAACACAAGAAACAGCATAATGCAGCCTTTTCATAGGCACACACTGAAATTATAGTGACCCTGTATTTATAATCAAAAGGTATAATGTTCCCATATGAATACCATGGTATATTACAGGAGTGGCAAAACACTATGTAGTATATCTGCAATTAGTTCTGGCACCTAAAACCCACGACATAATTGGAATTGCCATAATAGATTTTTTATCAATGTGTCTGTCTGACCTCAATCTGTTCTGGGATGCTAAGCTTAGTAAAATATGACGTCCATTAGACACAAACAATCCAGTATCTTGGTCTAGTTTACGTAAACAATCCCTCTTTTAGGTGTCTGTTTCTGCTGCAAGCCCCCAACACAAGTGTTATTATACTTACAAAACAAGAAACAAGAAAAATAGCCAAATGTTTCAAACTATCCAGGTGTGCTACCCAAACAGTTTGGAATGTTCACTAGCCAAACAGATTGCTGGATATTTCCGAGAGATTTTAAAGCAGTGTATAAAATGTTACTACTTTTCACCTGGGTGATACACTGTATATGGAAAACAAAAGCAACTGAACTGATTTAGCTTGTCACAAAAAGGGACTGCAGCTGTGAATTGCTTGATTGTTTCTTATTATTTTCATCAGACGCCTGCTGTTTTCTAAAATATTCTGCTTCGAATGAATGGAAGTAAGCAGCATATTTCTGGGATAAGTGGTGTGGGTTTCAGAGAAGCACCTCACAGTGTGGGAGGTTAAGAATGGATATGAACAACCCTGTGATGCTACGGTGTCCCTGCAGGCTTTCATGCTGACTGAAAAACATGGGTTAGGGTCTAATCATCGAGAGTGCTGGGAAAGTATACTAGGCTACACAAACAGACAGCAGCTGTTTGTTATTTTAAAATGAGCATTTCTTACAAAGGCATGCTTATCATCCTGTAGTTCAACATAGCAAGGGGCTATCTACTCTTAAAAGCCTGTTAACAAAGTGAGAAATCTGCATCTTTCTGAAAGGAAAATACTATTTGCAGTGTTACCAAAGTAATGAGATTCACCTCAGAACGCTACTTAAAGGTCTTTCATGTCCTGCCAAGTTTTTATGACATTACTGTTGTGTTTTCCTTTTACACAGCAAGGTTAACCTGAAGTACAACACTTTGACAAATAGGGACCCTGCTCAACAGGCTGGAAAAGTATGCAGTTCATATTACTGTTTTAAGTGTTATGTGTAACTCATCCTTTCTTTTATAGGTTTTCTTTGCAAAAGATGTTTTTTATTAATACAATCTGAATAAAGGAGTGGTCAGTGGTTTTTGAAGGAGATGCATGCACTCACTGGCTTTTCCGTAACACTTTCCCATTGCTTGTTACTATATTTTGTGACATTCATAATAGATTGATTGTGTTTGAAGGGTTCAGTTTCTTTGATGATGGGGTGAGTCTTACTCACTGCCTCCTTGGATAGCAAACTGCAACTCAGGATAAAGAACATACCACAAGAGCAAAGCCAACGGCTGAACTAGAAGCTGGCGAAGGCATGCATTAGCTGGGATGTGAGTAGCAGTCTGGCCTGGCCTCTTTCTTAAGGCTAGCGTTGTTTAATCAGTCATGTATGAGAAATCCCAAGATAGGCAAGCAGAGAAAAATGAGGACAGTCGGCCATGAATGCAGTGAGAATAAGAAGGGACCTACTTAAAGTTAGGAATACCAGCTTGGTGGGGTTGTTGATATAGGACGCGTTATGGGGTCTATTTTAAAATCACCTTAAACAGCTGCAATACCGAATACCACATCGTAACAAATCAGAAAGCTACAGAATTTTATAAATCTCAACAACTGCGGAGCTAAACTCCTTAAACTTCAAACTACTGTATTTTCATTGTATTTAATGTTAACCCCTTGACGGCCTATGTGAAATTTGAATTTCACAGTCAAAAGGTAAAGCCTTTGCTTACTATACTGATGACGAGCCCATTTTCAGCTATGCTAGGTTGTTTCTGAAACTATCCTCTGATCCCACCACCAAGCCAATTGCCAGTGAATGTCCACAGGTTACATGCCCCTGGAGTACAAAGCTCATCCCTATAGCTGTCCACTCATGCTCAATGGGCACGTGGTTAAGTAAAGCAGTCACAGATGATTTTCCTTCCCTAACCTGTAGAAGTCAATGCAACACTGTGGGTAAATGCTACATAAGGTATTTAATGGCAGTAAATACATTTTTATTATTATGCTAGTACTTATTTATCACAATTGCAAGATAATATTTTGCACTATTTAAAATAGACCCTTTTGTTAACATCAGTCAAACTCAGACAAATTGTGCTTTTTCACTGCTCTCTTAAGCACCCAGGGACTAAAGCAGTAGCATTTGACATGAGCGCAAATGTTTTCACATTCCCCTCGCTTCGAAGCAGCCACTTACTATGAGGCAGAAACAGGAAGCTGTAAGGGAGAGAGTCTCTGGCTGTTGCTGCTTGGGGACGACTCGATGTAAAGCAATCTATGCAAAAAGAAAAAATATGGGATAGAGCACATACAGCATGGCATCACAAGCGTGGTGAATATGGTGCGATGGGTTGTGTTTTATAATGTTGTCATGGGGATCGATCCTGCAAAATGGCTTGCGTATGAAGGCAGTGTAAAGGTGGCCCAGGTATGACCGTGAAAAGGTTATCCTCCTAGCAATCCCAGAATCACAAACAGTAACTGGCAGGAAGTCAATTCAACTTGTTTGATAGTATTGCTTTGGCACTTTATACCATCATGCAATCTGAGCCCTTTAAAAAAATAAAACAATAAAAAAAAAAAATAAAATAATGTTTTAACCCTGATTTTCTCCCCATTTTTCAATATCCTGCCATCACCACAGCAATTCCCCACAACAACTCAGGCCAACTGAAGGTCAGTGGGCATCCTCCGATCCCACGACCAGGCATTAGCCCCTTTTCTCCCAGGAACTCGAGCCCTGCAGGTGTCCACTAGAGCTTACCGGGAGCCTGGTCAGTAGGGTCTGCTGTAGCACAATAAGGAGAAACAGCCAGGATGCGAATCTGCGCTCCTGTGACAGTATGACTCACCCTGCACACACTATACATGCCTTTACCAGGTGAGCCATTCGGCGCCCCCTCCCCAATCTGACCTCTTTTAAAACTGCATTATTTGCAAATTGTATCTTTTGGTGTAATGTGGTCTTTTCCTTAAAGGTACAGTATCAAAGTGGTTATAGCTAGTAAAAGAATTCTATAAATCATAAATTTCCATTTGCAGATCTGACATGTGCAGTTTTGAAAGCAACACATACTATAGCAAACACCTTTAATGATATCTGGTACTATATTAAATTGCAAAATTTCTCAAGTTTACTTTCAAGTCTGTTACTGCTAGAAGTGTACCACAAGTAAGATTTGTGCACCTGTCTGCTGAGTGTACTTTTAGCAATTGGCTACTATTGGGCTGTGGCAGGCAGGTTCATAATTTTGTACCCTGCTGTATGTATGTATGTATGTATGTAACCTGACTGTGGCTTCAATCACAGTATATGCCACTGTGTAAAAAAAAAAAAAAAATATGGCACAGTGTCACCTGTCAACAATATTATGCTGATAGAATTTCTTGTCAACATCAACTAAAATGCAAATGCAGAATAATGCAACTGCAAGTCTGAAACTGTCTAGTTTGCATTTTTTTTCTTTATAATCTTCATGCTTTTGCAATGTTGCACATGGTTTCTTCATCAAGCTTGCAGTAATGTGCCTTGTAATCCACCCCAAATCCTTTTTTTGTACTCATTAAAGGGGGGGGGGGTTCATATTTTCTGAGGCTAAATATATTGCATATAGATTTACTCATATGAATTTCTGTTTTTTCCAACATGGGTATAGCTGTGTTTTCCCCTCTCTGGTGTTAACCATTGTAAATACCATCAGACTCTACCTCAGAGCTCTCCGTTAGCTCATCCTTCTCTTTTCGCTTTGGGATTTCCATGGCAGAATTATGGGTGGTACTTGATTCGGTCATCTGTGTCTTCTGGAAGTCATTGGCTTCTCTATCTGTAACCTAGTATTAACAAAACACCTAATAATTAGTATCACTATTAATAGGAATAGAAAGAAGACAAGCGTTGAATTTACAACAGAACTGGCAGAAGGCACAGGTGTCGTTGTCCATCCATCAACAGTCCAAAGCACCTTTGACCATTGTTCCATAGTCCAATTTCTGTGTTCTTGTGCATATTTTAGACTTTTAGTCTTGTTCCCCTTTCTTAACAGAGGTATTCTTACTGCAACACATCCTTTAAGTCCTGATTTCAAGAGTGACCTTCATACTGTTGATTTGATGGACAATGACACCTGTGCCTTCTGCCAGTTCTGTTGTCAATTCAACGCTTGTCTTCTTTCTATTCCTTAAGGATATTATCTTCAAGTATTGCTAATCCTTGTTAGACAGCTTTTTGGGTCTTCCAGTCCTGGGTTTGTCAATTACAGATGATGTTTCTCTGTACTTGTTGATTATGCCTTGGATACCACACCTTGCAAATCGAGTGATGCGAGCTATTTCACTCAATGTTTTTCTTCTTTATGCAAGTCAAGGTTGTTATAATAGTAGAAAACACTAGTGGAGGCTTTGAGTAAATTGTTGATGCTCATAATGTATCAGAGTAGAAAAATGCAACATGTCTAAGACTTTTGCACAGCAGTGTATATTTATTTTTTAACAGAAGATTATTAAATGTATAGCTATTTACTCTTCAAGATGATATTGTATTGTCAAAGGTAAACATAATTTTTATAATGATCACATTATAATTGTTTTTACCAAGGTAAATTGACACAGCAATTTTGCAATTAACCATGCTTCTACCATGATAAATGATACAAATACAGTACCATCAGGTTCACCCGATGAGTAGCACTGGGTCTAAAACAACACTGAGCTCAGAAGGGACAGGATAATCACCAGCCTGTCTTCAGCAGCTTAATATCTGTGGGCTGATGAAGACTTAATTGCATTGCCTGTAATCTGCACAGGGGCCTACATGACTGCTTACAATCTCATCCAGGAAAAGCCTTTTCAGAGCCACGCTTGCCCTTGGATGTTCAACAGCGTAACAAAATCTTTGTTGTGATAGGAAAAAAAAACCAAAACCTGAGTATGAAAAGCTACAGGGCAAAGGGCTACAACATTTAGTCATGACTGATTCTTGACCTTTTTAGATATAGCATGCTAAGGAATTAACAGCATCTGTTAGTTTCCACTTAAAACAATAAACCAATGAATAGAAAATAATGTTTTCTTCTATACAATCAAGCAATCTCTGCAAAACAAATTGGCATACTCCTGGCTGAATGCCATCAACACCTTTCTTGCTAACTATAATCTCCTCTCGAATGCAGTTGGTCTTACATTTCCCTGGCTGAAAATTACTGGTGGCCATTGAAACAAATATGAACTGAATTTCTACAGGCAGCTAAACAAAAACGTTTGTAGCAAATAGTTGACATTAGAACTGTACAATAGATAGATTTGTAATGATTTATTTTTCTAGGACCAGCTTAACCAGCTCCTCAAACAGCACCAAGTCTCCTAAATAAGCACCACCAGATGAAAACCAGCAAAACCACCAGCTCTGACCAGAATACACCAGTGCTGGGCATTTCAGGAATTTCCTTCAGGGTCTGCATACTGAATGAGACACTAATGTGTATTGTAAGTATTTTGAGCCATGCAAAAAAACGTGAAACTACAGCTTTTGCAAAGCTGATGTACTCTCTGTTGGAACAGATAATCTTTCCCCACAGGGCATTTCTGCTTTTTTTCTGCCTCTAGTCTATGATCCTAAAGCTAACAAAAATACAAAATAGTGATCAGTATAATGAAAAAGTCACTGTATGTAAAAATGTTTAAACCATATTCTATCCCAACTGAATGAGCCATTCTGAAGATTTAAGTACAATTATAAATGTGATATAGGTTTGGTATAACAGTTATGTCCAGTTATGTCAAAAAGTATTGAGTGTTATTTTCAATGCTAATTCACACTAATTTTATCACTGCTTGTGAAATGTGGATATCTATGTACAAAAATTCTTCTCAATGTTTGTAGTTTTCAATGACATTCAATGATGTGAATTATGTAGTAATTAAACAAAGTAAAGAAATGGAAAGAAATCATTATTTCAGTCTGCAGCATTAATGCATTTTTTGTTTAATGGAGGCTTTATAAGCAATAAATAAAGAAAAAAGGGAAAAAACATTTCTCGTTATAATTTCTAATTAAGATATTTTACACAACAGTTCTTCGTGTAATTGAAAACTGTGAGCAAATGAATTTTTACACATAGTACATACATATTCACATTTCCAAAGAAAGTATTATTATTAATGTGAATTATAGAATTTTAATTGAAAAAACAAAGATGGTGTTAATACTTTTAGATATTGTATGTAAAGTAGGATGTAATTAAGCCTCAGATTTTTCCTGTCACCTGTGACCACAAATGAATTCATGATGTTACCTCGCTTGTTACCTCCTTTGTTGAGATGGGCCACTTGTGTTCGTATTTGTCCTTGACTTGGAGCTCCATGTTGGTGCTGGAATCACGCTTATCTCCAGTTAGGGCGTGGCTAGTCTTTCCCACCAGATTCTGCACTGACTTCACCATGTTCTTCAGGTCCTCAGGATAGGGTGTGGGATAGCGTTTCAGGTTTATTTCAACCTAACCCAGAAGGAAAAGCTGGATTTTATTGTACTGTCCAGATTTGTCCTGATAAACCATTCAAATATGTATAAACATAGATGAGATCACAGATTTCATCGTTAAAGCAACAGAATTGATATTGAATAATGAAAATGATTATTGGGTTATACATCTATTCACAATTAAAATAGTATCACTGAAACTCCTCAAAGAATAACATTTCAGTAACAAATGTATTAATGCTCATTAAATGTCAATATGTATATAAAATGAAAAGATTATTCTATCCTGGTATCATCCCTGCAAAATTCTTGCTTTAAACTTTCCTGTCTTGCTTGACCCTAGAATGAACCTTCTAGAATGAATACAGCTTTAACGTACCAAGGTTAAATTAACTTCTACTGAATTGAAGAGTTCCGTTCAATGTAAGAGACGCTCCTAATCGCATTACAAGGAGCTTCCATGTGTATATGTTCGTCAGTATCCATCACAAATATTTTTTTTTAGGTCATTCAGTTGCATTCTGTTCAATACTTTCAATGCTTGCTTGGCTTACACACCAGGTTTCATTTATGGAATTGGAAACAAACTAAATGTTCGTTTAACAGCTCTTGCCAGCATTTTCATGCACAATTCTTTTTAGATGTAAACATTACCATTGTTTTTAATAAAATAAACCTGGTTCACAAGCTTAAAGTTTCACCCTTTGTGTGGGTTTGTGTGTTTGTTTATTTATTTATTTATAAGTAAAAATGCAGGGGCAGAAACCTTAACTTTCCCAGAGTTCTCCTCTTCTTCCTTCTTGTCTTCAAAGTCAAAGGCCACAGTCATGCGCTGCTGTCGCTGCTCCTCCCATAGGGTTGGGTTGAAACTGTCATTGTCTGACTGGTAATCTACAAGAGTCCACAGGCACACAATCAACACGGGGAGTTGGTCTAAAGATCTGAAACTCAGCGTGAACAATTAAGCATTCATATGTGAGGCAGCACACTACCGGCTAGATAGGCTACAGAAACAGTTAACAAAGCAGGGCCAAGTAAATAATTACGCAGTTGATTGGAACAAGAAACTAAGGTTGCCTTGGTTACCCAACCCTGCACTAATATGGATATAATATAATCAAACTTCCTAACTTTCATTCGACAATCAGGAAGCTCAGTTGCAGGGCACGGCTTCAAAGTGGATGACTGTGGTACAATCAGATAAAATGCCTAGTTTAAAAAAAAAAAAGGGAACGCAAAGAGAGCAAAAACACTGTAAAGGTACATAAATCTGTAAATGAAAGAGATCAAATCTTCACAGTAACAATAAAGGCACTGTTTACCGGTGTCTAATCGCAGTAAAATCACCGATTATCAGGCATGCCCTTTTAGTTGATCTTCTCTGTATGGTAGCCTTCTCGACGTGGTCAACTACCAGACTGTAATGCACTCTAATCAGAGTTCTACTGCTTGATTATAACCCTAAGATGTAACTTTTCATACAGAAATTCTCAAATATCACCCAGGCCCACCTTCTTCGTTGCGTGGCTGCTGTGGAAACATGTAGTTGGTAAGCACCCTCAGCTTTGTTTCTGGATGAGCCTCGCTTTGTAGGGGGATAAGTGCCTTGGACTGCAACAAAATGTTGAACAGGGGAGATTTTAGAAAGAGGAACACCGATGATTGTTGGTCTGTTCAAGAAGTCCTCTAGACAGTGCTTACTGAAGTCATTTTACAGAAGTGAAGCCGAACACAAAGGTTATTATTTTATTTTATTTTATATTTCAAGTCCAACAAACGAGTTGCTAAATGTAATAAACAAATAATAATAATAATTGCAGCCTAAACATCAGCGGCGACAATTGTAATGTAATTTCACATTTTGCTGTGGTGTCGTTAAACAGTGTAATTCCAATGTAATTCATGAAACTTCCAAGTAAGGCGTCTCCAATAATTGAAAAGAGCCACATGTGTGTATATCATTGGTTGTGCTCAGTGTACTTAACCAGTAATTAATACTGAACTTTTTGTTTAAAATACATACATTTTTTCACAGTACAAGCTAAGCTTTCATTTGGCCTAGCCTACTTTTCACAATTCAAATTGGGTGCTACTGAAATCTTATTTGTAATTCCTCTCTTTTAATGTTTGATTAAACAAACTAATCACGTGTACCTGATTATCTGAAAGCCAAAGTGCTGCAAGTTCCTTCAGCTTTGTAAAACTGAACGGCAAGTTTCTTAACCTGCAAAACATGACAATTGGTTAGTCAAGTATAGCCCAGAATTTTTTTTTTCCTTCTGGTATCATACTGTTGATGCTCTCTCTCCAGATTACCTTTTTCATCATCTGTTGCTAGGAAACAGTTTGCAGTCAAAATTCTAAGCAGGACTTTGTTCTGAAATCACATTCATTGCACAGATCAGGGCAGGAGTTTCCTAGCGGGGGCACACTTTTAAAGTTCGGCAAAGCTTCTTTTCCTCACTCATTTATTACCTATGACTGTTCTTTATTATTGAAGATATTTCAACAGTATAGAATCACAGAGATGAAATATTTAAGGACGTTTGTTTAGTCTTTCTCAGATTGTATGATGTATTTTCTAAAAGAATAAGCAGATGTGAAGGTATAAAACGTATTTGCAGAAAAACCTTATGAAGTTCTCATTATGAATTTGCTATGCTTTACTACACTATACTTTTACCACTGTATACCACAGTACATTTTTAGTTTTTGCACTTACTTTAAAATACGAATCATTAAAGACAGAGTATACACACTATTCTATTATAACTACTGTCAGAAGGCTGGTATATAGTACAGTGGTGGAATTGTAATGTAGTGAAAGCAGTCCCCAGAATCATATAATTCCAAAAGAGCCCAACTAATGCAGCATCTATGCTGGAGAAAGGAGCTTTTACAAAAGTAGTTAAAAATAATGATAAAACAAATGTGGCTTTTTAGCACAATTTCCACTATAGTTTTGAAATTTAAATTAAATACCTACTGTATTTTACAACAAATTGGTTGCCATAAACTGTATTCTAATGTATACATAGTGCCTAAATGTAGATATTTGACACATTGTTAATTAAAACCGGAGTGCTGACTACACCAATGGGCTATAATAAATTATTAATCTTGTTTTAAAACCTTTAATTAATGCTACTAATAACAAACAGAAGCCCCTTCTCAATAAGGATATTTCTCAACAGTAGCATATAATCAGAGACAGTGAATCAGGGATTTTGCAACTTTAATTGGTGCCTCTCTTCCTTTTAAAAATACAGCTTTGCAGCATCAGCGCTTTTGTACATCCTGTTCTGTAACCATCAGATAGCGGCTCTTGCAAAAGAATATTAAATATTTATAAGAATGCCTGCTGTTGGAATTTCTATAAAAAAAAGCAGCATATTTTATTCTGCAGTGTGTGGGAGTTGGAGAAGCCTGCTGTGACCAGGACTTGTGTAAACATTGACTGCCCTTTCGAATCACTCTTTAATTGTGCCTTTCAATAGAATTTGGACAGAGTCTGAATTCATTGTTATGTGCATGCTCAAATGATTTCATAGGGTAATTAACACAAAAAGGGGAGGTGGTATCATCAGAAGATTCCCTCCATCGCATGTCGGTATCCGCCTTGAATTCAGCTGTGAATGACATGTGTGCTTCAAGAGCAACTTTATATGGGTCTGAAGCAAGTATCATGGTTATCAACTACTGCATTCTTCTTTTTGTTTAGAATCATTTTGTGTTTCAGTCACCACAACCTGTCCGCCAAGTACACATTTCTCTTTCCTGGTTGTTAAACTGCTGCCACATTTAGTGGCGAATACTGACAATGAACAGGTCTCATGATGTTTGAATGGAAAACCTGAGTCAGCTCAAACAAATAATTCAAAAGGGAAGAGTCTTATTACGGTATTTTGTGCGCTCCTCAGAAATAAAACACTAAAACAGGAAGAACCCCACCAACAAACCATTACAAACTGTTAGGGGTAGAGATACGACTCCCATTGCCTAGCAGTTTGATCCTGCTTTGCTGTGGTCTTCAATAGACCCATTTGAGCTCCTAATTGTTGAGCTTGCAGTTAACCCTGGGCTGTGTCTTGACATGCACTATTACCTTATAAACAACATCTTCAAATATAGTACAAATATTTACAATGACAAAAAATTTGGCTAATTATTTCAAAAGCCTGCCTCAAAGTGAACAATATTTAGAACATCATTATCCACTTCACTAGCTTGAGAGGGAATGGAATATTGTATGTAGCAATTATAGGACGGTAGAATTCGAGTTAAGACATAGCCCTGGTATGGTTCAATATTGTATGCCATGGGAGTCTAGTAATAATGCAATATTCTGCTCTACTAATCTGAACCCCAGACTATTTAACACAAGGAAACAGACCAAACAGAGAAACAACTGAATAATGGACATGGTACAATCAGTGTGCATTTCCATCCTGCTGCGCCTCATATCTCTCAGGATGAATGTTTATATCAAGCAATCATGTAGCAATAGGGTGGCCCTTGTGAGACTGCTCTCATAGATTTGTGAAGATCTTCTGAGAACAGGACTATGTTAAAGTTCTATACACAAGTAAGGGGTTCCTTAACAAATATGGTGGAAATGTACAAAGATGTTTTCTAAAAGGACAAACAAAAACACCCACTGATGTAACAAAACCTTAAATAAACAACTCAAGAATTTAATTAAAGGGCTCTTAGGTATTTACAAGTTGTTCATTTCTAACTTTATGATAAAATGGTGCAAAATAGACACTAGAGTAAATGTCCACCCTTTACTGTGGAATCTACTGAAACACTGCAGTATTTTAAGAATGCTTTTTTTGTTTAAGAAAGAAAGCATTATAAACAATAGAAAATACCTGTTGTCGCTCAAATTTAAAACCCTCAGCTTCTGCATCTGTCCAATCTCCTCAGGTAGAAACTCAAGCTTATTGGAGCGCAGAGACATGACAGTCACATTTTTACAGCTTCCGATCTACAGACAATAAGGGACAGAAACAACAGATTAAAAAAAAGTAGAAGTTTTGCCTAGTCTTTTTTTTACAAGACAGATATGTTCTGTTCTATAGAATAACATGAACATTGTAATTACAACAGATATTATTAGATTAAATTTAGTCAGAATTTCTCCTCATTTATCTTGGGTTTGTCATGTTATTCCACTCTACCGGAGTTAAACAAGATATATATTTTTACTGAACTTACGAGCCACAAATGTGACTATCAGGTAAAAATGGATACCATTAATAATGTATATGATCACATCCTCATTTAACTTTTAAAAAGTGTAATCTGTTCCTTTTTTAATATGTATAATTAAATGATGAAGTAATAACAATTTATTAAATGAAGCTTCAGCATCCCAAAAAGGAAACACATTTCTTGTTGTGCATGTTTTTGGCAGTCTAGTTTTTTTTATATAGTATTTGGTCACATACAGATTAAGCACATTAACAAGAGAATTTTCAAATGAATGTTTGCAAAAGCAGATTATGTAGCACATATATAACCATTTAATATCATGGTAACTACTGTACTAATCACTTACATGGTAACTACTGGTGTAATAAGTGCGTAATTACACAGCAGTTACTATGTAAGAGCAGAGCCCATTGTTAATTAATTACTCTGCCCATTTAAGGCAATAACAGTTTGCAGGTCTCGTCTATCTCTAACTGATGTTTTGTTTTGCTTTTATCTTTTGGAGCCTGTGGCAGGGTGACTGAGCGGTGACGTCACGGCAGAAGCAGGAACAAAATACTGACACCAGGGAGTACTGCAGGTAAAGGTGGCGTTTGCCGTTTTATTCAGCCAAACAACAAAAATAAATAAAATATTTAAACAAAAAGACTTTGCTCACAGAGCGAAAATAAATATTTTAAACAAAACAAATCTCGAACACAAAATAAAACACAGGTGAGGCTGGGCTATAGCCTTCACTGATCCTGTATCTTTTTAAACTCCTTTTTCTCTCCCGGTTCTCTCCACTCTCGCTCTCTCCGCTCCTACAACACCTCCCCGAAGCTGGAGAGCTACAGCCTTTTTATATCGTGGCCGAAGGGTTTAACTATCTTGCAATTAATTATTCTCTTACCCCTCGGCCACAATCTGCACGAGTTTATTAATTACCGTGTGGATGGGGCTTCCCATCCACGCTACTAAATAATAAACAAACGGCTACACCGTCATTTAAAATACAAAACAACCGGCGCTTCGCCATCATAAATATAATACAATAAAAATAAATAAACAATACAAAATAAACACAGGGGCGGAGGAGGACCCCGCTCTAAAATAAAATAAACAAAACAATGTACAGGGCACCTCGCCCTTTTACAGAGCCTCTTTCAGAACACACTTCTGCAGCCACGCTGACGTCACAACTGTTTTATCACGGATTAACCATATACTAAATTATGTTACACTGAACTACAGACAGTGTTGCAGTGTATTTATTTTTGAACAACTAAAAACTCACATAACCAGATAAAAAATTTCATTAACAGCCACATTTTATCAAACTAAGGTTAACAAGGGTTTCTGTTTTTTTCTTAGACAAAGAGAAGGAGATTTGATATATTTTATTGGACTAACTAAACAATAATTAATCACAAGCTTTCAAGACCTCAAAGGTCTCTTCTTCAGGTGAAAGTACAAAAGAGAGATGTTTTTTTGCTTAAACACTATCTAGTCAGAAATTACAGCTCACCTCCCCAATTGAAGGCTTTTAGTGTATTGTATGTAAGGCAAAACTAAATGGAATTGAAACTATCGTTTATAAGTGCGTGTCACAAAGACGGCCAGAGTGGGTGGCGTCAGACCAGACAGGAATACACAGACAGAGACGGTGGTGATGAGGAGCTGAGTGCAATGGCTGCACTCAGCGTTTATTTAACAAATAAAAGGGTTTAACAGTACAAAAAACAGGACACGGCACTTGACGCCAAAAGAAACATATAAACAAAACGGACTAAACAGTGAACAGACAAACGGACAAACACGGTGAGCAGATAACACTAATTACTTTACTTTAGACTTTCTTTTCTCCTTCTCTCTCTCCCGTTCTCCACTCACCGAACACCAACCCTGAGTGCAAGAAATGTGCGTCTATATATACTATTGTGCTGGGATTCAATTACTAATTAATTATTCACTTGAATCCCAGCACGTGAATTAATTCTGTGCAACCCCGTGCTCACATATTACATTTAACCAGCACGTGAAGTGATTTGTGCTCTCCTCGTGCCTAAATACAAATCTACACTTTAAATATACGTGAAACACAGACCCGTTTATATCCCGTGTACCAATCTATACACCAACATTAACACACACACGCACGCAACATACAACACAGATCACACAAATGCACACAGGGGCGGGGCACTTTGCCACATATACCCCCCCTTGTGCGCAGCACACATGGCCTCAACGGCCACCTCCCCCCTTAAAAACCCAGCAGTCCAGAACAAAGTCTCGGGCTGGGAAGGGAGGCTTCAGTGGGCCCTTGGCTGGCAATGCTGTCAGCACCCCTGCCGGTAGTGGCACGGCTGACAGCCTGTTGGTCCCATCCTGCAGCGAAAAAGCTGCGGGGGCAGGTGGTCCCCCGACCTCCCCCTTCTTCGTAGCCGGCAGCTCCCTCCTGTGGGGCTCCGGCCACAAGAACTCCTGCAGCGAAACTGCTGCTGGGGAAAGTGGTCTCCAGACCTCGTCCCCCTTCTTCGTGGCCGGCAGCTCCCCTTTCTGGGGCTCCGGCCACCGTACTCCCTGCGGAGGTACGGGCAGCAGAGGCAGCTCCTGCTCCTCTGCTCCGGGCGGTGGCGGAGGCAGAGGCAGCTCCAGCTCCTCTGCTCCTGGCGGTGGTGGAGGCAGAGGCAGCTCCTGCTCCTCTGCTCCTGGAGGTGGTGGAGGCAGAGGCAGCTCCTGCTCCTCTGCTCCTGGAGGTGGTGGAGGCAGAGGCAGCTCCTGCTCCTCTGCTCCTGGTGGTGGTGGAGGCAGAGGCAGCTCCTGCTCCTCTGCTCCTAGTGGAGGAAGCGGTGGAGGTGGCGGAGGCAGAGGCAGCTCCTCTGCTCCTGGCGGCGCTGGCTCCCTCCGCTGTAGCGGCTGGGCTGGTGCGCGCCGTGCTGCCTTCAGCAGCATGAATAGAGGCTGCTGGGGGACACCAGCCTCCTGCCCCTCTCCCCCCCAAAAATTTCCAGGGGGTTGGGCCTGTAACTCCTCCCCTTCCGGCCCTTGGGGCTGAACCAGCAGGCATTTTCCCTCTGCTGGTGGCTTGGGTCCCAGGGCTGTGGAAGCCCCGACTTGCCTCCCTTTGGGCTGTGGACGCACCGACTCCTCCCTTTTGGGCTGTGGACGCACCGACTCCTCCCTTTTGGGCTGTGGACGCACCGACTCCTCCCTTTTGGGCTGTGGACGCACCGACTCCCCCCTCTTGGGCTGTGGACGTTCGGGCTCCCCCCACTCAGGCGTAGGACGTTCGGGCTCCTCCCACTCAGGCGTAGGACGTTCGGGCTCCTCCCACTCAGGCGTAGGACGTTCGGGCTCCTCCCACTCAGGCGTAGGACGTTCGGGCTCCTCCCATTTGGGCTGTGGACGCTCAGGCTCCTCCCGCTTGGTCTGTGGACGCTCAGGCTCCTCCCCATAGCTGCGGAAGGGACAGTGGGCGAACAGGTGATCCTGGTCGCAGAGGAGGCACCCCGGCGATGGCTTGTTACATCGCCGTGGATGCCTGGCCCTTAGGCGGCACTCCTCCTCCCTGTCCTTCACCTCTTTATCCGGTTCCTCCTCCTCCTCACCTTGGAAGGGGCAGATTGCCACCGTGTGTCCGTAGACTCCACAGGCCATGCACCAGCCTTGGTCCTCGAGGCCCCCGAGGAGGTCCTCCAGGTCCCGGCAGCCGTCTCTCCAGCCTTCCATTTTCACTTTTTTTTTTTTTTTTTGAAACCAGTCCTGTGGTTTTTTTTTTTTTTTTTTTTTTTTTTTTTTTTAAACACAAAACCCCCTCTCCTGGTCTGACGCTTGGAGGCGCTGTTATCCCACGATGACACCACGTGTCACAAAGACGGCCAGAGTGGGTGGCGTCAGACCAGACAGGAATACACAGACAGAGACGGTGGTGATGAGGAGCTGAGTGCAATGGCTGCACTCAGCGTTTATTTAACAAATAAAAGGGTTTAACAGTACAAAAAACAGGACACGGCACTTGACGCCAAAAGAAACATATAAACAAAACGGACTAAACAGTGAACAGACAAACGGACAAACACGGTGAGCAGATAACACTAATTACTTTACTTTAGACTTTCTTTTCTCCTTCTCTCTCTCCCGTTCTCCACTCACCGAACACCAACCCTGAGTGCAAGAAATGTGCGTCTATATATACTATTGTGCTGGGATTCAATTACTAATTAATTATTCACTTGAATCCCAGCACGTGAATTAATTCTGTGCAACCCCGTGCTCACATATTACATTTAACCAGCACGTGAAGTGATTTGTGCTCTCCTCGTGCCTAAATACAAATCTACACTTTAAATATACGTGAAACACAGACCCGTTTATATCCCGTGTACCAATCTATACACCAACATTAACACACACACGCACGCAACATACAACACAGATCACACAAATGCACACAGGGGCGGGGCACTTTGCCACAGTGCAATACATAGTTTATAAAGAATCCCTTTTAGTCTTTTCAATGTATTTTACAGGGAATGTCTAAAATTTATGATCAGTGTGACATTGACAGAGAGGGAGGATAGCATAGGATAGAGTGCAGCAACTGAAGACATCTAGTTTATTCCCAACAGATAACATGCTTTGAGTTTTCTGTGACTCTTTTATTGACTACACCTTCTATTGTGTCATTTGTGGTTTCCTTTTAAGTACTTTAACATGTAGAATTGTTACACAATTCCACAGAAAACGTGATTTGATCCACCATTTTTAGCTTGAGCAGTGGTCCTGGATATATCATGAAAGATTCTCCGTGAATGTCTATGAAGTACTAAAGGTATTCCAGAAATAAGGATGGCTGAATAACTGACAAGCCCCCAAAAGGGGGAGACTCGGAAGCGTATAGCCATCCTTATGAGTTAAATACCCACAGCACTCCATGAACAGGAGTATTCTGCACATAAAAGTGCAAAGCATGGAAAAGAAAGTTTGAATCTAAATTAAACAGTTGAACTTGGAACATTTTCCTTAGTTCAAGCTCTGCATCTTCTCAGCAATGCAGTATAATTTGTAGAAGTGCGATTGCAACACAGATTCCAAAATATTCACAACAGTTTTTTTTGTTTTTGTTGTTTTTAATACTAGAACTCTCAATGGTAGAAATGTACTGTATGAAATTTTACAACAGTAACATCTTATTCTTTTACATTTGCATACAACCAGAAGCAATTTTGGGATCGTAAGCCTAGCAAATAAAAATCAGAATCGCTTTCATACATGGGTCAGATGTTTGCCTGGGGACTGTGAGGTAGCTGGTTCAGCATCTGTCAGTTACACCAAGATAAAAATTGTGTGTGTGTGTGTGTGTGTGTGTGTGTGTGTGTGTGTGTGTGTGTGTGTGTGTGTGTCTGTGTGTCTGTCTGAAAGGGCTAACTTTTAACAAAGGTGCCTCTGTCTATTTGCAGTGCACTATGAGAAGGGACCCTGGGCCTTGCCAGCGGGGGTGACAATGCTTACCTCTCTGGGCAACTCTGACAGGAAGTTTTCATCAGCAGCTAACGTCCGGAGATTATGGAGGTATCCAATGGTGGGAGGAAGGGACTCAAGCTCATTACAGCTACAATCAAACTCTTCTAAAAGCGATAAACTGGAAAAGAGAAACACGAATATAACCTGCTGTAAAAACAACTGCAGCCACACCAGCTTGACTTAGCAAACAAGATTCTGTCCTGGCCTAAGAACTATTCACTTAAAGAGGAGATGCCATCAAGAATGGAATTTTATTTATATGTATAATATATCATTACAATTTTACTTCCTCTGATACGCACTATTAAAGCAACACTGTAAATTGGATGATAGGATGAAGTAACACAGATCTAATTTCATAATTAATAATGTCATTCCATTCGTTTCAACAGGGCGCATATTTTGCACAGATTGGCATTGGCGTCTACAAAAACAAATAACATAATTATATTCTGTTTTTCAATTGGGATTAAAATTCCATTTAATAATTAAAAATTAAATTTTAAATCCAAAACCAATAAACAGTATAATTTCGACAAACACATACACCATTAACAGCTTCTAAATAATTTTCCATTGCTAGATACACTCTTGTCACAGCACCACTACCGATTTTAATAGTCATTTCAATCAAATGTGTCTCTTATTACATGGCCAGTGTAAAACAAGCAGTAAACTAAAACAATACTGAGAAACTGCTCCTCCTTACAGCTAAATTATCATTTTGATTGTTTTATTCCCCTCAGAAACCTTGCCTTTGATTATTGGTGTGGCTTTGACAGCAAATATGTGCACTCACAGGATTTTACTGTGAACCCTCTTATTCGTGTGACATTTATTCTGAGACTTGACCACAATGCTTTAGATTGCTAGGCCAGGCTGTCATCTCAAATGTTTGTTTTATTTTCCAAACTTGGCTTGAGTCATGAATTTGGATCCTGTTGCTCTATAGCCCCAAACATTCTCTAGTTTATCTCAATCCCTACACAAGTATGCCCAGTTTCATGAAGATCCATCTTAATTTACTATGTTTTGCCCCTTCAAAAAAGAAAAGAAGAAGAAGATTGTTTTCCACTTTTCGACTGCCTGTCTCTCTTGATATATCAACAGCTATTACATTATTGTTTTATATGTGATCTATTAGAGCGCTTGAAGCTGTCCAGAAAAATAAATGAAAATAAAGCTGAAACAGCTTGGATAGTTGTGGCAGTACCATCGATTTACAATAACGTTTGATCGGAAAAGGAAATCACTGCAGACCTTTCTTTATTTTGACTTGCCCAGAGTAACTACCACAACATCCAATCAACATCAACCTTACTCCTTCATCAAAATGGACAGCTTCTAAATTTTGGGTTCAAAACAGAGTCAAAGGCAATAAAAGGGATTTACAGTATTATCAAAGGACATCTTGTATAAACTGTAAGGCTTCCTACATGGTATCCATTTTTGTGTATTTGGTGTGGTAAATTCATTTACAGTTTAACTTACAGGCGGTCACAGCTGTTTCCACATATGGTTCCTTTTAAGCACATTTGATTGGAAGATTGGCACACAGGAGTGCATTGACCTGATGAATATGCTGTGAGCAATGGGTATAAAATAAGTTGATTTTCAGTCTACTTACCCTAATTTGGCATGTCCACTAAGTGCCCCATTTTAGATGCATGTACAATAAACACATAAAACCGACCAATGACAAACCAGGAGAAGTATGCACTAAATACAATATCAAGCATGAAGTAGGTAATACAAAGGCAATGGGCTGTGCGAAATTGCTTGAAATGAGCAAAGCAGTTTGACAAGAATATGTAAAAACTAATGCTGGTGTTTAGTAAAGTTAACATCTACCTATCAATGTGTCAAAGGAGATGAGATATATTTATTAAACACATTCCAGTCTAAGTATTTGTTTTTAAATAATTTTGTGCTTCCAAATGTTAAGCTATGGCCATATATAACAATGCAACTATGGTTTCTTGATGAGTCAGCAGTGTGGAGGGATCGTTGCTGGCATATACTCAACAAAGAACTAGGATCACAATTTAAATTCAGAATATATCACCATATTTATTGGTAGTAATTCAATTCCATGTTATGAAAGTCTTCATTTGCCAGCAGTTGAAATATTAGGTGCTGTATCTACCCGTTAGAGAGGTTTCCCCTCTAGTTAAAGAATTGGTTTTCTCAAAGTGCTATTTGCAGACTGAGGCATTGTCACAGAGAGGCTGATATCTGTACCTCCACATTGTAAAACAAGTACATTTTTTCACCCATGGTCTCATAGACATTCATTTATCGTCGACAATTTCCTGATGATCATTTTTTTGTGCCAAAATGCCACTGGCCGTAGGGTTTCAGCACAGGAGATGAGGAACAGGCTCCGTGGGGCTTGTTTATATGCCAGATGGCCAGATCATCTGCCTTGTTTTAACATCAGAATGTCCAGTAGTCTAGACTTTGCCAGGGAGCATGTGATCTTTTAGTTGAGGCTACTATGGTCTGCTGTCTTTACGCAAGAATCCAAGTTCTTGTGTGGATTATAAGGTTGGATATTGGGGAGTGCGGTGAGCAATGGGAGAGAGATACCTGACAGCTGTGTAAAACACAACAAGTCTGTTTTGGAGGACCATCTGTGATGGACCAAGAAGGAGATCCATTTGTTATAAATTGGCAAATCAGCAATGAGCGTTGCCACTGACAGTTCAGGGATCTCGGAAGATAATTCATCTCATTGCAATATGCTTTTGAGAAAGTGAGATAACGTGTATGTCTTATTACCTGCTGTGAAACATTAGGAAAATATACTTATTATGCAGAGGATGTAACACTGTCACATGTTTCCTTATATCTGGCAAACTGCTTCTCCAGTTGTGGTGAAAATTATTAACATTATTTAGCACAAGTTATATAGAGAACTAGATTGTCTTTGTGGGGTTTCTGACTCGTCCTACATTTGTATGTCACACTTACTGTATATATTTTTTTTATATAATATCTGAAAAACTGCTTGTCCAATTATAATGAATTTTAATTTTTTTTACAGTTAGTTTGTTAAGCAGATTGTCTCTCTGTCTGTACTGTAGTCCGTCTGATTGTAACTCTAATTTTAACTCTATAGCCGTAGCCGGGAAAGCGTGTTACTGAAGTATTTGTTGTCATAGAATTGAATAAAATGACTATCTATAAATGCAGTGACTGAACTGTACTGAACCTAAATTGCGACCTTTAGTTTTACTGAGTATATTTGCGCAGTTCCTTTGCCTTAGCGTACTCACCTTCCGATTGTGTTGGGCAGAGCGGTCAGCTGGTTGTCATCCACTTTTAGAGTCGTCAGCTTTTTTAACATTCCTGTGAAGACCGACAGGGAGACATCAGTAACTGTCATCACCAGGAATAAACTTTCCAGCTTGTGGAACCATTTCAAAAGATGAATGCTTGTGTAAAACACGTAAAAATCAATTTGGAATGTATAGCGGCAATTAAAAGCATCCCAGTGATACAAATTTCTCAAGGGTGTAATTGCTGTGACGTCTGAAAGAAAACTACACAAAGCACTATAGAACTGAGCAAGGTACTGAATACAGACAAAAAAGATATGCATGTTCTGTTGGTGAATATGTTTATTAATTAATTTGTATTTTTTATAATAGGGTTAATATTAATAGAGACTAAACTCTGTATCGAGACTCATCAAAGCAGTAATGATCACCAGCTTTCTCAAAATATTAATTGTGAGTACAATTTAATGAGGTGTCAAAACAGTCCATTGCCCTTCTTAAAAATATATTAATCAATTTCCCAAGTTCATTCATATTGCAGAGTGTCAGTACTTGGCTTAGAAATGTCTAATGCTGCTATGACTATTAGTTTCTTCCTGCAACTTCACAATCTTTTCTCTGTGACAACAGAAGGTGAAGGAAAGCAGGTAAAGCGTGCATGAGTGCCCATAAAGACAACATCAACTTACCTATTGAGTCTGGCAGCTGCTGCAACATATTAGATGACAGGAGGAGGTCCTCTAGAGCCTCGCAACCAGAAATCTCACTGTCAATGGTTTCTACCCTGTTCTTGGACATGTCCAAATACGTCAACTGCTTTAACTTCCCTATAGACTTCAGTAACAGGGAACAAAACACAACAAGAAAACAAGACTTACTTGGGACCTTGTGTGAAGTCCTTTTCTGTACTAATCTGTGATGAGTCATTACTAGTCGGTAGCTGCATGTTAATTTCATATTTAATACTCAAGAGATAATCTATGCAAGTTTAGATTTTATTACAAACACAATTAAAAGATAACAAATCAGTATAATCCATTCTGCTGATACACACTGTTGAGGATTATCATAGACTGGTCTGTATAAAATAGCAATCTTTTAGGATCATTCAAAATGTATTGGTACCATTACCTCATTCACTCAGTTGAAAGTAGACAACAGCAAGTTAAATTAACTGTATTTATATGTAAAATGTTACATCTGGAAGTGGAACAAAGTGCTAACATTCACTTTTATCAAAAAGGAATTACAAACGGGGACATAATTATAACCCTATTCCCCTCCTCCCTTTTTTAGCCAGTTTTCTTTATTTTATTTCCACAATGCGAGAACTGTCATGAACTCTCTTTAAACTCCTATAGCTCTGCCCAACATCTCAAAATCACAGAGGGTTTGCGCTTTGTCCCACCATTCCTGTGAAATTAAAAATTGTATCTTCAAATGTCATGTTATTTATGTATTCACCTTTCCCTTGCCTTTTTATGACATTTGCAATTCTCTAAGAGGTTCTGGGTTATGTTGATCCATTTCTGAGTTTTTATCATTTTCATATACATCTGTCTTTACCTGTCTCTGAGCTCGTCTGCCAAATTATGTCTAATTATGCTAATTATCATGTGACAAAATGGCCTTTGAACTTGGCCTCTATGGTTCTAGCATGGTTCAAAGCCAGAACGCAGAACCGCTCTCAATGATTGCAACATCATGAAAATACGCTGGAACAAATAAATAGCAACTTTCTCTTTAATTACTGGTACACATGACAGAAGAAAAGCTGCTCATTTACACAGGTAATGTGGTTAATACCTACCCCTGGTAGTGTCTGCAATCCATTGTTATCCATCCACAGCTCCTTCAGGTTTTGTATTTGCTCCAGGACTTCCGGCTGAAACATCAAACACATATCCTAAACTTAAGAACATACCGACGGGGTTAGACAATAAATAAATAAATAAATAAATAAACAAACAAACAAACAAACAAACAAACAAACAAACAAACAAACAACAGAAACATCTGCCATTACACTGGCACTAGAATGTACATGCACTTTTATTGACAGTGAAATTAGGTTATTATTGAAGTTACTATAATTTCTTACCTATTAAATGTTTTGTATCATTCTCTATGGTTGTTTTTGATACAAATTACACCCAAAAACCCCACATGCAGATTTTTGGGAAGTAAAATACAAAAAAATATAGAAACTACAGAAAGTCAAGTACACAAACATTTTGGTTAGTGCCTTCTTCAGGTGGGGAAGCATACTGGCAATGTGCTATGCATTCAAACCCATCAGGTATCCATGTAGCAATTTCATCACCTCTTGTATTGTGGTTCTCTCTCATCTCAGTACTTGATGCACTCTCCTCACCATGTCCTTTCGATGAGACGTAAAACCGAGGTCCTATTGTAAGTGACTCAGCAGCAGCAGTTGTGATGCATATTTCAGCCTAGTAAGTCGCTTTCTGCTAAATAATAATACTGTCCCCTATTGGCAGCAGGTTATGTAGTACAGGAGTGCTAATTAACATTTCTGATCATTTTTCGCTGTAGCTGATTTGATGCTTAGGGTTACAGGTGAGGTAAAGGGCTGATCCAGCTCCAGAGAATTCTCTAGTATTGTATCCTGTCCTTATTATTTGTACGACCTGCTGCTGTAACACTGTGTTTGTTCTACGTGAGCTTGGCAAATTGCCCAATGTTCTTATGCATGAGCTCAATTCAACATTATAAACCTGAAGCATTGCCTCAGTCAATAAGGTAGATGTCCTCTATGGCTAATGAGACCTTAGAATCCGGAAATTCACTTTAAACAGTATGTAACTGTCACTATGGTCATCCGGCAGGCAATGACTGCCAAGTCAGACAATAAGGCTTAAAAAGGTTCTTTGGGAGGTGAGAGACATAATAAGGTAAGGTAATTATATTTATTTAATTAATTGAACTGAGCCTGTTATGCTTGACAATGAACAGCAAGTTGCTTGGTGTTTCAGAGATGTTTTTATGCTAAAACATAAAAAACAGGAGGCTGTGTGGTCCAGTGGTTAAAAAAAGGGCTTATAAGGAGGAGGTCCCCGGTTCAAATCCCAGCTCAGTCACTTACTCATTGTGTGACCCTGAGCAAGTCACTTAACCTCCTTGTGCGCCGTCTTTCAGGTGAAGACGTAGTTGTAAGTGACTCTGCAGCTGATGCATAGTTCATACACCCTAGTCTCTGTAAGTCGCCTTGGATAAAGGCGTCTGCTAAATAAACAAATAATAATAATGATAAATCAAAAAATATAATACATCAAATCATTTTTGAGTGTTTTGAATCATCTAAATGCAGCCGCCCTTTATATAATTAATTGGAAATGTTTAGAGCATGTTACGGCCTTATTATTGAGAGGTGCTGTGAAACCCCATTTAGATAACAAGAGGTGCGAGTGTCACGTGTTGTTAATAATTTCTTTTTTTTTTGTTAAATTAAAATAAAAATAAGATTTTCCCCAATAAATCACTTAAACTGCAGTGGCACTTTTGTATTTTATATGTCACAAAACAGCTTTATTGTGTACAGTTGGGTGTACATTATTCATTGAATTAATCCCGCTGGTGTGTCCACCCAGCAGTGGCTTATCAACCCTTATGAACATCTCAGAATACAGTAAAACAATGGTGGCAGTATTACGAGCCGTCATTATTAACTGTGACGACAAAAGAAATAATTTCAAATCGGCCCTGACTGTTTGCTTGCAATGGGTGATTAATGAAAGCATTTAAAGCTGCTGTATTGCTATTAGAGCATTCTCCCTTTGAATGGCTGCTGTCTTCTGTGTACAACACATTGTTGCAATTTAAATTGATCATTTTATCCACATGTCCTCAGGTTGTTTATTAAACTAGGTTACTGCTCCCAAGTCAATTTTACTGGCCTCCTCTCAGACTGAGAACACCTTCACTTTTCCATCTGAATGTCATATTGCATCGTGTTCTGTATAATAAAAACAGGGGCTTTCATTTACACAGAAACAAACTGCAAAACAGAAGAAGTTTTGGGAATTTATTTAACGGAAAATTAAGAAATGTGTACTTCATTTGCCCCCCACCCCCCAGTATATTCTATACATACAGTATGCATCCACAAAAGCAGCCTGCTTCATGTTATAAATACAGACCAGTAAAGAGTTAAAAGGTCCTTTGGAATCCGGAAGTACTCGAAAAGGAGCCCTCAACTAAGATTCTACTGGCAAATGGATTATGATACAGAGGAAAAATGCTGAAAATTCAATAATGGAACAACTCAGAATGATAACCTCATTCAGTGTCTATATCATGGTTGCTTCTTTGAGGTATGGGTGATGTTAGTGCTTCTAGTTTTGACCGCTGGTCCTGCATCTCAAGGAAAGAAGGAAGCCAACTCCCTCTGAAAGTAGAACTGATGCGGCGAAGCCAGGTCAGCAGGGTGGACCATGAAAAAGCCCGGTGGAGGATGAAGTTGCAACTCAAATTGCGTCGACAACAGCCTTTAAGTTTTAAAAAAGTTAGAAAGGAGGGATCAATAGGAGAAGCAAGGCCCCATGATCCCTCCCTCGAATCTCAGCTTATGCTTTCAATAAAAAGGTATGGGGGAAATTCAAAAGTAAAAATAATAATACTAATAAGGTGACATTTGAAGCTACACATATGTGCTGACATCTAATTAAAAACGGTGAACAACTATTGAATCGCTGAGATCTGTGAGCAAACACAGCCCACAGAAGTATTTTAATTAAAAGCAGGTGTGATGTGGGTCACTGTGGGTTGAAATGCTACACCTTTATTGATGTCTTTAAAATGAAAGCAAGAAAGGAATGTGTAATGACAGATTAACTTAATAGTGGAGTAATAATCAATTCTACCCCTTTGATCTGTCTTTCATGTGATACTTTCAAAGATCTTTCAAAGTCCCTTCATAGGAACAGGTCACCTTTCATTTGTGCACTAATCAATAACATTTTGAAATCCTTTTCTTTTTAAATAAACACTGACCGTATTAAAAATGCATTTCTCTGGTAACCAGTTTTTCTAATGGAGTAATGCTATGAGCGATCGCAAGTATTGACTCAAGGAATCACAACAGTGTATACCAATGAAAAATGTGACCAGGCATTTCACTTACTGTAGATGCATACTCCACACCACAGGTATCAATGAGCTACTACCCTTAGTAGCGCTACTAAGTAATAGTCTTAATAGCTCTTCTAAGCTCAACATAGTTTAGTGGGTCATACAACATACAACCCTTTGTATGAACTTGGGAGGAAGGTTTTATTGCATCTTAAGAATCCAACTCTGTGTGTTTTATTGTATTACTGGTACCAAGAAATGTTTGTATGTTCACTCCCGACAGCACTGGATGGTCTACTAAACACTAAAATGAGTTCGGAACCGGAACCACTCATCGTATGTGTAAGTGGCTATCTCTGCCAGAAGGCATGTGTGTATGTTTGTGTGCAATGTCACGCGGAGTCACGGGCTGGAAAGCGGTTCAAGGGTTATCAGTCCCAATGTCATTGGCTTGGAAAACGGGTTACAATGAAGTAGGTCAAAACCCAGGGAATTCAGATTAAAATGTGAAAGGGCCTTTGGGCCTCATTCCCATAGGCTGAAAGCAGGGTGTACTTAAAAGCACGCTCAACTAACTTGCAAACCACCTGTTCAGTGTAGTCCCTTAGATTATACAATGAGAAAATGTGAGCAATACAAGTTGCACAAAGACCCTGTTGTTTTTCTGCATCTCTCTTGTGTGCTGTGCTCTACAGACATTAAAGACATTATGCTGGGTGTTATTAAAATGCTGAGTTAATCATTTTCAGATATGTCTGAACACAAGAATCTCAGAGAGCGCAATACAAAAGGTCCTTAAATTGATCTAACAACCTTTATTAAAAACCTGAACTGAACTGCTTGGCTGGGAAGCAGTCTTTTAACTGCTGGAAATGTACTTTTTATTTTTCAGCTGAACAGTTTCCAGTTTGGTTTATATTGTATTCATAACTTTATATGGTTTAAACTCTCTGTTGTGCATTTCCTTCAACCTAGTTAGTTAAAATGACATTAAATATGTTTTTTTGTTTTCATATAAAAGTCCCACCTGACTTCTTAGTTGTATTCTGAGCTCCTACTCAGATTCTCAAATCCCAAGCCAGCACTCCAATACAATATTCAGTATGTTTAGTATGCCTGTATGCCTTACATAATAAGGCTTTCATTTTATAAACTCAATAAACCCAAGAACGGCATATTATGTACAGTGGGAAGTATTTTATTTGTTATATTTAGTTTGTTGATTTTTTTTCTGGTTTATCATCAGGTATGTTCATAGTAAATTTATATCTCTACTAGACAAAAAAAGCTCACCATTTAAAGACAGCTGTTTAGGTCAATATTAACATTTGCTCCTTTCTTACCATGTCAGTGAATTCGTTATTGCCCAGGTCTAAACGCTCCAGCTGTGTCAGTCTGTGTATTGACCTGCAGTGAATGACAAAAGACAGCATCAGCATGGACAGCATATCACAGCATCGAAAAAGAGGTGCTGGGAACCGACCATCGACTTTAAATGGAAAGCAAACATTGAACTTATTTCAGGACTTGAACTGAAATACATTTCATCATGAAGCCCATTATATAACACACAGTATGCATGTTTCCATTACTCAAAACTGTACGGTATTACTTGTCTTTATGTGTTCTTTAAGAACCAAAGGCCCCAAAATAAAAGGACAGCAAATATGCTTAAAACAGACACAGCACACATCTCCACACAGACTGACTGTTCGGTCATTTTTACCCTGAATGAACTTGTTGAGATATCGGTCTGTGATTTAGAACAAAGAGAAGTTTCTCCTGGTCAAAATAAAATGATGACGAAATACCCCAAAAAACTATTGACTCGGAAGGATGGTTAGGCACAGATCATTGTGGAGAAAGGTTCTGATGAATGATCTCCACTGGTCATTCAAATCAATGAGAAAATAAACAGGTTGGGTAAAAAGGGTCTATGAACACCACAGGCTTATCAGATTGGAGGTCCAAATTGGAGATATATGTTTGGCCATGGGTCACACTGGAGGGTTTAGGGGAGGTCACTCAGAAATTAATAAAAAATAAAAATAAAAATAAAAATAAAAATAAAAATAAAAATAAAAATAAAAATAAAAATAAAAATAAAAATAAAAATAAAAATAAATAAATAAATAAACAAACAAACAAACAAACAAATACATAAATAATACAAATTAAAAAGCTCAGTATTAAAATGAAAACACTGTACAGGAAAATGTTATTTTTCCTGAAATGTTGAATTCTACCACAGATGATGCTGTATCAATTTTTGAAGTGACACTCTAATCTATAACACAGGCTACACACACAATAAATATATTGCTCCCCAGACAGACTGCCACTCTTATGTGTGCCTCTCAGTGTGAAGCTGCATTCTGGATTCCCAGATAAATTCCCTAAATTCCATACATAACACCGTGTAACAATTTTTTAATTTTTTTTGGTTCCTGGGTAGTAAGTGTTGTTTCCTAATTGTTTATGCCTCAAAAGTATAGATGGATCACTGTCCTGGTCACAAAAGCAAAGTTTGTGGGGAATAATAGCCATTTTCTATACTTTTGAGGCATAAACAATTAGGAAATAACACTTACTACCCAGGAACAAAAATTGTGTTACATAGTGTAATTAATATATTTTACAGATTACCCAAAGATCACACTTTTTTGACTGAAATGAAAGCAATCTAGGCATTCAAGGATGGCCTGGATTCTGGGTTTCCTTTACATTACCAGGTATTTTTCAGGGATACTAAAGTTCATCTGGTTTGTCTAGAATCTTTGCAGGCTGCCACATCGAGAAGGTCCTGGGAAGGTCTTGTTTATTTAGAAATTTGGAGCGTGTCAACTTTGAGTCATGGAATCACACACAAACACTGCTACTCTAGCAAGTTTCTGTTTATCAGAAGATTCTATACCAGCACTTTTGCTAAACCCTTGATTTTAATGTAATCAATCAATGTTAATATATTGAAATGAACGTTTTCTTGAGTAACGATAGCATGCTTCTAATAAACGTTGAATGCAACTTGCATTTAGGATATTTTTTTTTATCTTTTTTCTTGAGGTGTGTGGTTTGGATTAATAGACTACTTATTTTCATGTAACAACACAAATGTTGAGGATACACAAAGCAGTGACAGACCATCCCTAGTATGACCTTGATTACAAACAAAGGTGCACATCTGTAACAAGTGCATTAAATCAGGTGTCTTGCAATGGATGGCAGTTTGCAGTGCTTCCTTAACTGCCCTCTTTTGTAACTGCGTGAACTGCTACTGATTGGCCCTTTGGAAAGTAATGGGCATTATAAATATACTTTGATATGTTATTTATCTTGTTTGATCAGTATACACTCTACAGCGCTTAAAAGAGGTTTACAATTTCACCTGCCCCACTGCCATGTTAATCATGGTGCAGTTATAGAAGTCTCCCGGGAGGGGATTATAAATGAAATGTGATAAGTAGATAAATCAGTGTATGAAAGGCTGAGATAATTGGGGATGCCTTATTACTTCATTACATTGCAGCTTTTCCTTTACTCGCTCCTCTTTTCAGTATACAGTATTCAGCTTTAACCTTTTACATTAGACTTACATGAGACCAATCAGATACAGAGGAATTTCATGACAGCTGTGGTAATGGAACTGGTCAAAAGCCTTTCCAAACATACAATTTTACAGTATCTTAAAACAGAGATGCGCACATACCCAAATACACGTGCTGGGACAAAACAAATTGAAACGCCTGCCATTAAACAGTCAATAGGGTTTAGGGTCACCATGGACAGCCATAACGGCACTGATTATGCGTGACAAGTCAACAATGGGTTGCAAATTGTTCTGAAGGGGAACATGACCATGTGAATTCTCAGATAAGTCAGGGGTGGAAATCTGCAGCAAAATCTCTAGAAAGGCCCATGCTGTCCACCCTTTGAGAGTGTCCATCATGAAACATCAGTGATTTACAGAGGTCAGTTACCTAGGTAATAATCAACATTAAATCGAGGCACTGAGAAGAAACAAAATCAAATTGGTACACTTTTCTCTAAAGCCTTCAAATATAACAGAGAACATGCATGTGCACATTATTATACATAGTAGTGTGTGCATATATATATATATATATATATATATATATATATATATATATATATATATATATATATATATATATATATATATATATATATATATATATACAGTGCCTTGCGAAAGTATTCGGCCCCCTTGAACTTTGCGACCTTTTGCCACATTTCAGGCTTCAAACATAAAGATATGAAACTGTAATTTTTTGTGAAGAATCAACAACAAGTGGGACACAATCATGAAGTGGAACGAAATTTATTGGATATTTCAAACTTTTTTAACAAATAAAAAACTGAAAAATTGGGCGTGCAAAATTATTCAGCCCCCTTAAGTTAATACTTTGTAGCGCCACCTTTTGCTGCGATTACAGCTGTAAGTCGCTTGGGGTATGTCTCTATCAGTTTTGCACGAGAGACTGAAATTTTTGCCCATTCCTCCTTGCAAAACAGCTCGAGCTCAGTGAGGTTGGATGGAGAGCATTTGTGAACAGCAGTTTTCAGTTCTTTCCACAGATTCTCGATTGGATTCAGGTCTGGACTTTGACTTGGCCATTCTAACACCTGGATATGTTTATTTGTGAACCATTCCATTGTAGATTTTGCTTTATGTTTTGGATCATTGTCTTGTTGGAAGACAAATCTCCGTCCCAGTCTCAGGTCTTTTGCAGACTCCATCAGGTTTTCTTCCAGAATGGTCCTGTATTTGGCTCCATCCATCTTCCCATCAATTTTAACCATCTTCCCTGTCCCTGCTGAAGAAAAGCAGGCCCAAACCATGATGCTGCCACCACCATGTTTGACAGTGGGGATGGTGTGTTCAGGGTGATGAGCTGTGTTGCTTTTACGCCAAACATAACGTTTTGCATTGTTGCCAAAAAGTTCGATTTTGGTTTCATCTGACCAGAGCACCTTCTTCCACATGTTTGGTGTGTCTCCCAGGTGGCTTGTGGCAAACTGTAAACGACACTTTTTATGGATATCTTTAAGAAATGGCTTTCTTCTTGCCACTCTTCCATAAAGGCCAGATTTGTGCAGTATACGACTGATTGTTGTCCTATGGACAGAGTCTCCCACCTCAGCTGTAGATCTCTGCAGTTCATCCAGAGTGATCATGGGCCTCTTGGCTGCATCTCTGATCAGTCTTCTCCTTGTATGAGCTGAAAGTTTAGAGGGACGGCCAGGTCTTGGTAGATTTGCAGTGGTCTGATACTCCTTCCATTTCAATATTATCGCTTGCACAGTGCTCCTTGGGATGTTTAAAGCTTGGGAAATCTTTTTGTATCCAAATCCGGCTTTAAACTTCTCCACAACAGTATCTCGGACCTGCCTGGTGTGTTCCTTGTTCTTCATGATGCTCTCTGCGCTTTAAACGGACCTCTGAGACTATCACAGTGCAGGTGCATTTATACGGAGACTTGATTACACACAGGTGGATTCTATTTATCATCATTAGTCATTTAGGTCAACATTGGATCATTCAGAGATCCTCACTGAACTTCTGGAGAGAGTTTGCTGCACTGAAAGTAAAGGGGCTGAATAATTTTGCACGCCCAATTTTTCAGTTTTTTATTTGTTAAAAAAGTTTGACATATCCAATAAATTTCGTTCCACTTCATGATTGTGTCCCACTTGTTGTTGATTCTTCACAAAAAATTACAGTTTCATATCTTTATGTTTGAAGCCTGAAATGTGGCAAAAGGTCGCAAAGTTCAAGGGGGCCGAATACTTTCGCAAGGCACTGTATATATATATATATATATATATATATATATATATATATATATATATATATATATATACACACAGACGTGCTCAAATTTGTTGGTACCCCTCCACAAAAAACGAAGAATGCACAATTTTCTCTGAAATAACTTGAAACTCACAAAAGTATTTGGCATCCACCATTGTTTATTCCATATTTCATTTGCTTTTGATTTTTGATTCAACATAATTTTGTAAATAATAAAACAAATGAAAATGGCATGGACAAAAATGATGGGACCGCTAACCTAATATTTTGTTGCACAACCTTTAGAGGCAATCACTGCAATCAAACGTTTTCTGTAGCTCTCAATGAGACTTCTGCACCTGTTAACAGGTAGTTTGGCCCACTTTTCCTGAGCAAACTGCTCCAGCTGTCTCAGGTTTGATGGGTGCCTTCTCCAGACTGCAAGTTTCAGCTCTTTCCATAGATGTTCGATAGGATTCAGATCAGGACTCATAAAGAAGGCCACTTCGGAATAGTCCAATGTTTTGTTCTTATCCATTCTTGGGTGCTTTTAGCTGTGTGTTTTGGGTCATTATCCTGTTGGAGGACCCATGACCTGCGACTGAGACAGAGCTTTCTGACACTGGGCAGTACGTTTCGCTCCAGAATGCCTTGATAGTCTTGAGATTTCATTGTGCCCTGCACAGATTCAAGGCACCCTGTGCCAGGTGCAGCAAAGCAGCCCCAAAACATAACCGAGCCTCCTCCATGTTTCACTGTAGGTATGGTGTTCTTTTCTTTGAAAGCTTCATTTTTTCATCTGTGAACATAGAGCTGATGTGACTTGCCAAAAAGCTCCAGTTTTGACTCATCTGTCCAAAGGACATTCTCCCAGAAGGATTGTGGCTTGTCAATATGCATTTTAGCTAATTCCAGTCTGGCTTTTTTATGTTTTTCTTTCAAAAGTGGAGTCCTCTTGGGTCTTCTTCCATGGAGCCCACTTTCGCTCAAAAAGCGACGGATGGTGCGATCAGAAACTGACGTACCTTCACCTTGGAGTTCAGCTTGTATCTCTTTGGCAGTTATCCTTGGTTCTTTTTCTACCATTCGCACTATCCTTCTGTTCAATCTGGGGTCGATTTTCCTCTTGCGGCCACGCCCAGGGAGGTTGGCTACAGTTCCATGGACCTTAAACTTCTTAATAATATTTGCAACTGTTGTCACAGGAACATCAAGCTGCTTGGAGATGGTCTTGTAGCCTTTACCTTTACCATGCTTGTCTATTATTTTCTTTCTGATCTCCTCAGACAACTCTCTCCTTTGCTTTCTCTGGTCCATGTTCAGTGTGGTGCACACAATGATACCAAACAGCACAGTGACTACTTTTCTCCATTTAAATAGGCTGAATGACTGATTACAAGATTGGAGACATGTGTGATACTAATTAAAGAAACGAATTAGTTTGAAATATCACTATAATCCAATTATTTATTATCTTTTCTAAGGGGTACCAACAAATGTGTCCAGGCCATTTTAGAATATCTTTGTAGAATAAGCAATAATTCATCTCTTTTCACAGCTTCTTTGCTTTATTCTATGACATACCAAAGGCATGCAAGTATACATGATAAAATAGCTTTTAATTTCATCACTTTTCAGGAGGAATGAAGCATTATTTCAATGAGCTGTAAGGGTACCAACAAATTATATATATATTGTAACAAGGATATATTGTAACGAGGCAGGGAGGGGGTTAATATCCTCCCTGCTAGAAACGTGTATCTGTTTACTTGTTTAATTATTTATTGTTTAATTATCACCTGCACCTGGCTACCACTGTAAATTAGAGCCAGGTGCAGGGTATATATAGAGAGCAAGCAGTCTGTTCGAGGCTGCTGCTGTGTGAAGGAGCCTGATTGAAGGTGTGCTCAATCGTAGGAAAAAAAGGTACTGTGTAAAGCCCTTTCTGTGAAACATGTTTTTGCAAACCTGTGTGTTTTGTTTAGTCAAACCAGTAAACAGCTTACCTGTCCGGTTATTAGTTTAGGTTCCAGTTTGTGTTTAGTTAGTGCTCAAAAAGAGCTAGGTTTTTGTTAGTTTATTTATTTTTGTATTATTAAAAATAGCGCGTAAGCACCTAAAATTCAAGTTTCTGTGTCCTAGGTCTCATTTAAAGGGGCAACGAACCGCGGGGAGGTGTATATATATATATATATATATATATATATAAAGCATGTTATAATCCAGGGCTGGCAATGAAATGTGAAACAAGCAATGTGATTGGTCGTGCAAGGTTCCAGCTGTCCATATAATGGATGGATACAGCCTTGTCACACATTCGAAATCACTGCTCTGCCTCACAGAACAGAAAGGGAAAGTACCGGTAGCCATCTTGTTTACAGTAACAGATGTATAGTAACTATAAAACGGGAGTGACCAATTACCAGCAAAAATGCCAAAAGTAGAAAGCAGACATGCCGATTTGGATGATGAACAATTAAATGAACTGGAAGATAGCAAAAAAAGGTTTGTAAACACCACAGAAAAATACCAAGACACTTCTGCACCTTATCCACCCCTCTCCGACACAGACCATTTACCTAATTACTGAAATCCGAGACGACATTATTTTTTTTTTCTACTCCTGTTCTGCTGAAACACCAGCGTCTTGCACTCACAGAAATTCAGTGCCGTTTCAGCTCAGCTCCTGGTGGATCTTTTCAATGGCAATGTAAAATTCAATGTAAAATGTACTTACTTTTGCATGTTTCAATTAAATCAATTTACTCAGCTTAACTTAGTGTGTAGTACAAACTACTTTTGTGGTCCATTTATTGGCGTAAGGATATTTAATAAAAAAATAGATGTGCCCTAAAATTACTTCTGCTTCTTTTTTTTTTAAATCCACTTCAGAGAGTCCATATACGTTGAATATACAGACTTCTCGGGGGTTGGAGGCACTCGACTTCGTCTCTACACAACGCTACACAATGCTACACAACGCCCCGATATCAGTATGCCTTATTGCATACTGATATATGCATTGAGGACTATTAATGAAAAATACAAATGGAACTGTAGCAACGCATAAGGTATGTGAGGCTCCAATTAGAGCTCCAGGGCGATTTATTGATCACTGCTTGTTTGATTGAGGTTCGCAAACTAAAGTCAGATCAATAATGCATTCATTGATTACATGCTTAATTCAGTGGTTCAAAACTGCGGGTTGGACACCCTGGTAGGTGAATGACCACATCACAAGCAGCAGGTATAGCAAGTAAACCATTCAACTGGTAACTTGTCCTTGCTTTGATATTTATATACTTACTGTTTATTAACAAATAGAAGACATTTCTATCATTTATTAATAATGCTATATTTCAATAGGAGGGACTCAGAAGCTTCCAGAACCCTGAACACTTACCATCAGCCTCTCTCTCTCTCTCTCTCTCTCTCTCTCTCTCTGTAAAACTGTCTTCCAGCTGTGACTTCATTATTACAGGATGTATACCATTTGCATAACAAGTCTACAGAAATGTCACTTTCTCTGGGGCTAACATGAGGTAAACCAGGAGGTCACATTTCATTCTGCTTTAGTAACTCGGTACATCATCCAGTCTGTTGCCTTCTACAATATGCTAAGACACCATGGTACAACATGCCAGTTTAATTTTTATTATGGGTCATTCCACCCCAGCAGGCCAATAAAGTGGTTCTATCAGCAGCATCAATTTGTTAGCTGATGTTAGATCCCCATCTTTTATTGTTGATAAATCGCAATTGAAAGCCACTGTAGTGCAGGCTGGGCTTGACGGATTGAACCGCCTGCACCCCTGCAGCCTGAAAAACAGGCAGGGGAAGAGGTGAACGGAGCAATGTGAAATACGAAAAGCTGTTTAAATACTTGCATGGGTGCATATTGCATCACCAATTAAATGCTAGGTAAATGTAAAGGGAAAAAAAAGGCTCAGGGGTTTTAAACTGGAATGGGGTGTTTTGATAAACAAAAACAAATGGGGGGGGCATAATGTAAGGGGAATAGAATCTCTGAAAGAATGGTTTGTACATATAAAATAAATCTAATATGTGAATGAAATACGTAGTGGTTGCAAACTTTCACTTTGAATGAATAGAAGTAAATCCACCACAGCGTAAGTTAAGTTTCCACCATAGCCTTACACTCCCTTTCTATGCTACACATACAATAGGAAACCATGGTGGGTTCTGTTTCCTGTAACACACTGTGGATGTTGTGGATGGATACTTTGGCTTCACTTATGGAAAACAGAAATCAATATGAGAAGTATGGGAATGCTGTTACGCTAAAGCCTGACCAATCTTTCAATGTAACGTGTTCTGCATCGTAACAAAAGTGCTTTACCTAACACTGTTACATTTGTAAATCAAAGTTGATAGAGGATTGAAATGTCGACACTGCAATCGTATACTCTGACCTGTGCAACTGCAGACATGAATGATTTAAGAAAAGCTTCTGAATTAAACAGGTTCATCTGTATGCTCCTGCGATCACCCTCATTATTAACATATTCTAATTGAATTGAGTCTTTTTGTAAAGGGCATTGTGACAGAGCTGGTCAAAAGACTATGGCCTTATTGAATTGTACTGTAGGCTGGTTAACGGCTGATGCTGTACTTATGGTAACAGCAACATTTCAAAGCTCAATCATTGGCTCTTGTACAGAGAGTGAAACTCCTAAAAATAGAGGAATGTGGGGGAGTTGAGTAGGCTTCTAAAAAGACTGACACATAAATGATTACAAGTGAATTGAGATAATGAATAATGAAGCATTTTAGGAATGATCGGTATAGTCTGTTTAAAGCTTAAGAGTGCCTCCGCTGAAGCGTTCTGTTTGCCCAGTGCTGTTAGTGCAAAACGAACTGGAGATATGGGACTAGTTGAACACAATGGGTTGTCTCCTGTCAATATACCAAAGCATTATCATGCATCTGTTTTAAGAACATTCATTTATGCATTGATTTTTAAAGAACAAGAGCATTGCTAGTCAAAACTAATGCAATTACCCAAGTTCTGTAAGTTCTGCTTTGGAAGGTCATCTGACTGTCATATTTAATTTAAGACCCAACACTGCGATTTCATCTGGCCTATAGCACACTTATCAATTATGTAGAATCAGTGCATCCCAACAGAGATGGCAGATGTTAGTGAAAAAACATTGAAAATCCAGTTCAAAGAGACAAGAAACACCCGAGACAACCAAGAGGGTTAAAATGTAACATCGGCTAACATGCATGATGGGGAAGCTTATCCTGTTCAGCCAAGCAAAGCAGACGGTACAAGGACACAGGGTGTATCAGGAGAACATGCCCCACACAAAGGCGATGACAAATCCAATGTATTTTGTACATTTTGGCTTTTAGAGAGCAGGGGTTGGGGTGGGGGTGGGGGAATGTAAGGAATCTTAATACAAACACAAATATCAAGAAAATAATTGATATATCTCTGTAGCAACACGTTGACAAAAGTCACATTTTCTCAAACAATGTCAGTACAAGTCGCATATTTTTGTCATATCTTTCTGTATTCCTATCTGCAAACGAAATAAAAAGCTTGGTGACTCGTCTTTGCGTATACAATTCTGGAACTAAAAAAGCAAATCCCATTTTTTTGATGATCTAATTGAGTACATTTACTTCACCACCAAATTTTGAATATAATCCCCAAGGTAGAAGTATACTACTTACTTTGGTAAAGTTTTCAGGTGATTTTCCCGTAGTTCCAAGATGCGTAATTTGGTAAGCCTAGGAGGAAGATTCATAAATAGGAGAGGGTTAGGGGTGCTCATATATACAGAAACCACTAAAAATGTGAGCAGCCCACTTGGGAGTTAAGTTTCTTAAACTCTTTTCACTTGTGAATTGAGCTGGATTTGAACCCAGACCTCCAGGTAAGAAGACACATTGACCCCTCTTAAACATGTAAAGATACACAGATAAGGGCTGGGTATACAGTTGCCCTGAATTCTTGCTCCTTACCTCCCGAAGTTGGCAGGAAGATATTCCAGAAATGCATCATTTAAGTAGAGCTGCATTAAGTTTAGCAGCTGTGTGAAGCCATCTGGGAGTCTGGAAAAATGGGAGTTAAGAATTAAGTTCAGATGTGAGTGAGTTTCCATGGTGATCGCATCTAAAAGTAAGCCCTGAGAATACAACTGAAGAATCGGGCAATGTGACAAAACCCTAATCCTTGGCTGTCAATGCCCAGAAAGTGTTGCCTTATTTCCTGTTTAGTGTTCTGGAAAAAAATAGAAACTGTTAGTATCCATGGTCTTCTTGTCCACAGTGCATTCATGGCCTGAAGCTCATGAATGAAACTCCCTTGGAGCAGCATTTTTTAAATGTTACTCTTCAACATGGATTCAACAGTTATTAATACAAAAATAACGGTTCATTGGTCAATATGAATACAAGTTTGTTAGTGCAGCTGATTTGAAAACAGATAATGTATCATCTAATATCATAATTGGACTGAGACAGTCATTCACTGTAAGTATTGGAAGATGCCCAGTAGCTGTCTAATGTTGACATTAGACAGTAAACTTCGACCGCAGTCAGCGCTGATGAAAGTTAACCAATGGGATGACATGGGATGGGCCATCGTCCAAGCTGTCATTGTATCTCTATATGGACTTTGAATACCATGCTGTCCAATGCGCACATTGGTCAAGAGACATCAAGTGTCAGCATTAGATGGATAAATGTCCATTGTTGTCTTTGGACAGATTTTTTGCATCTAATAGCAACAAATTCCATTGTCAGTCTTAGTATGATGGCTCAGGGTGTAACACTTATTATTTTCAGCTGTAAAAGATTGTCATGATACATATGTGGATTTGTAAGCACACTCCATCTGTGGTGTATAAAGAAATATTTTTTTTTTCTTTTTACAATACACAGTTACTGTAGCTTAAATGCATGTACATCTCTAAGTAAATATCAAACCCATCCTTCATGTTCTGTTCACGTATGGTGGGTTAGAGTATGCATTATGGATTACTGAATATAACGACACAGCTATGCTTCTTATGACAATACTGTACTTACTTGGCAATTGGATTGACACTGGCTTCAATAATTGTTAAACATTTACAGCATTTAATGTTATCCGGAAAATCTTGAATACCTATAAGGACAAATCGACAATATTCATTTAGTAGGCACATGTATTTAATGAAAGTGTTTCCAGCTAACAAAATAATTCCATACATTTTACATGTTGTGCATGTCAATGCGCTAAAGATCTCTTAAGGGCACTTCCTGGAAGTAAGCCAACCAAGAATATTTTTCTTTTTTTTTTTTTTTTAATTAGTGAGACTTACATGGTGAATGAAAGCACACAGTTATGATTTTGTTAGCTATGATCTTAAAGAAAAAAAGTAGGAAAATACAGGAAATATTTAGCTGTGTGGACAAATCAGCAATCAACACAGCTAAATCTAACTAAGGATGCTGGTCAGCAAACATTTCACAGCATCCTGGTGCGTGGCAGAATGGCATATCATTATCATGTGGTCTTTTTAACATGTACTTTCAGGATTTAAAACATTACCAAGAAACATCTGAGTACGAATAGTTGAAAGGCACCAAGTTGAAGTAAAGTCCCTCAATGAGTAGGCAGCTGCATCATTAACACACACACACACACACAACACTGCTTAGTACAGCTAAACATTATCAACATCCTACTATCTCCTAACCAGTCCTCAATCAGACACCTGTGGGATGAGCCTGGGAGACACATTTGAGATTTCCATTCTGCTCTCTCCACACGGTGTGCTGAGGCATGCAGTGCTGGTGTAGTGGAATGCCAGTCCTAGCTGTTGGGGCCAGTAACACACAGCAAGCATGTGCCGCTGCTGCACGGTCTGCATTAAGTCAATGAAGGGCACACCAGGTAATCAAAAACACACCTGGTGCCTTCATCACGGTCGGTAGAGCAAAGTCTGTTTTGAGGATATGTGGTAGCCCCTTCCCCAGCCTTAAATGCCCTTGTGGTGCCTCTTGATTTATTGTGTATTTTATAAATAAAAAATTCAGACAAAGAACCAAATGCGTTATATTATATGAATTATATTCACCATGCTGTACGGTGCAAAAGCAGATATCCACGGAACAGAGACAAACAGGAGCTTTCTCAGAACCAGACTCAGAACCTCATTTCACTATATTTTTTACTGCATGTTTAAAGTGGGTAAATAACAGCACTGTGATCAATACAAAGTAAAGGACGGCTGTGTTTAGATGTGCCACTGTTTAGGTTTCTGCAAAAAAGGCACATAAAGTTGAAGGTTTTTTTTTTTTGTCTCAATGATTCAAATGTAAAGCAGGTTTGGAATTACATATATGTCATAGCTATTGTACAAATAGAATGAGCTAGGCAGCATTCAGAATTTGCTATTCATCTTTCCATCGTTATTCAATGCACCAGTTGTTTATATATTTGAAAAGACATTTCATTCAAATCCAGAATAGCTGGTCAGAAACTTTACCGTTTTTGCTGATGTCTAGCTCCTTAAGGTTTACAAGGCTGGCGATGGTGGCTGGCAGACTGGAAAGATCATTGTCGGGCATGCTCAGTTTGCGCAGTGCTTGACAGTTAAATAATTGCTGGAAAACAAAAGGATGCAGTCAAGTTATTGCACTGATATATTTTAGAATTCCTTAAGTCTTCAAGAATACTGTATCTGTTCTAATCTGTTCTGTATCTAACGAATTCACAAGCCTCTCGCACCTTTCACCTTTGGAGGCCTTGGTCCAAATCTGGGTCATATCATAGGTGAAACTTTTGTCTTGTGCAGACAATACTTAATGACAAATTATTTGGGGGTACTTTCAAAATGTTGTATGTGTATTTTGAGTAAAAAGTTGAAATATTCTTTCCTTAAATGAATGCTCAGTTTTGCCCTGTTCAGTAAAGTTTAGATAATTATATACAAAATGCATTTTGCATTTTTAGTTCCAGATATTTGTTTTATTACATAAATATAATTTACAAATATAATAATAACACAAAAACTGTAATTCATCTTTATGGCTTTATTTTATGCAATGGCTCAGATGACAGGTTTTATCTCCTCCTGCTGCCAACTTTCAGCTACGTTAACCAAGAGGCACAATTAGTTACCCAATAAACTACAGACAAATCAGTTCCAAGTGAACAGTGTCTAGAATCTATTGCAATAGTTCTGTTCAGAGGCTCTGGGTGGCTGGTTAAGAAGAGCGCACCGCAATAAAGATGCAACAGTGTTCAAGCTTGCTAACAGGATGACAGGCTCAGGAGACAGTTTCACAGGCAGTGCTTCAGCCTCGAGATTCTAATTATGGACTCCCAGAGCAAACTGACTTCCACTGAAGAGAAAAGAGTTATATTTCTACATTTAAACAAGTAATATATTACATGAATGTTGAAAATTGATCTAAAATAATCAAAATAGATGTCTGGTTGAGTGATACAGGAGAAAAGATGTTGGGGAGCATGTGCACTGTAGTAACAGTTAGAAATACGGTCAAAGATTCATCAAAGTTCAAGTACTTCTTACACTACGTATAAATGTAAACCTTTGCAAAGAACATACAACATGGATCTAAAGTTAAAACACTTTTATACTTCATAGTTCATGAGTACAATCTTTATTTTTGTGGTTTAAAACAAGTTAATACTCTCGTCTAGGCTGTCTCTTATTATAAAATAAATCATTTCCCACAGCCTTGCTTTGCTGCCCAAACTGCACAGGATCACTAGCATCCTGGAATTAGATCGTAAAGGTCCCATTCAACAGCACTTTAGGACAACACTTAAATGTACATTGACTGCCCAGGGATTTATGACATCTTGAAGCAAACATTAAGGCTGAATCTGCTAAAATTACTCCTGACACCTGACAACCAACAAAATCATTTTGCTCAATTTGAGAGTCGGACTAGTGTCATTTTCTCCTATGGTGTGCAGTCTTTTCCCTGTATAGGGAAATTCCAGATGGGTTCTATAAGATATTTCAAAAGGATTGTTCATGCTGTCTGTTTAAGTTATTGAGAATGATTAATTCTGTTCGGTTTTGTTTCATCACAGTTAAGATTAAATAGTGTGTGTGTGTGTGTGTGTGTGTGTTTTCATTGTTACAATGTTAAAGGTGCCATTATTTGGATAAGACGAAAAAACAACATTTTATAATCTGTGCTTTATTTACTCCATTACCTAGACCACATTTACACAAGAAGAATCAATTCCCAACCTACAAAAATCTACATGAGTGTTAAAAACCTGTCTTAGATAAAATTATTTCATAATCTACTAAGTATACACACACACACACACAGTTAGCTTTTTTCACTATATTCAGAATTAACATTTATTATGAAATCTCATGAACAACAGCTACTTTGTACAGCAATATGAAAAATTGTGGACTGCAATGAAAATGTTACTGTCACTTTAAATATTCAAACAAACAAGCAATCAACAGTTTTTTTTGTTTGTTTTGTTATTTAAACCTCCCATTCATCAGGGTATTAAGCTACATTAAATCCTTATCTACTGACAAACAGGCTTGTTCTACCCCTACAAACAATATTGTTTAAAAAACTTTTTACACAGAAATACAATCAATCAAAACCTTTATTTATCCAGATGAGACAATTGAGAACCAATTCTCATTTACAATGAAGACCTGGCAAGAGGCTTACACCACCACAGCAAACAACATCAAATACAATAAATAAGAAGTAAAAAACACATAATCAATCATAAAACATAAAACTCAGCAGCAATGAGTCGTTGGCTAAAAGCAACCTCAGATATGGGACATTTACCATTTTCCCTTGCATTTGAAATCACCATTCATTCAAGCGAAAACAGCCAGGAAATTATTTTACCCCTGCTTTTCTCTCCAATTTAGAATGTGACTCCCCCATCACCCACTGGAGCTTCAGAGCCAACACAAAACTCCCTGAGGAATACCCCCAAAAATGCAAAATTTACAGAAAAGGAAAAACAGGTGCGATCACAGACCATGTGATATAATATCCTTACTAAATTAAATGTGTAAAGCAGTGGATAATGGGGGTGCATTGTCGTTATATAGCAATGATTATAGCTGCATGTACCTTGGGTAGCTCTTCAATCTGATTAGCATCTAGATAAAGTTCCTCTAGCGTGCGCTCGAAACTGAAGATCTCCTTTGGCACCTGTTGGAGGCTGCAGTGGGAGTAGTCCAGCACTGAGATGACCTCTTCCTCACCCCGGAAGCATCGGCAAGGCACCAGGCGGCCAATGAGCTTCCTCTTGGTTGTCATCTCCAGACACTGCACTGGGGAAGAGAAGGGAAATAGACAGCTCTTTAGAATCATGAACAAGCTACCTTACACTGCAGTGCATTCCCCAAAGACGTGCCCTTTGAAACAGGTTCAGTTATGTTGGCATCCACGTATAAAAAATTCTTCTTTGGGTCTTCTCAATGTCTTTTGAAACCCACCGGTTAGCAACTCATAATCACTAATTTTGCTGTCAGCATAGGAACCTGACACAAATGACTACACAGTTAGACTAATTGTGTCTAATGGCATCTCAATTGTGCTGCTGGTGTGTTAATATGTGCAGATTAGGGCCACAGAGAAATAGTTTTCAACTTTAAGCCACTCTACTCTATAATTAGATTCTTTACAGACTTTATTTTCTTTTCTTACTGTATATGATCCCTCAGGAAATGAGGGATAGTTTTAATATAAGACAATACTTTTGTGCATAGGATGCCTCTTATTATTGCCATCATAAGCAGTTATGAGAACCGAGAAATATATCTGAGCAAAACTACAATGAAAAAGAGACACTCAACTTATTAACTTAAGATAAATCACAAAAATGAATTTCTCTTAAACATTAAAATCTATACAGGAGTATAAATCACATATAAGGAAAATAATCACTGTTAAGGGTATGTCAACAAACCAGTATATCTTATATTGTGTACAGAACATACAGTACAGTTATTTCAACACTTTTTAGTGTCTCTTATTATAAGAGCCATCATTTCAAACAGTTTGAGTTAACACAGCTTCACTTTATGGTCCTCTCGCCCAAACTGCATAAGAAGACATCTCTTACACAATAAGAGATACCCTACACACAACAATACTGCAATTTTTACAAATTAGTCATTGTGATGGGTTGATTTCAACTACACAACCCAGTAATAAACACACTGGTGGGCGATCCAGGTATTCCATTAGTTTCCACCATTTTATTTAGTTTCTTAATCTAAGTTATTCTGCTAATGCACATGTATTCCTAGATACTGAGCACGTATTTACAGTCAGAAAGTTACAATTTGGCAAGTTGTCAAACTCTAGAGCTAAAAGATAAAGAGAGGGCCTTGTCAGGAATCTGGGATCTGTTTTAATTAAAACGGCAGTAAGACAGTTCAGGAGGAATTATTTCACTTTCGTCTCACCCCTTCAAAGAAATCTGCCGTCAATTACTTTGTTCTTTCTGTTGTTCTTTTAGACATCTCAGATCGAAAACAATAAATGTGATATTAAATCAGACTTGCACCAATATAAAAGAAAGCAATAAACCCCAATGGAAAAAGAATAGTGTTTTCAGAATTTATACAATCCCTTTATTTTGAACAGTTCAGCTGTACAACAACAATTTTCAAAAAGGCAAGTTCAGATGTTTTATAAAACTGTATTTTTAAAAATCTCCTTATTATTACTATTATTTATTTCTTAGCAGACGCCCTTATCCAGGGCGACTTACAATTGTTACAAGATATCACATTATACATTATTTCACATTATTTTTACATACAATTACCCATTTATACAGTTGGGTTTTTACTGGAGCAATCTCGGTAAAGTACCTTGCTCAAGGGTACAGCAGCAGTGTCCCCCCCACTGGGATTGAACCCATGACCCTCCGGTCAAGAGTCCCTAACCACTACTCCACACTGCTGCCCCTTAGAATTCTAGATATTCACACATCTCTAGGGGACCTTTTGTGTTGGTATAATAATCATAGTTTCTTGTACCTGTATGAAGTTATGGATGTGCTGAATGATTCCCACTTTTCAGATTCACAATCCTCTGCAGCTGCTGTACTCCCCCTATTAGTCAGTTGTCACATAACACATACAGGCATTGGCCCTTCCTTAAAGAGGAGTGACGCAGCGAATCTTAGTTTTGTGGTTGCAGCTGCAGACTGGGAATCACAAGTTGGCAGTTGTCATTGAGGCTACACTACCATAGTGTTGGAAGACTGGATGGGACTGCTGTTTAAATCCTCTACGCAACCCACGTATGAAAAGCAGCACACCGTTTTAATTCGTACTGCAGAGGGCAATTGCTTCTCATCAACTTAAGTCTCCAATGAATTTCATGAATCTTCCTCTTCTTTCTCAAATGCACAAACCCACTGCATTGAAAGAATCCATTCCCAACACAGGAGGCTTGTTGCTAAGGAGCTGACATCACTGCCCTGTGACTTTTGCTAGTGCATTGCTTAAAAAAACTGCTTCAGCAAGTAGACATTTAATTTGCTTTGTGTTATTGTGCAATGCTTGTGTATATGATAACAGTATGATATTAATGCTTTGTTTTTAATTGTTTTGTATACTTTGTTTGTGATTGTGCAGTTTGTGCAGTACGAAATAAAACGAACAGTAATTCTAAGTGAAATTGTCTCTGTATAGTGCAGCTAAGGCATGCACAGTTAGACTGTAAAAATGGGGAGCCAACTCCAGGACCGCAATATGAAAATGAAAAGTCATGGAATGTATAGTACACATACTGCACTGTACTCCAAAGGTTGTTTTTTTATTTCACATTTCAATTGATTTTTAAACACTTCCCAGTGGGGTAGGCTGCTTTTCCATACAGACTCCGATAGCTCAGCTATGATGATATTACATTTTATGCTCATTAAAAATGTAGGTTGATTCAACAGCTTAACGTTTAACAGGCAGTGACTGCACATTGTTACCAAGGCAACCATCTCTTGAGATCTGTAGTTTATTCTTACATCAATAACATCTTAAATTGGCAGACTAAACTATAAAAAGGTATACTAACACATGCATGAAGTATGGGAAGACAACTTTTGTGAAGCATTAAGAAATCGGAAAATAATACAAAACAAAACCATTTAAATCTAGGCCTGTTTTCTAGACTATGGCAGTATATGGCACAGAGCACTGTTGTAGGCTCACATGATATTAGCAGAGTGCCAAATAGCTTACAGTTAAAAAAATAAAATACAATAAAATAAAATAAAATCAATGTGAACATTCATATATTTAATTAAAACAATATGTTATTGATCCTAATTAAGCTTTGTTTCGCCTTTGAGTGCTCTTCAGGCCTTACTGACATTTTGCTTCTATTCCATAAATGTCATTTTTCTCTGTAGGCAAGCAATATTCCAGACCCACAGTTGTTGATGTGAGATAAGCAGATTATAACATTTTTATTACTTGGTGGCCAAACTGCAAGGTTGTTTATCTTACCCAATGATGGTATCACAAACAGTGAAGATTTATTGCACACAGAGGGTAGATTGCTCACATACATCACTAGGACAAAATATGATGCCCTGCAGGAGCCCTAAATTACTCATTAGCAGCTCAGGTTTAACCTGATTTAACTTGACAATCACATCTTACACCAACTGACTGCTTCCTCAGAATATTATACACTTTCCATTTTTCAAGGAGACTTTCTGAGATCAAGAAAATGATGTTTTGTGAGGTTTCACAGGACAATTAAATTATATGGGACATCTTTAAAGGAAATTGACCAAAGAAAATATCTCTGGTACATCTTTTCTAATATTATTAATGTTTGTAGGTATCCGATTTTCCTTATTGAAAGGCAAACACAAAATGGAAGGGCGTACATTTCATATTTTTTAAAATAAAAACATTTGCTCTGGTACATTTTTCAGTCCTTCACTTCTGAGAGAGACCAGGTGAAGGAATGCTGAGCCTTGTTACTCGTACTAAGAATTGTCTTTAAGAAGTAATTAAATTTGCAGGTATACAATAAATCCATTCATTGACATGTTGATTTCAAAACAAGAAAAGCTGTCTCACGTTTCCAACTGAGTATCAATCAACGGCAGTTAATTTCCGAGTGTTTTAAAAGCCGAATGGAAGAATGTTTTCCTCTCATCCAGGCCGCTGACATTTCTATCGCCGTACTGGCACACCAAGTCCGTAAATTGACTTTTCATTGTCATTGATTGGTACTCAATTGTAAATGTGTGGGAAGACAGCTTTTCTCTCTTTGAAATTGACACACGAAGGAATTGATTTATTGAATACCTGTTGATAAATACTTCTTAAAGACAATTCAGAGTACGGGAAACGTGCTTCTGCACACCCCAAGCCGTACTATAACTGTATTCTATTGTTCTAACTATATTATCTACAATAGATAGGATTGTATGAATTGATTTTTACTTCAAACTCACTTTCTTTATAAAACACTTTAATAATCCTCACACCAATTACAGGAAACACAGGAAAAAAAGTACTTTAACGGTTTAGTCAATATAACAGTGCCTCAATAGCCAAAACCAAATTTAATTAACTGAAAATTGTAAAGAAGTTCTCTGACATTTTAGTGTTCTACCTCATTTTGTTTGACTGATAAAAAGCCAGAGACATAGAAGAATGGATGAATTCTGGGTGCTAACTGTTGAAGCACATAATGAACTCTCTCTTTTTTTGTCTGCTGAAAATGAAGTACTGTAGATCTATGAGGCAGTCTCCCTTTTTTAGGTCAGAATTGTATATATTGCTTTGCAAGATTGGGTAACACTCTGTTTGAATTGGACATATTTGTACGGCTACATAGCTCTGTGTTACAGCAAGCATTACCTTTCATCAGAATCGCTTTGAAAACACACATACCATGCATATCTGTAGATGCATTCCTAGCATGTCATAACTTTTGTTTCAAAACCAAAAGTACAATTGAATATCCAGGGTTTGAAGAGCATTTCTGTGACTTGTAGTCCTCACTATTGCTGTCACAGACCCAGCCAGCTAAAGGCAGATTTGGAGAATATTACATCAACAGAACCCAGCCCTACTCAGAATGATGGCAAACACCATGCAATGAATAGTAAGGGAAGATATCAAAAAGCAAATTAGAAAGACATTTGAAGCTACTTACTTATTAATATATTATATTAACTGTTACGGCAACACATTTGACAGCAGTGGTATGAATACTTATATGAATGTCAGGTCGGTTTCCAAAGTGATTCTAAAAGATTATACATATCGTTATAAGAGAAATAATCTGTTTTTTGAACACTATTATACTGAAGTATGGACTGGTGTCCCATCCAGGGTGTAGTCCTGCCTTGCGCCCTGTGTCTGCCGGCTCACCGCGACCCTCTACAGGATGAAGCGGTTATTGATAACGGATGGATGGATGGATTGTACTGAAGTATAAACGCTGCCTATATAAAGTGAAACCATCTTGTGTTGAACCTTACATCGTCATGACCCTCTTTTTTTTTAATTTTCCTTGCTTCAACACCCCTCCTCCCCCTGGTTGAAGTCCCAATTTCTTTCAATTTCCATGGCCTCTTTAAGTCTCACAGGATAGAATGGGAAGTGCAATTCAGGAAATAAAGGGCAAACTGCTACAGCTCTGTAGAACCGTGCTGGAGGAGCAGATTGCTTAGTAGACTTAAAACAAGGTTCAGCAAATGATGCTGCTGCTGATATTAAAATCCCTGGGCCATTATTTTCCACAATGGGCAGAGTCTATTTAATACATATCCTTTATTAGGACCTCTTTTTTTAACTGGATTTGGCATCACCCTGGTGTGGGGCTGTGACAGGGTAGCTGGCTACCAGCAGGAATTAGACCCAGAGACAGAAAGCTTCAGTTTAAGTGTGTATGAGCATGTTTATTAAACACAAAAACAAACACGGCACAATGGGCCAAAATAAAATATTTAAACAAAAGAACAACACACTTGTAGGTGGGTCATTAGCGTTCACTATCACATTGCAAAACAATGCAAAACACACAGTGTAAGCTCCTTGTGGAGTCTATATCATGTTATATCAAGGCTGTAATCAGGGCAATCGTAAGGCACAGTTCTTAGTAAAGTGGCCATACAGTAGGCACATCACAAGGTAGTGTTATGTAATGGGGTTGAACCTTTTGACTTGACACTCCTGTGCAGTATATCAGAACGAGAGCAGTTGGCTGGAAAGTTAGTAAGTCATTCAGTGCACACTGTAACCCAAACGCTGAATCCAGCTAGTAAGCAAGTATCCTCGATCAGAGCATTTAAGCAGGATCCTGTTTGCATCCTGGCCACTTCATGTGCTATTAATGACTCGACTAGTATTTCTTCCATAGGTCAAGAGTCCAGTGGTTAGGGCTCTGGACTCTTGACCGGAGGGTCGTGGGTTCAATCCCCAGTGGGGGACACTGCTGTTGTACCCTTGAGCAAGGTACTTTACCTAGATTGCTCCAGTAAAAACCCAACTGTATAAATGGGTAATTGTATGTAAAATAATGTGATATCTGTATAATATGTATAATGTGATATCTTGTAACAATTGTAAGTCGCCCTGGATAAGGGCGTCTGCTAAGAAATAAATAATAATAATAATAATAGCTATGTTTTGATTACACTACAAGATTGCTCGTTTTAGTTTCCAGCATTCTGCCAGGCTTATAATTTAAAGTAACAGCCAATCATAATTGCTTATTATAGTAAGTACACAACTGCATAGGCAATTACAGAGTCTGTTTCAGATTTAACTAGGAAATTATTTTATCATATACTGTAGGCGACTTTCTGGTTTTATTTCTACAGTTCAGTAGCCCAAACTAGTATACATTATAAAGTCACAATCACAGCAGGGTCATCTATCATGAGAACAGCATGTGTGACAATATCCCTCAGCACACTTGGGTTCACTGACATTACTCAAGACCTACTGTGTATAATTATTCTTACTGTCTGAAAATCCCACTAAAACACTATACACTATATAGCTTGTATGGTATGCTATTGGGAAGCAGCCATAACAACTCAAGAGTCTGATCTCATCATGTGTTTGGAGTTCCGGAGAGCTTGGCCTGGTTAGTGCCTTGATGGGAAAGCTCCATTTTCATGTAATTCTGAGGTAGTTTTAGAAATGACACAGAGTTAGTAAACGGAAAATATACCAAATCACAGTTGCAGAGGAGAGAGAAATTACAGTTGCACTTTACAGCCATCTTGTCTTTCATGAGTCCTTTCAGGAGGCAGACACGTTGGGATATTAAACCCAGTAAATCATGTTTTTAGCAGAAAAAAAATTAGAGAATAATAGATAATTAACAGAAAAAAACAAATCTGAAAATGCTAATATTAAAATGTTTCTTGACGCACCTTAAAAGAGGTTTACGGAAGAATTTCATTACAGGTCAAAATCCTCACTTTCAAAGAAGTCTTTAATTCCACTGTACCTCTATATATGAGGAACATTCTTAAAAAGCAAGATGTTCTCTTTAAGTGTCTTTTTCTATATTTTTTCCCCACTCTTATCCTTCCGTTGAGCTGCTTTGAGTCACTAGTCTCTTCAGAAGCTTCAGAAATTGCAGTTTCAAAAGGACCAGCTGTTTCATCAAGACTGAGCACTGTCATACCTTATTAGCAACAACAAGCTGAACTGATTGTCCTGCCACCAGCCTATTCTCTTTAAAACACTATTCACAGTTATTAAAAAGCAGCCTTGAAATCCTTACTCTTTTTTTTTTTTTAGAAAAGGGATCATAATTTTCCCTGAGGCCACCACAGGAGGAACCTTGCTTTTTCACAGCGGCTTGTTTTATGACTAATTTACATGACTCTGGGCTAAGATGCACTTGATGTAAAAGAATGAACTTTAAACTTTTGATTATTAACCTCCTGAGGACCATGTACTAATTCTACTAAAATGTAACCAGGGGCCTTGCATTTTGCTATCTTCAGGCTGCCATAAAGTTGCTATAGAAACATGTTTTGAGGTGGTGTTGAGCGACAGCAACATAATGACGGGCCAAAAATATGTCCCTTAAAGGGTTAAGAGCTTCTGCAGCCTTCAATGTAGCTATGGTTATGGCATGTTTTAAGTGTTCATTAACTCCTTATTTTTTGAAAGTATAAAAACCTACATACTTTTACAGAGCTAGAACACAGACTACAGCAATATCTTTAATCTACCACAGCGAACACAGAATTCAAAACCTAAATGCATAACAATGAAAATAAAGCATAATTAACAAGCATTCATTGACTATACTTGCACGTTTCTCACACCATGTTTCCTGTATCATTAAAAAAGGAAATCATCATGACCAACATTCACTCTACTACTGCTGGGACACCAGAATCACTGTCAAGCCCTCTTAAGGTGTTGTGGCTTAGTCGACGAAACACCAAGGATGGAAGGTACCCACTTGAAGACCCCAGAGAAGTACCCTACTCAGCTCAGTCCTGACGGCTGTCATGCTGATGCGCCAGGGAGGCAAAATAGGCTGATCCCTGGAGCCAGCATTACACTTTAACACCAGGCAGAAGGATATCTACATCATCAGATGGAAGGAAACGCAGATGGATCACATTAGTTTACAGTAAAAGAAGCTATGTATTAGTTGGTGCTTATCTTGGCGAGAGCTGAGTCCAATATCAGCATGAAGTTTTAACACCTACTCTCATGTAATGGAAATCATGATAAAGGGCATCATAAACATACTTACTGTACGAACATAAAGACAGACAGTAATCTCCTTAGAGACTCATTTTAAAAAAAATGACTATATCATGAATATATTTATAAACCCCTTGACTGAGAAACACAATAAGGTGAGCTAAAAATTAAAACCAAGTTTCATCACATGTGAAACAAAGTGTGACATATATACATTCGTGCAGGGCATACACAGCTTAAAGTATGGCTGATGTAAGGCAATAATCAAACTGTATAGTTATGTTTTATGTTTATTTGTGGATTTTTAAATGATCAAAAAATTATGTTCATGGCTTCTTTTTTTCAGTATATTGATTGTCTTTCTTATGTCGTGCCAAAAAGAACTTGACTGGAGTTCTAATGTTGGAACATCCAAAGATGTGCTCAAGTCAAAACAGTGATACAGAAGATATGATTGGAACTGACCCAAGATGTACTAGAAGTTAACTGCTACCCATGAGCCACAAATTGGGTTTCATATGACTGAATCGACTGAAGCCAAGGGCTTTACACAGTAATATGCTCTCCCACAATTTCAAATACAATTGTTGGGCAACATTGTGACATTTTTACTGTATACACATACAACAACCTTTACTCTCTTGTCTGTTTATACAGCTATACTACACTATTTAAATTCTGATGCCGCAGCAGTATATACCTTCTGAAATTTACATTTAGATCGAATAAGGTAAATTTTGCGAAGTGCAGCCTTCTCCATCAAAAGAGATTGAAATAACCCAATGATTTTGATGCTCATTTATTATTCCCAGTGGGGAGTCCAGAAATGTTCTTTATCAAACAATTGCAGTATTATACAGTAAGAACTAAATAATCTATGCCTCAGTTCACGTGAATGTGACATCAAACCTGCACGAGTGTCTACAGAATTGAATTGTATTTTGCATTGTTATGAAAAACAAAAAATGGCTGTGCTGTATTACTTTATAAAGATGAAACATATGTTAATATGAATAGCCGTGCGTTTGCTTCTGACCATTCTGTTATTAGGGAACACAAAGCAATTTGCTGTGAATCTTTCAGGACTTATCCTAGGATTGCATTTTAATTATGGCACCACTATCCTGGAAGCCAAAATCTGCTATAATGATAGCAGTGAGGTTAATATATTTTAAAGAAATATTACCTTAAATTCATATTCATGTCTCCCTGTTACGTGCTGAACAGAAAAACACTGAAACCATCATGGAAAGTTTTATCCCAGGTGCTTTTGTTTGAGTCACTGGAAAGGAAGGTTCACAGCAACCGACGTACAGGTCTAGCTCCCAACACTATGAGCGGCCCACAAAGCGGAGCCCCAGACTGGAGTTTAATCTGTCTTTGCTTTGCTCCGATGACCTTCACAGACCAGGTACCAATGCAATTTTGGTCTTAAACCCACAAACACATGTGCTCCAATAAAACCAATAGCAACCCCAAAACATGAAAACAAACCATGGGCTTTAATTTAACAAGGGTCCAAGTTATGAGGAGAATGAGGAGAGAGAGAGAGAGAGAGAGAGAGAGAGAGAGAGAGAGAGAGAGAGAGAGAGAGAGAGAGAGAGAGAGAGAGAGAGAGAGAGAGAGAGAGAGAGAGAGAGAGAGAGAGAGAGAGAGAGAGAGAGAGAGAGAGAGAGAGAGAGCACACTGTAGTGTTTTGATTCAATTTGCTGAGTGAAATAGTAGTGGTGTTATGATACCAAACTCATTTCAGTTCTGACATTAAGCTGAAATTGAACCCTGGCCTCCAGAGGTTGAAGGCTGGATGTGTAATCAAACTGTGCCCACCCTTGTCTCCTCAACCCTGTACTGATAAGAATAAGGCCTTCTTTTATAAAAAGCAATGGTAATACTGTAAAACAAGAACATTTTGCTCACAAGAAATGTTTGCTAATTTTGCATTTATTAAAAATCCGCAAAATGAATGTGCCGTGAAATATATTATTCATACATGTGCCGTACAATAAAAGAAAAAGAAGCGCAAACATTTATTGCAGCAAAAATTGACCTTGAAGGTCAATAGTGAAATTATGTTGCTGCAAAAAAATCCTGTTTTACAGTAACTGATTTAACCTTTACTGTCTGATGCATACATGATATTTATGTCAAAGGTGATATATCTCCAGTGGCTTTAATTTCATCCATCTAACTTTCCTTTCTAAAGCTGTAGTATCCTCTAATCATGTTCTTTTTTGCACCCCTGTAAAGCTATGCAGTTTCAGGCAGGGGACTCTGAATACACCTGAAAATATGATAATTTGATTAATAGGAAACTCCTTGCAACCATGACCAAAAGCCAAGCAGACATTGGAGGAGAAAACTTCCACAATTTGCATCACCTGAAGCCTAAAACCTGCTGAGAGGAATGCCTGAGTCAACTTCCAGAGAGGGTCAGTATGATCAGAGCCAACTTACTCAGCCTAAAGTAACAACCACTTACTGCTGTATCCAGCCAAGTCTGTTGAAATCAAGCAGCACAGATGTAGCCAAGATTCACTGAGACAGAGCAAAGAGAAGCCTGGCATGATAATCTGAATATTATATTGCCACTAGATATACACTGCCTGACCTGTACCTAAATCGGGTTGTGCCACTATTTGCCCTGGTCACAAGGTGCTGGTATGTGTCTTGAGCTATGTTGCTGTAAGTCTTCCAGTCATTATTATTTCAAGCAACTGGTGCAGAGGTAGGCAGAGAACTGTGATGACGAATGTGTTGCTCAATTACATTCCAGTAAACTCAAATATCTTGACCATATTGTTTCTAAATTATGTGCATTATTGCGTGTTATTGGCTAATTGGAGACCCTCCGGGTTATTAATTTTACTGCCAGAAAAAGTCTGTCCAGTTAGGGGCTGATATAAATTTTCCTGACAACCTTCTCCTGCTTTAGATCATTCACTGTAATTACGGTCCTTCCAGCTCAGTATTAAAAGCCACATTGAAAGCAATATAGCTAAACTACATCTACATCTTTATAGAAAAAAGGCCAATCTATAACTACTTAACCATTCTTTTTCCAGTTTCAGATCAATAACCCTCATCAGTGGGAAATCGTTGATTAACCTGGGAATGAAGTGAAGGGCTTACAACTGTTATGAGTTCTTATAGAACAGAATATACATGCACAGCACAGGGTAACAATGTTATTAGTTTAGAGTTTGAACAATTAGACGTTTTCCAAAACGTACATTTTCAGAATGTCAAAGATATGCAAATTCCCAGTATGTTAAATATATTTAACCATTTAAAACACATTTATTTCTAAAGTTTAAACGTTTAGGAAATTAAAACTGAAACTATCACCCATCCAAGTGATTTACACTGCTTACTTACTATTTCAGTAAAAAGACTGAATCCCTGAGGTCAAGTGGTTTGAAAAATGTCTGCCATGTGCTAACTCACAGTTGCCACAGTTGCAGAGTAGGCAGAAATAACAGACCTTAGTGGTCATTTTTAATACCACCTTACTTCAGAAATCCATCTATCTTTTCAGAAGCCGACCCAAGTGCTAAAATGATCTAATAATGTGTCAGAAACATGGTTAATCTTAAAATGAACTGGTTAATGTTAGCATTAGTCAAAACTTAAACAGTAGCATATATCGCAAACCATGTGATAATAATCCTATCTTTAAAAACATAACCTGTTCGTGTCACAGCTGAACAGGACTTATACTTGAAAATAATGGGAGCATGGCCATAGTTATTTTTCGGTTTGCTGGGTTGTAATGTCAGATGTACTGTAGTCCGGGACTTTGAATTTAAATCTATGGGCTGCATTTCATCCTCACTTAATTGAAGATGGTTAGATTGAACCTGAAAGCAGCATGTTATCATCATTAACTGTCTGTAATTTGTCAAGAGAAATGGATCAGAATACTGCCTTAGGTAAATAGATGGATTTCTATTAAAATATAGTTGCAGTTGTAAAAGTTCTGTTATACTGAATTTTTTGGTGGCAAAACTCTTTAGCTGAAAAATGTAAGGAGATGCCATCTTTGACAATGAAGCTACACTTTTATAATCCATCATCCCATCAAGTTGCTGCTACTAGTCTGTGCCTACCATTTCAGGGTCACCCTTTCACTCTCAAAAGAACAGGACACTTCCTTCTTCAAGTTTGTCCTTGATGTATTCCTTGCTATCACTAAAACATGTTTGTTCTGACTTTTTTCATTCTGGCACCAATTATGTGACTAAATGTGCTTTCTATGTCCCAGCTTTAGCTTCAGATTGATACATCTGGGATTCTGACTTTACTGTAACAGTTCTTTCTTCCTTTTTTTTTTTTTTTTTTTTTTACATTTGCTTCTATTTACTTTCAAACAAATAGTAATAAACAACTGGAGCACATTACCACTGAATGTCATTCAAGCAAAAAGTATAAATGGGGTCACACTAAGTACTAGATATGTTTCTGTAGACAGATTGTAGTCTAATATTCTGGGAGGAATCCAAATTAATCTTTCTGTAGGCTGAAAATACATAAATGAATAAATATGTAAATAACTGTTCCAGATTTTATTTAGTGATTCAGGGTTTAGAAACGTGTGGCAACTTATTTGAGAACAGACTCCCATTGATTGGACACAGCAGCTTACATGACACTCAAAGGGGGTAGGAACTTGTACACTCTTTGGTAAGTTATACAAGTTTACTAGATGGAATCATGGTGCTTGTTGCTGCCAACTAGTGAGAGATGACGGTAGTACATTTGGCACTGCTGTGTAAAACAGTTTTCAACTGTGTGACATGGGAGGGGTTATTGAAGGGGGACGGGCAAATTAGTTCCACTTGATACCATGTGACATAGGGTTCTAAACAGTGGCCTAACATTAATAGACCTGAGTTTTCACAAACCTCATTTCACTGTTTATTTTAATGTTAATTATTGAGTAAAAAAAAAAATGGATTAATATGGAGTTAAAATAGCTGATGTATGTAGATCTGTCACTGTCTAGATCATTAAAATGTATCCCATAATCTCAAATGATAGCACAGTGGGAGCTGTTTCTGCTTCATGACTGCAAGGCCTTCTCTGATGTTTCTTTCCTTTCACAGTTCTTTAGAACAGTAATAATTACCCTAAATATTTTTAATCTCAGAAAACAAAACAGACAAACGATAAGATCACTATTAGATAAATAAATTATAAATAAAATTACAACAATGTAGCCCCCCACCCCCATGTAAAATGGTCTGGACCAGAAAGCTATCACATGCTCTTACTGAACATAACCTCACGAGTGTGCGGTAGTTAGGCTGGTAGCGTGTATTTACGCAAACAGTGTTAAAATTGACAGATGTTACTGAGATAATACTAATCGCTTAATCTATCCCAACCCCCAGCAACAACTAATCATATAAATCAATAAAAATACTGCCTACAGATTCATTACATTTCAGGAGCCACAGTTATTATTATTATTATTATTATTAGTTTATTTAGCAGACGCCTTTATCCAAGGTGACTTACAGAGACTAGTGTGTGTGAACTATGCATCAGCTGCAGAGTCACTTACAGTTACATGTCACCCAAAAGACAGAGCACAAGGAGGTTAAGTGACTTGCTCAGGGTCACACAATGAGTCAGTGGCTAAGGTGGTATTTGAACCGGGGACCTCCTGGTTACAAGCCATGTTCTTTAACCACTGGACCACACAGCCTCCTATTATTATTGCTAGAGTGATTGTGCCAGTGCTTGTTAAATATTTTCCACTCATTGTTCCCCAATTATAATGAGCCTTATGCTTCGTAGTTTGTAGGGCTTTTTTAAATGGCATCCTGATTACTGTATTAGTTCTACGATAATGATTGATCAAGTTAGTCTTACTCAGCTGGCCTGTCACATTTGTTGCGATTTTGTTGTACTTTGATAAACATATTCTTAACAAACTCCAAGGCTGCACATGTGACCCCAATATTAATACAATTGCTTTGATTTTTATATTTATTCAAAAATGTTCTAATTCAAGCAGAAACATATCCCACATATATGTCAGATCTGCTGAAAACACTGTCTTGACATTCTAAAGCTCCTTTTGAAATTCTAAATATTGTGCCTGCATGCACACATACACACACACATATATATACACACACACACACATCCATAAAATCCCTAAGGAGGGAAGGCGGCTTTGCAAGACAAAGCTACCCTATATATACATCTGAGATTATCCGTACCATTATTCAAATTCTTTTTGCGCACAGTTCCGTTACTGTGACCATTAGGAGACCATTCCCACTTCATCAACTGGGGTAAAAGTCTGTGAATCAAAATTAATTTAATATTGAAGACAATGATAAAGATGTTTGTCACTGAATTTAGTTTATTTTAGTATTTCTGTATTTACATTTTTAACTGGACACAATTCACACGTAGACACTTTATGAACAAAAACAAAAGACTGCAACACATAGTACAGGGGTGGCCAAACTTCCTGACCCTACGAGCTGCATACCAAAATTTCCATATGGTCAAGAGCCGCAAGACACCTACTGTAAAGCATGAAATGTTTGTGAGAGCAAGACATTTTAAATACTAGCTGTTGTAAGGTACCGTAGTTGTTAGGCTATCTCTGATGATAGAAAAATACACAAGAACAAGGGATAGAACATTGCAGAGCATACACAGCTTCTGTGCAATTTGTATTGTACTGTAGATCTACAGTGCATTCAACTTTAAATGTAACACAATGGTGTTTTTCCATTATTTCTGTTTATACTGTATGTATACACACGTTAAATAAAATATAATCAGTTATTATGAAGAAAAATACAATAACTGATCTGATTTCACCAAAAACACCACATGAAAACACACATTTCTGTAAGGATTCTTTACAAGTTCTTCACTTGAAGATCTGAATGCTGGGTTTAGAAACAAATCGCTTTTTTTTGTATGACGGCTGCGTGTATTAAATACTTTTGAGAGCTTTGTGGGTGACAAATGCACTGTATTTATTTTGTCAATATATTTTGCTTATGACAGACATAAGATATATAAAAATAATATTAATGTTAGACCTGCAATATAACATTTAAACATGCATTCTCTAATCTAGTGCCAACACTCCAATTTTATAAAAAGATTCATTCTGAATAAGGCCTTTTGGCATGTGCGATATTCCGTGCTTGCCATACAAAACTCGCTGGAGTCGTTAAATCAGCTTCTTTACTGAACACTGAAAGGAGCCTGCTGAGTGCTGAGGTGTGCTTTTAAAGAGGCCAGCTTGTTTCACCTTAAGTTTGATCCAGGATGATATTCAGATGAAAATTTGTTGTGATTTGTTTCATTACGACGTTTGAGGTTGCTCGCCTTGTACAGACTACAGTGTGTAAGCGATTTGTTGCAGATGAGACACAGGTGTACCAGGGTTTTCAGTAAAACACAAATTTCACCGGGAGCCACACTTGATTGCAAAATCTAGGCTTGGCCACTCTGACACAGTACATACAGACATCACATTTACAGAGCTACATGGAAAATTCAGGTGTCAGTACTGCAAGTCAGTACTTGCTGATGAATGTCCAGACCCAGTTCCAGCCCAACTGGGTGAGTGAAATGTAACTAAAAATGTTAGGGGAGCCTATGCATCCTATTGGGGTATAATAAACCAGACCCATTGCGTCACTGATTAAATAAAATACTGTGCTATCACTGTGTAACCAGAAAATAAAATACCATTCAGCAGGGATATCATAGGCTGGCTGCAACCCTTATGAATTGGATTTGGTGACATATATACATCAAGAAAAAACTCTGTATATTACTGAGTGTAAGAAAAAATATTGGAGGACAAGAACAAATTAAATATGACATTACTGTGTTACCTTTACACGTTTGCCTTTGGTTGGTAATAGGCAACTTTTACAGTACATGGATACCATTTGACGTTGAGGTCTTTCAGTTACAGTACATAATGTACTCTGAGCCTTACAACTACTGCAAGTCCTTGAATTCACACAACTCCAAATATCAATATATTTGAAGCAGACAAACAGAATCCAATCAATTTCAGAGTTCTTGGAAAACCTTTTGATGTCAAATAAATGGAACAGATATTTCTTGTATATCACCAATAATATGTAATCCATTTGGTATTTAAGTGCCACCTACATTATCATATTGTTAACTGCAGGAGACACTGGGGCACAGCATCCATCTGTCTAGCAAAACAAAATAAAAATTTGACCCAAAGCGTCAGATCATTAGATGAGGCCGTCTCTTACTTCTATAATAACATTTAAAATGTTGTGCTCGTCAGGCTGATCAAACAAAAAGGTGTTGGCTTAAAAACCTAGGCCAAAATCAGCAAACACAGTTTTCAGTCAAGAGGTTTGAATAACTGTAATCAAATTGTCTTATCGGTTCTTCTTCAATATACTTTCAGATATACTTTTACATACATGCATTTAAAATGCATGTATGTAAAAAACTATATATAATCTGGAAATGGATTGTATTATTATTATTTATTTCTTAGCCGAAAATAAAGCTCCTTTTGAAATTCTAAATATTGTGCCTGCATGCACACATACACACACACACATATATACACACACACACACATCCATAAAATCCCTAAGGAGGGAAGGCGGCTTTGCAAGACAAAGCTACCCTATATATACATCTGAGATTATCCGTACCATTCATACCATTACTCAAATTCTTTTTGCGCACAGTTCCGTTACTGTGACCATTAGGAGATCATTCCCACTTCATCAACTGGGGTAAAAGTCTGTGAATCAAAATTAATTTAATATTGAAGACAATGATAAAGATGTTTGTCACTGAATTTAGTTTATTTTAGTATTTCTGTATTTACATTTTGAACTGGACACAATTCAAACGTAGACACTTTATGAACAAAAACAAAGACTGCAACACATAGTACAAGGGTGGCCAAACTTCCTGACCCTACGAGCTGCATACCAAAATTTCCATATGGTCAACTTACAATTGTTACAAGATATCACATTATTGTTACATACAATTACCCATTTATACAGTTGGGTTTTTACTGGAGCAATCTAGGTAAAGTACCTTGCTCAAGGGTACAGCAGCAGTGTCCCCTACCAGGGATTGAACCCACGACCCTCCGGTCAAGAGTCCAGAGCCCTAACCACTACTCCACACTGCTGCCCATGTACACGTACTGCATTCAATTAACATTTATTATACAAGTCAAAAATGTCTAAAAAATAATGCACAAGCCTGCAGTCTTCCTGACAGCATCTATTCTAAAACCCTGACACTGCTACGGGGTTGGCATTCAGAGCAGCCGGGTCAACAGCTTCGCTTTCCCCTTCTCGCAGATCAGACTGATGCATGACTACTCAGGGAATGAGACTGCCAAGGAACAGTGCAACTGAATACAAATGTAAATCAAAAAAGCGAAAAAAAAATTGCTTTTACCTTCCAAGCTTCAGAGAACCGAGAGAAGTCATAAAACATAATAATGCAAGATTTCCATACTAGTAAGCGGAAGCATGTGGGCTTGTGCCCTGGATGAATGCTTCAAGAAGGTCAGAACCAATTTTGAAGTTGATTTAAACTCTCTGGCTAGGCAGAACTGTGAAACGGAAGCTGCTTCCTACTGGTCGTTGCGCACTGTTTAATGAGAAGAGTAAACCAAAACATTTCATTACAACATTGAAATGTACTAATGTTGTTGGTTAGTGGTTTTAAGACCAAAATGCTTCCCCCCACCACCCCCACCTTTAACAATTACCAGTTCATATACTGTAGGTGTGTGCAGACAATTCAGATTTAAACGTCTGTAATACTGTGGCTCGTCAGTTACAATATTAAGCTACTACAGGATGGCACACTAGACTAGAAAAATCAAGGTTAAATGCCAAAGGATAATCATATTTCAACTTTATGGGGCTGTGCAACGGTTTAGTGGATTAGCCCTTCATCTTTGGATACCTGGCTTTGAATCCTTCTTAGGTCACAAATTAAACAATTATGTCAGTAGCATTATGCCCCACCTTAATAAATAAAATAGAAAAATAGATGTGTTGATATCTTAAACAGTAGTTTAATACTGGCAGACTGACACTTAGAATCTTTCAACGAATCAGAGCTGCAATATGTCAATTTATCACAAAGAAAATCCAATTAATTACATCACATCAACCATACCATATTCAGTTTTACTGCTCTTTATTCTCAATATTGGTAAGATTTACATCACCTGCTTTAAAACAAAATCATAACTGAGGCATCTCTGTATGGATGTATATCCCCATATTATCATATTCCTCACAATTTTCTAAAACAAAATACAAATCATTGGGTTGTCATGAACACTGTGTGGCCATGCAGGTTTGAGACCTGCTTGAGAGGTACTTTAAAGTGAGGAAGCTGCATTGTCATTGCTTGTGCTATCTCTACCCTTGGCTGAAGGATCCTCAGTGTCTAGTGCTTTAAATCCTGCAAACAACAGAAAAATATTTTATATTTACTGATACAACATATAGGAGGGGCGACTGCATAGCAAGGATCCTTCTGGGAGAAACAGAGATTAGAAGAGAGCACCACTCAGAGATCATCTTTGTCTTTCTGTAGGCTGAAATAAAAATAAAAATAAAAAACGGCGATGTGGCTGTTTGAAAAAGACAAAATTGATAGAGAGCCCCCACTGGCACGGTTGTAGCAGTTGGTGCATTTGTATATGTTTTATTTTACAACTCGGGAATTTACGCAATTACGCGCCCGCCTAACATTATGCATAAAACATACGACCACGCACAGGCGCGTAATATTAAATAATACTTGTTTTGGTCATCGACAGCTGACCGTCTTCCTAATTTGAAAACATTAGCTTTCAGATACATGCTTGCATTATACAACTTGCTCTTTCGGAAGACACTGAATGAGCTGGTGTTCCTTTATTTCAATCATGGAATTTAGAAAGACTATGTTAAAAAAAAAAAATTAAAAATCCATTGGTTTCTACTTAGTTTTTTTTTTTCTTATTCTAGTATTTGATATCCAGTATGAGAGAAGAACCCAATACAACTGCACAATACTTTTGTTACTTTGTACATACTTGTACAGAGACACCACATCATTTTGCATAATTTTGATTTTTTCTGTGCATAATTCCCTGGGGTGTATGGACATTACAAAGGACTGCAGGCTGCAATATAACCATCCCTTCCCTGCCTACAGCCCCCCACCGACCATGTTTGTCTACTTCTGTTGTAATTCAAGTTCACTCTAATTGTCAACTGCAATAACACCTGAGATCTAAATAAGCAGCAGGGTGGAGTAGTGGTTAGGGCTCTGGACTCTTGACCGGAGGGTCGTGGGTTCAATCCCAGGTGGGGGACCCTGCTGCTGTACTCTTGAGCAAGGTACTTTACCTAGATTGCTCCAGTGAAAACCCAACTGTATAAATGGGTAATTGTATGTAAAAAAATAATGTGATATCAATTGTAAGTCGCCCTGGATAAGAGTGTCTGCTAAGAAATAATTGTTATATATATATATATATATATATATATATATATATATATATATATATATATATATATATATATATATATATATATATATATATATATATGAGAGAGAGAGAGGGCGATTTGCAGTAAACCACTGGTTAGTTCCTTTAAGTTCCCAATATAACCATTCCATGAAGATGAAACATTTTTACAAAGAATAATTCACCACAAAAATCTTGGCTTCATTAGTCTGGTATACATGAATTAACAGTGTAACACATTTTATTAAACTAATTTAGCTCAATATTATATCCTTGGAGATACACAGTGTATGATAAGTTTGTGTTTATCCTTAACTATAGTACATGCTAAGCATAGGTAGTAAAATACACAGTATAAAGGTAAAATAAGTTAAGTAATCTCCTTTTCATCAGGAGCAGGCACTGTCTAGCAACTGTAGAGAAATATTGTGATAGTTCGTTGCAAGAATTGGTATGTAAATGACCTTTGCTTTTGTCCAGAAGAGCTGCTGATAAAACTGTAATGTCAGGGGTGACACATAAAGGGCAAGTGCTGTAAAAACAAACAGTACATACAAAAGTATGTTAAAAATGAGCCTGAAACAACTAAAAACTCACAGGGTGGGAGTGGAAAGTGCACAGGTGATCTCATGATGTCTTAAGAATGCAAATAGAGCTGTTTGACTGTCTCAACCTTGTGATAATTTCAGATGCAAAACCTGTCTGTATAAACATGGGTTGTCAGCGAGCTGCTCAGACTGAGAAGACCTCCAGGTCCCTCGCTGCACCATCGCAGGGGGTTCTGCTCACATGAACTCCCAGTAGACAGGCAACAAGGCTGGTTATTTTAACCGCCGTTATGCTTGTGGCTCCATTCCATGCCTCATGTTCATGGGTTCTTCATACATGTAACCTTTGTAACTTGGAATCAATAAATGTAGGGCTCTGTATTTTTCTCGACTTGTTTTTAACATGTAATTTAGTCCTCTAGCCACACAATGTCGATATAGCCTCCACAGTAAGCCATGTAATGAGCAATCATTAAACAACCACCCCATTACATTACTTTAACCATTTGAATTGCTCATCCCATTACTACAAAGTATGCATTAGCAGATTAATAAACACTGGCTACTGACAATTATTTAACACTTACATCCCTGTGAATATGTATAACAGGATTTTAAAAATAATTTGTTTTCAATATCATTTCAGAGAACTCATAAGTGTAAATACATTATTTATAGGTTTGAATTTACCAGTACATTATGCAAATCATTTTGTAAAAAAAAAAAATTACATTTTCTTGATATCTGGATCTCATCGGGCACAAATATGTAATTCGTCAACAGAAGTACTGTCAATTGGTTAAGCCGGTCTTCTTCTTTCGTGGATTGATGTTGCTCATAAAAACATGTCTATATGAAGAAACACTTCTTTCAGCATCCACAGAATTGGTAACAACTGACAGAAATATATTTTAGCCTTTCTTGCTAAATTGGGAAATAGTTATTCTACATTTCTCCAAAATTCAGTCAAATAAATTCCACTACCATTTCCTTTTGAGTATAGCTGATATCCCTCCATTTCTGACTTACAGTAAGCATCAAACACTGGAATAAAATCTAACGGGAGGGTTTCTTTATTCAAACTACAAACTTGTTGTCAGTCGAAAATCATTACTGCCTTCAGAAACTTGTGAGCTGGTTGAATAAAAAGTGGTTTTATTCTGCATTGATCAGGGTTGTAGTAACTTGTCAATTTTTCATAAACGTGGAAAATTTTACACACTGTTTGTTTATACTGGCATTTGTGCTGTGCAACTCTTGTGCCAGTGATCGGTACATATTTATTCATTCTGCAACTTTATTATACATTTGATGAACTCTAACGTTACGGCTTTCAAACCACTGTATCAGATCCACTAGTCCCTTACCATGCGTTGAATCACAGAGAGACACCAGGTGGATATTGCTGCGTGCGATCTCTCAAAGAAATGCTTTTTGAGTTTGTTAGTACATCCATTTTTTCTAAAACAGCAAGTCTCGAGGTAAGCTTTTTCTTTAAACGCATCAGTTTCTAGAATGGCAATAATTGTCCCTCGCACATCTGGAGGTTTAGGACTGAATTAAAGGTTAGTCCTGTCGTTTTAATTCTCTCGTGAATTTCGCAGGGCCCTAATGAATCATTCGAGTCTTGATTATACTTTATTGATAATCATTGATAACGATAATAATCGAATCAATTAAACCACAACCTTACACAACCACTAATCAGTGGATCTCAGACTTGCATAAAGCACTCAAGGATGTATCTCAGCTTTCCTGCATGACAATGCTACTGTAGGAATGTGAGGAAAGCATAGGCCTGTGCACAGACCGGCAATGAATAGGTAGGCTTAGCCAGGGGGATAAAAGGGAAGCCTCTGCCTACTCAGAGAAGAGAGGAGAAGGAGCTGCAACCAAGTGTTGGCTAGTTATCAGAAAACTTTTAACGTTGTCAACCTGATTTTGTTATTTTTATACCTGCCAATTAAGACACATTTTCTTTGTGGTTTAAAGTGTTTTTTTTATTTTTTATTTATTATTATTTGAACTTTTTTGCAATTAATAAATGTGCGCTCCCAAGCGTTTAACTTGAAGTTCTGTTTGCCAGTGTTTTACCAAAGATGAAAAGATGTTTCATGCCAGTTAAATGTCTGAAAAGCTGATTCGCTTAATAACAGTAGACAATTCCTCTTAAAACCTGCTTGTCCCTACGTCTCTGTGAGATAGGCATGCAATTACCCTACAACTTTTGACAGCTCTACAAAGAACGTTGCAAAACACCAGGTTCTGACAACAATATCAAAGCTACTGCTGGTCTTCAGTAGCTGCTGGGTGGAATAAGCAAAAATCACTGCAAAAAGTAAAAGTCCCTTTAGGGCCCACAGACAATCCAGATTGTGTCTCTAGTGATGAAGCCCAGACTGTAACAGAATAAACCTTGCATTTTAACACATGTTTTATACTGGGATCACAGAGGTGTTTGATGCAATTCAGGGTGATTCCCCGGTGCTGTAAAATACTCTTAAAAGACTGTAGCTTATCTCAGCGAGGTATAGGTTGATTAAATCAAACCCTATGTCATTTATTGGAATTTCACTTTAAGCTGCAACACAATAGAATTCTTATCGTCATCCCTGCATCCAGAAATAAAGTGAACTCAGATTTACATCTCACTTGATGCCTCTTCACACACCATGCAGAGATTACAGTTGTTGACAGAGAAGCTTGTCAAAGAGAATTCAAAGATGTTTTTCGTTATCCAAGAAATGATTGAGCGTCACTGAGTTAGCCAGCACCAGCCCGTCAAAGCAAAGGGTTTCTAGAAGGAAAGGTAGGCTGCTGGAGGTGATTAAAAATAGGAAGAAAGAGAAAAATGTGATATAGAGGCATGGCTTGCTGAGATTAAAACTGGTGAACTCTGTGTGGGTTAGTAAAGTGAATTCCTAGCTGGGTCCAGAATCAGGAATTTTACGAAACACATTCAAGTAAACCGTAATCACGCTTAAGCAGGGGATAGGTTGACAACAATGTGCAAAGCATGTGGCAGAATCCCAAGAAGGGCAGCATTTGAATACATTGCAACAGGCTGACAAAGATAAGCAAACAACATTTCGTATTTGTGGCTTACTACCATTTCATCAACAGAGCTCAGTAAATCTGTTTAGTGCAACAGTAATCTCTGTCTGCATTCTAAACTGCTTCTTTAAAAAAAAAAAAAAAAGCGCTGTGTACTCTAGCAGAGGATGCCAGGTGCTAATTTTTAGTGGTGCTTTGTAAAAAAAACAAAAAACAAAAAAACAAAAAAACAATAATATATTAGAAAAGATTATCTTCTTTCCAGAGGTCTTTTTTAATCTTCAAGATTTGAAAGATTTGATACATTCATTTGAGTAATGTTCACTGTACAGTCCAATTGCAACCTTCAGTATCTCCCCAAGGTAAGCCTTCTTTGTGTATTGCTACATGGATCATTAAAAAACAAAGTTTACAACGTCTCTTCTGGCTGGCCGCAAGAGAATAATTTCTAAGACTGTTGATTAACAAATCGCTCTCATAGGGTGAGACCAGGTATTGGTTGATCCTTTAATATTGTGCTACCGTACTTGTTTTTAAGTGTTACTTGTCTTGAGAGATGCTTGTCGTGCACTCTTCACTGTGTCAGGCAAAGAAAAACCAAACCATTCTTTACATAGTTAAAGTTAGCCACGGTACACATTACACAGTACATATCTAAAAAAAACAAAAGCTGCTGTAAAACAATGATGTTAAAATTACAAGTCATTAATCTAAAAAGAAAAAAAAATGAAAGCATATAAATAACGAACGAGAACGAGAAAAAATGATAAATTACTAAATTTTTAAGAAAGAAAATAGAATAAAAAAAGAAATACAGTTTATAATGGTATTTAAACCCACCAACATATTCAGGCACTAACAAAGAAGAAATCTCCCATGCAAGACCAAGAGATCTGTCTGAAATTGTACAGTGATTGGTTTTGAATATAATGCTGTAAAAACTAGGTATTTCAATGCATTTTTACAGAACCAAAGCACAGACCCAAATTGCTTAAAACTAACCTCAACCGAGATAACATCTAGTCTTCTTAAGCGACCACTGAATGCATTTCATGTGTACTCTCTAGAGATTTTTTTTCTAAATCTACAGTATTTCTTCAGTACAGCAAATTACTTTCATGCTCACCACTGTAACTCAGCTCCACGCCAACAAATGAGGCAACAACTGCTACCCTTATTAAAGAAGTGTCCAGGGTCTTCCCAGCTGGGTCAGTCGATAATATGACATCACACATGATTGACCTGCATTGACTTCTTTACTGCCTTGACTTCAGCACTCAACCCTTCTTAGAAACAATATGGCACCGTATCAGGGAGCTACTGTACACAACTATTCACACCCAGGAAAGTGGGAGACATATGGCATTACTTACACTGTATATATTATACTTATGCACTTATGTCTATGTTTGCAAGGAGGTTCATTACTAGCTGAAACAATTCTGTTTTTATTTTCTGTTTTTCTGGGATTTATTTTAGTATTCCTGATATGTGCTGATGTTTTGACAGAAATACCCCTCTATTAATTCAGAGAGAAGCTAGAATGAACTTTCCCACATTACTGGGCAAACTTGCCTCAAGCCTGCCCTTGAGGGACCACCCTCTCAGTGGGTGACATTCCAGTACTATCCACTGGAATTAGGAACACCAAACTGATTTCACGAGGTACCTGAGATAACATTGAATCCTGACAATCAGGGTAATGCTCATACATCCACCTGACAGTTTAGCCTCTTCGTACAACATTATCAAAATGATTGTATTTGAATGCATTGCTACTTTTCAAAGTCTAAAAAGTGACTTTGCATAGCATTGTCCATTTAGACTGAAGAACATGGAAACTCCTGGAGTAAAGAGGCTTCAACGTGACTCTCTGGCAATTTGTATCAGCAGTTTAGTTTTGAGCTCTGTGAGCCTTTGAATCACATTATTAAGAATGTTTTATTCCCCCTAGAAAAAGGACAGACCTATTAATTGAAAAGGTCAGTAAAAAAATGTTCACAACCGCACTTGGAAATATATGTGACTTTTACTTGTTGGGAAGTAAGAAATACCAGTTGAAGGAAATGTATGCTGGTTTAAATGTAACCAACTCTCAGGGGTGAACTACTGTATTTTGGCTGGTTTCATAGACCCCGATTGCTTGAGTACAATTAGCACTAAGAGTCCAGCAACCCTCCTCCCCTACAGGTAGTAGTCCATGATTAGTGCTTCGTCTGTGAATCAAGCCGATAATGTATTGCTTGTTTAGTGGGTGTTTCAGTATAGTAGCCATGATTGATGACAAGAAAATGAATTGCTGCCAGAGTATGTTGATGATAGGACTTAGATACAGTAAAAAGAACATTAAATCACTGCCAGTCAAGTGCCTGTTTTAGGAACCTCTCACATAAGGGAATTCCAATAATGGATTCCTTAAAGGATGGCCAAAATTGTACAAGGGCTAATAATACTATCTGGTAACACCAACAATAGATGCTGTCACAACAGTAGATCACAAGGTCTTAACGCAATAGCAGTTATTTCAATGATGCAAAATGATTTTATTTGATAAATCCAATTTTATGCTCATTGCTGTAAGTTGAATTAACCTGCAAGCCATATACATAAAATAATTATTATCTGCAATAATAACTGTGACAGAGCAAAACAACCATAGAATCAATAGTTGTAAATCACAAGATTCTTATTAAAGTTTTTAATTTAGGAAATGCTAAAAATGAGGAACAATAGGCTTTTGTAATAAGTTATAAATTATATAATATATTTGGATGCCCAAAACACTAAAAAAATATCTGAATAGAAATTAGAAGAGGTTTCCTTAGTATGACTCCTGTGCTAGACTGGAAGCATAGAAAATAATGCACTTTTCTAGAAAGCCTACATTTACAGTTTGAAGTGCTATAATCATTAAAATGCAGCACTCAGCTGCAGGTCATAGCAATGGCTCTGATGATGGCTTACTTGTTTTGGAACCAAAGACATGACCCCTTTGAATATCTGAATTAATCTGTTTTGCCAATGGGAACAGCTGTGCCCGGCTCTAAAGACATTCACTTTCTGTGTCAACCTTCCCTACAAAGTACAATTGCAGCGAAATGTCAAAGACACGACTCTTGGGGTACAGCTGACTGCTGAGCAAGGGCATTCAGTCCGCCATGGCCCTCTACCATTCAGGGTCCTTTTTGGAAAGGCAGGGCACAGAAGAACAGAAACCTCCAGGAATTAAGTGAGTCAGTACATTTTGTGATTTTGAAAGTATATAACATTTGTTAGTTTTCCAGGATCTATTTACTTATATGACTAATGTATGTCTGGGGATAGCTCTCTAAATAGAGCAGCAGTGTGGAGTTGTGGTTAGGGCTCTGGACTCTTGACCAGAGGGTCGTGGGTTCAATCCCAGGTGAGGGGACACTGCTGCTGTACTCTTGAGCAAGGTACTTTACCTAGATTGCTCCAGTAAAAACCCAACTATATAATGTAATTGTATGTAAAAATAATGTGATATCTTATAACAATTGTAAGTCGCCCTGGATAAGGGCGCCTGCTAAGAAATAAATAAGCCATATTTGTGTATAGGCAAGCAATGATGACCTGATAATTAAAAAAAAAAAAAAACATTTGTCCAAAGTGCCAGATTTCAAGCTGGTCCAAAATATTCCAAATATACTGGATTGTGATATCCAAAAGGTTCAGAGCACACAGTAACTGACACCTTGCTGTGATACTGAAAGCCAAGAGGCTACAAACATAAGAAGCTGTCACAAGTACAGTACATCCTTGTTTTACACATATAAACAAACCCTTGTACAACACAGTGTATTAAGAGCAAAAATATACTAAATTTGACTGCATAGGAATAAAAACGACTCACTATGTCATTTGCGATTTAAGGATAGCAAAAGTGATTGCACATGCTTTACTATTAACGCTTACTCAAATGAAACATCAACCTGAGGATACCATTCTTAAAGTTCCCTTTAAAAAGTTCAAAATAACAAAACAAACAATAAAGTCATGTTTTTTGCCATTGTTTGCACTCACATCCTAGTTTGTGTTACTCATTACTATAAAAAAAAAACTCTAATGCTCCCAGGTGAAGCAGAAGTGGCAAACAAGTAAATTAACTTATTAAAAACAGACAGAAGCGACGAACTGAGTCTAATCAATGATTTGTGTCTGATTATATTGGTGGTCAAGCAAGCATGAAAACATGCGACTTGTGCCTCATACTAAAGCACTGCGTTACACATTTCATAAGTAGGCTATTTTAAAATTGCAGCTGTGTTGTAAGCTAAGGTTGTTTCATATATCCATGCTGGTTAAAAACATTCACAGAGGTAATAACATGTCTTGAAAACCAGTGGTTTACTGCCTTTTACAGAAAAGCAAAACACTGCAAGATTAGAATTGATGATATCACTTGTGTTAGGGCAAAACCGGCACAAATAAATACTGTCAATAATATCCAGGACTCCCTCAGAATAAAATTCCTAATACACCATGGGCTAGATTCTCAAAGTTATTTACCCAAAATAAGCGCAGTTTTTTTCAGAAAGGAAAAATGCACCCAATAAAGTTACCAACCTAGGAATAAACAACTCAGGGGTAGATGTATTAAAATAGACCAGTCGCAGCGCAAACAACTAGCAAAGTATACATTTTGTCATATGTACTAAGAGAAACTATGTTAATAAAGAAAGCCTCAACATACTAATTTAAATATCTGTTGCATCATCTTAGCGAGATCTCTAGCATTGCGTGAGTCATCCCATCAGGGTTGACTGGTGTCAGGTTTTAAAAAAATACAATAAAATCATACACACATACGTTTATAGTGCTCATGTATTTTAAATGTATAAATCATTGCACTGAAATCTAATGTGTTTTGGGTAGGCTACACATTACATTATGAAAAAATATAAATATGTACAGTAGGCCTATACAGTATGCAGTACTGTACTAAAATAAAATTAACACCTAGCGCACTCTCTTTTTACTTTAGCCTGTAGGCTACCTGTAACACAAAATAAATCATTATTTGAATAAAAGATTAATTTAAATTGAAATAATGATTTTAGCGCTTTCTAATTATTATTATTATTATTATTATTATTATTATTATTAACTTGGCAGCCTAGACAATTAACACAAAATAGATCACAGTGCTGCATTGACAAGTTATGATACTTACAGGAGGACAGCCAATTCTCGTTAATACTTGTTGGTACAGTACTGTATTTTCAACAGAATAAGTATTTTAATTCAGAATGATATGATTCTGAAAATATCCCTTGCCAAAACTAAAGAGACAGCATGTTAACTGCAATACAGTACATACTTTTAAATCTGGTAGGTATTGTAGCAGTATGTAAAATTTTCCATTAACGACCTAACAGCAAAATTAAATCTAAATGTTACCCATGCACAGAACTGCGTAAAACGTGAAAGGCAATGCAATTTAAAAAAAAAAAAAAACAGTTTCCAGAATTAAAACAGTATCCAAAGTCAGTATTCAAAATTGCAGAATATAGTGCTCGATAAGGCCCTAATGTCACAGTTCACTTGCAAATGAAAATGCACAAAAACAACTAAAGATCACAGGTTTTAGAAAATACATCACAGTGCCTAAAATGATTATCTGTTACATTACCATAGCTTGTCTTGTTCGCTATGTTTTGGCTGCATTTTCGTCAGGTGAGACTGGAGGAAGCGCTGTGTAACTGCACAATATAAGACAGACTGATTTGGCATTAGGCATTTTTTATTATTTTTTTAAAAAAAAATACGGGCTGTGATAGATATTCAGATCAATTGTAACATTAAAGAGATGGGCTTTGTATCAGAAAACTGGTGACAGAGTCGGAAATCGCATGTGACAGCTAAGTGCATTCACTTGTTACATATTGTGATGATGTGTATGTACCAAACATTAATTTGGAGGCTTTAGGACCCTGGGGATAGCCACACACTTTGTATGAAAACAAATGTAACAATTGCTTAATTGTATAATTAATGGGCAAATGCTGATCAGATGCAAGTGATCAAGTCGGGGTTAAAAAGGTTTCACTTTGTGTGTTCAAGGAGAAGGGTTGAAGTGGTGAGAGGGGAAAAACTGAACAGTGGAAAAGTGTGTTGGACAAAGAAAGATTTTCTGATAATGAAACAAAGGTATGGGTTGTTGACAACGAAGTTCTGGACGGTGATTTGGATTAGGCGATTTGTGGAATTAGTTTAAACAGGGGAACAGGCTTACCCTGCCCTGCATTAGATAGCACTACTGTTAACCAGTTTAGTTAGTGCCTGAAGAAGGGCTAGGTTTTGTTTTGTGTTTTTGTTTGTTTGAAATATCAGTTTGCTAATAAACGTATGCAACAGCGTTTAAAGAGCACTTCCATTGTAACGTGTGTAATTAAAGAGACAGACACCTATTTGAAAGAACAGCACAGACTCCGGCTGAAAAGGTCAAAATACGTCACAATATATATAATGGGGATTGATTTTATTCTTAATACAAGGCTGGTAAAACATGACTGAAGTGTATCTGGGTAACAGATAAGCACTACATTTGTCTTATTCTACTGTAAGACCGCATTAATTGTGGCACTCAATTTGTCAAGATAACTGGAGCTTCCAGATGCATGGCAGAGGTGTGTGTTTAAAAGCAGGAATGTGAATGTTTAGTACAATGCTTTATTCAGCCAATCAAGCCTGTTACAGGATGACTTGAAATAGTAGCCTTTACATGAATGAAAATTGAAAGTGCATTTCATTCAGAACTACATGTAGCTGCCAAAATGTCCAAACCTTTTTCAATTGTGTTATCCTAATATTTTATAATGGATGTCCATTTTGAGCCTCGTAAAATGTAAATATTTTATTTTTTTATTTATTATATAAAATGCAAGAGGAACATTAAAAAAGTGACAACCAAAGCTTGTAACAGTTCACTTCAGCTGGACTATCCCTTATAAAAGTTTACCACAGTATATTTGCATGGTTATTTTGCAGTTTTCCCATGCTTTTCCCATGTTTATGCTATGCATTTACTACAGTTTACCATGGTTGGCCATGTTTCTTTTTTTAATATGCTTTACCATACTGTATCTGTCTGGGCTTTACAATGCTTACATACGATTTAGAATGATTTCACTATGCTTAAGCTTAGCAATGCTTTTACTATGAGAAACTTTTATAAGGGATACAACGGATTTCAATTATTGCTACCTTACTACTGCCTGTGCAGCAGGTGAGAGTAGCCCCAGTGGTCTGCAGTGAGAGAGTGAGGCTGACCTGCAACACAGAAAGTGGTGAGGTACAATAAACAGTACTTTCAACTTTTAAATCTATAGTGTGGTACTTTACATCCATTAATAATATTAGAAAAAAATAACACATGAAGAAACCAGTTATATCAATTATATTGTTGCTTATGTAAAAATGGATTTAAAAGGTCTCATTATACACATGGAAGCTGTTGCTTTTCATAGTACTGTATATCATTTTGTGAAATGTTAAAGTCATTCATAAGTAACTCACAGTGTGGTTTCAGGAACACATGGATTTGTTTTAATCAAGTCTGGGTAAGGTGTTAATTTAGGGGGTACGATACAGGAGTGTTCTTGATAATTACAAAGCTGTTGGTCATAGCTCAGGTGACATGTATGTAATTTGGTGTTTCTGTTGTAGCATTTTTGTGCAGCACTGTACATTTGAGGAGGCTGTGTGGTCCAGTGGTTAAAGAAAAGGGCTTGTAACCAGGAGGTCCCCGGGTTCAAATCCCACCTCAGCCACTGACTCATTGTGTGACCCTGAGCAAGTCACTTAACCTCCTTCTGCTCTGTCTTTCGGGTGAGACGTAGTTGTAAGTGACTCTGCAGCTGATGCATAGTTCACACACCCTAGTCTCTAAGTCGCCTTGGAAAAAGGCGTCTGCTAAAAAATAAATAAATTAATAAATTAATTAATTGATTGCTGTAAAACAGTGGGTGGTCCATTTCAAATGATTCAGTGACTCAATGAGACAATAAGATTAATTCCTGTCACATTCTAGCGCTGTTAAAACAAGGTTCTTGGTTCTCAGTAGAAACCGCTGCTCCAGTGTGCAGACAGCATCGATAACTAAGCTAAAACCTTCAGGACTTGGCCTAGTTTTTCACACGGGACTGACCCATGAGGTAAACGCAATAGCAGATGGGAGGAAATTCTTCTAATTTTAAGTTACACTCAGTAGAGGCATTAAACCAGCCATTAATCTCAAGCTAAAAGAAGTTTACTGCAGCTTCCGATGTAGTACATTAGCATGGGATGTTACAGTGCTGTACAGGCTGCAGCACAGAATTCAAAGCCATGAAAGAGCACCACAAATAGTACAGTAGCTGGAGCCCACAGGACTCTGTTTCGAAGCAAGAAACTATTCCTATCTGAAAATCAGCCTAAGGCACTTGCTTAAAAAAACATTTCTGTACAAATTAGTTTAAAACAAGTCAAGAGGACAAACGTTTTGGCTAATGTTCTCATCCGTGTTATGGACACTGAACTCAACATTTTCTGGATATTTAACAATCTATAGGAGTACATTTACATTACAAATAAAAACAACAAAACAGAGTTACCTAATCTAGTTCTACAATATTTATCTTTCAGCATGTTTATTCTGTGACTTTGTATTAGGATGAATAGAGTTGCGACGGATTTTTACTGCCTTGCTGGTTGTCGGTGAAATGATTTACTGTGCTTTTTTTTCCCCCACTTGGGACAGTTAAGCACAGTGATCATACTAGATGCCTCAAGTTCTGTATTTTTTGTCCATTTAAGCTTATAGCAGTATACCTACCCAATTTAACCTATAGACGATAGCGGACGTACACTAATAGATAACAAGTCCGATCTAAGACTTACTCATTATTTGATTGTTAAATCTATACATTTATCGATAGTGTACAAATAAATAAGTTGTACTGGGCACTGCATTTTAACATAATCATTTACCTTAAGCATGGAAAACAAAACAATATCTGTAAAACATGTTGTGTACTCAGAAACCATCAATCTATTGTCATTTATCATTTTAAAGATAAACCTCAGCGACTTTACTGCATGCTACCTGACCTGACAATATAGATGGGCCCAGGGGGTGCAGACCAATACATTTACTCTGCCTGTCATTTCTCCTCCAGCACAGGGCCCAACGGAGCATGAAGAGCAGCAGAGCTCTCAACACCCTCAGACTGAACTTTGTGAACCAGGTCTTGACTGAGATCAATGGGATGATAAAAGTGGGCAAGCACAGGTTGTTAAGCACAATTCTTTACCCAGCAGCTGTTTGCTGGCCAGCACACCATGCAGGGTCTGCTTAGTGCTGTGTGGAGCCGGCTAAGCTTTTCAGTGACAGCAGCCTCTGAAACCATAATGAGAGCATTACTTTTACTGTATCTATCCACCAGAAAGAACAAAGAACCTCTTTCTTCCAAGTACAAAGACAGAAGCATTTCAGAATTCCCTTATGTAAAACTCTAAAATATATATATATATACACATAAGCATGGTCTGCCACAACATTCCAATCTCCTGGTTGAGATTTAAAAAAAAAAAAAACACACTTGAGCAATTACATATCTAGTTTTCAGGTTAATACCGGACAAAGCTATTTAAGACACTGCCAAAATATTTGTTTATAGGATAAACACTGCTTTCATTATTTTTTATTTTTTTATTTCATCTGCCTATCGGTTGAAATCTGAAATCGGAAACCCAACTTTTAAACAGCAAACTCAGCTTGGGGGGGAAAAAAAAGGCATTCTTTTTTAAATTTCAGATTTCAGTGCTTCAGCTCTAAAAGATGTTATTAATAACCACCAACTGCTGGAAGTAGTACCGTAAGTCTGTCCGGCACACATTGACACAGAAGCAAACTTACGCACATACAGCTAAAACTACATTTGGGTAATATAAGCAAGAGGTTTTCTGATAAAAATATACTGCAGGCTAAGCTATGGGTGAATGTAGTTTATGACACAATTATATTTTATTAGCAAATTTTCATGAGGGTATGACTGTACGACATTGCAGCTTTAAAATTAGTGTATGGTTGAATACTTCGTCAACTTATTTCAGCAGTAAGAGGTCATGTACAGTACAGGTCTCATTGCATATCGTACTGTATAATTGAATTCAACTGCACTAAAGCAGAAACTCCAAACACTGGGAATGGAGGCTAAGCTTCGGACTCAGGTGAACATGAGGGAGTTTTGGCCAAACAGTTTTTCAAACTAAAGCAGAAGCCAAGTGTCCCCTTTGATGCTCCAGCAGATACTTGAAATTCCACACGTTTTGTCTTTCACTTGACTAGATTCCCTAAACACAGCAGAAATTCAGGTTACAAAGCATTACTGAGGGCTGAACTGAAGTTGAAAAGCATGGTGTTTAAAGATCTTAAAATGATCAAATCCTTTATTAACTTCAGTACCCTTTCTAATGCCTGTTGGCATTTCATTTCTAAAATGTCATTGCACTGCATGTCAGCTTCTTTGTCTAAACCTATGAAATGATCATACAAATATTAATTTAACAAATGTGTACATGTCTTATTGCACCTTGCACGGAAAACCCATACGTGACCAACAGGAGTGATTCATTTATTGTGGAATCAGAATTGCAACCAATGATATTTACTGTAGTGCTGAATACATGCCAGCATTACGGATGAAGGATAAATGACGGACAGCCTTAATGTGTTTTCTTAGCTTTGATGCATCTCTGAAGGTACAACACTACAGAGCAGTTGTTTTTAACCAGGATTTAGTTTCAACCTGGAATTAAATACGTGTTTTAAACATGTATTCCTTCCCAGAATTCTTTTAGGCAGCTGGTTGGAAATGAAACCTGGACTGTTGGGGTAGTTGAGGACTAAAATCGAAAACCACTGCTATAGAGTATCACACTCCCCCATGGTGTTCTGCTGGTAATAGTCCCCATGATGATTTTTGTACTGTACCTTTTATACTGAATAACTAACTCAATGTCATTCACCAGTAATAGGTCATAAGCTAAACAACATATGTACATGATCTTGTAAGGTATGTAAAAAAAAGAAAAGTACTAGAATTGCAAAATCTAAATTCAGTTTGTACAGTATATGTTTTAGGACAAAGTAATTAGGCTCTTTGGTGTAGACATTAGATAAATGTGTCCTCAATTCTTCAAAAATCTTTCATGGTTACCCTTAATACTGTTTATGTAAGAAGCACCTGGGTGTCTGTTTTTCAAGGTTTAATAAAGTCTAATAAGGTCTAATTTGTAGAACAGCATAATAAACTGTACTCATCAAGCCCGTTTAACAGCAGTCTGTATTCTCCACCACTCCTCATTAGAGCACATGCATAATAATTCATATGATTTGCATATAAATCATTAGGACACTCTTTATTCATTATGCAATATAAACTTTGCTGTGGATGTTGGTTTATTTCTTAACCATTTTCATACAAATGAGTCAATCATAACTGCAAGTGTATCGCCAGCGTTTTATTTAAATTTTAAAGCGGTGCTACCAGTATGTGACTCTATGAATCTAACATATTGTACACTTCTGTTTTTCATATACTGTTTGCAGCACTTGCAAGCAGGTAGTCTTGAACTACATTGGTAATGGGGGCGCAACATTGTGTCCCTACAACTAAAAATACCTTTGATAAATGTAACCGAAATTGACTGTGAAGGTCTGTTTCTTGGTAATATGGAGCACACTGAATTTAGCAAACTTACAAAAAGGTATTAGTTGTCTATGCCAAATTGAACATCAATGTGGGAAAATGTAGCTTCAAATGTGATGTATCATAATAGGCCCAGATAATGAAAAATGAATTTGATCGACCAGGGCACTCAAAACAATCAAATTACCCATTAACATACATAGTTATGGGTTTAACCATCCCAAAGTGTTGCACTTCCAGTCAGTGCCATAAAGTTAAATGAAGCATGTAAAAGAATGACACCACATTCTTACTAAGCAAGCAATTATTCAGCTAGTTGCCTACTAAATGAACAATTAATCAACTTTGGTAAAGTACACTCTTTTCCTCTAGAGCTATTGTGTGCCGTGCCATTGGTCAGAAGAGCTCCAGCAATGACATAGACAGCTCATCTGAAAATGCAGATTAAAATCATCTTAAGTGTGCTTTAGGTGAATTTGGTAAAACTACAGTACATAATAGTTTTTTGCACCGGTGTATGGAGGTCAGCATATTTCCCATTAGATAAGGTAAGCAGTGGTAACTCAGGTTCATCAGCCTAGGCACACACTGAACAATAATCACTACAGGGTCTAAAGTTACTGTGCTGTAACTGCACTGTTGCTTGAAGAGAAGCCAGACACCAGCAGTACAGTTTACTCTAGGTGTCTATTAGCACTCAGCATGCTGCTGTTTTTTTTTTTTTCTTAACACATGTAACCAGCAAACTAGGAATAGTTTGAGCTTTCTAGGATGTAGTGAATAAACATTAGTGTGAAGTGACTATTTCACAACTAGCTAATGGCTTCATCAGGCACTTGCTGTAGGGCCCAAGTCTATGACCTTTTTAAATGAAAAGAAAAATGGAAAAATATAAACTATTGCAATTAACATATTTAGAAATACTAAAAGAAACTAAAATTAATTTTAGTATTTATAAATCAAGCAATATTAGTAGTTAAGATGATGCAATTCTGATTGCAAAAAGTGATTGTGTCATTAAATAAATGTGGATTAAACTGAAACAGTGTGTTAATTTAGATTATCCTAAAACACATTTTCTAAGTGAAAGAAACCATTAAACTGGGCCCTAAACTAAAAGAAAAAAAGTCAAAACAGCTAACTTTTTCAGTGTACAACAAAATGGCTGTAAGATATGCTCCCATTTAAACAGCCAAATAACATCTCTACTGCACCTAATACATTCTTTTCAAGTACACTGTCACATAAAAGATGTTTGGTTTAAGAAAACAGGATGTGTCTTTGTAGTTTGGAGTACCAAAGGAGACAGAGACATCCATTAAACTGTGAAAGATAATGCACTGTTCTTGTGTGAGTAATAACATATGTGCAGAGAGAAGAGAAGCAGGCTAGAAATTCCATTTTTGGATCACCAAGTTCTCCGTAAAATCTGATGCCTCCAGCAATACCACCTGCATTAAATCTCTGTCATTTATTATATCTTACTGCCAACTGCATTGCAGCCACTAAGGCAAGAGAGTTAGTGAAGGTCTTTGCAGATATAGGAGTCAATTTAAATCATATAAAAAGTGGGGCCACTCTTTAACGCTGTATTAATCATGCAAGTATTTCCCTCCCAGGGTTGATTTATAGACACAGGAGTGATTTACAGACCCATTCACTCATACTACTGTACATACAAGAATAATACAGTGAGAGCTACGTTATTAAGATCCATTAAAATAGGCCCCATCAGGCCTTCTCTTGAACAAAGGCAAAGGTACATTTTCAGAAACAGAACAGCACAATTGTATTATTATTATTATTATTATGTGTTTATTTAGCAGACGCCCTTATCCAAGGCGACTTAGAGACATGGTATAACACTATTAAGAAACACCTTAAAGGATTTGTTCATAGTAAATGCAATTAATAAATGAATACCTGAATATACATATTGCCTGTCTCACTCAAGTATTTTATATTGTGTAGCTAAAAAGACAATTTTGCTACCTGTAGTACATGGTTGATATTAGAGTGTTTCTGTTGTAAAAAAGTTTTGATAGAACACTGTTTCTCACAGCTTATGAAACAGAGGGTTTGATCATGCTAATAGTTCATAATAAGGGGCCATAATTCTCGGTCATGGGCATTTTTCCTTTGCACATCATCCTCCACGTACCCTCCAGATCTCATGATACTCCGACAATGTTGTTGTGCTGGTGTCGGATCTAAATAACACTGTAGTTTAAAATCTTTAAAAGTAGGGTACTTTGGGAAAATTAACTTGACTCTAACAGTATATGTGTGTGCCATTGAAAGTAAGTAAAATTACAGGTCTGACTAATTTAAAATGTAAACAGTGGCATTATTTAGATGTGCTACTGTTTAGATCAACTGAAGCCACTATATCTGGGTACTTTAGGTAAGTAACTCATATTTCACTGACAAGGAATGTCCATGCCAGAGGAGGAGGGGGTATACTGCACACGTGTCCTGTTGTTTTGACATATCAGACAGACAGTTAAAAGTCAGTGATGGTATATTCCAAAGATAAACCTGACATGACAGTTAAAACAGCATAATTGTAGCTCCTAAAGAAAAGGAAATTGTGATTGAGCCACTGCACAATTTTATACTGCTGTCAGTCCAAATGCTGCCCTGCCTTGACCCTGGAGGACTCAGGAGAACCACACAAACAGAAAGAGTGACATAAATGATACATATAGGGCCTGACCTCTAGTTCTGGCTACATGTGCTAAAAGGTTTTTAATTTCTCTTTCTGTGTTCTTTACAGTTCAGAGGGTCTTTCATCTCCATCTTTAAACTTCAAAATCAGAGATTCTGTTGTTAACAGATCACTACTTTCCAACTGCTCACGAGACAGCCTAATCCTGAAGCAGTGTGTGTGTGTGTGTGTGTGAAGGCATGTACAGCTAGGGTTGGACGATAATGAAGTTTTCAATGTGCGATATATCTGCTAAATTCTCATATCAATCACTATTAAGCTACATAACATTTTAAACTTTCGCACCAGTTAGTAGTTGTCTCTCTCTCTCACACGCTCATTCAATTACTATTCCAATGCCCAGTTTGATTATATGAACAAATGGCAAACAGATGATGGGGAAGATATATGGACAATGCATCTACAGTAAGGCTGACCCTTTTTAGCCTTAGATGACTGAGCCATTGTTTGTTCTCAAGACCACTAAATGTGATTATTCTATGGTCCTAACCCTAATGTTAAGGTAGGTGTGTATGTGTTGTAATTAAGAACTGATTTAAATCTTAAGCTCAGTATTTGAAAGCTCTCGTCTGGCCCGTCTTACACCTCTGTCATATATCGTTCCAGGACACTTTTGTCATTCTGCTTATTTGCATCGTTTTTTGTGGCAAAAACAGACAGAATGCCAAGAAAAAGTACAGATTATCCGAGACTGTCAAACTCCGGGGGCTACTCAAAACCAAGTTGCAGTCAAATGGGAGTTGCACAGGTCGGTTGTATGCAGCATTTGGAAGCAGAAGGATAAGCTTTTGGCTGAATATGAAGACGGACAGTCGAATAGCTGCCGTAAGCGCCGACGTGAAAGAAAAGCCCCTGACATCATGATTACCACTTCTCCACCGGCACATCCGACCTGTGAGGGCTCGGTACGGTACGGGTGACTCTCCATTGGCTGTCTGTCGAACCGAGCGAGAACCAAACCGTGAAACCTAACTCCAGCTTCACATACAAGACATCTGAATCCGGCTGCGAGCCAAGCCGAGCCAGGGGTGGGGTTAAGGATTTTCGTCATTACATTGCATCAGTCGGTACACTCCACAAAGACAAACAACATGCCAGGCAACGAGTGTGATGAGAGAAAAAGTATAGCCTTGGGACGGTGAGGAAGTGCAGGCTGTAGTTTTTCTGTGGGCAGAAGTGTTCAGGAACATCTAGAAGTGATAGAAGTGTTCAGGAACATCTGAGAAATGAGAAAGTCAAATTTCTGACGATTTGAAGCAAAATAGACATAAACCGCAGGTACGGTACACTTAACTCACACACTCAAAAACACAAAATTTTACCAAAGTTCTCATCCCTGACCTTTATTATATTAATATAAAGGAAAAAAATGCAGAAAATAAAACAATTCTAAACGTATTTACAAAATACAGCTGTACCATACATACAACTACAGCTCTCGCACTCGCGCAGCCTCTTCTTTTAAGCACCCAAACAAAAAACTCTAGAAAAAACAAAAAAAAACATCAACTATCCTTAAAATGGGATATCTTTGGCAAATCTTATTTTTAAAACCTTCTTTTTTCCCCTTTAACAGAACTAACAACTTTATTAAGTCGATATAATCAGTACAATTTGTGGATTATAAAGAAATTCCTAAATATATTTACAAAATATAGATACAAGATACAGCTGTACCGTTGGCCTATTAATTTTTTTTAACACCATTTGTTTGCGCATCTTTTGGCAAACTGAGGTAATTAATAATAATAATTAATAACAACTGTCTTTCGTTGCGTGTGACATCAGTAGCACGGCTCAGCTCTGCAGTGGAAAAACAGCCCAGAGTACAAAAAATGTCTTGGTTGATGTTTGATTGTTCTTAAAACATAATAAAACTTGATACTTTTATAACATTAACTCAATTAATACCACTTTCTTGATACAATATGATGGGAGGCTACAAATGCACAACACATCACATGTTCAAAATGTACAGTACGTATACTAATGTAATACTGTAGCAATAATAATAAACATACATCGTATTGTTACAACTATAGATGGACTGAGTCTGAATGTTATTTTACAAATATACTTGAAAATAAGAATATAGCGTGTACTGTAGCTGTTTTACGTATCAGAAAAAGCAGACTGCCTTTGATGAGACTACATTCCCCATAACAGCAACAGCTGCTTAGGAGCAACATAGCAAAAGGACACTGTATGTTGCTACTAACAAGCGTCTACTGTATATATACACACATTTTTCCCCCCCGTACATTTTTACCTGCCTAACAAAAAGGTACCACTGCATACTGGTGTACTGGTGTTCCAGTACTGACATATGGCTGAAATGTGTGATCACGAAGAGGGAGAAGGTTTCAAAGTACTGGTTAACAATGAAAAATAAAGATGAAATCATTTTAAAGTACTCAGGGCTTCAAAATATTTTTCAGTGACTTCAAAAAGTAGTCTGTTTACAACAATAATGATCATTATTTGTACTGATACAGCATATGGGATTTAATGCACAGTCAAATATAATAGTCAGTGCATAAGCAGGTTATCTTTTACTGGGCTGTGAATAAATTATATGTATAAAAAAAATAAGCCATGATACACATGCGATACACATTCTGGTTTTCTCTGAAGTGCTGCAGTAGTAACTTTGGAATACTGTTCTTTTCCAGAAAAAGTTATGTACTAAAATGTACTTTATGAGTCCATCTTTCACTCAATCTGCTCCATATCTGAAATAATCCTAAGTGAGAGTGGACAAAAAAAAGGTTATTTTACAATGTGACATGTACAGTTAAGAGAACTTTCATAAAGTCGTAAATGGGTGGCATATTATTCCCTACACAAGTGTTGAGAGTTCTAGAATTGAATTTTTTTTTTTTGACTGAATCTCCTTTTAGAATCTGTTTTGTATAAACTCAAATGTCTAAATTGAATACTCCATGAACATACAAGGGCTTATTTCACTCACATTGCATAATGTGGGCAGCAGTGTGGAGTAGTGGTTAGGGCTCTGGACTCCTGACCGGAGGGTCATGGGTTCAATCCCCAGTGGGGACACTGCTGCTGTACCCTTGAGCAAGGTACTTTACCTAGATTGCTCCAGTAAAAACCCAACTGTATAAATGGGTAATTGTATGTAAAAATAATGTGATATCTTGTAAGTCGCCCTGGATAAGGGCGTCTGCTAAGAAATAAATTATTATAATGCTGCCTTCCTGTGACCTCAACCTTTTGCTCACATTAGTCAACGTCACAAAAATACTGTGTAGTTGAGCTGAATTCTGCAGTGGCCTTCTCGTTTGAGAGGTTCACTACTACTGTAAGATCGTGGTAGTGGGGGCACTCAAAGAACCACAATGCACAATATTATATCATTTCCATTCCTTGGTAGGATGCTCTGATGGGGGAAAGGTAAACTACACCATGCCAAATTCAATGCTGATCAATTGTGGTCTTCCCATTTAGGGTTCAGGATATCCAGTACATTAGATATGTACAGTTCTTTTTGCAGATATTTCATCACAATACATGCCAACGTGCATTGCCTTTGTCTTCAGCTCAGAAATAGCACTACAACTGTAAATGTAATTACAGAAAAAAAAGTGTACAAGAGAGGTTACCATGCACATTAGGCAGAGTAGTGATTCTCTGGACATGTACAGCATATGAATGAAGGCAATTAGTTATGGCTTGCTGACAGGGTGATACATAACCCTCGGTGACAGGGTTCTTTATCAATCTTGAAATTGTTCTTCCTTTGATTAAAAAAAGAAGATAAAAAGCACTTGGATAATTAATTGTGATTTTATCGAGGCAAAATGCAATGTCGTTTTTTGGCATAGGTGGCAAGCATTGCGCTTCCAATCACTATCTTTTAATTCTCAATCAGATAGCATCCCATTGAACCCACAGAATCTTTAAGCAGCTGTCCGCAATACAGGCCAAGGAAAAACAAAACAGAAATCCCCTTTAACACTAAACAGATAGCACCTATCAGCTTCAGCACCTGTAACTTGGACATGTTACAGTGACTTGGTTACACCATTTTCCTGTACTTTTACACACAGGTGAGTGAGCTCATCCATGATCTATTCCTGCAATAGATTAACTGTACTAGTTTTACTTGGAATGTAGGTATGAAGTACCAATGACTAAAGTAGTTTATTATACATATTAACCCTAGAGTGGAATGGCCCTCGAGGGCCCACCCCCAGTCAATGGTTTTGTCTCTAAGTAAGGTGATGGCCTAACCATGGAGAACCATGGTGATTGACTGTAGCCTCCCATGGTGTATTGCAGACAGAATGCTGTCCATTCCTGGACATGTGACCCAGGATATACAGTATAATGATTTCTGGACACGTGACCCAGGATATACAGTATAATTCCTTTTACTGCATGGTTATTTGGAGGTTGGCCTTTCAACATGTCCCTTGAACTTCCAACAGTTCCAATGGGCGATTCAGTCAATACATCAATGCATCTAGCCACGTAACAGGGTCAAGTACAAAATATCTCCTTTATATACTCAGAGCAATAGCAGGGGAAGGGATTTTAAGCACTATGGGCCTCATTTACTAAAGGGCACTACATTTAGAGTAGTGAGCCTAACGTGCACGATAAATCTACATTTACTACCCCATTTACTAACAGTGAACGCATTAACTTATGTGCACAATATTGGGCTTATTTACATGCCGTAGCACGCACTAAATTTAATGCACACGATAACATCTGAGACTACACGTGACCACCTTCATGTAAAAAGCCCCAGCAGTCCAGGCTTATCTTTTGGTCAGTAGCTTATTGTGAAAGGTGGAGGTGGCTTACATTGACCAAAAATGAGCGATCAACAGACACAGCACTCAGTAGGGGACAGGCAGAGGCAACGTAAAGTGAAACTGCACTACTTACCTTTTTCTTTAATGCATATACAATAAAAGTCATGCAGTGGCAGATTTTTTTTTTTTTTTTTTGTTCTGCTTACTCGAGAAATATTGACTGATGAGACGTAGCCTCAATTCTCTTCCTTGTCAGCATTGTCACCCTGCTGAGCAAGCTCCATGGCCCGGGGTGAGAGTGCTGTGTGAGTACAATCAATAGCACCCATCACACTGGGGAAGCCAGCAACCTGATAGAACCCACTTTCATGTCCTGTAAACCTGTCCTCTGTGGGAAATTTAATATAATTCTCTGTGAGCTTTTGCAGGGCATGAAGTTGTATTATACACATGAGTAGCTACAGCTTTTAATGGCAGGGAGCCTGTGAGTCCAACTAATTCTAGTGCACTGGACAAATGTGACTCTGTTCTGATTTTACTTAGTAAAAAAACTGAAGGGACACAAACCTAAAAAAATATGATATGCAAACACACACAAAAGATATGAATACAAGGTAGTTAGAAATGTAATGGAACCCTGGAAGCCTTGCTTGCTTCCGCGACAGACACATCATTAAAGATCTTTATGTACTTATTTGCAACTGCCAGAATAAAGAACACATATTATTGCTGTATGTGCGATCCTCTCTGTATAATCCTGTATAAAAAGGAAAGTAAGAAATCGACTATTACTTCTTAATTTCATACACTTACCTGTTACTTTTTTTCTTTTTTGTAAATTTCAGGTTATTAAATAGGTTGCAGTTAAAACTGAAATTACATAGTTTAAAATAAATAGTTAATACTCTAAAGTTTTGTCCTTAAGGATTTTTACTAAAATGCAGTATTTTGTATTTTATTCTAATTGTATACCAGCAAGATGTATTTATTTCGCATTAGTGAATCAAATGAACAAAGCTGTTGAATTGATTCACTAACTGAACAAATCAAATGAATCAAGTCACTAAAAAGAATTGAACTGCACATCACTAGTTTTCAGTCCAGAAAAAGAGGTTTAAATAGTGTGCCTATCTGTGGTTAAAGCCTGTTTTCCATACCTAGCATGCATTACCATAAAAATCACATATTCATTCTGATTACCATAGTGTGAAGCACTAAATTTAGTGCGCACGCGATAATGAATAAAATTGTGATAGTAAATGCGGCAATCATGAACGTGCACACTAATTTTCATAAAGTTTAGCGCCCTTTAGTAAATGAGGCCTGTAGCAGGAAAGGGCCCTGCCTGTAAATATTGTTGTTGTGTGGTGATTTGCTGGTGGTTGGCAGGGATGGGGTTAATTTCCTTTCCCCTGCCAAAATACATGTGAGAATGTGGCTGGAGCTAATTGAATCATTAATAATTAGGCTCCAGCCACATGGTATAAAAAAGGGGAAATTCCTTTGTTTGGTGGAGGTGTTGTGAGTGAGTGAGTGAGTGAGTGAGTGAGTGAGTGAGTGAGTGAGTGAGTGAGTGAGTGAGTGAGTGAGTGAGTGAGTGAGTGAGTGAGTGAGTGAGGGAGGGAGGGAGGGAGGGAGGGAGGGAGGGAGGGAGGGGTATATTTTTGAAAAGAAGTGTAGTGAAGGCTAATGCCCAGCCTACCTTTTTGTATTTTGTTTAAACCTTTTGTTTTGGCCCGTGCACCAGTTATTTTATGATTTGTTTTACTGTGAAAGTTCTGTTTTGTTTAACTGTTTTATTTTTGCTCTGTGAGCAGTGTTTTGTTTGATGTTTTGATTTTCCTTTTGTTGATTAAACAGCGCAGAAGCGCGTTAACTACAGTTTCCTTGCTCTTTTGCCTGCCAATAACATCTGGGCCCACGACGCTACCCTGTCACAAGGCCCTATGCGCATTGATTTGCCAAATAAATCTGTCATTGTTTTAGTTACATAACTGGTACACTTGATAAAGCAACCCTATGAGATGTATTTAATTGAGGCCATTTAAATAGGACTCTGTACCAAGGCAATGAAACCCAACAAAGTGTCTTTACAAGCAAAATACCAGGGAGGAATAACTTTTTAAAGACTGAATTCATCAGCTGAATAGGCTGCCCTTTTACCCGTGTATCAGGATAACAGCTGCAATAAAATCACTCACCCTCGCCATCCGAATTACTAAAACGCCCACACTTCTTTGAACTAACAAACCATTGGAGTTTATCATCCATGCAAAAATAAATTAAGTTTTCCATTATCACAACAACAACAAAACAAACTGATAATGTAGAAGATGTCAGCTTTGTGCTCAGAAGCGCTGTCTGTGACTTAACAGTACATTCAAGGCAATACAACTTAATTGGTTCTGCCAGCCCTTTAACAGGAAGCTACCCTGTCTCTACATGCAGTGGGTCTACCAGTTGTGTAATAGTTTAGACTGTACGCCACGAGTGGTCTTAACTTAAATTTATATCCCAATCTGCTCTCCCGCTGCTAGGCAGCGGTGGGCCTAAGACGAATTTGCATGCTGAATCGGAAGGGGCTTACTGCATTGTTTTACCTTTTTCTGTGACTTCATAAACGTTACAGTACAGCAGAATAACTTCAGACACAAGCATCTCTTTGACACCAAGACGTGACCCACTGTTCAGTGACACAGTGCATATTTTTTTCCACTCTTTGTTTCATTTAGCATTATAAATCACAGGTAAGGGTTTGTCAACATTCCAGTACATCTTATCCTGTGTACAGATGTCATCATGTGCATGCGGCATAGTTCTAAAGTTAAAAAAAAAAACACACAACTATGCTTTTTTTGTATTTAAAAAAGTAGTTCACGAGTTCAATCTTCGTGTTTGTGGTAAGTTATTACACTGGGTGTGGTGTCTCTTGTCATAACAAAAATCATTTTCCACAGTTTAAGCAGCCAGAACCTCACCTCTCTCACTGCATACAAATTTCTTATAAAAAAGAGACACCCTATACAAGACATATTTAGTTATGTAAAAGGCAACAGTTGTCTTTATAACCCTGCTTCCTGTCTTGAGTTTGTTTCATATTGAAAAGTGGTTACTTGCCTTTGTAAGTCTGCCAACGCTAAATGTGTTGTATCCTTACACTGTACAATAGAATGCTGGCTCTTACAGCACATGACCAGTGCTAGAATTAAATGAGGAAGGGCAACCCTACTTCTTTTCCCCTAATGTATGCACTGACCAATGTAGAAGAGACTGGTGGGTGCCCATGGTCATTCTAGGATACAAAAGATTACTGCCTATAACTACTGTACAGTTACCCTATGTACTGTATGGTGGTAAGTACAGTACCTAACAACAATATGTGATAAAATGTAAGGATCACAAGCTGACAGTTAACAAATGATCAAATAAGAAATGCATTTGTAAAATTTCAGAAAAGTGACATCTAAGCGATGACTAAATTAAAAACCAATAAAAAATACTGCAAAGAGCTCCTTATTCAATTTCCTTTTTTCTGCATTAGCTTAAACACTTCAAGCATAATGAAATGTCTCCAAGTTTCCTGACATTGCGAACAGTATTATGTTTTCTGTTGATAAAATAAATCAAGTGTAACTTAAATTGCTCCTTCGCTAAAACGTCAACAACAGACTTAAATCGTATGCATTAAGTAGCAATTATGAAACATTTATGATTCTAAATCAAAAGATGTAGTCTACAAGAATTCTGACAGATCTTAAAAGTGACAATGTCATATTTATTAAGCATGAGCATACTGGTAAATGCCATGGCATGCAAGGCCTGTATGGTACTGGCACAGTAATGGGTTATGAATAAAAGCCCTGCCACAATAAAATAGTTTAGAATTACACTGGCAGGTACTTTACTATCTGGATTAGATTGCACAAGCATGCCATAAAATATACTGATTAGACTTGTCAGACATAAATATACCTTATTGTCACTGCCGCAATTTCAGTTATTCTCATCTGTAAAAATAATATGATGAATTCAAATCACAAGCTAATTCAATAATTCCATAAATCTAGTAGAAAATACACAGTTCACACTAATAATGTGCCATATTTTCATGATAACAGAAGGGGCAGATGGCTGTGCAACACTCCTGAGGTGATATGCCTCCTTGGTCTATGAAAGCTAAAAGAAGCAGTTATGCAGGAACAGAATTACTTGCCTCCTCTGAGCAGGCATTATTAGTGAAAGGCAGCTTACCCTATATGTAGTTAATAAATACAGGAGAATTAACCAAAATAATTATGAAATGACAAAGACGCCGTAGCACCAACTAATGCTGAATTATATCTAATTGAAATCTCCCACAGTGATGTCTATTTGAGACTTAGTTTCACCTCTATAATTCCGATTCCAAACTCAATGTGCAGAACATACTGTAGGCTGAGAAGCTGGTAAGTGCACTTTTGGTCCTTGTATCTTACAAAGGAACAAGGCAGCAGAACACAGTGTAAGTATGAGTAGTTACATTGTCAGTGTCTTTTAAAACAAACATACCAGATCTCACATTTCTTAGCTATTGAAGGGAAACTTGTTTGTGGCTGTATCGATCCTTGAGTAAAAAGGGCACTGGCTTGAATAGGACCAAAAAAGAAATGAGAAATGAGAAACAGAAACCCCACAGGCAGCATTTTATAATGTGTTTACCCACAAAAAAGATATTCTACTGATCTGTGTGTACAATTTTAAATGACAAGGTTTGCAAACAATGCTGCCACAGCCTGAGTTTTGTTTAAAATCAGTATTGCTTGTTCTTGTGATAGACTGGGGGCCATCTTTAATTTGTTTTGGTGTGTACCCTACTGTACTGTATATACATGTTGGCGGTTGTTTTTTTGAGGTGGTTTGGATGAACCTTTTGGTATTAAAATCTGTAAATGCATTTGTATCTTTATGAACCCGCATACACAATTTCAGATCAATTCAACAAGGCATTTGGAAGCTTTCATAGACACATCTAAAATTTCTATCACCAAACTGATTGGCCCAGAGGGAAGAGAATCTCATACTGAGCCACCGGCATTACTTCATACACACAAGACCCAATCTCACTTAGCCTCTGATAGCTCTCAAAAGCTGCTGTCAGTTTTGGAGTGTTAGAGGACATATCATAACAAGGTGTTTTGCTGTAGGAAGTTCTAACGCAGTGACACCAAAAGGCTTTTAGGGAATCCTATATAATTTACTTGCATTATAAAAGCATATTCTTTGCACTTACCAGTACAACAAAGCCTACACTGCACCACACTAAGCTCATGCAAGAAAAACATTAGAAAAGTTTGCGTTTCTTAGCCTGACGGCATATTTCCATATAAAGTACTTCATTAAAGCTAACCATTCCTGGCAGCTTACATTCTATCTCCATGGGTTACTGGCTGTGTTCCCACTGAAACAGGCCCCAGCTACCTTACTGTCGAAAATACATTAATCTGCTGTCAGAAACGTGACCGATCATATAACCATCACTCACCTCTGAGTGCTATTCAACTTTTGTTCTGCCTTTACTCCTTGTCATTGCTGGTTCATTTGTATTGCATCAATTGTGGACATTGTGCCATGCCTAATCCCTTTAAGCCCCCCCCCCCATATCTGCCTTCCTGGAAGCAATTTAAATATATGCCAGGTTTCATTTTTAAAACAACTCAGCTATTTTTTTTTTTTTAGATTAGGAGCATCTGTCCCTCTCGTTCATCTGGTTTCCATCACAGAAAATATTTCTGTTCTGTATTCTTTTCAATCCTGATTTAGGAGAGGGTTTAAGGGGACTCTAGCTAAATTCCATAAATCCTACCCGTCACCGTCACACACTGCCATTCCAACCAAGACTACCTGCTTGCAAGTGCTGCAAACAGTATATAAAAACCAGAAGTGCACAATAGGTGTGATTTATAGAATTATTGTGTTAGCTACAACCACTTTACAAGAGGAAGTCTCATTGGTGCTTGGTAAGATTCATTATAAATATACACATGCATTTGCAAACGCAAATAGAATACATCTAGGGCTTCTGATTTTCGGTTTTAACCGATAAAACCCAATAAAACATCCCCGATACAAAAAAAATGAAATCGGTGGATAGCCAATAAACACCGGAAAACACCGTAAAGACTGTGGAAATGGTTAAATCTATTCACGTTGACTTTAGCCTTTGCACATTTCAAAAAAAAAAACCTACTACAAAAATAATAATAAATACATTTCACAGTGCTGCTGGGCAATGTCCCGCCTTCCTGACTTGTATCTATCATTGATTAGTTGTGAATACTTTAAACCCGCCCCAACTACTGAGTGACAGCACATTCCTACATTTCTATTGGAGACTCCGCCATCAGGATGGAGGCTTGTTAGCAGGATTTCAAGCTGTATTACAGTTAAAATACGGAGAATTTAAAACAGAATTGTGGGCAAATGTATAAAAATGCCTATGCACAAAAACCTCAGAAGAATGTGCCCTTGACCACACACACAAAAAAAACGCTCAAGCATTTTGGAACACTAATTTCATACAGTATATCAAAAACGAAAGCCCCGAAAATAAATGATTTATATAAAACTCGAAAATAGCTCAAAATAAGCACCGAAAAATACAATTAATAACACCCGAAAAACAGAAGCCCTAAATATATCCTAGCATGTTGGGCAGCTTGGCTCTCAAACTGCAAGGAAAATGACGTTGTAGTGTGTGAGAAACCCGGAAGGCTCCATCACAAAGCCAGTCTTTCATTTGAAAACATATGTGAACACCTTGTTCCATCAAACAGAGTTCCATTCTCAGGCTGCGAATATGATGCTTTTTAAATGTTTTTGCTGCGACTATGTGAAGATCCAATGCTTTCCAATAGGCCATTTTATCCAATGGGGTGATCGGCTGGTTTCACATCACATTAACTATTTATTTTTGTTTCTTGGCACACCCCTTGTGTTTTCAGTTTGTGTAACCAGATGTACTGCCCCTAATGAGTCCCTACTTGTAAGAGCAGGTTGTTCCTTTACAGAATCCTATTAGAAAATGACATTGCAGTGTAGTCGAGAGTTCACATCTAAATATGTACATAATTAGGGCTTGAACTTTTCGTTTTTTATTTTCCAAATCTCTCGCTCCCTTCAAATGTTAATTACTAGTTGTTAAGCTGTCTCTGCATCCTAATAAAGATAAAACTACTAATTGAAGACTGGCTTTAAGATCAGGACAACTCTGTTAAATGAGTGAAAATAACAAAAGCACAAAGGTAAACTAGGCAACTGCAAGAATAAAATGCAATTAAGATCAGCGATGAGCAATTAACGTTTGAAATAAAAATTAAGAGCAACACAAATCGGGCTCAGTCAAGATATGAAGGTAAAAACAAGTGACATTGTTTTGTAATTAACAGCTTTTTCTGAGTTTAATTAGGAAACAGAATCAGCTCAAAATAAGTTTAAAGGGACGTCATGTGATCAAAAATAAAAACTTCCAGCCCTATACATAATACAATCAGTACTCCAAACCGGGACCATCCACAGTCCGTATTCAGGAGAAGGGCATTAGACTATACAACACGAGTCTACTTGACATCTGTTTTTTAGCAAGAGCTATGTAATTAACCCGACTGTGTCACCTGCTAAAACAAATCTGCAAGGGAAAACTGTTATTTTGTATATAACCTTCAGAGAATAACTGACCTTGGAACCTCACATGTAAATGCAGACAGTTATTCCTGAATATTTTAAACATCTATTAAATTAAATAATAAAATGCAAGTCAAAGTGTAAAGCAGTAATTTCCTACTTTCCACCTAAGTAAAAAAATAATTACCCTTTTGGTACAGTACAACAAAAGACCATTCATGTACAGCACTACTAATTCCTTTACATTTGCTACAAGACATATTTCTTAGATTATTTAAAAATTATTCCTAATAGATTCTGTACTGCAATAACAAAAATTCTTAAGGGCATAACTAGGTTATTATTTATTAAACACATACTGTATATTTCCAATTAAAAAACTGTTATACCTCCAAAAGCCTGTAGATTTATTTGATGTGACATATGTCCATGAAATACGTAGATAGTGGTTAAATTGGGACTATTTATCCCATGTGGTGATGCTACTGTTTTGTTTTTTTACAAATTAATTTCCTTTTTCTTTTTGTATCTATAATGTTATACATGAATGAGATTATTTTTAAATGGAAGCACAATTATAACGTATATATACAGTATATAGCTTCATCCATAAGCTTCACCCGCTCAATCAAAATTCAAACAGTACTCTTGGACCATTCCAGAGGAGAGATTTTGCTATAAATTCCACCCCAAATTCCCTGTAGGAATCTATGCACAGTCCCAACTGACTTTGGTGACAACCTATTGACAGTGTTAGCAGGTGTTTTGCATTTGATGTAATCTAATCTAACCTTTGTAGAGTTCAGCAAAATTACTGGAAACAGAGTGACTTAATATTTGGAGTTTTGTATTCTTCCTCTGGAAGAAAAGTAGTACATAAATATAGGGCAGCAGTGTGGAGTAGTGGTTAGGGCTCTGGACTCTTGACCGGAGGGTTGTGGGTTCAATCCCCCGTGGGGGACACTGCTGTTGTACCCTTGAGCAAGGTACTTTACCTAGATTGCTCCAGTAAAAACCCAACTGTATAAATGGGTAATTGTATGTAAAAATAATGTGATATCTGTATAATGTGAAATAATGTATAATGTGATATCTTGTAACAATTGTAAGTCGCCCTGGATAAGGGCGTCTGCTAAGAAATAAATAATAATAATAATAATAAATAAGCAATTCTCCCCTTTGTGTTCTCCTTGCAGTACGTAGCATTAGAATTGTAAATAGTTCTGAGTACAGCTAGTCTTGCCCTGAATGTTAATGTACAAGCGCACAATTTCAATCACATACCCATTCATAAGAATCCTTCAAGAGTGTGGGAAATCCCTCCTGGACATTCACTATTGCTGAACCATTTTCAACTGCTATTCCCTCATGTTCCCTTGCTTTGAAAGTGTAAACCTGGGAGATCACCCTGGGATCCAGATACTGCAAGTTATATTATTATTATTTATTTCTTAGCAGATGCCCTTATCCAGGGCGACTTACAATTGTTATACTGCAAAGAGATCAACAGCCACTAGGCTTCTATATTTGACCTGTACTCAGTCATGTTCGAACCCAGGAACATAAATAAATAAACACCACTTTAAGAAGCTTCATTTTGCATTGCAAAACCAAATAACTGCATCCAAATAACACATCCTTTCCATAAAGAATTTAGAATCTTTTGGGATGGTCACTGCAGGCAAGACTTGATCTGGCTTGGGTCTTACCTGGGGCAATCAGCTGTGACTAGGGGTCTACCTAAATCTCGATTTCACGGAAATCAGGAAATTGAGGGGTCACCACGAAATTAGCCTCTTTTAGGGGCCAATGCATACTGGACAAGTACGGTGAGAAAAAAAAAGAAAGCTTGTTTAAATGAACTACTGCATAACGCAAGCTACAAACTATGTTTCCTTCTTCTGTAGATACGCTTTTTTTATTCTTTCGCTTTCCTGTGTGCATTGCACTTAGGCCAAAAAAAACCCCACGTCCTTAGACAAACAACATTTACAAAAAAAATACTCCAAAGCAGTTAATGTTCTTGTTTACTGTTCAAATGACAACGATATTTTAATTAGCCTATCAGGGCATCTGTAGTGGCTATTCTGTATTCTGTACTGTACAGTAGGGGGTGGGACAAAGTCAGTGCTGCATTGTTTTGATTTAGGTTGCTAAAATCTAGTTTTCAGCATTGGAGGTAAAATACCAGAAATGGCCGACAAAGCAAAAAAAGCTGTACATGAAGATGGAGGTAACTGTGTTGCACATCTTGTAATGTGTCTTTGGAGAAAATACAAATCTACTACAGAGGCTCTGTACAGAACGTAAAATAAACAGCTTTCAGAAAACAAACTGGAAAGTCAGTACAGACAAAAAGTATTCCTGTTGGTTGTAGCCAAGTTAAATCAGTACTACAGGTTCGATCTAGCACAGCCACTTTGCTTCAAACAACCTGCTGCTTACTTTTTAAACACAGTTAGAATTTTACACCCGAATAGGCACGTTTTCTTTGTTTTGACTCTGTACTAATAAAATGAATTACTGAATGGGACAAATAACATGACAACGAACATGCTGCACAGTAGCAGTGCCAGTGGGGGGGCAGAGGGAGCGGCCGCCCCCCCAGGCCCTATACAAGCTTAAACAATAATAAAGTATAAATGGTTGCAGCCACTAGGCTTCTATATTTGACCTGTACTCAGTCATGTTCGAACCCAGGAACATAAATAAATAAACACCACTTTAAGAAGCTTCATTTTGCATTGCAAAACCAAATAACTGCCTCCAGACCCAATCACTCCTCTCCCTCATCTTTCGCTTTTCAAAATCATCCTCACTTGAAATAAACTGTGTTATTGTTTACATTACGTATTACGTGCACACACACTGTCTGGAACTGTGGAACACTTTTGTCGCACTTCCTCTACGTATGTCAGAGGACCGCGTGACTACTGCCATTAAAAATGAACCAGGTTAAAAAGTGTAAATCTGGTGCTGAAAAAACGCGCGAGAGAAAGAAGCAAAAAAGTTAATTTTACAGCCTCCTCACGTACTCCACTCACAAACTTTTTTGTGAAAAAGTCAAAGATACCAGCTGACGATGAATGGCTCGATGTCAGCAATAACTTTTCTAAACAAGGCCAAGGCTTCAACGAGTGGATCTGCAACAGTGGTATCTGAACGGGCCTCATCCTCAACCTCCTCAGATATACACCTGCTCCTGTAAGTGATTCAGAGAACTTTGATATTGAGTGTGAGGACAGGTTGCACATGCACGATAGTAAATCAGATGAGGAGGACGTGGTACAGACGTGCTCAAATTTGTTGGTACCCCTCCACAAAAAACGAAGAATGCACAATTTTCTCTGAAATAACTTGAAACTGACAAAAGTAATTGGCATCCGCCATTGTTTATTCCATATTTAATAGAAATCAGACTTTGCTTTTGATTTTTTATTCAACATAATATTGTAAATAAGAAAACAAATGAAAATGGCATGGACAGAAATGATGGGACCGCTAACCTAATATTTTGTTGCACAACCTTTAGAGGCAATCACTGCAATCAAACGTTTTCTGTCGCTCTCAATGAGACTTCTGCACCTGTTAACAGGTAGTTTGGCCCACTTTTCCTGAGCAAACTGCTCCAGCTGTCTCAGGTTTGATGGGTGCCTTCTCCAGACTGCAAGTTTCAGCTCTTTCCATAGATGTTCGACAGGATTCAGATCAGGACTCATAAAGAAGGCCACTTCGGAATAGTCCAATGTTTTGTTCTTATCCATTCTTGGGTGCTTTTAGCTGTGTGTTTTGGGTCATTATCCTGTTGGAGGACCCATGACCTGCGACTGAGACAGAACTTTCTCGCTCCAGAATGCCTTGATAGTCTTGAGATTTCATTGTGCCCTGCACAGATTCAAGGCACCCTGTGCCAGGCGCAGCAAAGCAGCCCCAAAACATAACCGAGCCTCCTCCATGTTTCACTGTAGGTATGGTGTTCTTTTCTTTGAAAGCTTCATTTTTTCGTCTGTGAACGTAGAGCTGATGTGACTTGCCAAAAAGCTCCAGTTTTGACTCATCTGTCCAAAGGACATTCTCCCAGAAGGATTGTGGCTTGTCAATATGCATTTTAGCAAATTCCAGTCTGGCTTTTTTCTGTTTTTCTTTCAAAACTGGAGTCCTCCTGGGTCGTCTTCCATGGAGCCCACTTTCGCTCAAAAAGTGACGGATGGTGCGATCAGAAACTGACGTACCTTCACCTTGGAGTTCAGCTTGTATCTCTTTGGCAGTTATCCTTGGTTCTTTTTCTACCATTCGCACTATCCTTCTGTTCACTCTGGGGTCGATTTTCCTCTTGCGGCCGCGCCCAGGGAGGTTGGCTACAGTTCCATGGACCTTAAACTTCTTAATAATATTTGCAACTGTTGTCACAGGAACATCAAGCTGCTTGGAGATGGTCTTGTAGCCTTTACCTTTACCATGCTCGTCTATTATTTTCTTTCTGATCTCCTCAGACAACTCTCTCCTTTGCTTTCTCTGGTCCATGTTCAGTGTGGTGCACACAATGGTACCAAACAGCACAGTGACTACTTTTCTCCATTTAAATAGGCTGAATGACTGATTACAAGATTGGAGACATGTGTGATACTAATTAAAGAAACTAATTAGTTTGAAATATCGCTATAATCCAATTATTTATTATCTTTTCTAAGGGGTACCAACAAATGTGTCCAGGCCATTTTAGAATATCTTTGTAGAATAAGCAATAATTCATCTCTTTTCACAGCTGCTTTGCTTTATTCTATGACATACCAAAGGCATGCAAGTATACATGATAAAATAGCTTTTAATTTCATCACTTTTCAGGAGGAATGAAGCATTATTTCTGAGCTGTAAGGGTACCAACAAATTTGAGCAGGTCTGTATTTGAACTTAATACACAGGAACCGTATCCAACAGATCCTTACCTTTTTAAAGATCAGCCTCCGACGCCTCCCACGTGCTATAAATCGAATGTGGCCCACCACAGCCTGGCCTTAAAGACAGTTATTCAGACTTTCCTTATGACAATGATCATCAACGATTTAATGTTTCTTGGTACAAGCGTCAGGCGAATGGCATTTGCACCGTAGACAGGCATTGGCTCGTTTACTCGCCAAAGTCAGGCCGCCTATATTGCTTCTGTTGCTGGCTTTTTGCCAACAGAAAAGGTGTATATTATTCTGATAATTGGGCAGATCCTAATCGTGGATTTTCAAAATTTCGAAAGGGTACAGAAAAGACAGAAAAGCATGAACAAGCTTTAATCCTTAATCTTAAAGCACATCGGTATTCAACTATACAAGTTCAGTTATTCTGGATTTGCCCCCTAGAGTAAGATTTGCCACCCCCCCCCCCAGTCACGAAAAGCTAGCTCCGCCACTGGTGCTGCATATATAAGCCTTTATTAAAGTATGCCAGATGCCATTGAGTTTTGGGACTGTTTCTAATCGATTTCCACATCTGTATAACATGGCAAAGCTTTGCCTTACACTTCCAGCCAATTCAGTGGATGCAGACGTGCAGTCTCAATGTATGGGCAAGTCCACACCAGACAGAGAATGTCAGCAGTAACTGCTGGGGGATGTTGCATGCTTGCCTTTAACAAATAACAGCACTTTGTTTTAGTGAGGAAGCACCACTATTTCTAGGCTTTTATAGTGCTCTGAAATACTGTCTACTTAGTTTAGTTAATGTTTAAACAGGTCAGCGAAATGTCGGCGAAATCCTAATTATGTTCCATAACTTACCCGTGGAAAATACGTAAATTTACCGCAATTTAAGTAGACGCTTAACTATGATGCAAGCAGCTAGTGTATGGCAGTCAGTAGTTATGGATGCTGTTGCCAATGAGAGACCAGCATTTCGTCATGTGTTTGTATAGTATGGTCTGACACACTGACCAATCAGGCGTTGGGGAATCACCCACAGGAACACGGATTTCCATGTATTGCACAGCTACGGTGTATTCTTTGATTGTATCAGGATTTCTCCAATTCAGCGGGATGTAAAATTATCTTATTTGACACTCGGGGATTCCCTGAACGTAAAGTGAAAGAACACAGCTTCAAGCATAAATCCAGAATTACATTAACAAAAACCACTTAAAGGGGGATTTTGGCAATTGTTTTTATTGCGCCCCTCTGACTGGCCTTTCTAAAATACAGTTAAACCAGCTCAATCTCTAAAGCATTGTCTACAAGACAAATCAATACAATTAAGAGTAGAATATCTAACATAATGAAAGGGGGCCTGAACTAATCACAAGGCAGCAGTTCAGGGATCACACAGAATTAGAAAATTGATTTCAAAGCCTTGGTTAGCACAAAGGCTAAATCAAGGGCCCCATGTATGCATTTTAAATGATCAGTTTAGGTTTTTTTTACCTTAGAAACCAAATGCTGCACTACATTAAATGGTGTTTTTATCATACAAAACACCACTAAAGTTGAAACCCTTACATACAGCTATGACCATGAGTTTTGCATCACCTAGAATTTTAGGATTGAGACATTAAAATTATAATAAAAACAAAATATATATATGAACATCATTTAGATATTTTATTTAACATCATGTAATCAAAGAAACTACAAAATGATGTTGCAAAAGTCTACCGGAAGCTTAATAGTAATAAAGTATTTCATGTTAGATTACAAAATATCACATTTTTAAATTTTTGTCATTTTTTCATTAAAGTATGTGGAAAACTACAAAGCGGTATGTAATTCAATATGTTAACTTAAATTATTCAGGAGGTTTCTTTATTATGCAAAATGAGTTAATTCTATAGGGTGATGCTAAACGTTGGGCTATAGCTGTATGTTTAAAATAAAATTTAAAAAATAATTAAAAACTATATATAGAACTAATCATTTAAGGATATTCATAAGAAATACATGAAAATAAACTGGTTTATGTTACTATGGCCATCGAAAACTAAAATATGTGATCTCAAACTTCCTCACACCCACCTGTTCTTTTGATCTTCTTTTTCAAATGATCAGATCATTTGGGCTACAGTAATGTTTCAATTTCAACACCTACACTTCTTGGGAGAATGTTTCTTGTCTATGTCTTTGAGAAGTGAAAAGTCATTGGTTTAACTCTTTAGAAAGCTTGAGAAGAAAAACAAGGATTTTGCACAGGTTTCATGGCAATAACTGCACATATAACCCTGGATTTGTTCACATAATCAGATTATTACTGCTAGATTGTGATATTTCTAATCAAAATAGTTACAATGCAATCTCTTTACGCACATAGTAAACACCAGTGATAACATATTTTCTTGCAACATTACACGCAGTATTGCAGATTACCAGGGGGCAGTTCTGAACATAGTTTGTAAAAGTAACAGTAATTATAGATAGCTTTATTTAGTTTTGGTTTCTACTTCATAAACAAATTCTAAGAGAGGTGTATTTTATTCATGAAATATAGCTAGGGCTGAGTCATTGTAGTTTGTTTTGATATAGCACTGTCAAATGAATACAGCATTAAAAAACAACTGGATGGTTTTTAACTGTAAATCAATATAATCCATGCATAAAGAGAAATGTAATTAGCAGCCACATATATAATGTGTATAATTGTGCGAAAGAACAACCAGAGCTGAGATGCGTGGGGTGTATTGAGGGAAGGGCAACATCTATCCGTGAGCTAATGAAATATTCGTATTAACCCATTATTATGCAGTCTTATTCTTAACAAGCAGGACATTTATAGATTAGGCAAAATCAATCACTCCTTCCTCTGTTCAAAGGCACTTCAGTCTCCTACTACTATCTACACTGTTAAATTGGCATATAATTTGTTAAGTAAATGTTAAATGAATTGCCAGGAAGGAAACCTGCTTTAAATCAGAAAGGTGTGCAACCCAGCCATCTTGTTTAACCTGCTAATCAGGTATCACTGAAGCGCACTGACTAGCATCATTTTGATCTCTATTTCTCTGGGGGTAAAGGCATTACCTACATAGAAGACACCAAATGCAATACAAATTTAAATTTAAAAAACAGAAGCATCCACAACTGATTCAACCATCTTTAAGACAATATTGAGGAAAAAAAAGGTTTTAGGCAATATATTTTTTGGTTCTATTTTGCAATATTATGCCTGAAATTCTGGTTAATAAGACCACACATGCCACCTGTAAATAATAACACAAATGCCTTCGCCGATTTAAAAAAGCTGTACAAACCAACCAGCAAAATCAACAGATCAAAGTGATGTCCTGATTATTTTGATTCATGAGGAGGAAGAGAATATGCTGCAAAAATGAAAAAAAACTTGGAGCGATATATACAAGTTAAAATACGGATGCGAGAAACTGGAAAAAGTGGAGAAATTCATCTAATACTTTACATCTTATAATAACAAATAAAGTACGCCCTACTGTAATGTACTTGTGATCATCAATGGAACTACAGCCTTGTTATGTACAGTTGGGTGTACGTTATTCATTAAACTATTTTTTCTTGCTTTTGTTTTTCAAAACTAAAGTTACTGAATTACAAATTACTGAACTAAATTCAAGGAAAAAGAGATGCAGAGATGATTAACTGATTCTTTAGAGGGCCATCTCAGTGCAGGCTTGAGGGACAAACTACCAAGTAGGTCATACAGTGCGGTGTATCTGGTATTACTGGCAGTGAAATTATATCCAATCCAGTGCTAGCAGTCATACCATTTAAGTGCCAGCAGTATCACTGGAGAACAATTAAATCATGACAGATAAGGACAATAGGGTGCCAGATGTTTCGATTATACATATGCCACAGCAGCTGTGGTGCTTCTAAATGCCTTAGGGAAAGGTATATTTTATGGGACAGCAAACCATTTGCATTATTGTAAATCTTACTTTGTAATAGTCACACCATTTATGTAAAAAATAAGAGTTATTAATCAAAATCCTACATTCCGGATAACTCCAGAAGGCATGCATCACATACTGTACCACTTTCTCTTATCATTATACCAGAACACATCCTGATTAATTGGTACTATACATCTGGTAGGTGTCACTTTGTGCTAAACTTACCATAAAACTGACAGCTCTTGAATAAAAAACAACAGATCTCATGAAATATACATCTGAAAGTTACCCAGTCAGAAATGGTTAACAACCTCTTTGATGAGCATCGCATCAGACACACTGGTGCTGTAACTTTAATCAGGACAAGGTTCTGTTTCCAAAGATATTTTCATGGCTACTGTACAGTACATAATACACTATTCAAACTGTCTACAGAGCATAAATTCAGCATTGGCTTTGTAATGTAATCATTATTAAACTATACAGAAAACAAGAAATCTATCTAATAAAGTAAATGCTGTTAGTGTACTTACACGGAAGGGTTGAGTAATTGTCCATTAGTGTTCGCTCGTGTGAAATAATCAGAAGCAATTGTAATTCCAAACCAAACCGTTGATCGCTGGAGTCTATTGAGTGGTAAAAAAAAAAAAAAAAATCAGGGAACACTAAGCCATGATGTAGCCAACCTTCCAAGAGTGCTAAATAGAAGAATCTCCAGCCAGATCACAAAGCAGGGCATAAACAAGCATTGTGAATACCCAAAGCAATTATGATCATTTAATAAAAAAAATTTAAAAGTCCTGAGAAAGATTTTTAAAGTCAGTTTCCAGATCTATTTATGTATTCATTTATTTTTTAGAATCTTAAGAGCACTGTGATTCGTAGTCCATAGCTCTCGGTGTCTTGTGTCCAAAGAGAAACCTGTCTTCCAGCAGAAAAAAAATAAATAAAAAGCCATAGAAATGGAGTGAATGTTGGAATTGGTAGCCTCTGTAGTAAAGCGGTTCTGTGTACAGGTTTCACACAGAACAACTCAGCTAGATTGTGTACTTAACAATAAACCACAGTTCACTGTACAATACAATGGACAGGTGCATATATCTTAGTCCCAGCAATGCTGAAATCCCTGTAGGATGCTTGAAGCTTCCCACAGACTGTACTAGCAGTTTTTCCTTTGCATTGGAATGGCAAAATAAGATAAAAGCAAGAGAGAGAGAGAGAGAGAGGGAGAGAGAGAGAGAGAGTGTAGGGAAGGGGGGTGTTAGGGAGGAGGGTGATGAAAATCGCTCCCAGCAAGCTGATGAAATGCCAGTGCTAGCACAGCCTCCAGCTCCCCCTCCCCACAGCCCCAGTCTCCACATCGCAACGCCACTCTTCTAAAATGCTTTCACATGCTGTGGTTCACTTAATGATTCATTATGTAAGGGATGCCAAGGGTCTTCTTCTCCAAGTGCAAGGAGATACAGTGCAGTTTTCATCACATCTCTCCTCTCAAAGACAATGAATACAGCACTCGGGTATTTCCACAGCCCCTTTGTACATTACAGATGTTATCGGGACCCAAAAAATTTAAAACATGCGCTAGTTGAATCCTGCGGAGTACCACAAAAAAGTAGCTGAGTGCATATTGAAATGCTTTTTTTTTTTTTTTTTTTTAAGGATGTTCAGAAGCTGCATCAAACTTAAACAGGGTTTTAAATTATGTTTCCGTGACAACATATCTGAAAAATTCCATTTCAGAAAAATGGCCAAATGAAAAACAAGTGAAAAAAAAAAAAGATCATAAGATAATTGTAGTAGTAAACTGTGGTACTGAACGATAACGAATAATAATAAAAAAAGCTGCACCTGCTTTTTAACAGTGCAAACCATTTGCCATGCGTGAGTGAACAGGTTGAGACAGAACCCGAATTTGTATTTATTAATAACAAAGATTTAGAAAACACACTGACAAAAATATAGGCATCTTCAGCACATGTAGCAGCAGAATGGAATAATTGTGAGCAGCAACTGTACTGCAGCACTGTCCTATATAACATTATTTTTATTTTTAAAGGAGTGTTAACTAAGGTAATTACTTGTTATTTACTTGTGTCTTGTTAGCATTATCACTGGCCCCCAATTCTTGAAGAATTACATTTAAGTAAGCGATAATTTGTTTTTAAGCGTAGTGTACAAGGAGGTAAATGCTTTTTTTTGTAAAATAGAAGGATCATAGTGCACATCCGAAGCTGCTGCACCCATTGATACCTCACGCCTTTCCATCAGCCTTATAGAAAAAAGCCAGATACAGTGTTCACACAACGAACAAGTGTTTAATTAACACTACTATTGTAAAATAAACACACAAACAAATAATACAAATAAACACAGTCCTATTAAAATTTGAACAACATTTAAAGTAATAATAATAATACTAATCATATAGAGAGAGCAGTTAGAGAGTGCATTTTAGCCTTAGAGAAAACTCTGAGGCTGTGTACACCTACGAACTGCAACAAATGAGAAGCATGACTGCAAGGGAGGGCTGAATCTATATTTTTGTATCTTAATCCAGTTAGGACCATGTAAGGCAGAAAAGGGATGGGGCCAGCTAATGAAACCCCATCAGGAGTCGTAACACAATTAGTAAAACGACAGTAACACATGCTCCGGTTAAACAAACCCATCAAAAACAGCTCTTATCAGATTAGGAGTCGCAAAGGGATTATTGACGGACATTTATTGACTGAGACTGGCAGATGGCATAGGCTTTAAACTACCCAGCGTGGTCCAAGGGTGAGAATATAAAAACAAGACAAAGACATTTCAGCACCTAAAGCATCGGGCCACATCATTAGGAACTATTAGGGAAAATAATTAGGTATGTCACGTGACTGACTGTGTCGTACACAGCATTGAGAAACTAACTGCTTAAGAGCCAAGGAGACTGAGTGACCAACTAACTGCAGGACATACCAGGCTGCAGCTGTGACTCACCCTGTTTTTCACTGGGCTGTAATGATCAGGCATGACACATTTCATTTTGTAAGTTGACAAATGACCCTAATCACCCTCTTTAATTACACCTGTTTAATAATGTATTTTTACTCCTAAATTGTTTTTATTTTTATATTGCAATTCCTTTAAACATGCATACTGAATTGAAACAAAGGGGCATTATCAAAATCCCAGCCCATTGTGTGATGGGTATGCAACATCCCAGGACAAAACTACTGATTGTCTACCTGTGGCATAAAATGCATGCATGACATAAAGACAAAAGGCGATATACAGTAGAATCCCATCGTTACACAACGGGAATGGAGGGTGTTCACAAGACTGAAATGTGTGTGACTCTGAAACTTGCATTATTTGTAAGAATTTTTGCATGTGTATAAAATGTATACATCTTTTTACCTTCTGTAGTAATAAGAAAATAAAACAATAAGCCAGAAGAGCTGTATTTAACTTTCACAGCGTCTGTATCTTTTACCTGTTTCTTGTTTCAAGTGACGTGCTTAGATGACAGGTCTGTGTGCTGTAACTTTAACTTTACTACAGTTCTGCTGTAAAACAAAAAAAAATATTTTAAACAAAAACAGCAATAAAAAGGGAAAAGTTAAGTACATGGCAAATCCTACCAATGTGCACTCAGAACTAAATATGCTCATAGCTCACTGATAGCCAGCGGGTGGGTTTTTGTGGTATTTTGGGGGAACCCTTTGACATCAAAATCTGTAACTGTGCATGTTTCTTTCTCTCACCATTATGAACCTGTATACACAATTTCAGATCAATCGAACATGGTGTTCAGAAGTTCTAAGAAGGATAGGTAAATATGAACAAAGTAGATCAATCCCTACAATGCTTGTTGGCATGACTCTGCTGTTAGCAAACAAGTGCTTGACAATATACACGTACCAGCGAGTTGCTCAGCACTCGTCAAACCGTGTATCATGAGATAAATCTGGGTAAGGTGACTCCCAAAGTACAACAGCGTCAGTATGGCTTGTTCTACCAACATTTTGCAGAAATCTAAATTCACAAGTGGAGAGCTATCAATCTGGATTGAACTAAAACATTGTAAATGACATATTAAAACAGGAAAAGCGTTTCCCGTAGCTAAAAAGATTATTCAGGTGGCCCTTTCATTTTTATGAATGATCTGTGTTCCATTTTCTACACATTGTATGTAGTAATGATTCATGGTAAAATCTGGCGAATTGTATACGTATTCAATGAAACCAGCTCTAAATTCATATTCCTATTATATTCATATATATGGGGTAGAGCTGAAATGGGGTCACATGAAATGCAGCAGGAAGCTTATAGCTTCTGAATGGATTTCAAGATTCAATGGTAGTCTGCATAAAAGAGGCTGCTTATGAACTATATTGCAAGGGAATGTACTGTACCCTGGAGACTTTGAATAAATATTTACCAACAAACATTTCTGAACCAATTTGTACAGACAGGCTTCTAACTCCTACTGGATTGCAGTTTTGTAGCAGCAATGCAAATTACATTTCATGTAATATAATAAAGACCCCAAACATTGGTCAGTTTACACTTAATGCTTTGTAAAAGGGTAATGTTGATTTAACCTAATACGAATTTAATAGAAAGCATATGTTAATTCTTACATAATTATGTCTAGAATTATAATTATATTTGAATTGCTCATATGTCTTACATAGCGTAACCTTATATACCTTTTAACCTGGGATCTGGCCCAGTCAAGCATGGAAAAACAGTGATTCATACTGAGAAAGCATTTGAATTCATTAGATACATTTATGTAAATTCTAAATAGTTTGAGTGCTGTTTAACATACTGTCATCAAGATAAAGACTTTCCAAGGTCACTCAGACAGAAGCAGTGAGATACAATTCCGTTACAGATTCTGTCCCCTGTCGGTGAGATGAGAGGGGATGCGGTTTAAAGCTCTGTAACCATGGATGGAGACGAGCCCGGCTCTTTTGCATTGGGGTTAAGACACTTGCTTGAAGTGTGCAGGGTTGCCAGTTTGCACCCAGCTTGTGCCCTGTTAAACGCCCATCTCCAGCACTAATGAAAACAGGGACTGCATTTGCATGGTTTTTCATCCCATTTTTATTTTTTATTATTATTTATTTATATAACAGACACTGATTTTCTTTAATTAAAATGTGGCCACAGATAGCAAAATAAAAATGCTAATTCAAATACTGTAATTGATAATACCTGTGAATTAAGATATGCAAGTTTGAACAAAACACATACCTTACTTAATTACTTAATATTAAAACTGTATATTCATAGAAATTATGTATGCACTTTAAATGGCAGTTAGAGTTTCTATGAAGGCTTGTCTAGTTTTCAAATTACGGCATTGTGTTTGACCAGTTCTTTAGATAACTTCTGTTTTAGATTCTCATACATTAGTATAGTCACTCCTCTAATACCATGCAAAACACTTTACACTGTAACACAATTCCTGACCCCCACAACACAGCTTCCAATTGCTTCAACCCACAAAAATACAATTTTATTTTCATGAGTCATATATTTACCATTCAACTTCGGACTTGCCTGACAGCTACCAGCATGTCAAACAGCATGCAATTTATGATTCTCACCCACAAGGAAATATAACTGCTGAAATCAATAATGCAGTTAAGACAGCAAACTCATTTAAAATACCCCAAGCAAACTAAATGTTTTTGTTTCCTATTTGTTTTGAAGTATGCACCACATCAACTGTTGAAGACAGATTGCAGCAAACCACAATAAAAAAAAAAAGACTGTGTCTTCAGTGAAGTTCATTTTCTAAATACGTCATAGTGAAATGTATTTACACCTACTCACTAATTAAGCACATCAGTGTTTGGAGGTCTAGCTTTGAATTAGACAGAAAAGTTCTTTTGGGATATGTAGATAAAAACGAATGAGGAAATCGTAGGCTAGGAATAGGTTTAAAAACAATAACACTTATAAGTATGAAAACGTGGTACGTGTATGTTTTAGGAATATATTAATTAGTACTGCGACAGAACTGATATTCCAAACAACAGGAATAGAGCAGCAGCCCCTGTGCTGCACTTCTAGATTACAGTATAATGAAAAACACTCAACCTGTTATGATGAAACTGTCTGAAAGATGTTAATGCAAAGTAAAATCATAGCAAAGTGTAATAAAGCATAGTGAAAGCATAGGTAAGCATTGTAAAGAATAGTGAGATATGGTAAAGCATATTAAAAATCATGGTAAACTATGGTAAAGCACATTAAAAAACCATGGTAAACTATGGTAAAATCATATTAGAACCATGGGGAAGGCATGGTAAAATTGCAAAAATAATGTGTAAACCTTTATAAGGGAGACAACGAACCTGAAACCTTCAGGACTCTAGACGACTGTAGTTCATTGACCTATGTTGTAATGATTCGAATTATTCATTTAGTGCTGAATGTATGTATTGTGTTCACGCTTTAAATACTGTTATATTATACTGGGTCAATAGTCCTGGGAATTAAATGCATCTTAATCTCTGTTTTATGCAAACACCTACTGCAAAGGAAGTTAACCTATAGTCTGGAAAGAAGGATGTACAGCAAAATAAAGGGATGTGAAATTATAAAGCTGCTATTCTAAGATCTGAACATGTTTTATTTAGAAACCTTGGTTTTTATTCCTAAACATACAGTACTTCCGCTATCTGAGTTCTTGGATGCAGTCTCTAGTATTTCCCATTGTTCCACAGTCCCATAGTATAAACAAGCCAACAGGTTTTATTAAGCATGGGAAATTGCACAAGGTATTCCTGATGAATCACAAAGCTTTCTGAATGTTGGCATCAAAACATTTGAGGAAATTTGGAGAAGTTCTTATGGATCCCAAAAGGTATTTCAAAAATCAGAAACCTTAATTATCAGACACTCAGTATTAACCCTTCATTAACTGTTCATTAGCAAGAGGTCATACATTCTGTGTAAGGTATAATTTGGTGTTGGTGGCAAACAAAATCCATCTTGAGAATAACTTCCATTTTTAAATATGTGTAAAATGTCTGTGGCAATTTAATAAATTACTTAAAGCTCGCACTGTGCAATAAAGTTTAAAATTTGAATTTGAAAATCAAAACCTACTGCACTACTTTCAGCTGAAGAAGGAGCTATTGACCAGAACATATACTTTCATAATATATCAGGGTATGTACATTTTCATCTTTATTTATCTTTTATATATAAGGTTTCAACTGAATATATTTTTGTATTCAAGTCAATGCACTACTGTGCTTCAAAAAAACAACCTACCGTTTGAATGAAAAAAACCAGCACCGACACACACACACAACCACACATAATTAATTTCCCTCGACAGCAAATTGAACCAGGATAGCTGACATAGATTCAGAATCCTAGTTTGCAATTTAGTCATATTCTGAATGGCTGACATCTTAGCAGTAATGGCCATTCGTTTTCTGTAATCTATTGTCAAGTTATAGACACTTAAAACCATGGTTAAGCTACTGCTTGATTTTCTGTGTGTGGGCGTTTCCATGGTGACAAGAGAAATCCTGCTTTACATGGTTACCATGGCAACATGATTTCCAGCATCACATTAATCCCAGGAATGTAGTTCTATTTTATTGTATGTGGTGGGCATTATTTTCTAATTAAACAGTCGACATATTTGGCAGCATCTGTGTTCTTGTAATAGTGTTGTAAATAGAAAAACCAACAGATGCACAGTAGTGGATACAGAATGGCTTTATGGGTCACATTAATAAAATGTGAAACAATAATAATATGCCAGCACAAAATAGAACTAGTAGAATATAAAACCGAGCTAAATTTATTTTTTCATGTACTAATTTAATCACCTATTACTGTTCCTAATAAGAATTATATATTATTACAATCACAGCAATTTTGTACAGGTCTAAAATATCAAATGAATCTTAACTAATGAATTCTTCTTCTTGTTTGGTTTCTTTGGTTTTGTTAAAAACATCCCTGTAGCTCTCAAACATGTATTCTCTCCAAGTACATTTGGTACACCAGAGTGTAACCATTAACCTGTCCCCCTGCAACACACTTCCCCCAGTGGATGTAAGAAATGTGTCTGTTGTGTTATTTATTTTACTAATGTGCAGTATTTTCTTAAATCCACTGTGGGCAGAGTGTAAACAGATGTACCTAGACAGAAGACATGTTTTAGAGCTATAGAGGACACAGAATATGAGCTTCAGTCTGCTGGTGAAAAACAGTACTTCAGCAACACTGGAATTCCAGTTTGCAGTCAGGTAACTGCAAGCACCATCTCAGGCATGTGTTTTTAAGTTTAAAAAAAAACACCTGCCCATTACAGCGTACCTTTTTCCACATCAGTAGCTGAAAGTGGTACTCAGGCGTTACATTTTGATGGTTCAAACTATATGCAGCTTGCAGAGCTTATGTGGGGGAAGGAGTGAATTGATCAATTTTAGTAGTGTGAAAATAAGGAGATGAAAGTCATGGTTTTCCAACTTCCCACAAAGGAATTAGAATTAGATGTATCCCTCCAGAACAATCTGCTGACTATTCACATTCCTGCCTATGCTGGCCTTTTACCCTATTGACAGTGTAAGGCTCGCTGGCATTTCAATCTTCTTTTGTGAGCTCATTACAATTGTAGGACGATGCAAACGCAAATGTGCATCTTTCATTTCAGTTCTGACTCCCGATACTATTACTCAGTATAGAAAAGGGACCAAGTCTATTTAGGTCACCCATAGCAATAGACAGCCCATCCAGATTGTCTTAAAAAATATCTCTAGGAAAATGTATTGGATTACTATAATACAGGTATATGTGTATACATGAGAGAGATGTTTTTAATATGTAACACCAGCTCTATTTGATTATATTACCTGGGTCAGAAATATATATCCCTCTTAGCAGCATATTATGTTACCTTTTCAGTGCGTTGTCAATGGGCCAGTTTAACTTTATATACAAATGTGTGTCAACAAAACATTGGACAAAGATTGTAGGGTTTATCATAAGCCTTTGAATAAAACCACTAAGTATACAATGGCCAGTCCAGTTATTTTCATTTAAATTCAGGCTTTAATGAACATGTTAAACATAATAGTCTCATATTAACTATACCATGCTTGGACTAAGCCTGACCTCTCTCTGTTTCTAAAAATCCCCCTGCACAAGCAGTTTTCAGACACCCTGTTTACTTGCCAAGGCTAGTTTTTTTAATTAATATGAAACTCTACTATAAGCGCTTTTCCAAACTGAAAATTAAGTCATTTTTTGGCCGGATTCAAAAGAGCCTCGAACCGTATCTTTTCAGATAATATAAAAGCTTACATCCTAATTTTTATAACTAAGCTCTCATTATTTTCTTAATATAATGAGGTACATACTCCTGTCTTTCTTAAAGTTATCATTCAAGGTTTGCAAATCCTGTTTTTAAAGAGCCAACACTGAATCCTGCTTTGAGGTGCCAAAGACTAAACCTTATCTTTTGAAGGTCTAATGCCCTTCCAGAATTCTACTGTATGTCTGCGACAGACATTTAATTCTTTCACTTTTAAACTCTACAGTTTCCCCTGTAAATAAATACCTGTTTATTACTGCAATAAAACCTTAAACTATAGGCTTGTTAATATTGAGAAATATAGCAGCATTATTAAGACTTCTGTTGTTATTACTATGTTTATTACATTAAGGCCCCAAACAGGCAAAAACACTTGTTAGTTAAAATATCATGTTTCTTATTACTTCAAACATATTTCTCTTCAGAGAGTTTATTCATTTAAAGATAGGGGAGGCCCTATTTTTAAGTCTGACCAGCTTTCAAGAGTGTATGTGCACTCTAATAACAAAGGCATACAGACAAGATTTTTTTTTCTCTAACATTACCACTTGTTAAGTTTTCTTAGTTCAAATCCTTGTAACCTGTTCATAATTTGCTGCAATATTATTTATGCTGGTTTTATATTCTTTAAAACACAGTACAATTATTACAATATTCTGACAGTGTCAGTTAGTACTGAACTTCTCTCATTTTTAACTGTAATATGTTCTTTCAACAATAAGTATTGTATTTGTATAACAGTTTAACTTTACTTACTTACTATAGTAGAACCACAAACATATTTTAGTTAAATTGTTTCTCATTCTGTTCTCGCTGGATCAGAATGTTCTGAGGCTCTGAATCTAATTAGAAAAGATGCTTTTGCCTGATAAGGGAGGTTTGAGACTTTCAGCAGGTCGGCCTGACCTTACACATTCACTAATAATAGTTTTCTACTGTTACACTAGAATAAACAGGAATATGGAATCCTGCAATATTCTCATAGACTAATACAGAGTACATTATAATATTTTGTTCTGAATAGTGTGTTTTAACAATTTGTTTAATATTTCTACTGACTTTATATTCATTCAAATACATTACAGTCATTACAATATTTGTTGCAGTTTCACAAATGTTCAATTTGTATCCCAAAGCTCAGCCTGCTTCCAGTAGCAGTCACAGTCTTGGGTCAGTTTCTGCTCTCAGTAAGTCTGTCAAAACCATCACAGGTGTGGGTGACAGTCTTTAAAAGCCTGATACCTGCAAAAACTTAAATCTTGTTAGCTGGGCTCCCATCTCCACATTCTCATTCCCATCATCAGTGAGAAGAATTCAAATGAATTAAACTGTTTCTGTCAAAGAGCCATCCATCTCTGCCGCATACACCTTTCACTCAAAAAAGGTGCTCGCACCTTGTACAAGGGAAGACAGATTTTAGGGTCACTCTGTGACACAGCCTTCCACTCTAAATTTAAAGATCCACATTGTACAACTCCATGAGCCATGTGTGACTCAAAAGCAATCAGTTGAAGAGCCCTGGACTACTGAACTAGACACAGCCAGTGCCAGTGAGGTGAATGCTTGGGTGAAGATTTCACAAGGCTGTAATAAAAAAAGGCTGTTTTTCTGTAAACCTTATTACTCAACCTTAAATATGTGTACACTCGACTCTATACTCCTTTACCACAAATAGATTCTTGATGTTCAACCACAGCAGTTAAAGTGAATCAATACAAATAAAATATACTGTACTTAACCAGATTGTAATAACCACCTCCTTGGCTCTTTGGAGTGAGGTTACAGCAAACCAACATTTTACTAAGCTAAGGCTTTTCATGACTGTACAGTTGTCTGTCGCAGGTAAAGCCATACAGCCATTGCCCTGATTTTCTAAGGAGGTAAGGATGTAGTGATGAAGTTATAGAGGTTGTAACTAAAACTGGCCATTATAAAAATGGTGCTGAAAAGTGAAAGGTAACATCCTCTAATAATAAAATAAACTCATCTTCTGCAATAGCTATCTCTCATTGCATTATGAATCAACAGGACAAGCAGTACTGGGCGTCTTTTCACTGTAGATCCTAACATCATTGTAAGCTTTTTCAGTGGGGTTGGATTCAGCAACTCATTGTTGTTTGTTCAATCTATTAAAAGCACACATTGTAACAGCTCAGCCATATCTGGAATGTAAAACTCATTCCGAATGGCTGGACAATGCAGGGTTATGCAATATTCATGACAACGGCTGCAGCTGTCAGCCTTTCTGATGTAACCGGGTGAATGAAGGCGACTTGCATGAAGCCAAAGTGCAAACAAGTTCCAAGCTGTTGCTCCTGGTAGAACAGGAATCCCCATATTAAACCTCCTAGAGCTACACACAGTAGCTGTCAAACTTAAAACCTAACCAGGGGCATTGCTTGTGTGCCCATTCTCAATACACGAAGCATGCAGGAACACGTGAAGATTTATTAACAGTGAAAACAGTAGCTTTCCCCTATGGTTTAATGACACCGAAGAACAGGAAAATAATGCAGGTGAGAAAGCCAGCATTGACAGAGAGAGAGAGGGAAAGAAATGTACTTCAGGCCTGATCCACAAGACAGGTCACCGCTGGTTTGCTGTAGTGTGCTGGAAGAGAAAGCCTGAGTTGTCATTACGATACACCTGACCTAGCTCTCTGTCCTGACTTTCCAGCAGTAACAATCTGCACCTAATGAGGACAACAACACAACACTAACCCCAACAATAATCAGACCTGATGGCATCTCACTTGCCTCCGCTCAACTACCATGTTTTCTTTGTTAATATATTTTTTTAGCTTCACTGTGCTAAGTCACCAGCTAAACAATCGGTGGAAAGTTATTTTCCATTTACTGTTATACTATGTAAAAGCATAGCAAAGTTAATAGAGAAAACATGGTAAAGCACACACAAGTATACAGGTCCAGTGGTTAAAGAAAAGGGCTTGTAACCAGGTGGCCCCGGTTCAAATCCCACCTCAGCCACTGACTCATTGTGTGACCTTGAGCAAGTCACTTAACCTCCTTGTGCTCCGTCTTTCGGGTGAGACGTAATTGTAAGTGACTCTGCAGCTGATGCATAGTTCCACACCCCAGTCTCTGTAAGTCGCCTTGGATAAAGGCGTCTGCTAAATAAACTAATAATAACACTATGTAACACAATTTTTGTTCCTGGGTAGTAAGTGTTATTTCCTAATTGCTTATGCCTCAAAAGTATAGAAAATGGCTATTAGTCCCCACAAACTTTGCTTTTGTGACCAGGACAGTGATATTTTGAAATTTACCTATTTCCAATGAGAAAACTGGCGAATTTGTGTCTTTTCGTTCACATAAAGTCAGAAAAAAACAACATATGAATCCAAATTAACATGTATTTATACTAAAGTAATACAAAAATGACTACAAAAGATTTAGAAGTGAGTAGTTTTTCGAGATTTACGATTATACTGTAAATCACTTTCACGAATCAGCCCCCAAATGTAGTCTCCCATCCTGTTCTCGTTATACTGTCCTTGGTAGCGGCGTTCAAAGTCCAGTATATCCTGGTGGAAGCGCTCGCCTTGCTCCTCCAAGTACGCTCCCATGTTCTCCTTGAATTTATCAAGATGAGCATCAAGGATATGGACTTTGAGGGACATCCTACAGCCCATTGTGCCTTAGTTCTTCACCAGAGTCCCAACCAGCTCCACATAGTTTTCGGCCTTGTGATTGCCCAGGAAGCCCCGAACCACTGCGACAAAGCTGTTCCAAGCCGCTTCCTCCTTACTAGTGAGCTTCTTGGGGAATTCATTGCACTCCAGGATCTTCTTTATCTGTGGTCTGACGAAGACACCGGCTTTGACCTTTGCCTCAGACAGCTTAGGGAAGAAGTCTTGAAGGTACTTGAAGGCTGCCGACTCCTTATCTAGAGCTCTTGACAAATTGTTTCATAAGGCCCAATTTGATGTGCAGTGGTGGCATCAGCACCTTCCGGGGGTCCACCAGTGGCTCCCACTTGACATTGTTCCTCCCCACAGAGAACTCGGTCCGCTGTGGCCAGTCCAGCCTGTGGTAGTGCGCCTTGGTGTCTCTGCTGTCCCAAAGGCAAAGATAGCAGGGAAACTTGGTAAAACCGCCTTGGAGACCCATCAGGAATGCCACCATTGCAGCCTCTTGATACCATCTCAGAAAAATGCAGATATGTATCCACTTAGGCAGCTGGAACTAAACTGAACTGGTGGGCTTAAGGCCCCTGTATTTATACTACTATTTATATTACTGGAAAGTTCTAGAAGTTACTCCAAGTCGAGCTGAGTTCAAATCAGCATGAAGTTTTAACATCTACTCTCGTGTAATGGAAATCTGGAATGTTCTGGAAAATAGGTAAATTTCAAAATATCACTGTCCTGGTCACAAAAGCAAAGTTTGTGGGGAATAATAGCCATTTTCTATACTTTTGAGGCATAAGCAATTAGGAAATAACACTTACTACCCAGGAACCAAAAAAAAAAAAAAAAATTGTTACACGGTGTAATAACACAAGTGTAGCTAAGAATGGTAAAAACATCATAAATGACAGTAAGCAAGGATGAAAAAGCATGGTAAACTGTTAAATTCCATGTGTCTTTACAAAACTATTAATGGAAATGCAGTGGTACCACAGTAGTTATGTACTAAGGGCAATGGAACCATAAGATCAGCTACAGTGGCAATGGTCATACCACAGTGGTAGAATTTTCTTCATTCTGTGGTCATACCACAGTGGTAGAATTTTTACATTCCAAAGGCATCACGAGAACATAAAACAATACACACTGGTAATCCATTTGTTTTCAGGCTATTATACTTGTATTTCTGTGGTATATTGTGTGTGTGTGTGTGTGTGTGTGTGTGTCTGGTTCAGTCTGTCCTTTAAAAACATCCTTGCGATGTTCACATTTGCTCTTTGTTACAAGGTGTGAAAGCCCTGTAATATACGCTCACAGGGAGCTGTCAGAGTGTGAATATGCTTTCAGAAACCCTATAAAGTGATTATTCTGTTGGATGATGTAAGCTGACATACAGTAGCAGTTGAAAGATGGTCTAGCAGGACTTCTTATCAATAGAAATACATAATAATCGTATGCATAAAAAAAAAAAGTTGATTCTTTATCCTATAAATTCTCACTTTGATAATTAAAAGCTCAACACATGACCACTTACCCCTTTGAACCCAACTTTTTAGCCATGTTTTTTATCATTAGTATTACCCATAATATTCTCATAGCTCCCATGACAATTTTTAAAGCTGAATTAAATTTATGATTCATGGTGTATTGACAAGAAGGGATACAGTATCCATGGCGTGAAACTCACACTAGCCCTGCACCCAGTGCTGGCTTTCAGAACTACCCTCAATTAAAGTGATTGTAAGTAACAAAATAATTTCATAAATCTTACTTATTGTGCACTTTCATTCATTATATATGTTTCAAATGTCCAGTTTTGAGAAAAGCACACCGTATTGTAAACAAGTATTTTTATTTTTTAAACATATATCTGGTACTACACTTGGTTAAAGAAACCTATGTTTGATGCCAATGCTTTTAGATAGTGTAGCACCTTTCTCTCAAAAACCAATCAGCTGCTTCTTCTATAGACTGACATGCTTTTAGCTAGTAACATGCTATGACCCAGAAGACACTGCTGAGATTAATTGATCCAGGAAGTGCAAATATAACATACTTCCTGCAAAAAAGGCAGAGAAAATGTCAAATTCCTTTAAAATAAAGTGGTAACAGATATCATATACTAAATGATGTGAAAATGAATTGTTCCTCCTCATAGCTACATGAACAACTCCTGTTAGTAAACCTACAAACTCGGAGGTGACTTATTCAGGCTGTGATAAGTGTGATTGGTACAGAGTACATGTATTCAAACTCCTGGCACCTGGTCATTTCAATAATATACCTAAACAAGAGTTGTTCTGAAAACTCAGAATTGGGTGCAGGGTTAGGGCAAGTTTCAAGTCTTGAATATCTGAACAACTTGAGTCTGATGAAAACACAAGGCAATAGCTTCTTAGCAGGTAGCAGAAGGATCAAAGATCCCTTGCTGGAACAGCCAGCACCTCTGAATGCTTACTCTACCATTACAGGGAAACCCCCTGTGGAAGTGATGTAATCTACTGCGAGGGCAATGTTCATGTATCCTTTAACAATTCATTCCCAGGGAATTTAGATACTTGTTTGAATTATGAATAACTGAATACTGAACTGTCTACTGTCTAACCTTTAAATGATGTGTTCCCAGTACAGGAAATTAATACCTGAAATCAATTATGCTGACAAATGCAATGTACCAATGTTTGCTTTATGCAAAAGTATGTTTAAAGATTAGAAGAGTAAGTACCTTCATATGTACTCATTCGGTGGTTCTGTTGTGCACATATTGAGTTATTATCATTTTTACGGTACTTTTTACGGTGCTGTCCCATCAGAGAGAGTAGGTGGGGCTGACAGATTTGAAAGGTTACACTGTCACATGATTTTAATGGATGGCAGGCTACTGGTCCCAGCACTTACTGTATGAATCTCAGTGGTCAAAGCCAGAAAAAGTTAGATTTATAGATATAGTAATACCTCACTACTGGAGCAACTTTACCCAGGAGCAAAATCAGAATTATCGTAAACACCATATGTAAAAATTGTGTAGGAAATGCAAAACAGAAATTAAAATAGCATTTTTTCAGTGTCTGATCAATAATGCAAAAACAGTACACATGAGGCCTTACCAGCAGTGTTGCGCAAACAGGTCCCCTTCTTTTTATTTTTTTAACCTCTTGGACGAGGTAGTTGAATCAGGAACAAGAAATTAAAGGGCGGGGACCTTTTCTGACTGCTGCACACTGATGCTACTGGGAAGTACTCTGCTTTTATTGATTGGTCACTAAATTAGGTTTAGAAATACCTTTGAATGAAACTAATCATTTTTAGGTGAGTTGTTGTGTTTCTATAGCTGGTAATGCTGCAATGTGAAATTTTTCAAAGGTGAGCCAAGGCACAACAACTGTTGATTCTGCTTCTGTTGCAGTTACTTGAGTAGTATGCAATTGTGTTATCGTCCACTTAAGACTTATAGAAATGATGCAAATCACTGCAGTAGCACAAAGGGAGACATGCCATCAGTATACGAGTATAAATAGGAGGCTGTGTGGTCCAGTGGTTAAAGACAAGGGCTTGTAACCAGGAGGTCCCTGGTTCAAATCCCCGCTCACTCGCTAACTCACTGTGTGACCCTAAGCAAGTCACTTAACCTCCTTGTGCTGTCTTTCGGCGAGACGTTGTTGTAAGTGACTGCAGCTTATGCATAGTTCACACACCATGGTCTCTGTAATTTGCCTTGGATAAAGGTGTCTGCTAAATAAACTAATAATAATAAAGGGCATAGTCAAAGATTTACTGGGTAAATGTAACTGCGATTAGGTTTTACAATGGCTTTTTTCCACTGTATTTTACAATGCTAAACTGGGACAAAGGATCTCTTGAATTAGAAAAGACTGGCACAAAGCAGTAGCTTGGCTGATACTGTACTTATGACAAGCAAACTGGCATTGAGCCTTCCCACATAGGGAATAAACTGCAAACAACTATACCTGTTATTACAAAATGCAGAATAATCACTGTGGTTATAAAGTTTCCAAATTTCCCATTCAATTAACATGGCTCTCCCTTGGTCCTGCCAGCACCTGCTCAATGTGAAAACACAATCACGCATCTTTCAAATAATGTAAGAGTAGACAGATACTAACAATGTGACCAGTATGTTGGCCAAATATCATTACATTCTCTCACGGGCCATGAGTCTGCTGTGCAGGGCCGCTGTGCTACCTGAGCATTTGACACAGTCTGTAACAGAAAGCTCTGTAAAAAAAAATTGTAAATATGAAATGACTCAAATTGGGTTTGAATTCCTTCTTTCTGGTGCCAGTATCAAATTCATATACATTATGGTAATGTTTACACTGAAACGGGAGCATGTTTTGCAGCAAGAATGACAGTAATTCTTATTTATTACCCATTTGAATTGCATAGTAAGAAATCGCCCTCCAGATATTAAATTTAAATGTCTCTGAAGTCATGTTTAATTATCGATGAAGTACTCCACAGGATTCTTTATAATATTCCAGTACTGGGAACTGGAATGAGTTTAGTTCAGTTTTGGCAGATTCAATGCTGGAAGGAAACATTGATATATTGATTCCGCTTACATTTGTTTTCCAGATATGTTTCTAAACTCGCTCAATTTCCATTCCTATTTTTTTTTATGGATGGTTCATGGAAGTATGTTTTTCATTGCACGTGAGTTTTGACTGCAAACATGACTATTTTTATCAAATGGGTTGAAACTGTACAAGAAAATAATATCAAATAGCAACCGTAAAAATGCATGCTTTTCCCCAGATCGGCTAAACAAAGGTGTGTGTGAGTTTCAAATTAGTTGGGGGGGAATGTTTTTGGATTTTCAATCATTTAAACCAGTTTTGTATTAACCAAATCAGTTTGACCGATAGAATTTGCCCATTATATGTTTGTGTCTTTAGTGAAGTAATTTAGTGACCATAAAGTCTGTCTTCTGGTCTATTCAGACCTCCAGAACTTGTGTTCAGGTCAGGATTGAGGTAAGGTTGCAGAGGTGTGAGGAGAAACTATCCGTAACTGGCAGCAGTCTCAGCAATGTAAACCCGTGTCACAAAACGGAATCTTACTGGATGGATCCTTTATCAATATTGTTAAAATGTATTATTGAGTGGAATGCATTATCACTGAAACCATCACAAGCATAACCAAATAGAAGTTAAGTCTATATCATAAGAATGTAGATGTACAAAAAGTCCAAGTGGATTCACAATAGAGAATTAATCTCTAAATTCTGAGGTCAAACCTAATAGTCTAAGGGGTTACACAACTATAGTTTCCAGTACTGGAATATTATAAAGAATCCTGTTAAAATTCTTGTTTAATTTAAAATCTGTTGCCTAGAAGGTCTGATCCAATGGCCACGGGACAGGAAAACAAATGCTGTACTTTTTGTTCACTGAATCAATGTAATGAAATGTTTGTCTACTTGATATAATTTCTAATAGTTTTATCTCCAGCAGCCATGCCATACACATAAAATGCACTTACAGACCATCAACGAGTTAAACGTCTTTCTGTAAATACTAGAATTTAACAGGACATTTTTCCCATCTGACAGCAGAAGACAGATTCTGCAAAGCACCATGCTTTAGCCTTCCACAACCGGAGGCCAAATATCACTCACTGAGTCAGTCTGGAGAACGTGACGCTTTTACTGTACAGCGACATGGCAGATGCTACATGTAGAAAAAACACAAGCACTGGAAAAACTGCCAAGGAACTGAACAACCCTAGTAATAGAAATCATATCCAAGTGGTTGAAAAATGCAGTGTATTGTTTTTTGGGCTTTTTTCCCCAAATAACTGCATTCAAATAAGATGAAAGCAACTTTAATTTTATAACAAGGATGAAGTTATTCTGGTAAAGTTCTATTGGAACCTTCACCATTGATGATGCAAGCAATTGTCTGTCATTAATGCACATAGAAACTACTCTAGGCAGTTTTTTCATGTAAGCCGCAATATTTCTCTTCAGGCATTATTTGCGCATGATTATTAAAAACTGGAAATTAATGGTGAAAATGTTACTTTCAGCTAAAGGTGGTGGGGGGTGGGGTCCAATCGCTCAAACCGGGGCGTTGACTTGGCAGACTCTGGTATAGGATAAAAAGTAATTTCTGGTTTTCTATACACAATCGCTTCATGTGTACCGGTTCAAACTTATTCTATACTCTAGATGCAATTAGATCATGTGACCTACAGCAAAGGTACTAGGATGCAGCTGTTTCCACATACTGAAGAAAAGAAGCAACAACAACAAAAAAAAGATCATAAGATTCACAGCTCAATACAGGGGTGCTGGTGATAATGTTAATAAAGTTAATAAGAGGTAAGAAAATGGATTTCAAAAGCATTTCATATTGTAATAATTATATGAAAAGATCATTTCAATCTCTCCAGGTTACAGTCTGTTGGTAGTATCTACTGGTTCAAATCCCGCTCATAGATTAGGGATCAACACAGGCATCGGTGCTAGGACCCCTGCTCTTCCACAGCTATATAAAAGGACCTGGACCCTGGGATACAAGCCTAGGAAATCCAAATGGTACAGAACTGGGAGGAGACATGGCAAATTCAATTGAAATGATAACAAATTATTTGTTTATTTAGCAGACGCCTTTATCCAAGGCGACTTACAGAGACTAGGGTGTGTGAACTATGCATCAGCTGCAGAGTCACTTCAAATTACGTCTCACCCGAAAGACGGAGCACAAGGAGGTTAAGTGACTTGCTCAGGGTCACACAATGAGTCAGTGGCTGAGGTGGGATTTGAACCCAGGGACCTCCTGGTTACAAGCCCTTTTCTTTAACCACTGGACCACACAGCCTCCTCAAATGTACAGTGCTGCACAAAAATGCTACAACAGAAACACCAAATTACATACATGTCACCTGAGCTATGACCAACAGCTTTGTAATTATCAAGAACACTCCTGTATCGTACCCCCTAAATTAACACCTTACCCAGACTTGATTAAAACAAATCCATGTGTTCCTGAAACCACACTGTAAGTGTTACTTATGATATACAAAATGATATACAGTACTGTGAAAAGCAACAGCTTCCATGTGTATAATGAGGCTCCTCTTTCAAAATGAGAAATGTGAAAGAAAGAAATTAACCCATTGTGTCACAGACTGTACGTCAGGCTTCAGGGTTTTATATAATAGTCTCAGAGATAGGTTGAAAGCAATAAAGAACACTCTGGTGTATATTACTGGCACTGCAGATCTGAAGACAATGAGAAACACACTCTAGAGACCAGATTGTTCTTTAATGTTCCTCAATGTTTCACTGCAGTCACTCAAATATAGACATATACTGTTGGTTGCTATTTCTGTTTCACTTGTAAGCTTGTGTTTTACAATATATTACTGAATATAATGCCTCGGAACATCATGAAATACCCATGTACCCATATTATCATACTTTATTCAACGTTTGTTTTGTTCAGTCAATTCTATTTTTATTTTGGTCTGCCGTGAATGGGCTGTGTGTTTCTCTTTGTGTCTTCGTAACCTTGAAAGACCTGGCAGTGCATTCTCTGATTACCAAGATATTAGAGTAACCTATGAGTAAAGCCAGTAGCACAGCATTGTAGATGAAAATGTTACAGCAGCTCAATATGCTTCTGTTTTACAATAACGGCTTTGAATCTAAACCTTACTAAGAATAGGCTGCATGAGAGGCCGCTGTTACTGAAAATCTAATAGTTCACAATAGTGAGGTAACGTATAATAACAAACAACCACAACATTGTTTATTACAACAACAATAAAATATGTTATTATTCATATTATTATCATTATTATATACTCTGCCTATCCAATTTACTTTTTGTCTTTTAACAAAATGGTCCATCATTCAATAGTCACTTGATATTATTATGAATCATACCATTAGCACATCAAGACCATCATACAGTACATATTGTGGTACGCATCATATTGTGACTTTGGTGTATTGTTACACCACCACTGCCACTGCCACTACCGCTAATACTACTACTACTACTACCACTACTAGTACTAATAAGCATGATGGACGTGATGCATTGTTATGTTAAACTATGGTTTACGGTATATGGCTATATTGACTTTATTACTCAAGACATGCTCAGACCTGTCAGGGGCTGAAAATGCAATACTGACACTGCAACAAGAGATAGATAACTTGCCTCTAAATCAGAATCATTGGATCTAAAGCACAGAGGTTAAATCTGCACTGAGTCTCTAGTGGCAGCCTGTCCATCACAGCATGAAATGACAAACCCCGCAACCATGTGCTGAATACCATACCACAAAGGGGAGAGGAATGAAAGGATTTGAATTGTAACGGGCTATTGCCCAATTAAAAGAATGTATCTTACTCTCCCGCCCCCCCCCCCCCCCCCATACAATACAGTTAAGCATGTGTTTACTGAGTAGTCCCCTGCCCTTGCTAGACAGTAAACTCTGAGTTTTTCTTCCCTAATAGAAGTGAATGACAAATAAGCAGCTACAGTACAAACGTTCCTGTTTTTTGGCTGACTGCACAGATGAGTCTATGGGCACTGGCACCCGCAATGAGGTTCCGATTTTACTTAGCCATTCCAACAAATCCAGTGAAGTCTGCTGTTACTTACTGTATCAGCTTGTCAGATCATCTGTCCTGCCTATCGTGACTCACAACAGGGAGATTCATCTTATATATCTTTTACACTTTAAGATACCAATTCCCTGTCGCTGGGATTAGGCTAAAAGCTCTATAAGAACATGTGCATATGAGCCTGGCTCTTTTGCACAGTGGTTAATACTCGATTGCAGTGTGTGTTGAAAATATTGTCTGGACAGGGAGCAGTGATGATGGTACTAAGCTAATGAGAAGCAAGAAAATAGATTTGTATAGGGGCTAGAAAAAATGTCTTTAATGTTTATCAAGAAAACAATATGTGATAAAAGAAAAGGCAATCCAGAACGCAAAAAAGGGAAGCTGATGTTTAATTCATGCCTGACTGGTTTGACTTGGATTACTCACAGTATGTCTGAGTCATTGCATTCATACTCACCCAAGACAGAAACAGATTACAGAATATTTTACGAAGCATAACTATCCTACTTGGCAAAAATAAAGATAATTAACCATATTCCAATAATGGTTTACAGAAGCCGGCAGCAACCACATTCATAATTTGTTGTTGTTGTTTGCTCACAATTAAAATTTCACAAACACAGAATTAGCATTAACCTTTTTTAGACTGTTTCTTATACACATTGTACATTAATATATCTATGCACGGTTTACATTGTCTTTCTATATTTAAGATGTTAGGCAGCTCATAAATCTACTTAGTCTGTCTGATAAAATAGCAGGACGCCAGTGGCTAGGTTGCTAACACGCCAACCACATGTATTGAAGTATCTGGCATTCTGTCAATGGTTAAACAGTATGTGCCCATTATAAATTCAGCAACAATTATAAGATCCAGTAGGAGGGCTATAGTGTATTCATATTTTTGGTATTATAGTGCCATTGTCCCCAGTATAGTATTATGGAAATTTGACATTATTTCTTAGAAAACCTGACCTTAATGAATATTACCCTTCTTAGCATTTATAAATGCCAAGCCACATAATACCTGTACAAATGCTTCACTAAAAAAAAAAAACACTTAACCCCACAGTGGTTTGTTAAGGTATTCGATCTATATGCTCTTACTAATTGTGTCTATTTATTCAGTCAGGACAACTGAAGAGCTACCTGTTGTACACTTCCATTTAGTAGTGATGACACGTTTCAAGAAAGTAATGCATTTACTGATATGCTGAAAGCTGTTTATATGCCTTACTTTCAAGTAGTATTTCCTGTAGTGTGCAATTGTCCCCATCCCTTCAACGCCTCCCTTTCTTGCCACTAACCATTCTGCTGTGTTTATTAAATGAAATGCTTTGACCCTGAAGACACTGGCATGAAATTACATTTACAATAACATATGTTTCTTTCAAAACTGCATGTGAAATCTACCAATGTAAGTGCACAACCTGGAAGATTGATGGGATTGTTTAATTCTATATAGAATGGAATAATATGATGTGGTCCATTATTTTGACTTGATTTAATTGACACTTTTCAGCCAGTGCAGGGACAGTCAGGGAGGCATTATAAATATGCATGATCTGCACAGAATTGAAAGGCAAGAGGATATACCGACGGCCCTGTCATTACCGATAAACAATGTGTACACATCCTAATTGAGCTACAATAGAGGATAGTGTTGTTAGGGCACAATTTGTGGAACAGGGTGAGCTCCTGCTGTACTGGCATGCTTGCCTTATCTCTTGAACACAAATCACGCAGCAGTGTGGAGTAGTGGTTAGGGCTCTGGACTCTTGACCGGAGGGTCGTGGGTTCAATCCCCGGTGGTGGACACTGCTGCTGTACCCTTGAGCAAGGTACTTTACCTAGATTGCTCCAGTGAAAACCCAACTGTATTAATGGGTAATTGTATGTAAAAATAATGTGTAAAAAATAGTTATTGTATGTAAAAATAACGTGATATCTTGCAACAATTGTAAGTCGCCCTGGATAAGGGCGTCTGCTAAGAAATTAATAATAATAATAATTAAAAAAACATAAGCTTGAAGGCACAACACTTAACTGTGCTATAACGAATGCACATTTATAGAAACACATTGAGGATTAGTTCCTATCTCCTGTTACATCAATTACCAATTTGTAAGAACAAATTAAGTTTGCTGAGATATAAAACCATCAAAGGTTTTACAGGCTATAACAAAATCACTGAGTTTGAGAATCTGCATTGTTTCATATTTAATTTCCTTCCTGTTAAATATCCTATAACCTACTGTATTTCTAAACTGGTATAATAAAACATGTATATAAGAAATTACACATACAATCATTTTCTTTAATAATTTAGTAGATATTAAATGAGCCATTGTCCAACATGTAAACCATTGGTTGATATGTTAGTGAGCAAGTTGTTCGCAGAAAAGAAGGTCTGAACAGACTGAACATTTAATATTTCATATGTGTCCTACATCTTGAATGCACTTAGATGGGAGAAAAACAATGACATCACAGATAACAATCAAAACACAATAATACTGGCTTTACCAGTGGTGGCCTTTGAAAAAATCATGGGGCCCTGGTGGAGGCATTACACAGCCTTTTCTTTCTAGACTTATGGTATTAGTATTTGCAAAAGCAGAGGGATTAATTTAGTAGAGAACTGTAAGTATCCCTTTAGCATGGGCTTATCATGAGCATTTGGGTGTAACCAGGTACAGTAACCGCCGGTAAAGCGAAGATGGATTCACACTTGAAGGTTAAAGGCCTCCCATTTAATTTCTTCAAATCGATTCAATTTAAGGGATGGAGTGTATATTTAATGATGGATGTAGTAAAGTCAAGGCATAACGGGAAGGGATGAACTGCAATACAGACTAAGGCTACATACACACACACTGCAGCTGGCTCGACAACTGTATTTACAAACAGCACTCGCTGCGGTTGTTTGTTGTACACACACATCTTTCATTACTGAAGTGAGTGACTCCCTGTTTAAAACAAACCACTGAACTCGGGCCATCATTACATGCCGAGCACGAGGTTTTGTGTGAGAACATGGAGGCTGTGTTTTTGTTAATGCTTTTGGAAGACGATACTGTACGTAATCGATCGAGAGCTCATCAAGCACAGCTCTGCTCTTTTCTGCAAAACCAGCGGAGACGCCGTTTTGCTTTTTCTGCACTGCTAAATACAGTGGCGACGATCGGCAGTACCATGACGGCAGATCGAAACATTAGGGCGAATGTATTATGTGTATGCACTATTTACCATTGTTATGAATTTACTATTGAACAATATTACAAAATCAACTTGGCTCATCAGGCACATATATATGTAATATATACAGTATATATATACAGTACTGTGCAGAAGTTTTAGGCAGGTGTGAAAAAATGCTGTAAAGTAAGAATGCTTTCAAAAATAGACATGTTAATAGTTTATATTTATCAATTAACAAAATGCAAAGTGAGAGAACAGAAGAAAAATCTACATCAAATCAATATTTGGTGTGACCACCCTTTGCCTTCAAAACAGCATCAATTCTTCTAGGTACACTTGCACACAGTTTTTGAAGGAACTCGGCAGGTAGGTTGGCCCAAACATCTTGGAGAACTAACCACAGTTCTTCTGTGGATTTAGGCAGCCTCAGTTGCTTCTCTCTCTTCATGTAATCCCAGACAGACTCGATGATGTTGAGATCAGGGCTCTGTGGGGGCCATACCATCACTTCCAGGACTCCTTGTTCTTCTTTACGCTGAAGATAGTTCTTAATGACTTTCGCTGTATGTTTGGGGTCGTTATCATGCTGCAGAATAAATTTGGGGCCAATCAGATGCCTCCCTGATGGTATTGCATGATGGATAAGTATCTGCCTGTACTTCTCAGCATTGAGGAGACCACTAATTCTGACCAAATCCCCAACTCCATTTGCAGAAATGCAGCCCCAAACTTGCAAGGAACCTCCACCATGCTTCACTGTTGCCTGCAGACACTCATTCGTGTACCGCTCTCCAGCCCTTCGGCGAACAAACTGCCTTCTGCTACAGCCAAATATTTCAAATTTTGACTCATCAGTCCAGAGCACCTGCTGCCATTTTTCTGCACCCCAGTTCCTGTGTTTTCGTGCATAGTTGAGTCGCTTGGCCTTGTTTCCACGTCGGAGGTATGGCTTTTTGGCAGCAAGTCTTCCATGAAGGCCACTTCTGACCAGACTTCTCTGGACAGTAGATGGGTGTACCAGGGTCCCACTGTTTTCTGCCAATTCTGAGCTGATGGCACTGCTGGACATCTTCCGATTGCGAAGGGAAGTAAGCATGATGTGTCTTTCATCTGCTGCAGTAAGTTTCCTTGGCCGACCACTGCATCTACGGTCCTCAACGTTGCCTGTTTCTTTGTGCTTCTTCAAAAGAGCTTGGACAGCACATCTGGAAACCCCTGTCTGCCTTGAAATTTCTGCCTGGGAGAGACCTTGCTGATGCAGTATAACTACCTTGTGTCTTGTTGCTGTGCTCAGTCTTGCCATGGTGTGTGACTTTTGACAGTAAACTGTCTTCAGCAACCTCACCTTGTTAGCTGAGTTTGACTGTTCCTCACCCAGTTTTATTCCTCCTACACAGCTGTTTCTGTTTCAGTTAATGATTGTGTTTCAACCTACATATTGAATTGATGATCATTAGCACCTGTTTGGTATAATTGTTTAATCATACACCTGACTATATGCCTACAAAATCCCTGACTTTGTGCAAGTGTACCTAGAAGAATTGATGCTGTTTTGAAGGCAAAGGGTGGTCACACCAAATATGGATTTGATTTAGATTTTTCTTCTGTTCACTCACTTTGCATTTAGTTAATTGATAAATATAATCTATTAACATGTCTATTTTTGAAAGCATTCTTACTTTACAGCATTTTTTCACACCTGCCTAAAACTTTTGCACAGTACTGTATATATATATATATATATATATATATATATATATATATATATATATATATATATATATATATAAATTTAGCCATGTTTATCACACGGAAATGTCTGATAAACAAAGCTGTAAGTTGTCAAAATACGAAAGAAAGGTCTGCCATGCAATATAAAATTGGCACTGGGTCCTTTGAGAGTGAATCTAATTTTTTCCAGTTTAAGGAATTGCATAATATATTTAATCCAATGAACATGAGAGGGTGGGGCAGCTTGCATCCAATTAATTAAAATAAGGCGACAGGCCAACAGAGATGCGAAAGCCATGGTGTTTGATTGGAGTTTAGACAGAGGGAGTCCCTCTGGTACAGAACCAAATATTGCAAAAAGCGGCATGGGGTCTATAGGAAAATCAATAATTTGAAAGAAGGTCTCAAAAACAGGATTCCAAAACATATGAATCAATGAAGCTGGAGCCTGCTTACATTATCACATGTAGGATCAATATTAGGATAAATTTTAGACAGCTTAGTTTTGGACATGTGAATGTGATGGAGGATTTTGAATTGAATCAGGGCATGACGCGCACAAACAGAAGAGGAGTGCACTTTTAAAACAATAGTCCCAAGTGTTGTCTGTAGAATTAAAGCCAAGGTCCTGCTTCCAGGCAGCCCTTATTAGTTAATGAAGAACAATGTACAGAAAAAAATAGAATTATAAATTTTAGATATTGCACCCCTACACTGTGGATTAAGCTTAAGTAGGGAGTCGATGGGGTAAACAAGTCACCCTACTACACACAAAGTGTCTAATCTGCAAGTACTGAAAAAAGGGTGTATTTGGAATATTAAACTTTTGAGAAAGTAGCTCAAAAGAGGTAAAATTGTTATCAATATATAGATCTTTCACAAATTTCAGAACCTTACCATGCCAAGCCTGGAAGGAAACATCATTCAAAGAGGGTGCAAAATTATGATTCACAGCAATGGGAGAGAATATTGATAGAGATTGAAAACCAAAATTCTGTCTGAACTTGGCCCAAATCTTAAGGGAATGTTTTACTACAGGGTTAGTACTAAACTGGGAGATGGAGCGAGGCAGTGAGGAACAAATGCTGGTAAAGACGTAGACTGGCAGGAAGCAGGTTCAATCTGTAGCCAGGCAGGCTCTGTCTGCTGTAGATGATTTTGGAGTATGTAATACAACGAAAATTAGCTGACCAATAATAAAATTGGAAGTTGGGCAAGGCCATACCTCCCAACTGTTTAGGCCTTTGAAGAAAGGACCTGCAAATATGACGTTTTTATTCCATATAAATGATGAGATTAGCATATCAAGCATCTTAAAAAAAGATTTAGGGATAAAAGATAGAGATACATATAAGAATTTAGGTAGTACGTTCGTTTTAACTGAATTAATGCAGCCGGCAAGAGAAAAAGGCAAAGTAGACCAGCGAGTAAAATCCTGTTTAATATAAGGAGGCAGTGTGGTCCTGTGGTTAAAGTCCAGGGCTTGTAACCAGAAGGTCACTGGTTCAAATCCCACCTCTCCCACTGACTGACTCACTGTGTGACCCTAAGCAAGTCACTTAACCTCTTTGTGCTCCATCCTGCGGATGAGATGTTAAATCAATGTCCTATTGACTCTGTGACTCTGCACAGTTCACAGCCTACCTCTGTAAAGTGGTTTGTGATGGTGGTCCACTATGAAAGGTGCTATATAAAAATGAAGATATTATTATTATTATTATGATGTTCCCATAGAGGGGTGAAATTAGATTTGAAGAGGTCAACATAAGACCTTGTTACAGAAATTCCTAGATATGTAAATTTATCATAAGTAATTTTGAAAGGTAGATCAGCAAAAATACAGATCTTTTGCTCCCGGAAGAGGAGGGTCCCCCGCTCCCTCGCCAACTGGAGGACAAGTTCCCTAGTCTGATACCGATGGAAGCGGATGGTCACTAGTCTGGGCCTTAGGTGAGGAGCCGGCTTCGGTGCAAGTAAGCGATGGGCCCGATCCAGCTCCGGTGCAGACCCCAGCGCCTCGTTACCAAGCAGATCCATAAAGAAATCAGACATAAACTTAGTAGGGTGCGAGCCCTCAACCCCCTCTAGCAAACCGATAATTTGGAGGTTTTGACGCCTACTACGATTTTCCAAATCTGACAACTTCTCCTTAATCGCCTTGTCAACAACAAGTGTAGCACACGTGGCCTCCTACTCACGAACCTGATCTCCGGTGTTGTCAGCCGAATGCGTGAGGCTATCGATGCGTTGACCATGAGAGGAAACTGTGGTCTGGATGACATCAAGAGATGCTTTAAAAGAGGCAAACGAGTTCTGAAATTCTGCAGTAAGGTGAGTTGTAAGGGCTGTAAGGAGCTTTTCTAGCTCAGAGACCAGGGCAGACATAGAAACCGGTGCAGGCTCGGCAGGATCAGTAGGCCCCTTGGACGGGGCTGAAGTGGACTCCGAAGTTGAAGAATCCACCAGCCCACATTTAGGTTTTGCCGTGGTCAGTTAATAAATACGTTACACACACACAAAAAAAAATTAAGGTGAAAATGTAATAAAAAAAAGGGTTTATCGAGAAATAAAATTATAGTTTGTGGGAGCGAATGGCACACGCGCCTACTCCATCTAGTGTTCGACCAGAAGTCTCTCTATTTCCATTTTAAATCATCAATTTATTCAGACATGTGACATTAGCCATCCATAAAAAAAACGTCACAAACAAAGTGAATCTTAATAGATACTTTTCAGCTTTTCACTTTACCAAACAAAACATTTAAGGGCCTGTTATATGCTGAAATAAACAAATAACTACATACTGAAAGAAAGAAAGAAAGAAAGAAAGAAAGAAAGAAAGAAAGAAAGAAAGGAGTTCAGGCCTTAGAGGTTGAGTATTTCTTGTTTTCAAAAAGGCCTGTCCATTTGGTAAATCTGCCAACAGATTCAAGTACTATACCTAAGTGGACTATGGAATATACTGTACTATAAAATGGAGGAATACTACCAGCTCTGTGATATCAAAGCAAAAAAAAGAAGGACCGAGCAAGGTCAATGACAGAATGGAAAGAACAATATTGAAACAGGTGGGGAAAAAAAAACAAACCTACAATCCAGAGCTTGGGAATTCACAAAGAGCTGAAGGGAAACTAAAGCTGTTGCTATCAGAGCTGAAACTGTTACAAAGGTTTGAAATAGTGAGGGAATTAATGGCAGAGCAGCCCATAAGAAAACATATCTAAGAAAAAAGCACATACAAATGTGATTCAGATCTGCTTAAAAACAAAAACAAACATATTCCAGATGGTACCAGATTGGATTTTGTTGTATTAAAATACATGTTGGAGCTCTGTCCTAATTATACATTGCTCCTCCTTTTTATCACTGTAGTCGGGACCCATAGATAAGAGACCGTGCTGTTTGTGTTCCACCTTATAACGAGCACACAAGTGCTAGTGGAATGGCATTATGAGGCAAGTGGGAGCCATGACCACCGCCTTATAACCAGTTCTGTGATATAACAGGCCAGATATTGAGGGAGCTCCGTATAAACCTGCCAAGCTTTCTAACTCTTCTGACGTATGTGCTACCAACACCAATCACTAACATTACTCATGCTCAGCCTAGCTTGACAGTCAAAACAACCCTGTAACAGAACAGAAACAGGGACTCATTTAGCAAGGTAACCTTCCCAATTATCAACAGTGCACTGCCAGGCTGGTTGATGTATTGCTATACCAACCTGAGAACTTGGTCCACCATTGAGAGTATTTACTGTAGAAGAGTATACCCCAGGACAGGCTCAAGTCCTGGGAGATGTTCACAACTACTGCTTTGTGGAGAACCATATATTCTAAATGCATCTTTTGGCAATTCTCCCCTGCCTGTGATGTATTACCTTGCTAAGGTGATATTCAACTGACTTACAGGGTTACAGAAATGCTTAGATTAAAGCTGGACACTATAACAGCTCTCAAGGCCTGCTTGCAATTGCTTTTGTAGCCATTACACATCTGCAAGAGACTCTTTTGCCTTGGGTGGCTGTGGAATTTTCCTGTATTTTTTTCCACTTTCCCCTAGCAGAGAATGTTCTATTGTCTCAACTGTAACCTTTTTGGAATATTCCCCTGAGGGGATGAACAACTGTCTTCCATCTCTTCTCTGCATAAGAAAGTCATCTGCCTGATTGCTCCTAAAATTGACAGAATAGCAATTATTCTAACTGTTAATTTTCTTTTGTTTCTGAAAAATGGCCAAATTACTTTAAAATAGGCATTTTGCCCAAACACAACCCCTGTGAAGGATATAAGAAACACATCCCCTATGTTTTTATTTAATAACTTTTTGCAACAAATGTCTATGTAAAAGGACAGACATGCAATATTAACTCATATATATATATATATATATATATATATATATATATATATATATATATATATTACACACACACACACACATACACACACACACACACTTTCACACTATTTGATTGGCTCTTGTAATTCTGATATTTGCATAAATCCCAACTACCCACAGTTCTAGATACTGCTTTCTTTCACCTTAACTCGAAAAATACCTGTGTGTATATATATATATATATATATATATATATATATATATATATATATATATATATATATATATATATAGAAAGAGAGAGAGATGGGGAGTATGGAATGGGCTGCTTAGCCATGTAGCTGATGCTGAATCATTTGGATTCAGTTTTAAGATGATCCAGCTACAAGGAACTGGACAAGCACCGATGAGCCAAATAGTCTCCTTTCATTCATAAATTATGTCATGTATCTAATGTTTATTATAGTTTATATTACCCCTAAACCCCTTGCTCTTCCAATGCTCTCTCATAATGATCAGTGAGTCATCCATTGTCTTGTTTACAGTGGTTACAAGTAAGAATATACCTACGATTTTTCATGACTTGCCACATACCAAGAGGTCCTATTCTGCATTCAAAAGCCTTAGTAACTGTAACTGTACTGCGGTACGGCTAGCATTAAGAAGGACTGCCATTAATGCTCAACATCAAGCAACTTAATAAATCATTGAAACCATTCCAGAGCACAGCTTTTTAGAGGTGCGTAAATAGGATGCTGAATAGAAAGTGACATCAGGATGGGACCCTGCAGGATTCCCATGGTACAGGAATACATTTCTCTTTAAGTTTGCGGGAATGGATGGAAACGGAAATTAAACTGGCAGGAACGGGTGGGACCAGGAATAAAGAGTTTTAAATCTCCTGGGAACAGATGGGAGTGGAACTGAAGGAGCAAGATTGAAAGCTGCGGGAAGAGCAGTACAGTACCAAACTTTAATTTGTCTGACAAGCTACAATAACTTTAGATCTTGTAATATATATATATATATATATATTATTTTTTTAAAATTTGGAATCAGCAATTATTTTTCTTATTTTCTCCCCAATTTGGTGACCCCAATTATTGTTTTATTTCAACCCGGCTCACTGCTGCCACCCCCACGCAGACCCGGAAAGGACGAAGACGGACACACGTGTCCCCTGAAACATGTGCCGTCAACCATCCGCTTCTTTTCACTCTGCAGTCACCTCAGAGCTACCGCATCAGAGGACCATGCAGCTCTGGGAAACTTACAGGCAGGACCGCAAACTCCCCCGGGGAGGCGCTCGTCCAGTTGTGCGCCGCCCCCTGGGAACTCCCGTCCACTGTCGGCAGTGGAATAGCCTGGACTCGAACCGGCGACCTCCAGGCTATAGGGCGCATCCTGCACTCCACGAGGAGTGCCTTTACTGGATGCACAACTCAGGAGCCCTGATGTAATATTAAACCAATCAAATGCATACTCAGACTTCTGGGTATCCATATATTTACCAAGACAGACACTATAACCCTTGTATCAACAACACTCATTTTAATTGACACACCCCATTTAGTGATGTCACTGGCCCACTCATTCAATTCAACTCCACTGCATCTTGCTACAACTAACATTTACATTAAAACTGTAAAATACCTACACTAATTTGAAATATGGCAAATAATTATTTGATTAAATAAACTTATTGGGAGTTCAAGTTGGAGTGAAACTGAAAAGACGTGACCGTCAAGTTCTTTTTTTTTTCTCTGTGTGTGTGTGTGTGTGTTATCAAAACGTTATGCATAATAAAACGGTTGAAGTAGGTTTGTGTGATTCTTGTCATTCTTGTAATAGGTAATATGGCAGTAGTGAATGGAATTTAAAAAATTGAACTGGAAACAGGATGAGAATGAAAAACACAAGAAAAAAGGGTAACCTGAAAAATAGCCTGACTGAAAGGTATGTCAAACAGCGAGAGGATAAAATAAATCAATATATTCTCTTTTTCTTAAATATCACGGGACGGGACGGGACAGGACAGCACAGGAATGAAAAAAATATATATGTACTGAACGGTATGGGATGGGAAAAATTCTGGTGGAACAGGATGGGAACAAAAATTACATTGAAACATTTTTCACAGGATGGGATAGGACAGGAACATTTATGATGGGACAGAACTCAAGTATCATTCTTGTGTCACTCTCTAATGCTGGATGCCCTTAGAGGTTTTCTCTGCTCAGCTTGCTGACACAGAGTCTCTGAGAACATCTTTCTTTATTTGTTGGTTTAAAATAAGGAATGGGATTATGTGCCATAATTCAAATACCCAGTATCAAATATTTCATGGGTCTTGGAATGTTGGGAAAAGTACTCTATTTCAGTCAGGGAACTCATGCGATAGAATATTTATTACAGATTAGACACAATAACACATTTATGCATATTATACACTCTTGGATCACACATTTAACATCTTTGGCCTTGCCTCGTGGAACCCCTGCCCATAAATTTCCCTGCTAATAGTGGAGAGGCTATTAGGGAAGCCATGGGCAGGGGCAGGACAGCTGCCCTCCCCCTTAGGCGAAGCCAAAAAACAGATGGAGGCTGGGGAGGAAGAGGCAAACTCTAAACACACAGCAGGGAGGTAATGGATCAGGTAAGATTTAAAGGGTACATAAGGACCTGTTTTATTTTATTGTGTTACATGTTTCCATGTGTTGCTACAACTGTTTACGTAAGGTGTGTGTATATTTTTTTTTTTATTTTTTTATTTTTTACATTTTGACCACTTTTTTAAACTTTTAAATGCATTCCCTGCCTCAAGATGGCTTCACATGTACCCGCATGGACCTCTCAAAACTACATTTCCCATCATCCTCCTGCTCACATATGTAACCGAGATGGATTTACCAGTGAGCAGGAGGATGATGGGAAATGTAGTACCCTTATGCACCCTTTAAATACCTTCCCTGACAATCACTAGAAAAAGCAATTACGTTGTTAGTGAATGAGGTACTGCTATTTCTGACAATTGTCTGGTTATTGACACTTAATAAGCTTGATTTAATTGACTGATTAAAAGTGAGTTCCCTGCCTGAACCACCGCTTTGCTTAATTTCAGCATATACCATAACATACCCCCTACCACAAAATTAGAGCTAGTGTTGTAATTTTTTCTTTAAATAGCAATGACCTACATCTGCAACATAATCTCCAGATTCTAATACAGTATTCTTAATATCAGCTAACTTACCAAGTTCCATTACATTTAGTTCATTACAGTTGTATATGTCACAATCTAAATGCATAGCAAAATTCTAACCTTTTCTACTGTAAATATTCAGTAGAATATACAGTTTGGACCATATTCAGATTAGTGATGTGTACTGATCATAATCTGTATCATAAAAAAAGTTTCTTATCTGGTCTTTGTTTTATGTTTTATACTGTGAAAACACATTTTTTTCCATTCTCTTGCATTTTTAGGATGGCTACCTCTTGCACACAGAGTTATTTTGTGCAATAACTACCGGTAAAATGTATTACTTCCCTCTACCTGGCTTTCAGCCTGCATGAACAGGACTTTGTTTGCTTACCTTGTGGCTATGATTCCCAAATCCAGAAAGACTGTGCCTTAATTAGCCTCAAGACTGAACCCATTAATAAGTAGGTTACTATGGCCTAGAAGATAAGAACTTGTGCAAGTGAATGCCCATGTCATGTGAACCCATCTTTCTTTATTTTACTACCGAAGCAGCTGAACAATAAAGCAACAAGTAGACTCTTTTCACAAATCAAAATGAGGGAGGCATGCTCCCCATTTAAAGTTATGCCCTTAAGATCGTAATTGTACTGCACTCATTTTTAAACTGAACCAAGCTGGAATGGGAAAAATATAACAAAATGACTCCGAAATACAGTCAGTTTCTAACAATGTCATTTTCTAAGGCCATTACCCAACAAAGTTCACAAACCACACAATTGACTTTTTAATACTGTGAAAGACATTCAATTATGGTGACAAAAATAGAACACAATTGCAGCTTTGGTGGGTTTAATGTATTCAGATCAATAAACACTTTTAGCATTGTCGCAATGAAACCTCCACATCTCAAGTACTTAGCAAGCGCTGCTTATGCTGCCGAAATTCATTATGACGTATACTTTAGTCACAGAACCTCTTGTTCTTTGATATGAAACAGGCACTCAAAGAGATTCGTGACTATTTTTCGCTGTTTTGCAGAACATCTGTCAAACATAGGTAAAATAAGATAGGAATATAAGCCTAAATATATTGCACTACATAGCATTCTGTCAGATTCCAAGTCAGACAAAGGACACTTCAGGTACTTTATCATCTTATATTTTAGTTAATGTATTAGTTTTCTAAGTCACTGCTTGAGACACATATTCCTATTTTCAATCCATGAGATAGCAAAATGTTGTTACTTTCCTCAAATTAATGTTCAGACTCTGTTAGATTAGCAAAATGCATGAATCAAGTCGCTTCTTTTGTATGCTGCCTTGAAACTCTAAAAAAAACCTCCTTAAAAGATATAACAATTCATTATGACAATATGCAATACAGATTATAAAGGTCAAACTATAAGACACTTAAGTCAAGAAGACTAATACTAATACTAAAATGGTTTAAATAGGAATTCATGGACAGGCAATGCCATTTTGGCATTTAGAATTTTAAATGCATAAACATGTCTCTCAGCTTCAGGTTTATTATGCAGTTCAACTCCAACATGGTCAAGTCGAATCAGCATACAAAAGCATTGCCTTTTTTAAATGCAAAAGAGAAGGACAACATTTGTTGAGTTGTGACCAAGAACAGGAAAGATCTGTTGCCCCAGGATTCATATAAATAGTGCTTGTTTTTTAATTAGCTGGCCTTAGAGAACTTTTAATATTTCATAAAGCCACACTGATACGATATAGAGTCCCTCTCTATAGCAATGAGATAAAGAGCCTGGAATTAGTGCAGGGTAAGAACATTTTAAGCATTTGTATTTTCTATTGTTTTTTTTTTTGTATATCCTTACCAAAAAGAGACCACTAAATAACTGCTTACTTGCTATATTCTATTCAGGTATTACTGCCAACGGTTAGACAACAAGATACGATGCTTAATCACAGAATGTTTAAAGAGTTAGTAGTTTCAAATGTCATTTAAATTGCCTCTTTATATTTCCCTTACAATGTTGTGGTGTTTGAATCAGTCTGAGTGGTTCTGGGTCTATTGCTTCCCTGCTGAGTTTGTCATTGTTTTCTAAATCAGCCTTTAGCCGGATTTGTGCTTGTCTGGAGAATCCAAAGTGCCGACACTGAACAGCCTTCCTCATTCGATCAAAATCATGTGACAATGTGACCTCAACTCTGCCTGCCCTGCCTACTTACATACTCTATAGACAGAGAGAGTTGGTGGGGGCTGGCTGAGTTGAAAGGTCACAATGTCACATGATTTACACTTAGGAATCTCCAGACAAGCTCAAAATATGTTCAAAACCAGGTAAAGACAGTTCTAGAGAAAACTGCTTATAATCCAACAATGGAGCAGCAGAAATACCGATTGCAAACACCACAGAATAGCAAAAATAATCATTTAGAGTGACATTAGAATCAGATACCCTTTATATTTGTTGCTGTCTTGCCCATTGTACCTATACATTACAGGATACAAGTCAGCACAAGGCGGCACACAGTTGTGTGAAGGGACTGTCTGTTTTCAGGTAAATGTGTTGTCCACACCCCTGTATAGAAAGGAAAGGTAATGAGTAAAGGAGGTAGAGAGAATAAATAAAGAGATGTTCAGGGAAACAGGTTTTTTTTCTCTTCATTTGAAAGTTCTGTGCGAGGGAGTATTTGGAAACAGCTCAAATCAGCTTGGAGCTAAAGCACTGTGGGGGAGTATAGTATGCCGTTTAAACAGTTATACCACAAAAAGTAATGTGAAAAAAAAAAATATATATATATATATATATATATATATATATATATATATATATATATATATTAATAACTGCACATATTTGGATAGAAAAAGAACTAGCATTTCTGAAGCAGAAAAAAACAACTGACATGGTGATTTCACTAATTGTGGTTTAATTGGTAAAATCATTTTCCATAAAGAAATAAAAAAAATAAAAAAAAGTATCAAATCTGTCATCCTGCAAATGTTGTCAATGCAGAGTGGTTTGAATTGGTTAATAAAATAAGTGGCAAGACCTGACTGCTGCAGTCAGAAAAAGACTGTAGAGGTCAATCTAATAATAATAATAATAATAATAATATGAATAATAAGCATAATATCACTAACAAGCACAGTGAAATACAAACTTATCTTAACTAAAATGCACAAGTTAATTTCACCAGCTAATTTGATAATGCTTTTTTGCACAGAAGTTTCTGTTGGAATTGGACAAGCTGACAAAAACAAAATCTAAATTTGTATTACCTATGGAGGACACACCTTCAAATCTCTGCTTAAAGCGATTCCAGTTTTTCTGTGTTAAAGCCAGGTTACTGGGCCAAGTTTCCCAAACAATGTACAGAAAAGAGACAAGCATATAAATTGATAACTGACATAAATATTAGGAGTTTGAAACTGGGTACAAAAAAGGAAACCACGCGTTGTGTGCGTCCAGTTGCAGATTGGGTTGCGCACTGCAGATGGAACCAGTGGTAGACAGGCAATGTTTGATATTGGAATGAGATGAGTTTTACAGATTGGTTTAAAGGTACAGATGGAAATGTGACATATTTGTTTGCTGCCTCTCCGAGCAATTCTTGAGCTGCTGTTGCCCACCACATGAGAAAAACATTTCCTTTGGTCTTAATACAGATTTTTCATTGAAGAGATGGAAGGGAGGGGAAAGGAAACGATGTGAATACATAGTAAATACTAACTATCCACTCTCTCTAATACAGAATCAGTTTCTGCTGCACAACACTACATGTTGCCATGGAAACAGCACAGATGATCTACATGAAAGGCATTCTGGGATCTGGTAGGTCTTTTTAATAGCATGATTTTATTATCTTCCACACAGATAACAGGCCAAGCATCGTCTTTAGAATATCATTATTGCTCATTCATTTTCTCTGTGTGGGTTGTGTTCTGAACAAAAAAGTGTTGCTCAAATTTCAGAAAGCTACCCAGTCTTTTACCTATTTATTTATACTCTGATCAGCTTAGGAATTTTAATTGGTACTCAGAAATGAAATGAGTACTTCATACAGTTCATACAGCTTGATAGATTCTGGTCATTTATAAATGGATTTTACAGGCATATTTATATTTAAAATTGTGTAACAGTGACATGAATGTAAATGAAATACATTTATTACTAGAATGTGCACAAAGCCAAAACTTGAATGCACAACTGCCTTGAAACTATGTGGAGGGAAGGGGGGGGGTGGCTTTGATAAATCTTGAAATGTAGCTCTATTCATTAGGCTCATCTCAAATTCTTGACTAAAATAACTTAAGAACCTAAGGGGTTATTTATTCAACCTGTATGTCGCAGAGAGAGGCCATAACCACCTCCTTGTGGTTATCCCAGTATTACTCCCAATAAAAGTGGTTGAGCTGTGATCCACGTGTGACTTATCTAGACTTATAGGCTGATCAAATCAACCCCTTCATTTCTTAAGAGTTGTACCTTAAAATCTCATTGAGAAGTGGAAGTTGAACAAGCTCGGGAAAGCTGAGTGGCTTTAAATCGCTCCGTTTGTACAAAACAAAGTTAAGACAGTTAAGGTCAGCTGCTGCATAGGATTTAGTCAGTGTAGATTACCTGGTGCAGCAAGCTGTATAAAATACCAGCGCACTACACTTCCCATTGGTGGCATCTCAGATGCTTTCTTTATGTGCCATGCTAGGGCTACCTGCGCATATTTGTATTACAAAACACAAATTTTATTATTTTCAAAAAATAAATCCTGGGCAACACCAACATCAACTCTCTATCCCTCTGTGTTATATCAGCCAATCCTGCAACCCCTTTTACAACAGCATACCACAACCAACACATTTCCCTAAACCAGAAATATATTCCAGATATTGTATTTATTATTTTATTTATTTATTTCTTAGCAGATGCCCTTATCCAGGGCGACTTATATTTGTTACAACATATCACATTCTTTTTACATACAATTACCCATTTATACAGTTGGAGCAATCTAGGTAAAGTACCTTGCTCAAGGGTACAGCAGCAGTGTCCCCCACCTGGAATTGAACCCACAACCCTCCGGTCAAGAGTCCAGAGCCCAAACCACTACTCCACACTATTGTAGCTCTTTTGAGAGCTGATTTTTTCCAACAGTGTTCAATTGGTGGATTTTAGAAACAACAATTAAATAACAGAACTTTAGAAACCCCTGCAGGAACTCTCGATCGTATTCCCCATTCTGGTAATCAATCTTTCTGTGCCTGAACCACCTCTGGGAGATACCTTTTGAATGTCAATGTACTGATGTGTGCTTTTATATGCCAACACTACTCTCTCTTGCAATTAGGCACGATGCTACTGTGAATATGTTTAATGATTAGACTTGCCATTGCCAACATGATTGCAGCTGTCTGTACACAAGCACATAATGTACAGCAAACAACAGTATGCAAATATGTTATTTTGTAGTCTTCCATCACAGCATTAAAAGGAAATCTGTTGCACATTCATAAATACTAAGTATGACAAAAACATTATCACAGAACATTTCTGTCATTAGCTTGGCAAATGGTAATTAGCAACGTTGCAACTACACGGGCCATCGTGGTGTAAACAATTGTTTGGGCTCCACCATGGTTAGCCCTGTATTTTAGAAAACTTTATAAAGACATACAATCATTGTGAAACATCCACCTGCACTAGATAACCCTTTGTCTAATCATTCTTACAGATTTAACAAGCATGCTACAAAAGAAACAAGTTTGGGTGTATACCAATTCCTGATTAAGACTATGAAATGCTGGGCGCTATATTAAACTGTTCTGTAAAGTCTATTTTAATGCATTCAGTATAATTCATGAATACCATATACCACATTAGACTAATTAATCAGATTTCTTATTTGCCATGCTTTAGCTTACCCTGTTTTTGTAGCACCTCCACAGTTGGGTTTCTGACCTTGACTACCACAAATCTAGGACTACCTTACCAAAAGGTAACACTAAAGGTAATTGCTAAACGGGGTCTGTGAAACCTTTGGTATTTCAAATACTGTACAACCTTAGTACTCTGTTCTTATTGGTCGCCACTATGCCACGCAAACCTTTGACTGGCTGAACAGACTATCAGAGTGTATGTTTACAGCTATCCATGTAGAATAGTTTGTCTACAGTTGTGAATCTCTCCATGTCGGCATGGATTTATTGGTGGATGTATCTTAATAACAAGAATGCACTTGCGATGTATTAAACACTGTACCTCCTCTGTCAATACAAACAGTCTGTCCTTCACTGCTAATAACCACTCTAACCTGATGTGAAAGAATCTATACCTGCTTTCAGTCCTTTATTATGCGCTAGACTACACTACAGGAGAAATCTTTGTCATCACTTACACATAAACTTCACCTTGTGCTGTCGGACCCGACCTCTGGAGACCTCCATAACGAACACCCTCCTCCTGTTTCTGTACATAACTGCATCTCGGAGATCGCATAAACTTACTCACATACAAACCTGGTTTACTGAATTATATTGGGCCCTGTAAACTTCAAGGACTTATTTAAATAATGTTCTGTTAAAGAAAAAAAACATTTTCAACACTTTTTTGCAAGGATTTATTATTTTATTCTCGCTTTTTAAAGCAGAGAGATGAGAGATGAGAGATGCCAAGGTCGGACATCCAAATAAGTGAGATTTGAAAAAAAAAATTAGGAGTGAGATTTGGAGTGAGACTGTTAAACCTGGTGCAAAAAAAATACCTAGAACGAATGAGTGTCCCTCCAAATCAGCTGTTTAACCTAATACTGTTTATAAAATCACAGTTAATAGCTTTTTCTCTGTCCCAATCAAAATGATGAACAGGTCTCTTAAGAGAGGCTGCACACAGAATTGATTATGGATTCTTAATATTTAAACAGCATCAGCTGCTTGTACAGAAGCATGCGGCACAATCAAAAAGCCATGATGTTCATGTCCAGATTAATTAATATACATGTCACAGCAGCCAAGAAGGGCCCCCATAGTGCGCTCGTCAGCAGTGCCTTCAGAGGAAAATAGCAAAATATGACCCAGCCGAGATAAAACCTTCAAGATGAAGATATATTCAACCATAATTACTTGCATCGAATTCAACACTCCAGTACACATTCCTGGCAGGGACATGTTATTCCGCACGCAGAGAAATACAAAACACCAAATGTATCAGTGTATCTCTGGGAAGCAATTTGATATCATCTACTTGTAACACATGACTAGAATACTGTGTGCTATGGCAATACAATGTATATCTCTCAAGAGACATGGCCTTCTGTTGCAGTTTCAACCACCACTATACTCTGCCATGACCTGTATAATGTCCTAATCCCATTGAGTTGCAATAATCAACTTAAATAGTCAAATTTTTAAACACATTTAAAAAGGGGCCAAAGGGCAATCTTTCAATTACGCAGGTGGTACATATTTTTTTTTTTTTGGTACTTAAAAAGAAAAAAAAGTTTTTATGTTTAAACTTAAATTAAAACAGATTGGTTGTATCGGATTGGTTGTATCAGATGGCACATTATACTGTTTAATTTGTATTCTTATTGAACTAGACATTATAAAATATATATATATATATTGGTATAAAAGGTGTGACATAAGATAGAGTTAATTTTCACCCATTCAAAGTTCAGAGCAGCCAGTAAGCACCTTTCGTGGATAGATATCAGCTTCCATTGTAAAGCACCCAATAAGATATTCTATATGTATAATTAAATTGTATCCATACATGTCACAAGAAATTTATACTTATCACCAGACTCAAATGTCCAGATCTTCTTTCCACTAGAAACACCAGCCTGTTGCTTTAGCAAAGAAGCTGCCTTTGTATTGAACTGCCCTTAGAAGCTACAGTGTCTCGGAGGGTTCAATTCACACTTGGTTGTCCCAAAGTCTTTATTATTTTCTGCTTCTTCTTGGTGATGTCAAACAGGTGAAAGGGCAATATTACTGCTTCTCTCAGCAGAAAGGCAGCTTTAAAAACACATACACTGCTGTTTAGTGTCACTACAGCCCTCCAGGAACTGACACTGATGAAGATATACTTCACCATGGCAACTAACTAGTACAGTAAGCAGAAGTGCCTCTTAACATCAGCTCAGCGCTGCTGTCATAACTAACTCACTTGCATCAACTCGCTATATTGACCTTTTAATTAAAATGATCGCTATCAGATATGTTTAGGGGAATTGTGAAAAAAATTACTCTTTCAGAGTAATTATGGAACTTTTTTAAGTCAACAAGTGTATGTGTTTGCAGGTGTAGTGGGATGACTGTGTATTCTAATGTTCAACATCAGTCCTTACCTCTATTAAATAAATAGGCTGAAAGCAACTTTGTATGGTAAACTTACATTCCTGCATAGACGCATGACAAAATGTGATTATTATTAGAAATGATGATTACAGTATAGACAACTGACCCCACATAATCCATGGTAAATTAGTTTTGTATGCTTATATCTGAGTTTTTGGGTTGATTTGTCTTCTGCTGAACACTTCCAAACATCACTGCATCACCTATGTCGACCCGTAAGCATGAGCTTTGATTTGTACAGTACAGTACAAATTTAACTCTCGCACCTCATGCAGCCCTAGCAAATTGATGATTTACATGGTAAATTTAACAGCATTGGGCCCTTCCACACTCTCGCACTTTCTGACACATTGAGTTTACAATCACTAAAAGCAGCAGGCATAAGAAATGGAAGGCAACTACTGAAATTGCTGAAGGCTTCTGGCAGCAGACTACCTTTTAAAGTAATGGCTGGATAGACCTGGGGTTCCATCCTTTGTAACAGAATCCATTACAATCCTCCTTTTTCTTAACAAGCTTTTGCATCCTTAGCTTTTAAAGACCGAGGGGTAGGTGTACTAAGATGGGCCAGTTGCAGCAGAAACATACTGCAATTTGCATTTAATGACAATTCGCAAAGTATACATTTTGTCATATGTACTAGGAGAAAATATGTTAATAAAAAGACATATACTAATTTAAATATTTGTTGCGTCATCTTAGCGAGATCTCTAGCATTGCGAGATTCATACGACATTGTTTCGAATGCGGTGTTGAGTTGTGGTTTGCTGCAGCAGAGGGTGCCCGAAGGATAAAAATAACATAGTTTTTGTTACAATGCATTCTGTTCTGTCCATTTTACCTATTTTAATACTGTTATATAAAAAAAAAATAAAGGCAGTTTAGTCCCATCAGATTCTATAGTGGGGCCCCAACCTTCACCCCCCAAAAAGCTTTTCATAATCATACAGTACCCCTCGCTAAACCGGACATGTTTGTCCGACATAAGGAGGTGTCAGGTTTAAAAAACTACAATAAAATCGCACACATACATGTATAGTGCTCAATGTATTTTAAATGTATAAATCACTGCGCTGAAATAACACTAATGTGTTTTGGGTAGGCTACACATTACATTATGCAAAAATATAAATCTGTACAGTAGTAAAATCAAATGAATATCTAGCACACTTTCTTTTTACATTAGCCTGTAGGCTACCGATAACACAAAATAAATCATGCTACTGCATTATAGTATTATTGGTCTTATACAGATGCTTATAATGAGCTGGAGGGTATCGGCACATGTGTGCAGTCTTTTGATCACATTAGGGAAACCAGAAATGTCATAGAAATGTGTTTTCATGGCTTTGTAAGTACACCCTGCTTTTAGGGAAAAATAGGCACTTGGTACAGCAGCAACACTTTATTACATCTACCCCTGAATGTGATATGGGCATTATCAGAGAATATTATGACCCATTGCAGATAACACATAGGGCCAAATTGTGATCACAGCAGAAGGTGCAAAGCTAATACCATATATAGAAAGAGAACCCTACAGAATAGCTGTGGTCAAATAACTTTCAAATTTGCATTTGTCTGGCTAAAATAGCATCTGTGTTTAAAAGGTGCAGTACTTTGAAATAACTAATGTAACTAACTTTTATTTACTGGATATGGTTTTATTTAAAAATAAAACAAAAAAACATATTAAATTGAAATGCGGCAGCCTACTGGTAATGTACCCTTCAGTAGTTAAAGTCTTGTGTAGGTACCGCATCTTTTAAACATACCTCAGCACGAATGCTGATTCAGACAAACGCAAGCGTGGATGCCACTCTACCAACGTATACCTCAGAGTCTTAATAGTGTTTCCAGACGTCTTGTGCTCTTATTAAAATGTGGCCCATAATGTTCAAAATCCCACAGAAGATTGGAAATGGTCGTGTTCTATAAATCACTATCTCACCTGGGAATTGCTCCCTCTTCACAGAGACTTGATACATGTTCCCTGATAACGAGATCAATCACTTATCTCTGTAGAAAGACAGGATTGCTGGCAGAGCTCTTTGAGAATGTACAATGTACCCAATGTGCATTAGTCCTAATGCAGTGGCTTCCCTGTCAGTGTTTGATCTCAATGGAGGCCATCAGGACTAGTGATAAGGTTCGCTCTTGTGAAACTGAGAAAAACATCAAGTGATTATAATAAGAGTGAACAGACAAGGAATCAGTACCATAAATACAGCTTGGTAAATAAAACTTTTCAATGTTGTTTTAGCCACTAGCTTACAAATCTTTTATCCCCGAGATGTCTTATCCTATAAATAAATTGAACGTGAACTTGAATTTGAGTTAACACACTATGTACTTCTGTTAATGGGTTCAAAAAACACATATTGGGGTCTAGTTAATTGATCTAAGCAATGAATTCATTCTTCTATGTATTAACTAAGTTTACTCTACATTTGCGCATTACCTGAATATTTTGTTGGGTGATTTAAATAAAAAAAACTATGAACTAAAGAGTAATCTAAATACCGCCACTGTTTAAATAATTCACAAAGAATGCAAGTTTATACAAATCAAGAATCCAACAGTTTTATATTAGTCTTTAGTTTATTATTTCCTATAAAAATATGAACTCAGGAAGGTTAATATTTCAGTGATTTAAATGATGGCAGTACTTAGATCAGACACGGTTTAGATGAATTAAACTACATGTCAAACAATTGCAGTTGAGATACAGTATATTGATTGGAAGAACAAGACCATGATCTATATTTTAAATGATCTAAACATCTATGTCCTATTTTATTATCACAACTGGGGGGGAAACCCCATTAATACAGAGCTAGGGCTTTAGGGACCCTTAAATTGCCAAAGTAACATGCTTTTATAACATCAAGGATAGATTCTGTAATGCGCTGTTCTCTGGTATTTCTAGCCATGCTATTTCACGATTACAACTTGTACAAAATGCTGCAGCCATTTTTTTTTCTTTTTAAATTTGGAATCGCCAATTATTTTTTTCTCGTTTTCTCCCGAATTTGGAAAGCCCAATTATTTATTTTATTTCAACCCAGAGCTACAATGTCGGAAGACCACGCAGCTCTGGGCAACTTACAGGCAGGCCCGCAGGCGCCCGGCCAGTCTACAGGGGTCGCTGGTGCGCGGTGAGCCAAGGACACCCTGGCCAAACCTAAGCCCTCCCCACCCGGGCGGTGCTCGGCCAATTGTGCGCCGCCCCCTGGGAACTCCTGTCCACGGTCGGCAGTGGAATAGCCTGGACTCGAACCGGCGATCTCCAGGCTATAGGGTGCATACGGCCAGCGTTTTAACAAGAACCAAGAGATATGAACATATCACCCCTGTTTTGGCAGATTTGCACTGGCTTCCTGTTCATTTCAGGATTGATTTTAAGATCCTGCTCCTGACATATAAAGCTCTCCATGACCGTGGTCCCCTATACTTAAAAGAACGCCTGACTCCATATTTTCCTAGTCGGCCTCTTAGATCACAGGGTGCAGCCTTGCTTAACATTCCAAGGATACAGAAAAAAAATGCAGGTGGCATTCTCTTACAGAGTCCCTAAACTGTGGAATGGCTTGCCACCACCTGTGAGGGAGGCTCCCTCTGTTGCTGTTTTTAAAATAAGACTGAAAACTTACCTTTATGACAAAGCATTCACAGTCCTGTAAATTATATTTTTTTTATAATTGACAGTTCTGTAAATTATTTATTTTTATCACTTGTTTTTACTGCTCTTTAATTACTAACTTATTTACTTCCTTATTTATACTTATGTACGTATTTATATTGCTTTTAAGTATTTTTATTTCTGTATTTCTTCTTAAATATGTTTTTATTTTATTGTATTTTCTCTTGTTCAGCGCTTTGAGGCAAATGTTTGTGAAAGGCGCTATATAAAAATAAAAAATGATTGATTGATTGATTAATTGATTGAACTGTTTAGATCATACAAATTGAAAAGGTGTGTTTTGAATATTGAATCTTGTCCTGAACTGCATTAAATTGTTCCACAGTGTTCATTTTCAGAACTGACCTAAATCTTTCACTAAATGTATAATCTGAAACCAGATGAAATCACTGTTGGTTGCTAGAGTTGGCTTCTAGCAGCAGGAGAGTGCTTGGAATACATTTAGCCAGCCTACACAAGTTTTATAAAGTGATGTATCTAACAACACTAACATTAACATTTCAAAGCATTTTATTGCAGCCATTATCACAAATACAGCGATGATCAGGTACAAAAATTATCTTTTTAGTTCCCTGCCATTTGTGAGATGTAGCTCTCCTTCTAAGGCGATTAAACATAACTTTGGTACCCATTTTAAATCTGAGATTTACCCAGTTCTAAGTGGATATGGGTTCAATAAGATGCAATCTTAGTTTTTTTTATCAAAGCAAAAGCTACTTTTAGGCCTGGCTACAGTATGTAGATGTCACTGAATAGTAATCCCAGCATGACTGCCTTCACCCTAACCCAGGTAACATCAGACTGCCAGGGATAAAAAATATTAAACCTGCCTAAACTACATTAATTTACATGATTTGCATTATGACTGTTTAATACCCATTTCAAGTGGCAAAAATGGAATGGGGAAGAATAAAACACCCCTCATACTCTACATCCATATCTCTGGTGCATTGTTAGACATATTCAACCTGGAGTAGGAAACTAAATATGCATCATGGTTTTATTCATACCAAAATATTATCAAATCACAGAAAAGATAAAGCAGCACCTAAAACACATAATTTATTCCCTGTCATTTCGTATTTGCCAACCGATTCAATAAAACCATTTAGCGTGTCTTAACTACCTTGCTTAATGACTTTTAATCACTCAATAGCAGCTTTGACGGTAGAGAGGGATGAGCTTGGTGATATTTCTCATTTCATACTCTATTAAAATGTGCTTATCTGAAATATATGTTGAAAGCTGAGGTAAAACTTGGTTCTTAGTAAAAATGGGAACATATATAGCAATTGGTCTTAAGATCAGATCCTACCTTTCACTCATTTGATCCTGATACTTACAGTATAAATGACTGTATACCAGCACCAACTGATTGGAGCAGGTATACTGTTGCCATTAAATCAGTGACAATGGAGAGTGATGAATTGAGGCATAGTCCATTTAACACTTTGAGTGCCACTGTTGCATTTATGAGACAACTAAGTGTTTCATCCCCAGCAGGGGACAATAAGTCTAAGTTCATTTTGAATGATTGAACAGCATTTGAGTCCCTAATACGCTCCCAGCAAGGTTTTTTTTTTTTTTTGTTTCTTAGCAGACGCCCTTATCCAGGGCGACTTACAATTGTTACAAGATATCACATTATTTTTACATACAATTACCCATTTATACAGTTGGGTTTTTACTGGAGCAATCTAGGTAAAGTACCTTGCTCAAGGGTACAGCAGCAGTGTCCCCCCCCACCTGGGATTGAACCCACGACTCTCCGGTCAAGAGTCCAGAGCCCTAACCACTACTCCACACTGCTGCCCGTAAACCAATCAATCAATCTTTATTTTATATAGCGCCTTTCATAGTGGACCACCATCACAAAGCGCTTTACAAGATGCAGTAACAACAAGAAAACCCATAATACTTATAATACAGTGAAAAATGCATAGTACATTAAGTCTGGTAAACCAAGATCTTGAGGCTGCATAAGAAAAGTTTGGGAACAAGAAAAGGCTCACCCCTTGACCATTTGCCTACTGGGAGATCTAATTTAATAGGACAGAATCTAGTCATGTTTTAAATCTTCCCAGTGTTTTAGACCCTACTACCTCACCTGGTAGGCTATTCCATGCATTAATAACATTCTGTGTGTAAAAGGTACTTCCTACCTTCTGTTCTAAACTTTACTTAGCTTCCATGTATGCCCTCTTGTTCTACTCTGTGTGAAATTTGAAGTAATTTTGGGTTCACTTTATCAATTTAGGATTTTAGAAACTTCAACCAAGTCCCCTCTTTCCCTTTTTATGTAATTATTTTAACCTTTCTTCATAGCTCAAGTCATTAAGTCCTAGGATCAGCCTAGTTGCCATTCTCTGTACCTTCTCGAGTGCAATGATGTATTTTCTGTGGCGAGGTGACCAAAACTGCACACAGCATTCTAGGTGGGGTTTATGAATGAGCAGAAACAAGACTATGTAAGGCTTTCTAGGTCATTATTGAAACTTTAAAATCTACCCTGTCTCACACTATAAGCCAACAAAGAGATTTCTAAACTGGGTTAATGTACCAAACAAGATGCAACTTACTCAAAGCCCATCAGACATGCCAGTGAAAAGAGCACTGCAATAATTAAATCGGGATCATAACAAAAGCATTGACCAGCCTTTCACCTTCAAGATCAAGCATGATCTAAATTTAGCTCTATATTCTAATAATACATTTCGTACACAGTAACATAGGGACTACTGTTAAAAAGTGTGAACAGATCACGTTTGCTCGATAAAGGTTTTTTTTGTGTCCGTTTTCATTACTGGAAAATGTGCCATTACGTGTATAGTAGAAAATGTTTGTAGATCTTGGGAAAAGGGCTCAACACTGTGAAATATAACCATGCAAATGGGTTCCTGTCTCTAACAAACAGGAAATCCAACATTGGTGTATACAAAAAACAAAGGAAAAAGGAGAAGGAAACAGAGGGGGTTTGGGAAAGAAAAGCAGTGCTGGAGTCTGGACCCATTCCAGGGTGTCCGTTTCAGGTTAGAGAAACAGCACACGTCCTACTCACCACACCGGAAAGAGGATGTCCTTGAAGTCAAAACTGCTGTTCCTCACAGCTTGGGTTTGTTCGGGTGACCCCCCTTTCAGATATCACTCTTGACAGGAGAGACAGCTCCAATTGGACAGAGACGGCCTCTGCTTGTTCCAACGCCCCTGCTTCATTTTCACTCTCCTTTCCATAGAAACCCAGATGAAACCAACAGTCTAGTCTCGGGTGGGATGTGTCAGTAGTGTATCCATTGTAGGCCGAGGTTCCCAGACACTCCCTTCTATCAGCAACTGCACTTTGTATGGGAGTTGCTGCAAAGAGACAATGGTAACTAACAATATTGTAGATTCATTTACACATAACAGTATAATTATGATGCACCTTTCAAGGTTATATCATCAGAGATCACAGTACAGTTTTATGTTGGTTAGCTGTATGGCTTTTTTATTTGTTCCATCTCACATTGCCACAATTAACCTTGAGGAGTCTTTTCAGAAGCCTTTGTTGCTGAAAAAGTTAGTAAGTCACTTTTAAATAACAATAGACAATCATGCAAGATACATATAATATGATATCAAACAGGTAAGAAATTAATATTAGGAAAGTGTAAATGATGTATAGTACAGTGAAACCACTCTATTAAGGCCAGTCAAGGGACCAACTGAATGTGAACTTAATAGGGGGGTGTGACAGGATTGAAAGGAGTCCCTGTCGTAATTTGCCCTCCCGACCACCGGCAGCACTGTGTAGGGTTGGCCGTGATTGGGTCAGGAGGCTGAACTCTGACCATACAGGAAGTTCCGGGTCGGGCGGCCATCTTGGCCCAAGGTGGAACCATGCGGCCGTCAGGTCCCATCATTGCAATCAGCTGTGCTGTTCTCGTCAATTGGCTGACGTGGGGCAGCGTGCTGATTGCAGGGGTGGGACTTGGCAGTATTTAAGCAGTATGGTTTTGCCATTCGGTCTCCCTGTCCTGAACTGAAAACATTTGCTGTGCTTTTGTTGTGTTGTTTTCATCGAACTGCTGTAATTCACAGAAAATTGAAACTTTGGGGAAACTTTGGTGGATTACCACAGCGATACTGGACTGTTCTATTTTCATTGTTTGCTAAAATAAAATCCTGCCCCGATACCATTGATGGTACAGGGCTCCAAGGACTAAACATAATTTCCGGCTCCTGTGTGCTGTCATTTCTGGTCCTTCCCTAAAGCTCCACCCACTACCCTCCCACAGTGGGTGATCTTACTAATGGAGGGAATTTCTTGTGACAAATTATCACCATAGAATTTTTACTATTTAAAAAGTGGATTAGTTTAGCTAATTTATTTATTTATTTATGTATGTATGTATGTATGTATTTGTTCTATATCAAAAGGTTTAAATTAGTTTAATTGTGTTTCATCCAATGTGGTTGGTCATTAATAGTATCTGTCCAGTCCTAAACTTGATACTTTTGGGACTGGAGATGGTGACCTTAACACTGAGTACAGGGTTACCCTTGACTTTACACTGATGTCAAAAGAAGCAAACTGGGACTGGAAAAAAGTGGCCTTACTTGTGAAGTGGTCTTTATATTGAGGTCGGTGTAAAGCTTTTACAGTATCCCTTTAAGAACATGCTAAACTGGCATTACCCAAGCTGTTAGATGAGTGCTGAGTGTTTTTTTTTTATTGTACCAGCTGCTGGGTAACTCACACCTGCCTGTGGTCTTGTCCACACTGTATCTGACAAGTCAACACTTGTCTGGCCTTATTCTCTTTGCAGCTGGGGAAAGTTGAGAGGCTGTAATTATATAACAGCATGACTCTTATTTGATGAAAATGAGACTTTCAGGGGCTGAGGCTTAGCTGGGTAAAATGTAAGAAAATAAAAGGCTTCTGAAACATGTTCCTGCTATTGGAAATGGTTTATCTTACTAACGCTATCCTGAAAATTGTAAACCTACTCGATTACATATCTCTTTTCACTGAATTTTTTTAATCAATGTTTTAATTCACTGTTTTCTCCACTGTTTTTTATTATAACACTTAGCAAACACCCCCCAAAACCACTCAGTGTATTTAATTATCACAGTGAACAGTCAGGTGTTTAATAAAGAGGTGAGCTCCCCAGAGCTTTGACGACTGCAGGATTTATTCCTCTTATTGGTGGAAGCAGCCAACACAAAATAAAAATAAAAAAATGTAGTTATATGCTAATGTAATCTCAGAACTCATTCTTGCAACTGGAATTAATATAATGTGTACTAATAGACTGCTCCCAATTCGGATACATTATTTAATTAAAATAAAAGGGAAGAAGATGCTGGTGCAGGTTTAACAAATATGTAATCAAGATTTCAGTTCAAATTTACAGGTGCTCAAATCCATAAGGCACACTAGGCAAACGCAGTTTTTAATACTTCAGTGCTTGGAGTGGTTTAAAAATATAATTCCCCATAAGGGTAGAAAAACTACTAATATGACGAGTAGAATAGTAGAGGTAAAAACACTGTAGCTCTCTTGTGTCGTTTCTATAAATTGCTCGTTGAAGCTGGAGCCACTAGCAGTCTTTCCCCTTTATTTGTGGTCCCTGATATTGCAACCAGTTTCACAGTATGGATAAATAAGAAACTACTGTGCCTATTACGAAAAGGCAGCCTAAAAGGAAATGCAGTGTAAATCGCATGCTTAATGGAAATATAGTATTTCAGAAGTAGGGACTCAATCTACTGCAGCATTCCCAAGGATTTTTTGTATGTATTTATTCATGTTATTCAAATGTATTTATGAACCCCCTGGTTGAAATGCAACATTTATTTTAAAAGTACTGCCAGTTGACAGGTATCAGGAGCATACAGATACATTAAAAGTGTAAACAAAATGTGAGACAGAAAACATGAACATTAAAGTGCGAATAAAGGTTTTAAAACCCATTTAACCTCTTTTTGGCACTAGCCAAAGAAAAGAAGCACTTTTTTTACATCAAATATTCCTAAACCATGACAAGCCAATGGGGCCAATCTAGAGATGACTTAGGATAGAGGGTAGGAGACACAGAGCAGCGAGGGTATAGAATGAGTTGGGTCACATTGCTGATGCTGAATTACCGGGAGAATTGAATACATGAAGTTCTGGGATCAATCAGCTACTAAGAACCAGACGAGCATTTATGGGCCAAATGGCAGGGATGGTAAAACAATTAAACATTTCCCAGATTTTAATTTGACATTACCATTTAACCACTGTCAAAAACATGCACGTCAGGTGTGTTCATACAGTAATAAGTGTAAGGTTGTTGATTTCATATTCAATATTCATGCATTGTACAAATTCTTATATGTTGCATTGCTTCTCTCCCTTATTTGTAGATGTGTTTCTTATGATACAAGAATATAGGAGACTGTGTGGTGTGATGGCTAAAGAAAAGGGCTTGTAACCAGGAGGTCCCCGGTTCAAATCCCGTCTCAGCCACTGACTCACTGTGTGACCCTGAGCAAGTCACTTAACCTCCTTGTGCTCCGTCTTTCGGGTGAGACTTTTTTGTAAGTGTTTCTGCAGCTGATGCATAGTTCACACACTCTAGTCTCTGTAAGTCACCTTGGATAAAGGCATCTGCTAAATAAACTAATATTATCTTTTATGCATTATTTTTTTATTGCAGACCAGAATATTATTTTATCCATGGCCTAAGTGGCTACCCCTATTTTTGTCCAGCCTTAAAAAAAAGAAGGTTTTACAAAATAATTAATGCACTTCGGTACCTAGTAGAATTACAAGAATTTCAAGGGCTGTTCTACCTACAGCTTAGCCTGTCACAGAAAAAAGTAGAACACTTGTCCCTAAGGCCTTTCATTTCTGGGACAACTTATTTACAAGTTTCGCAGGAAGAAGCCAGACTTCAAGTGCCCATAAATCCACTGCCGTGAAAACCACAACATCCGTTAATGAAAGCATTAGGGTGATCAGAATAAGAGAATAGTAGTAGGTGTCTCCTTGACTTTGAATTTCAAACATGTGGAGCCCTCCAGCAGATGCATACCGCACATACGGCTACACACAGATAATATCACACTGCTGCATTTGCCTGCAGCTTTCCCACATGGCTCAAAGTCTCAAACAATCACACTGGCCTCATTTCAACAACCTGACATGAGCTCAGTGCGATTTCTGCACACAATGCCAAAACCCAGGGGCGCAGCTATCATAAGTGCAGGTGGTGCAGCTGCTCCAGGGCCCACAAGCCTTTGGGGCCCATCGCACTTCAAAAGGGACAAACAAAATATGTGAATATTTTTTTAATTTTTCTGTTCAAAAACAGTAGGCCTTAACGAATAAAGACAAATGAGGCAGCACACACCGCCAAGTACACTACCGCTAGTAACTTTGGTTTTAACCCTATAGTGGAGTATTAAAATGACCATATATGGGTGTGGATATGACCATTTTGTATTACAGCCCTTGTAGTTTCTCAACCATAAATCAGAAATTAAAACCCAATATATCCACAATAAGGCATTACGTAACTGTTTCCAATTATATGTTTTTTGATGTGGAATGATTTTTTTTTTTTTTTATATGTAAGCCGCGATCGCCCAAAAAGAAATACAAAAAATTATAATAACTCTTTCTAAGTTAGCTATAAAAAATGAGAAATTTTATGAGGATTTCAAATCAAAAATCAGATTTCAAATATCTACTACCGACCGTTGCGGAGACACAAGACTGTCCAGACACAAAACTAACTCGCCTGGCTGAAAGCGAGGAAGAAGAAATAGTCAGTGTACATTTCTTTATTTACAGAGTAATAACATATTTGGAATAATAAACCAGCTTTTAGGTGAATGTGGTGGGGGGGGGGGGGGCTATTTAAAAATGCTGCACCGGGCCCATTCCAACCTAGCTACGCCACTGCCAAAACCTGTCCAAGATTCTCGCAGAAGGGAAGAAAGATTTCCCCTACTGAGCGAGAGACAGTTAATTGCACACACAAAGTTAATTCCCTGTGTGTGAGCAATTACTTTTTCAGGTCATGATCAATTCATTTATTTGTTCTCTTTCTACAACGAAAGTTATGCATCATGGGCACTGCTGCGATGGAACAAAAATCCAAAGAGGTATTACTTCAAATGAGGCAAGTTGTTTTCAAAATGTGTCAAATGTTACAGATACACCTTTTTTTATACTACAGTGAAACCTCACTTTGAAGGCCAGTCCAGGGACCAGCACAATGTAGTCTTAATTAGTCTTAAATTGTTATTTTAATTTTAAATACAATAGGATTTTGCAGCCGTCTACTTTGCCAGATGAGACGGCTAAAAGTTATTTAAAAAAGAAAAATAAAATAGTTTACAGTGCTTGTATGTTCCACTGAATAGTATTCAAAATGTTTCCACTAAAATAGCAGCGATTTCCACAATTCATTACGTATGTAAATCAAGTAAAACATTCCTTCACTGAGGGTATTTCACTTCCGGGCTTATGTTTCTATCGACACTGTGACACGATGGACCAATCAGTTTCGAGCTACAAGCAATGTTGGTGATGAAGACCGAACTGTACAAATCATACTGTACCTGAGTCAGTAACCATACAGCAGAGTTAGGAAATTGTATTTATTTTTTTAAAACAAACAACCTACGTTTTCTATGTAAGGGTGTCTTTTTTACTCGAAGTGTACTTAATACAGTGAGTATAAGTCATAGCATTGTAAAATGTGTTATGCATTGACTTATTATTATTATTACTATTATTTATTTCTTAGCAGACGCCCTTATCCAGGGCGACTTACAATTGTAAGCAAATACATTTCAAGTGTTACAGTACAAGTAATAATACAATAAGAGCAAGATAAATACAATGACTTTTGTTCAAGCAAGTACAAGTGTGACAGTACAATTCAATAATACAGCAGATAACAGTGACAGTTACATCAGGATATGATTAACTACAAAATACTACAGATTAAACACTTGGCAAATTACAGTACTCTGAAGTACAGGATTAAATGCAGTAAAATAGGGGGCAGATGAGAGCAAATAAAGCGCATTTAGGGAAGGGTGATAGTGTCCCAGTGGATAAACAGAGGAGTTCTACAGGTGTTGTCTGAAGAGGTGAGTCTTAAGGAGGCGCCGGAATGTGGTCAGGGACTGGGCTGTCCTGACATCTGTAGGAAGGTCATTCCACCACTGCGGAGCGAGGGTGGAGAAGGAGCGGGCTCTGGAGGCAGGGGGGCGTAGAGGAGGTAGAGCCAGTCTTCTAGTGCAGGCGGAGCGGAGAGGTCGAGTGGGGGTGTAGGGAGATGAGGGTCTGGAGGTAGCTGGGTGCAGTCTGGTCAAGGCATCTGTAGGCTAGTACAAGAGTCTTGAACTGGATGCGAGCGGTGATCGGTAGCCAGTGGAGTGAGCGGAGTAGTGCAGTTGCGTGGGAGAAGCGAGGCAGAGAGAACACCAGGTGGGCAGCAGAGTTCTGGATGAGCTGGAGCGGACGGGTGGTGGACGCAGGGAGGCCAGCCAGGAGGGAGTTGCAGTAGTCTAGGCGGGAGAGTACCAAAGGCCTGGACCAGGAGCTGGGTGGCGTAGTTGGTGAGGAAGGGTCGGATTCTTCGGATGTTGCTCAGGAAGAATCGGCAAGTGCGTGCCAGAGTGGAGATGTGCTGGGAATAAGAGAAGCAGGGGTCCAGGGTGACTCCGAGGTTATTAGCAGAGGAAGAGGGAGAGAGTGTGGTAGAATCCAGAGGAACAGAGATAGAGAGATCAGAGGAGGGGGAGGAGGAGGGAAAGAAAAGGAGGTCAGATTTAGAGAGGTTGAGTTTGAGGTGATGCGAGTGCATCCAGCAGGAAATAGCAGACAGACAGGTAGAGATACAGGAGGTGATGGTGGAGTCAGAGGTGGGGAAGGAGAGGAAAATCTGAGCATCATCAGCATAGAAATGGTATGAGAAACCATAGGATGCGATGAGGGGGCCTAGGGAGCGGGAGTAGAGAGAGAACAGGAGAGGACCCAAGACTTACCCTTGGGGGACTCCTGTTAAGAGAGGGTGAGGTGTGGAGGTTGCTTAGAAGATCGATCTGAAACCTAGCATGTACAATGAATTCAGGAAACGATATTCGCATTGCGTAATTAATGAATATGACTTGATTATTTTATTTTTTTGTGCTTTCTTTTACTGGTTCAGTCTTTATAAATGAAAAATATCCCTATATGAGCTACAAGATGTACCGGTCAGATCTTTTGCTGCATAATCAGTTCTAAACTGTGTTCAAGTAATATTATTGACTGTTTGCACACAAAATGCAGATAAAAAGTACACCCACACGCACATACAAATACACATAAACATATACTGTGATTATCTATCTATGTTTAAATAGGCACAGTACTTAAGATGACTAAAGACAAAGGGTCATTATTTTTCAAGGACTTTTGAAAGCACATACTCCGCACATACTACGGGTTAGTGCTAATCTGTATTAAAATGAATAAGTAATATCCAAAACCATTTGTGTATGTAATTTGTACACCAAAGTGTTTTTCCGTTTCATATACCTAGAACTTGATATTTATGTACTGTACTTTTACTTTCAAGCTACGTTGTTCAAGTAAATGCCAATACATTATTTATTATTATTGGTATTTATTTTAATCAAGCAAATTAACAGAATTTAAAAAAATTTAAAACGAAAGAAAAAAATACAACACTGTAGAAATTGCATTAATGTTTACAGAAAATACAACAGAAACGAATTTCTGAAAACTGTAAAATCAACCGTGTTCGAAATCGCAGTTCTGGAAAGTGCTTTTTTTAAAAGTATTATTTATTTATTAATGCACTTGCGCATTCTCGGACTCGGTAGTTAATGAGCAACGGCGACATGGGAAGGTATGTATAAACACGTCCTGATTTTGACATGTCACTATGGTTCTCGAACCAACATTCAGTTGTTCCTGGATCAACTACTACTTCAGCTACTAGTGTGCTGCGACATTTTGGCCCCTGATTTTGACTATTAAAAAGTTATTATTTTTAAAAAGTAGCAGTATACAGCATGTTGGTCTTATAGGGGTAATTTAACAGATTTGACACACTTCGTACTGTAGGTGATGGCCTTCATACAAATACAAGAGTGGGTTTAATATTGAAATTGTATTAACTGTGCCTTGAAATAAAACTATATAGAAGTGTATCTCTCCTTTCCTTTGTGTTGTAGGGCATTTTGCTGGGATACAAGATTTTTATCTTACACTTTCACTTTGTAAAACAGTGCTATTATATTATATTATATTATATAATATATATATATATATATATATATATATATATATATATATATATATATACACACACACACACTGTATATATAAAAACACCAGGATATTGACATGGATTTTAAAAGCTATGTTCATTCCAACAAGCAAGCATTAAAAGTGGAGATGATTTCTTAAAGAATTTGTGCTTAATTATGAAGCTGTGTAAGTAGACATATTGTAATGCAGGGTCCTATTCTTAAAGCTTTTTTATTATTATTATTTTTATTATTTGTTGATGAATTAACATTTGGAAGCATTTAATTAACTACCATTTCTGGAATGAGAAACACCTCATAAATGTGCAAAACTAGAACTAAACTCAGTAATATAATGTGAGGTCTTATAAGGTTCTTGGGCAGGACTTTCAGGACCCCTTGGGCAGGATTTTCAAAAGTTTGTGAATGATAACTCAAGGAATCGGTACGTAGCATTGATCTTGGCATTATCAAGCGGTCCTTGTGCCTATTTCGTTTTTAAATAATCGTCCTAATGTTACTTCCGAAATTATGTTGATTTACGAAATAATGTTACTATCTTAACGAGCAGTGCTTCTTGCGACTATTTCTTTTGTTTGCATGGGAATTTAAAAGCAAGTCTTTGTTAATTGTTATCATTTATCAGGAGTTAATCAACTACTGGAGTTTAGAGCATTATTATTTCCATTTGTCATGCAATCCTGTAAGATAATAAGAATGTGTGTGCCACCTGTAATTAATAAACAATAACCAAGCGTAAAATCTTCAGAGCTCTATTATTGTATATAAATAAAACTAGTAGGACAATACTGAAATCAATATTTGAACTAATCACGTGTCCTTAAATGCAGCAGGAGAGGCTGCCTTGTTCCGTGATTAATTCTGGTTTCGTGTTTGGCAGAATCATTGCGCAGTCTCAGGAGAACGCCACACATTCGAACATGTTCAATGATTTCTGTTGCAGCTGAGTTTGAGTTTAAGGCTAGAACTTCACTCCTACGCAGAGCCAAAGTACCAGAAGAAACCTTCTTCCCTACTTAGCAAAGAAGGTTGTAATTCGTAGTCATGACAGCACAGTCATGACAGCAGAAGTAAATCAAAAATTGAAAAATAGAGCTACATAACTGGTATAAGTTAACACCCTGTAGACACATGAGGACCCGTAGCTTTTCAATGTGACACATGTTGTTCTCCTTTTTAAATTGTGAAAATGGAATACTTGGTAACATGGTAAGAAAACTTTGGTTCTTTCAGTCAATTCTTCCGGTCCATTCCATTGTTGAACTTGCTGAAGACCAATTCATTCACAATGGAGAGAAATTCTGCCCTTTGATTGGCTGACAGGGTATATGTAAATAGCAATCAAGTATAGCAAATTGAGGAGACCTCTGGAACTACTGTCAGCGGCCTGCTCACCTGCTACAGTAGAACCATATCACTCCACAAACTTCCCCACGACTGTTCAAAATCATTAATACTCTCCATATGGGAAAAGAAACTGAACCTGCATTACCAATCAACTGATTTAGGAGATATGTGTTAATTATTGGCACATTTACTTTATTTTAGACCAATTATTTTCTTTCACAGTTAAAATAACAATTTAATTTAGTTTAAAATGCAGTTTTATTTATTTACATATCTTTTCTATTCATAGGTTAATTACCACAATATGGTATTTCATTATATATAGCATATATATATATATAATTTAATTCAACATATCATGTTTTACATTTTTTTTTTTTTTTTTTTACTTTTCTGTTTTTGATCCAGTTTCTTTGAAAACTTTTAAATTGATATTACTATGTTATTTACTCTGGTACACTTTACCTGTGAATCAGGCTTGCTTTATGTTGCATCATGGATGGATTGGAAGAGCCAGTGTGTCCTATGCCTCAAAGAATTGTAAAAACAGCCGCAAACTATGGTGCACCGTAATCAAAAACATACTAAAACTGCCAAATTACCACAAAGATTTACTAATTTTAGAATGGATTTCATCAGGTTTATTTGGGACAAATGCATCCCTTGCTCTCAGTGTTAAAAATCACACAAATTAACATCTATTGCTGCCAGGAAGTGGAAAGGAAGTGGAAAGCCATTTAAAAGCACTTTAGATTTGCATTACTCCAACATCCTGTCCCATGAGGATTTTAGTGTGGAACTGTAAGACAGAGTTCCAGTGACTTAATTAAAAAGCATTCAGAGACCAAACAGGGTGTTGATTGGCATAGTTCTGTTGAGATTGGAAGGTAATGGGTTAGTCTAAAATGAAAACTCTGGGGCAGCCCTGCTGCCTATTAGGGTACGGTTCCCATCGGCTAATTAAAATTCACCATGGTTACCACAGTTCCGACGGTCATCCCTACAGGACTTCTGCTGAACAGTAGATATGAGTGATAGTATATCACTGTGTATTTATTTATTTAATATAAAATAATGTGCTACTTACACAGGGTTTTGTGTGGTATAATTGTGTCATGGGAGTTTTGTTCTTAAAATACAACAGCATTTGGCATATGTTTACAGTATATTATGGTTCTGTTGAAATTGCTGAGAATTGCTTCTGGGAAACTGTCCGAGCACATCTTCAACAGAAGATGTGAGTGTACTCACTCAAGATACTACATTAGGTAAAAACACCCTTTTCGGGTTCTCAGCCTCTCAGTACAAAATGCAGACTTGGCAGAAGGCTTCTATGAATGCCACTGAATCAGAAGTTACCAGTATTGATTTCAGTTTTTATTACCATCATCCCTCCTTCACATTCAATGCTTTGTCTTCCAGGTATTCGCATAGTTATTCAGTTAAGTACTGCCAAAATCGGATAGACATAACTGGTCTGAAATCAATCTGGCCTCTTTTACGCGCAACGTACTAAACAGCTCTTTTTCATGAACAATTACCGTAATATCACTGCAAGATAACATCTCCAGGAAAAGTTCACCATCAAAGTTGTTGCTGTTTGAAGAAATCAACTCCCAGTACCTGTCTGTAGACCTAATTTCTTGTAATATGTGCTTGATGACATTTGTACCTACAATGAATTCATCATGTTGTCCAGGCACAACCAAGGTTTGAACCACTCTTTTTTAGTCCAAAATCCTCAAGCTGTAACTCTTTTTGGATGAGTTTTCAGGCCTCCACAGCCAACTAGCACCATATGGTCAGGTGCGGCTTGCTTCGGGGGAAGTACACCAGCTGATAGTAATTTCAACGCTCCTTCTTCTCTTAAGGTGCATGCCATAGAACCAGAATCAAGCATGGCCTTCAACTCAACTTGATTACTAACGATAACAGAAGTGTAAAACAATTCACTAAACTTTTCAAGTCTCTGTGATCCTACAAAAATGGCTTCTTGACCCTGTGGCAATGTTTCACAATAGTTCATAAACATGGTTTCCAGGTCTTTTTCCACACTGAGGGTTGTTGTACAATGCCCATACTTCCCCTTGTGCTATATGGGCTCTCTAGTTTAAATGACTCTTATGGAGCTGGGTTCCAGGCAACCCAGGCCTTGGACGGGCAGTACAGTCCCTTTTGATATGACCATGAGCAAAGCATTGGAGGCACAAATTGTCTTGCATGAGTGGAGTGCGTAGAAGAGCCACAAACCTTGCATGCCCCACCATGGTAAATGCAAAATCTTGAAGGATTTTGAACTGGGCTTTGGTTTTGTGGAAGAGGTGGTTTGTGTGTTCAGTGACAGAACCCTGTCCAGCATGCTTATCATTTTGTGAAGGCATGGTTCCTCCAGTTTGAGTACTCGCAGGCAACAGTGTTAGGGAAGGTTGGTCACCTATGTGCATGCCATATGTGATTTGTGAGGCGTCTGCGTTCAAGCAGTAACAGATCTTGATATCTGACTTACAGGCTGTTTTGAATTCCTGCTTGCTTTCTGATATCTTTGATAATCATCAAGACACTCCTGAACCTCGCCAGCTGTCCACTTCTCAGCAGATTTAAGTTTAAATACTCTCCCGGGGGCAGAGTCTGGGCAATGTTCTATAAACATCATAACCACTTCCAAACTGGAACATTCGTCAGCCACATCAACTGCTTTGTTCAAGCGAATCTAGAAATCCATTGCATCTTCACCAGTCCTACTTTCACTTTAGAGAGCTCAAGATCAGGGGAAACAGGGTTGTCTGTAGTCTGATACTCAGGTAAGAAAGACTGGGAGCCAACAGAAGCATTTTGTGTGCTTAATCTGGCTGCAATGGAGTCACCTATCTGGTGTGTTAACCGGGTGATAAGATCACCTAAAGCCTCAATTGTAATATTTTGATGTATGGGTGCAGTTGATGCAGGTGCCATGGGAGTGAAACTAAAACCAGGTGAGTGTAAGGAAAATAACTCTGGGGAGCTGTGTATATTTGTATAATTATTGGCAAGTAATTTACCCCTACCAATGTCAAGTTTTCTACTATGAAATACAGAACCGCTAACTCCAACTGAAAACCCATAATCTGAGTCATGTCCTGAAGCCATTGTAAATCAAATGCAGTTGCTACAAGGAGTAACTTGCAGAAAATGACAACTGGTCAAAATAAAAAAAAAGATGCAGTGTTGTCAGACCTCGAATAATGCAAAGAAAATAAGTTCATATTCATTTTTAAACCAACACAATACTAATGTTTTAACTTAGGAAGAGTTCAGAAATCAATATTTGGTGGAATAACCCTGATTTTCAAGCACAGCTTTCATGCGTCTTGGCATGCTCTCCACCAGTCTGTCACATTGATGTTGGGTGACTTTATGCCACTCTTGGCGCAAAAATTCAAGCAGCTCGGCTTTGTTTGATGGCTTGTGACCATCCATCTTCCTCTTGATCACATTCCAGAGGTTTTCAATGGGGTTCAGGTCTGGAGATTGGGCTGGCCATGACAGGGTCTTGATCTGGTGGTCCTCCATCCACACCTTGATTGACCTGGCTGTGTGGCATGGAGCATTGTCCTGCTGGAAAAACCAATCCTCAGAGTTGGGGAACATTGTCAGAGCAGAAGGAAGCAAGTTTTCTTCCAGGCCTTTTCTTGGCAGTGCCTGAGTTCCAGTCTTTTAAAATAAAATATCAAAAAGAATGAAATTTCAATGTACCATTTGTAATTCAGTAATATGAGAGAATTGGTCAGGGGTCTGAATACTTTTGCAAGGCACTGTATATATATATATATATATATATATATATATATATATATATATATATATATATATATATATATATATATATATATATATATATATATATATATATATATATATATATATATATATATATATATATATATATATATATATATATATATACACACACACACACACACACACACACACACACACACAAGATTACAAAAAGCACACATTTTGTAATGAAATATAAAGAAAAAATATATATATTCAAAACAAAAAACATATAAACGCAGTACAGTGCTAATAATATACAAATGCACTACAGTTAATCATAAATTGCATTAGAACAGACACGAGTCTTGACAGGAAGCAGACAGCGTTGCAATCCCACAGCGGTCAGACGAGAGTTGATCAGACAGCGTTGCAATCCCCCAGCGGTCAGACGAGAGTTGATCAGTTGATCCAAAGAGAGTCACAGCACCACTGTAACCAGTTCAACTTTTGTCCGGCTTAATGTCTCTGCGTTGTGTTGCATTTTATCTCTAGTTGGCCCTCTCTGCTACTCTGTCCCCCTTTCCTTATCTATAAGTTGATTACTATACGACCAGTATCATATTTCAGAGAGAAACAGACCCCGATTGACTCACTTCTTAAATATATATACCAGCACGTGGCGCCCCAGGAAAACACCCCCCACTGCTCCGTGCATGCCAATGGGGTGCGGGCGGGCGAGCGGGTGGCCCCCACCCCCCACAGCAGCAGCAGTGACAATGGCAAGCAGGTGACAAAGCAAAGGAAAGTGAGCAGCGGCTCTAGCAGAGTAAATAAAGACTCAAAGACCGTAACCACTGTAGTTAAGCGCTTACGCGCACATTTACTTGCAATGTGTTTACAATTTACACACAACTGCAAAAACAACAAAACACACCGTCCACCACACCATTCCTTCAACACAATTCTAACACTTGTGATCAACCTACACACCTGTGTCTGGAGCCTTAATCAATCATTTAAACATGTATTCAATTGACGGCTCCAGCCACATTCCCATGTGTGTTTGCAGGGAGGATTTTAACTCCCTCCCTGTCACCCAATACTTCCCACCCACACACACTACTATCATTTCAGGCACACTTTCTTAATGTGAACTACAGTATAACCAGACAGGTGATGAAAAGCCCCATCATTAGGAAGAAGGCATTCAGGGATTACTGAGGTGTCTGATTCGAGAATGACCCTTTTGGTTGGAAAGAATTGAACGTATAATGACTTCCTCTTGACAAACACCCACGTGTGAGCATACAGTTTCTACGACCCTACTGATAAAAAAAACTTTGAGCGATGCCTAAGCTGTGAAACCACCATGGATTATTTGTTAACTAAAGAGAACCCCAAATGGACGCACTGGCTTTCAAGTATGGTACCGAACATCGGCACTATGAGTTAAAGCCGTCCACGCTACTGGTCAAATGCATTGTCAACCCTGTCTTTTTGCTGAGCCGGTTGTATAAACATGATGCTACATGCTGAGTTTGGTTTCCTAGGCAACCCGCTGTGGGAGTTTATTTGTTTTCTTTTAAATGTTTCCGACACCCCTTTCACACACAAATGGCGCTACTGAGCCATCTCAGAGACGTTAAAAAAATTCTTTAAAACATCCATTCACACTGCATGAAACTGCGTGATCTATGCCGGTATAATAACCTGTCATAACCCTTTCACACAGCCAAAGGGATCATGTGAATACAACTTTTATTTATTTTAGTTTTTATATATATATATATATATTTTTAAATGTAGCGACTTTTATTCTAGCGTTTTTCACCTAAAAGTGTTTTTTCATGATGTGCTTTTCCACTGCAGTGTAGCTTTTAAGTTTAATGTCTGTTTTGTGAAAACATTTGAAACAAAAAAAGAGTGAACATACTGCAGCAACTTTGAATTGTATTTCACCAGTCAATAAATATGTTAACTGCACTTCTTGATTATTTACCTTTTAATTTTAAGCATGCCTAATTGTAAATGTAATCTACCTACCGAATGTTAATAATGCCTGTAATTTCACCCCTGCCTGAGTCAACCACTTCAAGCCATTTCAAGTTTCATTGCAGTGGGATGACAATTTTTACACATTTCAATTTAAAACCTGTGAACATGGCACTGTTAAACAAAAAAAAAAAAAGTCTATTTCAGCTGTCTTCCCGTTTCTTGTCATTTTACCCCTCCAGGATGCAAACCACTAGAGGATCTCTGACAACGTTTCAAATCATTCTGACTGCCAGACAACACAGGCTTTGACTTCTTAGGGCTCTTTGCTGTTTCAGATCTATAAATGGCTTTTACTTCTACAGGGGATCATTCTTTTGCAGCACTTTGAGGTGAAACCAGCACCTTGGTAATAAGCAGGCGCCTGGAAAAAGCTTAACCTCCAAACCTGCAACTATTTTGGACATATTCTTAACCTTGCATCACCAGTACAATGTCATTAATCTTCATGTATCATAACAAGATTCTTTCCCTGATTAATGGCACAGTATGCATTAGCAGTGGTTTTTGGCATAGAAGTAAAAATGGTTCAAAATATCAGGATGTAATCAATTGAAAAGTGTAGACTAGAAATCATGGGGGTTCCTGATGAGGTTGTACAATGCAATGGTGAGATGACACTTATATACTGCATTCAGTTCTGGTTCTTGCACTATAAAAAGGACTTTGTGTATCTGGAGAGACCAGCAAAGAGCAACCAGACTAATCAGAAGGCATAAAGGAATGAGTTATGAAGCTACGTTGAAGAAAGAAAAGTTAGGCGATTTGATTTTTAAAATCTTAAAAATAGTTCACAAAAAGTTAACCGTTGCCACTACAGTACTTCATGCATAGCACAGTGGGACAGACTTTGGACGAAGGGTAGGTAGGTGGCAACGCACAACATATTGAAAACTCTAAATTAAGAACACACAAAACCCGCAGGCCTGTAATTTGTTTTGCTTGAGTATTTCAGGTCGGAATGATTTCTTACACAGACTCTCAACATGAGTTGCTATGGAGTGAATACCACAGCAGATAAACTAGCACATTTACTGTAAATCATGGATTAGATTCAAGCACAATCGTCTCTTACAAGTAAACCAAATGAAGTCGAGACCTTTATGGTGTTGAAATATGTATTATACATGTATATTCACTTCACAAAAGAAACAGTTAGTTGTCTGGTATGTGGGGGAGCAGCACCTTTAAATATTATATATATATATATTTTTTTTTTAGAAATTTATAAATTGTTCAGGTAGTTTGAAATAGGAAACTCTCTGCATTCTTAAACCCTTTTAGCAATGTGAACACGGCTCAAGTGTGTATTTTATCTTTCACTCTGTGGAGAAAAGTGCTCCTCATCCTGCACTGCCTCAGCCTCAGTGATGCAACATGAAGTTGCCATAACAACAGTGATGATGTTAAGATTATAAGAGGAAATTGAGAGAAAACAGTATACTGTAAATCAGTAAAGTGAAGAACATTTTTTATTTTTATATATATAAATTATATATATTATTTATTATGTTTATTATTTATTTGTTTATTTGCTGGCTTGTCTCCAACCAGGTCCACCAGGACTGTATTTAGGTAGTGCGGCGACATGGTTGGGAGTCAGTCGTCAGTTCCAGAGAAAGGGAGTGTATTAAAAGAGCCTGTTTTGTTAAACTGCATTCCTGACTAGGATCTTCATTACAATTATATATATATATATATATATATATATATATATATATATATATATATATATATATATATATATATTGTTGTGTAGCATTATAATATAATAATGTTCAGTGAAACAAACATATTGTCTAAAATGCAAGAAAAAATGACATTTTAACCTAAACCCTAGATTCAGCATTCCGACAGTAACAGCAGTTCTGGCTCCTCAGAGGAGGCATGGCTCTGTTATAAACTCCTATTAACCACAGTACTAACAGTAGCAGATCATGTGATCTAAGTACACGTTTTAATTAGAGGGGTCCAGAGATTTTTTTCTTCATCAGAGGACAAGCCTCCGTTACAAACTGTTATAACCACACACAGTACAGTACTAGCAATGGCAGATGACGGAATCTGATCCCTGGTTTTAACTGGAGGAGCAACTCAAACCCTCCCGCCCTACTGACTGACATGCCTTCAGCCAGCAACATGCTTTGACCCTGAAGACACCGCTGAGGTCAAATGACCCAGTAAGTGTGAGTGTAACATATTTCCTGAGAATAACGTAGGAAAACTGTGAACCTACAGTAGGGCCAGATATCCTGTGTAAAATGAATATGCATGCTGGAACGTGTTTATTTAAAAACTGCATATTTATGGGGTCCTGTCACAAAGACGGCCGGAGTGGGTGGCGTCAGACCAGAGCCAGGAAATAAACAACAGAGGGGTGTGGTTTGGTGGAGCTGAGCGAATGGTTTCGCTCAGCATTTAATAAACAGAACAGAAAATAAAAAGGTTGTAAACATACAAAAACACAGGACACGGCACTTCACGCCAAAATAAACAGACAAACAAAAACGGACTAACATTTAAACAAACAGTGGATGAACAGACAAACAAACACGGTGAGTACAAATAACTTATATTTACTTTCTTCCACTTTTAGTTACTCCTTCTCCACACCCGTTCTCCACTCTCGAACACCCAACCCTGAGTGAGTGCCACGTGTCTCTATATATACTGTTGTGCTGGGATTCAATTACTAATTAATTATTCACTTGAATCCCAGCACGTGAATTCATTACATGCAACCCCGTGCTCACATATTACATTTAACCAGCACGTGAAGTGATGTGTGCCCTCCTCGTGCCTAAATACAAATCTACATTTTTTAAATACACGTGAAACACAGACCCGTTTATATCCCGTGTACCAATGACTATACACCAACATTTACACACAACATACAACACTTAACACACAAATGCACACAGGGGCGGGGCACATTGCCACAGGTCCTCAAGTGGCTCATCCAGTTAAAGCGCTTACAGCACCAGTTTGCATCCAGGCTGTGCAATGAGGCCGAACTTTGCTGGGGACTCGCTGCGGTGAGGACAAAAAATATAATTGGACATTCCAAATGGGGGGAAAATAAATACAAATTATAATTGGCCACAGTAAAATAAAAAAAATAAAAAATAAAATCTGCATATTTTAAACTTTGTAGCGAATGGTATTGCATAACAGGTAAGACTCTATTTTGTTAACTACAATCACTTTAACCTAGTGTTCTTCTCTTACTGTCAGAGAGTCCAATGTAAAAGGACATTGTTAGAAACCCAGTACATACTACAATTAATCTCTTATGCAAGAACGGCCTCTGTAATTAGCGCTGAGGGAACCAAAGAAAATATGTTTCATCTCTCCAACCATAGAACAGCTAATTCATAAAAAAAAATATTGACCTTTTTTTCTATAGTGGAAAACGGTCCAATTGCAGTAAGTTTAGTGTCTTCGTTTTGGCCTGGATTTGTTGTCTCTTGCTGTCTTGCTATTCTGCAGGGAATCCTCATTAGGTCTCCCGTAAATGAGTTGACATCAAGTAGAATAACAGATGAAAGTAATTGCAAGTTCTGTTTCAGGCCTGTCTTTAAAAAAAGAAAGAAACTGAACCCAAAGGAGAACTGATAAATATATACACACATTTCCAAACATCTTTTATGAAAGATGCAGTAAAATATATTTTAAAAAAGGATTGATTGGGAAGGAGTGAATTTAAAATCCATTAGCATCAGCAACATTTTCACTTCCACGTGATGTATTTCTTTGGTTGTGGTACCATACCAGAAAGCAACTCAATACTCATTTTATCAATAGCATTGCACTTGTAAATACTGTTTACTACATCACAAAATTAAGACAAAATAATAACAGACAAAAACAACATATTGACAGTAAAATGGGACTAGTGGTGAGGGTTTAAAAGCCATAGTTCGAAAGCTATGGACCAGAGTAAACGAGGAATCTCTCTTTCTCACAAACATTTTTACAGCTTTGCAGTTTGTGTCAAATGGATACCAAATTCGGAACAAATTTCAGCTGTTCAACTACAGAACGGGGTCTTGAATCCTTCTTCTTTAGATGACTTGTAATATGAACAGCACATGTTACCTGCTAGACTAATGAAAGCTTCCAATCAAGAGGGTCTATTTTCATGATCTAAATAGTGGTAGGTGTAATACAGCCACAGTAAAACTCATGAACCCAATACTGCATTGTGTTATAGTCATGATTAAAAAAAAGGGTCAATAAATCACCCATCGGAAAAATATAGAAGGCGGCAGTATTGGCCTGCTACTATTTAGGATATATTATTTAATAAACCCCTGTTAGTTATGTGATCCACAGCAGCAGATGAGTAAGTGTTTTTGTAGTGGATTACATTATACTGTTTTGAAACAGAGCTGATGTAAAAGTAAGCCATTTAACCTTCTGAGCCTGATGTTTATGACTGTTAATTGCATCATTTTGTAAGATTGAATGGACCTGGACAAGCTAATTTTGTGCAACCGCTGCACCTTCCTATCCAGTTCCGCTAGTCTGCTCAATGAGCCATCCCAAATGCTGAAACATGGCCGAGCCCCACAGATTCGGAAATGTGTGACACTTTTAACTTGCAATATAAGGAAAGTACATTACCAGAGCCTCAAACTACAACTTTGCTGCTTTTGTCCATGATACACAGTAACAGCAAGATTGACCAGATTGTTCCAAACTTTCCCCAATTGTGACCCTTTAGACTGATTCTATTACTCAGAATGTGCTTTATTATTAACTAGATGTGCTTTGGTGGTATTGCTCTTCCAAGGCTGTCTATTAATATTCATTTTGTATTATTGCTCAAGACAGCAGGTACCTGGGAAAGTACCCCAGACACCACGGAGCACAGCTGGATGGAGAAGTTCAGTGAAGAGGTCACTGTTTTATTTGTATTTTTTTTTTTTGGGGGGGGGGGGATTTCTCGTTAATTTATATTCGGAAAGAGAAACAGACCTGAAGGCTTGTGTCGCAATCATTGGCAAGTTCAGACCACCATCAAGGTACACATTAAAATATAAGAATATAAAGGGAGTCAGCGAGGTCACACTTCAGATAAAATCACTTATGACTGGAAAAATAACACCCTGCAAAGTGTCTTTATATTAGTAAGAGATGATTTGGGGTCAAGTTTCAACTTGGATCAACTTTAGTTTTGCTGTGCAAAAGATGGAGCTGGCACTTACTAATATAAGGACAGTTTGGCTGATATAGCCTAGAACAGAGAAGCAGCTCCTCAACTCAGTCAAAGCACCTATATACAGATTTATACAATAAAAAAAAAAAAGATATATTATATATATATATATATATATATATATATATATATATATATATATATATATATATATATATATATATATATATATATATATACACACACACACATACACATTTGAGTAATTACAATAACAAACACTAAGAATGATTACAAACATCACAAAAATAAGATGAAGCTAAAATAACTGTCTATGCATGTTAACTCAGGCATCCAGGGTGTAAAATGTGTTATAGATTTAATAGGAAGATGTGTTTTAGTTTCACTGACACTTATTAAAAAAGTGTTGCCAGCAACGAAACAAAGTCATCCTTGAAAAACAAATCAATAATATCAGGTTTTGTGACGCTCATAGAAAGCACTAGATAGTGAAGTTCACTGTATTATTCAAGCAGTTTCAATGTGAGCTAGTGTTGTAGCCCATTGGTTCGCAGAGGTTAGCAGTGGGAACGTCTTTTGTAAAATATATTTAATGCACTTTCACTTTGGGGAGAGACTGCAGTACAGTTTGGTTTGCGATTGGCCTACTCAGTTTCCCGTTGGGGTGGAGGACCATGTTCAATTTTTTTTTTTAAAAAGGGGTCATCCCAAAACAAAACAAGTTTGAGAACCTCTGCTCCATTCCATTAACTAGCACCAAGCCCTCCAGTGTTATTTTTTGACCATTATATTTTATATCATGAAAACCCTAGTAAGATGAAGTCTTCTCATTTACAAGAGCGGGCTGAGGGACATGCACGAAGAGCACAGCAGAAAGACAATGCAAGCACATACATCACACAACCAGAACACAAATATTTAAAACATGAAGATAGATGAAGGTGATTTCTACAAAGTGCAACTGCAAACTGGAATTAAAATGACACAGCAAAACCAGCAGTCGTGAAATTCCCCAGTGAGCAATTAAGCAGACAGAAGGGAATTCCAGACAGCAGCAAATGCAAAATGGCCCAAAGTCTTAACAGCAGCATTCGCTCTCTGGTGAAGCACACTTTTATTAGAAAAAATGTGTGCCCCCTAGTAATTGAATATCCAGTGCAGTACGTTCACACGAGTACATATAATTTATAACCTAAATGATTCTGCTGTAAAAATCCAGAAGGGCAGTTCAGCAAGCTATAATATTATATAACCTCATTCGGTAAACGGTTACATTGTTCATTTGATACTTGTTTTCAAACATGAAACCTAATTTTAAAAAAGTCTGCATAAACCATCATTCAACTGGTAAAAAAAAAATCTTGCTTTAAGAGTTCTATTAGATTACAAAAGCATGTGCAAAGTGCTGTTTGATTCACCCTTAATTATTTCACCTTGGGACTTGTGCTTTCCAGCTTTTCCATTCATTTTGGTTTATTAAGTTATGTTTCGCTAACTTATACATTTAATGACAGCGTTATTTAAACAACTGATTAAAAGCCCTTCAGTTTGCTTTCTGATGAATTAACCTACCGTTTTTACTTGCTTCTGTCTGCTTTGTACATATTGACTTTGGTACCTGTTTCACTCACCTCTCTCTCATTCTCACTCCAATGGAAACCTTATTAAAATCAACCTGTGCATGTCCACAAGATGGCATGTAATAAAAATGAGTCAAGTGCTCACTGCACTGTCTGATACCTCTTCTGTTCATTATGGAATCTAAATCAATGGTGTCTTCTTCACAAATAAGGAATAACTGTTTTTTCTTAAATGTTGGTGTTTAAGTGCTCATGAAAAGTACGGGAGAATGGCACTGGCTATAGTCGGACACAGTGGCGACTGTTGTCATGACAACTGCCCCTCGAACAGTAGCTCTCCAGCACCTTTTTGACCTGACTACATGTAACTCGAGTCGGACTCCAACTGGATTCAAACTCTGGCTCCAGAGGGGTCCAACTAGGGTTGCCAACAAAGGGTCCTTTTTTAATTAAGGGTCTTTACGCCAAAATGCCATTTGCACCATTTTTTGTGAAAGTAAAATAAAAAACACTATTCCTAAAATAAAACAAAAAAAATCTAAAAAAAACAGACAATCCAGGAGAATAATTTAAGAAGCCCAAATTGTTTGATATTTATTTATTATTTAGTTGTGCTAATTGAGTTATGTCCAAAATCTTGCCAATTTCTATGGAAGAGAAGACATCTCTGTATAATGCCTGAAAGTTAATGTGGACTTGGAAATCTCGTATTTAAATTAACTCGGAAACTCTAGTTGAGTAAGCGTCGAAAGAATGGTGCAACAGCTATTATTAGTGGCTGGGGGAAGGCCCAAGTCCCGTTTAGTTCCATTATTATGGAGCAGATTTAGACCAAAAGTCAGAAACCAAAAGTAATTAGTCAATGTAGAATAATACAATTGTGGCAGTAGATGTTACATAATAGTGACACAGGAAACAAGGAAGAGTTGCAAAATGGGTGGTAATGCATTTGACCTGTATGTTAACGCCTGTAGGGAAGTCAGTACCATGTTTGACACTGGCCATGTTGCATAGGTCATTGTCTTTCAGCCCAGTTTAATACTGCAGTTTGCAGCGGTGCAAGTGATTGTGCCTCGCTTAACGGCAAGACAAATTAGGTAGTAAAGTGTAAGAATTAATCCTATTTATTGCCCCCTTCTGCTCTGATATAGTAGGTGACACTGTACACCAAGTACCAGTCAGGGTCACAAAAATCAATACCTGTAAGATTTCAAAATCAAAGAATCTGGGGGGGCTCCTTAATTCCATAAAACCAAATCACTCAGGGTTGATCCAAGTTGAAACTTTTTGTCAGCAAAAGGAAAGATAAATCCTTACCCAAGTGGAAATCCATTGCAGCTTATCTCGATACTAAAACATCAAGGAAAACAAGCACGCCTCTGTCCAACTGCAGTCCGTTTAAAGGAACCTGTGCTGGATGTAATAAGAAAACCCCTCTGTCTGTCTGGTCACTGAGTGACCCTAACCCTAAACCCCCCCATTGTGTGGCTCAGAGTCTTAGAGAACACTGGAGCACCCACAATATTTCATGAAAAAATAACAGCACTCTAATGGATGGCTTCTCGTGATGGCTTTTTTAATGGTTTAAACATCTTAAATCTTGAGTAATTGTAATTACAACTCTTCAGAATCACTGTAAGCATCCTAAAAAGGTAAGGTGGCAGGAAGAAAAACAAATTCATGCAAAAATGTAAATGCATATGGTAGTTTAAATGGTAAAAAAAAGCTTAGCAAGGTACTTAAGCAAACTTTCATAATCTGAATGGCAGCTTGAAAGAAGTCTGAATGGCACATGTGCAGGCGTACTGAAAATAACAATTTAACAAATTGCAGTTGTGTTTGTTTATTTGTTTGTTTTAAAGCACTTTGTGTCCCTTGACGGGCTTTAGTGAATGAAGCCCTGAAATTTGAGTCTCCTGTTCAGCAACGCTGGCTCCCTGAAGAGACCCAAGCAGCTCTGGATATTAGGTTATGTTCCAGTGCATTAGGAATACTGGAGGAAGCTGTGCTACATAATAGATATGTTTTTACACATGCCGCAGAATAGCCTCTTAAGTGTCATGTTGTGCGCCTATGAATTTGGTTCTACTGGCTAAAACACACTCAAAACAGTCCCACAAGGGTGCTCATCTATTTATGCACCCTGAACCTGGGTTTATGGGCCTCATTTGCCTTTCTTGCAAGTTTTCTGATGTCAATTTACACTTGTCAGTTAGTCTGTGTCAGTCTTTTGTGCCAGTGTTTTGATGTTTACTCATTATGTGCTGCTGCGCTTTGTGTGGATATGTTTATTATATACCTGACAGATTACTACACAATAACAGACTCCTCAAGTCTTACGCCTGTGTAGTGAGATACCCACGATCGGACCTTCCAATCATAAAATCCCATGCACCATGCATCCATTCTATTTTAACTGGGCAAAGGTGTCATCACACTCTAAACTGTAATGGAGTGGTTTCCTGGCTGTATGTTTAAAGTTATACTGCAGTCTGAAGTGAATGTAAAGCAGGTAATAAGGTTTAGCAGGAAACGTAACTTTTTTTTTTGGTTAACTGCACGGATTTGTGTTTTGACCTGCAGTGTATGTAATGTGTCTTTGTTGCTTGTTTGGTTTTGAAAATGAAATAAAATATTAAGGGAGTGGACATTTCTGTTCTCTGTGAATGTACTCAGTGACTGTGTGAAGCTGTTGAAAATAACTTGTATTAGTACTGTGAAACACAGAACTAAAACAAATTCACTAGTTATATAAAATGTATGTACCCAATGTAAAGTCGTAGGTTTTCTTGGAATAATTCAATATTTTTACATGCTTGAGTGGGCCAAAATCCGTGTTTTAAAAAAAAAAATAATAATTTACAAAATTGAAAATAGAAGGCCTGCCTTGCCTACAATAAAAGTATTGAGATTATATCTGGATGAAAAACCCGCTTTACTTGAGTCAAAGTGAAAAGTTTGGGAAAAAATGTTGATCAACAATAGAAGGAACCTGTCAGTGTTGCTTTAACAAGGAGGTACTATATAGCTTATTTTACAGTATACTTCGATTATTTTCATTCCCTTCTCGGGGAATACAGAACACATTTCCTTGTTATCTTCCTTCCCAGTGGAATATTTTCTTTGCAACAGTGGTGTCCATAAATTAATTAGTTGTTGTATAAACACATCAATCCAATGAGTAGTTAACTCAAATGGTGAAACTGTATTGTTAACACGTAGTAATGTTTTTACAGAAAGGAAAATGGAATTACAGAAAGGAAAAGGGTATTCTCCTTCCTTGAGAAAATGTTGGATAATGATTCATCTGACCTAAATTACCACAATTGCATTTCGAATCAATAAAAGAAAAAGAAAACATTGGTTAATTTAAAATGATATCATTTGCAACTTGAATTAATAACCCATCAATGAATGTAGTGTACATAGAATCACATGCTGATAATGACGAACTTCCGTTTTTTACATGTTTTACATGCGAAGTGCGGGTCACTTGGGTGGTCTGTTTTAGTGTATAAACTCAAGCAACCAAATAGCTCCAGTACAGCTAGGACTGTGAAAAGTGTGTTTAATACCTTCCAACTAAAATAATTGCTTAATTTAGGTTAATATAATTAAAAAATATATATATGAAAAGTATTACTTACAATAGCTAGATTGAATTAGCAGCTCTAACTAGACTGTTGCACAGCACACTGTGCTACCTGTACACAAACACTACAACTGCACTTTCGTTGGCAGACAATTTTTCTTAGCTCAAAGTGCAACCCTGTGGTCAAATGCTGTAATTGAAGCAAGGTTCATTATCATAGCAACAATATCACAAGAACCTTAGTGGTTTGCTGTCAGTATTTTTGGTTTCCTTTTGGTTTCCCAGGACTCTAGAGTTCACTTCCTGTGTTGCAGATAATAGGACCCTACCTCTTCCTTACACTTGGATTGTACGGCTCCCAAGCAGGATTCTACTACTGTAAAAGTTGGGTACATATACATATATATATATATATATATATATATATATATATATATATATATATATATATACACACACACACACACACACACACAGCTTCCCCTTGATAAGGCGGCCATTTTGCCCCCTAATACCATTACACTAAACACTAACACTAGTATAAGGTAGAACATAAACAGCAGTATGGCTACAGTGGTATAAATGCTTCCTTTAAATGTATTTATCTACAGTTATCCGATAGCCTAAAAACTTGAAGCAACACAATTAGTATAACCTGCAATAAAATGGCAAAAGATAGCTGTGTGACTGCTTCAGCTGAATTAATATTTCATAGCAGCTGAATCCTGTGTGGGTTGCCTTCCTGTTCTGCTGGAATGCCTCGGCACCATGGAAACCAGAGCAGATATTTCAGTTAATTATGTGCCCAGCTGACAGATAGGAACACAACAGTAGCATGGAATGAAACTCCAGCTAGTGCTAGAGCTATATCGTTCCGTATTGTTTCAGCGTCAAAAAAATAAACTGCCTGTAACTGCATAGAAAATCTCACATGTATTGCCAAGACAGACATTTGGCAATGCAAACGCAGTGCACCAGTCCAGTTGTTAAATCTCAATTCAACTACACCAGAGCACAGAGCATAACGATCCTGAACATTTCACTGATGTCGACTGTGAAATGGGGTTAGATAAAGTACAAAATCTAATAATATCTTAAATCCAGCTGTTAAAATAGCCAACAAATAAAAATACCAGTGCAATCCTGTTTGCAGTAGCAACAGCAATAGCTTTTGACAGGGAAGAAAGAGAGGTCACAGAATTGTTAATGTAATAATAATGTGAGGGAAAACATGAACACCATTTTGAACGAGGTTCCTAAAAAATGCCTTCTGATTTGAGACAAACACTTTCTTACCAAGTATAGGAACACAGCAGGTGGCATCAAGAATATGTAACGTGACCTACATCCACATCCTGTAGAATAGTGCCTCATAACAAAAGCCCAGGCTTCAGAGGGTATAGCTACAGATCAGCCAATCAGTTTTCATTAAAATAAAGTAGGTCACCATGACAAGGGCGAGGGTTTATTTATTTATTATACAAAACACATTGGGTGCAATCCGACTATGTCTTTGAATCTGAAATTCTAGGTAAAAACGTATTAAAACCCCCAGTAACTTTTTTTTACATCAGGTTGATGCAGTATTTTACCCCAGATTCCCTTTCAAGTACAAAATGTAACCATTATCATATGGCTACCTCCTAAAGACCTGAATCCTGAATATAATATGTCAAAGCTGCTCTCTGAGCCAGTGACACAGTCATGGCCCACAAAAATACTGTGCTCATCGCCATTTTTCCATTCAAGACTGACCCGACAGACAGCCTGCAATAGACTTTTTATTTACGCATATTTGCGTGCACTACAGCCTGTTGCTTGTTACGTCTCGCTGTGGCCTTGTGCCCCACGTGAAGTCAGCAGCTCTTTACCAGGGATCCAGCACGAGCAGATGCTGGGCTCAGCAGCACTGTGCAGGACCAAGATACTCGCTTCGGTTGTGCTTGCTTGCAATCCCTAACACAGTATCTTGATACCGTTTTGCTGACAACTTTCAGCATCACCATTGTGAAGGCTGTTAGTCCTTGCTAACAAGCAGGCTTCCCTCAGTCTTGTGTGTGGTACTGAGCGAGTGGTTTTGCCAGTGGCTTTTACAGTTGGGCATCCCTGTACGTTGCCACCCGTGGCAACAGCTCCATATGCTCTGCCCAGTTCAGGCACTGCACAAAAATCTAAGACAGCATCTGGTCCACAGTAACATTCAACCCAATCTTAAGGGTATGTTTCCATGCAATAGGTCACGCTGTGCAACTTGTAAATACATTCACAGTAACACAGTAGTTAAGGGAGCAAAATCCTCTTTTACTATCCATGATACTTTTACTTGCATTAGTAAAGGAATAGTATATTGCATTGGCTGCATCAAATGTAACAAACTATATATTGGTGAAACAAAACGACGCTTGGCTGATCGCTTCGTGGAACATCTGAGAATTAACGAAGTGGAACAATACGAATTAACACCTCTACTTTTCCTGTCGCCAGACATTTTAACAGAAATGACCACACTATAGAAGACATCACAATTTGTGGGATGGTTCAATGCTATGGAACTAATGCTGTCAGGAAACAAAAGGAATGTGAACTTATTTTTAAACTAGGCACTTTGGAGCCATTTGGAATGAACATTCTATTCTGAGGTCATCATCATCATCATCATCATCATCATCATCATCATCATCATCATCATTCTGGAATTTTGTTCAAAAGACTACTTGTTTGTTTATCAACTTCTTAAAGCACTGTTTTTTTGTATTCAGCCGATGAAGGACTTGTAGTCCGAAACGTCCTGATAATTGATTTGTAATCAATTATTCTACCTTTAAACCTGAAATATCCTTTTCTCTTTCTTTTTTCTTATTGATCATTTTGGTACACAGCAGTTTTCCTTTTTCTCAAACTTTATATATATATATATATATATATATATATATATATATATATATATATATATATATATATATATATATATATATATATATATATATATTTAGCTCAAAGAGCCAGCTGCCCAACGTTTCGATATGTTGTACATATCTTTCTCAAGGGAGCCTGTGTTTGAATCCAAACATTGGAGGTATTTATAGGTTTTTGACGGCATGACAACTACTTGTTATTGTTTACATTCAAATTCATGATTTATTCTTACATGATGTAATGGTGTTCTATATATTGTGACATCATTTTTACTTCTATCTTTGAATCTGTATTAATTCTTATTAACACTACTTTACATAAACTTATATTTTTATTATATCATGCAATGCTGGCTCTGAGGATCAGTCTAGATTTGGCCTCCCCAGCGCATCAGCATGCACAACTTTTGAATGAATTTTGTTTATTTATTTAAATGTTATATATTTATTGAAGTTAATTAGTTCATTCTTTTCTGTTGAGTCCCGCTGGCATAATCGTGTTCAGTCTATTTATCCATTTACTTTCTTTTATTCTTCTATATGTCACATTGTCTAATTTGAGCTGTTCTAATACTACAAACTTTACATCATTTATGTCATGTCCCTGACTGGTGAAGTGCTGTACTATTGGTTCATTCATTTTTTTATTTCTAATTAACGAAAGGTGGTTCTGAATTCTTTTATATAAAGTAGTTCCAGTCTCTCCAACATATTTGATTTCATCACATTTTTCACAGGCTATTCCATAAACAACATTGCTATTTTTACAGTAGGTATTAGTTTTTAGTGGATATGTGGTGTTCTTATGTCTAATTATATTTTTACGTTTGTCTATGTATTTACACACTTTACATCTACTAGTGCATATGTTCGTAGAACCTATTTTGTCAATTATTCTTTTATGTTTACTGTGAACTAAAATATCACCTAAATTAGCTTCTCTTTTGAATGCTACAACTGGGGCCTTAAGAAATACTTTTTTTTAATTTTTCTGAATTATGTAGAATCCGCAAGTGTTTCCAAACTATCTTAGAAATATTGGGCAAAAGTTTAGAGTAAGTCATTATTAATGGGACTCTTTTGACCTTTTTATCTCTATTTTTATAATCTAGTAGATCATCTCTTTTTAGTTTATCCACTTTTCTTAACTCCGTCTCTATAATTCTTTCTTTGTATCCTCTTTTTTTAAGATTTGTTTTTAATACATTTCTTTGTTTTACATAGTCACTTTCTTTTGAGCATATTCTTCGTATTCTTATTCCTAGACCCTTTGGGATTGCCCTTTTAGTGTGTATCGGATGTGCAGAGGACATGTGTAAATACTGGTGCATGTCAGTAGGTTTACAGAAGAGGTCAGTCTCAATTGAACCTTCTTCAAGTTTTACTATGGTATCTAAAAATTCTATTTCTTTCCTTGTCCATCGAAGGTCCACCTTAATATTACTGTGTATTTCATTTGCCATTTTATGAAACTGGAAAAGAGATTCTTCTCCATGTGTCCAAACCCCAAAAATATCATCTACAAACCGAATGTATTCTAAAGGTTCTCTTTCTGATTTTCTAAGTAATTGTTCTTCCCATTTCCCCATGTATGTACTGGCAAAATGCATTCCTAATTTAGATCCTATTGCTGTACCATCGTTTTGTTTGTAATTCTTATCAACAAATGTAAAATAACTGTTTTCTAAAACTATGTTGATCATGTTCAGTACCTCTGCTGTAGGTATTGATTTATCTAGTCTATTATCTAGTGCTTTTTGACAAGCTTCTAAAGTTTCTTTACGAGGGACACTTGGGTACAAGGATTTTAGATCCATGCAAAATAAAATTGTATTCTCTGGAAGGTTGTGTTTTATTGATTCAAGTCTTTTTAAAAATTGTGTTGTATCCTTAACATAGCTTGGTAATTTCTCAACGTGCGACCTAAGTTGTTTTTCTGCTATTTCAGCTATTATGTGTGTTGGATTATCAATTGTACTGACTATCATTCGCATAGGGTGATTTTCTTTGTGCATTTTAGGATTTCCTCTTGCTAGGCCTGTTCTTGCATTATGTGGCTGCATGTATTTTTTTAATTCTTTTGATATAATGCCTTTATTGTATAGTCTCTCCGCAATTTCCTTAACCTCTTTTACCGATTTATTGATCTTACTGCTTTTAACTTCTTCATATGTATATGTATTATTTAATTCACATTCTACAGATTTCATATAGTCATCTGTGTTCATTATCACTATTCCTGAGCCTTTATCTGCTGGTCTTATCATTATATCATCATCATTTAACAACTCAGTCATAGCTTGTTCTTCAATATTGGTTAAATTAAGTTTAAAACGCTCCATTGGAGCGTTTTGTTGTTTGTATCCGAAGAAACTGTCGGCATCCATTGCATACTTTGTTTATATACAGTAAATAAATGTATGGTACTCGCTGTATACTATCTCTGATACAGACTTTTTTTATTTTTTTATCTGTCACAGCGGCACATTGCAATTCCGAAATCTTGTGCTATTTTATTTCTAGTAACTCCTGTTTCAGCATTTAAAAGATCTCTGTTTAAATATAAACCCAGAACAATACTCAGTAGGATTATTAGTGTACTACAGATTTGCATTATTGTCGGGTAATTTACAAGTGCATTGCAGGTTTTGTTTTATTATTATTTTGTTTATTTAGCAGACGCCTTTATCCAAGGCGACTTACAGAGACTAGGGTGTGTGAACTGTGCATCAGCTGCAGAGTCACTTACAACTACGTCTCACCCGAAAGACGGAGCACAAGGAGGTTAAGTGACTTGCTCAGGGTCACACAATGAGTCAGTGGCTGAGATGGGATTTGAACTGGAAACCTGCTGGTTACAAGCCCTTTTCTTTAACCACTGGACCACACAGAGGTTCTTTAACCACTGGACCACACACAGGTTTACAATACAACAAATGAAACAAACAAAAAGTCTACAGGTTTTAATTTCCTCAAATAAATTGAGACTAAAACTGAAAAATAGAAAACAGAAGTTAAATTGCACACAACTGTACTTGTGCTTACATAACGCGTTGGAGCGTTTCATTCTTTACTTCCAAAGAATGTCGGCACCCATCTGATGCAAATTATTTTTTTTTTATCTTGATGCAGACTTTTTTATATCTGTCACAGCAGCACTATTAATTTTGAAATTGTGTGCGATTTTATTCCTATTAACGCCCTTTCCAGCAGTGAAGAGAGACCTGCCATTTTTATGAAATCACATGACTTGAGCTTAGTATTTTGTTATCCCAAGGAACAAGAATACTCAAACAATCAACAAACCTATCTGCTAACTATTTAAAATGTAAATAACATTATGTATGTGCCCAATGAGCTATTGATGTAAAACTTAACCTTGGATATAACACTCCTACAGCATGTCCTCCAATTCCCTATACTAGTTATTCATGCAATATTTCTACAGTAAATACAGTACCGGTGTTCAAACTGTAAACAATTTCTCAGTATAACTTCCATTTCTGTCTCTCCCTTTTTGACACAGTATCTGAACTGAAGAAAAGCTGCACTGGCATTTTATAACACAGACATCTTATTCAGCATTCGTTTTATAACTAAGTAAATATCAGGCCTATTACATGGTTATCTTTCCTAATGTATTTACTTTTTAGCTTTTTTTAGCTTTTTAGAGGAGCTGCAGCTTTCTCCGGGAGACGAGACGCTTCAGCCCTGCTTCGACAGCTGAACCTGGGGCGAGCCCATTCCCTCTTCCCCTCACCCGACCCACTCTCTTTCTCGCACTTGGTTTGCTTATCTGTCACTTCGAACTGAACTCCCAACTGCTGTTTAGCCAGGCTATTTATACAGTAGTTTAAAAACTGCTAATTAAAATAATCCACGAGTTGGAATGTTAACTTTTTTTTTTCTTTTTTGTAAAAAATATAGCGTTGATTACATGGTGCTTTATGCATGGTTAATTCACGGAAAGTTACATTTTTGCTTCACTATATGTGTTTTATAGAGGGGGAGTTATTTTATTTTGTATTTTAGTCAGATGTGTAGTCACACACGAAGACATAAGCCCGATATACGCTCCTTGCAAATGAGCCGACTCTTTTGTACAGCGGTATCGGCGCTATGCTTTAGTGCGAGGTCCCGGGTTCACACCCGCCCTCCGCCTGTGTGTGGATTGCCTTGCCCTGTGTGATGCACCTGCCTGCATTAACCAAGATTGCTACATTGGTGTTAGGAAGTGGGGTGCAGGTACCCCGGCACGCACTTGTCAGACTGTAGCCTAGTGAGCAAGTCTGGGGCAGACTTGAGGCTGGCAGGGGAGAGTGTAGCATGCACAGGGGAAGTCAGCAGCAGGGCTGGTAGGTATAGTGGTTGTCTTTTGTCTAATTTACTTTCTTTGCAAGATTTTGAACAACCAAACGAGCATGATGGGTCAAATGGCCTCTTCTCGCTACTAAAATGTCTTATGTTCTTACTTAATGTGCACTGGGGCGTTGTTTTGGCTTGAAACAGAATTATGTTCTAATAGCACGTAAGAGAAAGGCATCTACATTAGTGGCCCATTTGTTTTGTTTTGGAAATGTAGCATTTAAATATAATGCTTAACATTTAATTTTTCACTGTTGAGTTGCGTATGTTAGTAGCGTTTTTAGTAATGCAGTTTGCCAGAAATAGTTTTTTTTTTTTTTATGTTTTAGTGTACATGAATCAATCAGGCTAGTCTAGTTTAGCATTATACTGTGCTTATTTCTTTTACTTTATAAAAGATCTGAACTATAGTTTAATGGAGGTGTTATATGTTGTAGTGACTTTAAGAACATAAGAAATGTTACAAACATGAGGAGGTCCATTTGGCCCATCTTGCTCATTTAGTTGTTTACTGATCCAAGCAAGAACCTCATCAAGCCATTTCTTGAAGTACCCGTGTGAATCAGCTTCCACAAGGCTGCTTCACTTTAATTCCTTGCTCACATTACACCCCTGTATGTAAAACATCTGGCCTAGTTATAAAATGTCTGTTTCAAGGAAAGTATTTCTGTATTATTTTGTTATCTATAAGAATTAAGAGATTCCTTGTAATTGGAGTATTTGAAGGTGGCCAAAATGCCAGATTTCTTTTCTTACATGCAAGAAATAAAGAAAATGGTGTCGCTTACACTAAGTGTTGCTCTTTCTTACCAGATTTATTTGAATTTTATAGTCAGTGACAATGACCTTTGAATACACTAGAACTTGTTTTCAGCAGTGTGCTGATATACACACACATACACACACAATATTTAATTTAAACAGCAAGCACTCCACCATGCTGTAGCATTAACTGTGAATTTGCCTCTTATGTTCTTGCAAAAAAGGAATTTGGCAGCCATTTAACATGTAATGGACATAAGATCCAAAGTATCGCGATAGTATCGAATATCATGATACTGTGCACGGTATCGTATCGATACTCCCTAAATGAGGTATCGCAGAATATTAATACACACACACACACACACACACACACACACACACACTGGCACTTCCACTGTAACCCTGTTGCTTTGGATATTCAGTCACATTGTGTTGAACAGATCTGCCACTGTCAGGCGTCTAAGGTCTGCACATATCACTGAAACATACCTCAGGGAAAACTCTGCTCCAGTTAGGCCAGTCTTCTGGGGGAGTTGTGCCAACTGAAGGGGCGCCAAAACTCCTGCATGCAGATATTCTTTTAGCATCCCTTCTCATAAGAACATAAGAAAGTTTACAAACGAGAGGAGGCCATTCAGCCCATCTTGCTCGTTTGGTTGTTAGTAGCTTATTGATCCCAGAATCTCATCAAGCAGCTCCTTGAAGGATCCCAGGGTGTCAGCTTCAACAACATTACTGGGGAGTTGGTTCCAGACCCTCACAATTCTCTGTGTAAAAAAGTGCCTCCTATTTTCTGTTCTGAATGCCCCTTTATCGAATCTCCATTTGTGACCCCTGGTCCTTGTTTCTTTTTTCAGGTCAAAGAAGTCCCCTGGGTTGACATTGTCTATACCTTTTAGGATTTTGAATGTTTGAATCAGATCGCCTCGTAGTCTTCTTTGTTCAAGACTTAATAGATTCAATTCTTTTAGTCTGTCTGCATACGACATGCCTTTTAAACCCGGGATAATTCTGGTTGCTCTTCTTTGCACTCTTTCTAGAGCAGCAATATCCTTTTTGTAATGAAGTGACCAGAACTGAACACAATATTCTAGGTGAGGTCTTACTAATGCATTGTAGAGTTTTAACATTACTTCCCTTGATTTAAATTCAACACTTCTCGCAATATATCCGAGCATCTTGTTAGCCTTTTTTATAGCTTCCCCACATTGTCTAGATGAATACATTTCTGAGTCAACATGAACTCAGAAGTCTTTTTCATAGTTCCCTTCTTCAATTTCACTATCTCCCATATGATATTTATAATGCACATTTTTATTGCCCGCATGCAATACTTTACACTTTTCTCTATTAAATTTCATTTGCCATGTGTCGCCATGCTGTCTAGATCATTTTGAATGACCTTTGCTGCTTCAACAGTGTTTGCCACTCCTCCTATTTTTGTGTTGTCTGCAAATTTAACGAGTTTGCTTACTATACCAGAATCTAAATCATTAATGTAGATTAGGAATAGCAGAGGACCTAATACTGATCCCTGTGGTACACCACTGGTTACCTCGCTCCATTTTGAGGTTTCTCCTCTAATCAGTACTTTCTGTTTTCTACCTGTTAACTACTCCCTAATCCATGTGCATGCATTTCCTTGAATCCCTACCGTGTTCAGTTTGAGAATTAATCTTTTATGCAGGACTTTGTCAAAAGCTTTCTCGAAATCTAAATAAACCATGTCGTATGCTTTGCAATTATCCATTTTCAATGTTGCATCCTCAAAAAAGTCAAGTAGGTTAGTTAGACACAATCTCCCTTTCCTTAAACCATGCTGGCTGTCTCCCAGGATATTGTTACCATATAGGTAATTTTCCATTTTGGATCTTATTATAGTTTCCATAAGTTCACATATAATAGAAGTCAGGCTTATTGGTCTGTAGTTACCTGGTTCGGTTTTGTCTCCCTTTTTGTGGATTGGTATTACGTTTGCTATTTTCCAGTCTGTCGGTACAACCCCTGTGTCAAGAGACTGTTGCATGATCTTGGTTAGCGGTTTGTAAATAACTTCTTTCATTTCTTTGAGTACTATTGGGAGGATCTCATCTGGCCCAGGGGATTTGTTTATTTTAAGAGCTCCTAGTCCCTTTAACACTTCTGCCTCTGTTATGCTAAAGTTATTTAAAATTGGATAGGAACAGGTCGACATGTCGGGCATGTTGTCCGTGTCCTCCTTTGTAAAAACCTGTGAAAAGTAATCATTTAATATATTTGCTATTTTTTTTTTTTCTTCATCTATGATTTTGCCATTTGTGTCTCTTAGACATTTAACCTCCTCTTTGAATGTTCCCTTGCTGTTATAATATTGGAAAAATATTTTGGAATTGGTTTTAGCCCCCTTAGCAATATTGATTTCTATCTCTCTCTTGGCCTTTCTAACAGGGGCATGCAGATAATCTTTTAGCATCCCTTCTCATACCACAGGGGCATGCAGATAATCTTTTAGCATCCCTTCTCATACCACAAGGACAAGTACGGCGTTTCGAGACAAAAAAGGGTGCTGCTAGGAAGACATTAAAGCCCTTCCTTGCTATTTCTGGAACAGTCACTGCTAAGAGTAGGGCTCATTTGTTTAAGATGACAGGCTCCATTCCATGAATTGGAACTATAAATAGAAGTAGAGCACAATCTGTCATTTGAAGAGCTTTGTTAATCTCATGAGGTAAAAATATGTGACTCACAAAACCATTCGTCTGTGTATGCACTTGATGCGCCTTACAAGACTGCACATTCAACATATCATGTTACTCCTGCCTTTCTGGAACAGGTTGTCCTGTTTTAAATACACTTTGCTATAACATTTTTATATAACATTACAGTTTTATATAACAGTTGATGCAAATAGGCAGTAATTATACCACAGTTGTACTATGAATCTTAGAATGCATGTATAGAACTTGCTATAAGCTACAACATTCACTGTGCTACAAGTGCCTACTATGGTCGAAACACATTGAAAAAAAAAAATAATCTACTCGAGGTCTACAGAAAACTCCAGTTAGACCTTCCCTTGAAGAAATAAATTACTAGGAACCTAGATGGAATAGTGGATTTGAATTATAGAGTTGGATTTGAAATGTTTGAAAATCCCAAATCAAAGTAAAAATAAAACAAGCCAAGAAAAGGAGCAAGTGAAAGTTTCTGTTGTACATACAATTCATGTACAACAGAAACGTTATTGAAAGAAAGCCTCTATCAATAAAAGGGTAAATACATTACTCAGGCACCTGCTGGGACTTGTACCCACTGTACAAAAAAAATACTCCAATTCTAACCTGGATTACATGTTGAAGAATGCAAGCAATATATATTTCTGTGGGAATTGTTCTTAAAGAGAAAGCAGCTTCTGAGTGTTTCTTATTGCAATTACTGAAATACTGGGCTGTTCAGTTTTTGAGAAGTCTCTTTTAAGTTGATTTCATCAGTTCAAAAGCAGCACTTTAGTTTTAGTTTTACTTTATATGTAACTTAGACTAAATCAGCCAGAGTGCCTTTATTAGAGGCAAGAACCAGCACCATATGGCATTATTGGTAAGCAATTTTTTTATTATTTTTTAATAGGGGTCCTGGTGCACGTGTAGAGGTGTCACTTTTAAATGTGTCAGGGCACTTAACGGAAGGTCCATTATATACAGGTATTGGTAATGAATACTGTATAAAATAGCTCTAAGCTGCTTTTTTTGTTGCAGTTCAAAGCAAGTTCAACTTCAGAGGGAATTTACAGTAGCTTTGGGATAAAGAAACTAATCTAATAACTAAAAGCTTAAACGAAACTTCAGTATCTGCCCCTAAATTCATTCAGTACATTATTATATTCCTTTGCTTTGTTGTTACTTGAATAGTTTATTTTAGTGCATTCTGTATTGATTTCTAAATAAGGATCACAGTTTCAGCAATACGGAGTTTACACAATAGACAAGAGCCCCATGCTGTAACAGCTACTATCCTTAATTGAGCTTCTAAGTAGCAGGACCAATAGTTACATAAGCTCTACTAAGGTGTGTTATATATAAATCAGTGGTGTATTTTTGTAGTGTATCCATAGCCAAGAGGTACAGACGTGCTCAAATTTGTTGGTACCCTTACAACTCATTGAAATAATGCTTCATTCCTCCTGAAAAGTGATGAAATTAAAAGCTATTTTATCATGTATACTTGCATGCCTTTGGTATGTCATAGAATAAAGCAAAGAAGCTGTGAAAAGAGATGAATTATTGCTTATTCTACAAAGATATTCTAAAATGGCCTGGACACATTTGTTGGTACCCCTTAGAAAAGATAATAAATAATTGGATCATAGCGATATTTCAAACTAATTAGTTTCTTTAATTAGTATCACACATATCTCCAATCTTGTAATCAGTCATTCAGCCTATTTAAATGGAGAAAAGTAGTCACTGTGCTGTTTGGTACCATTGTGTGCACCACAACGAACATGGACCAGAGAAAGCAAAAGAGAGAGTTGTCTGAGGAGACCAGAAAGAAAATAATAGACGAGCATGGTAAAGGTAAAGGCTACAAGACCATCTCCAAGCAGCTTGATGTTCCTGTGACAACAGTTGCAAATATTATTAAGAAGTTTAAGGTCCATGGAACTGTAGCCAACCTCCCTGGGCACGGCCGCAAGAGGAAAATCAACCCCAGATTGAACAGAAGGATAGTGCGAATGGTAGAAAAAGAACCAAGGATAACTGCCAAAGAGATACAAGCTGAACTCCAAGGTGAAGGTACATCAGTTTCTGATCGCACCAGCCGTCGCTTTTTGAGCGAAAGTGGGCTCCATGGAAGAAGACCCAGGAGGACTCCACTTTTGAAAGAAAACATAAAAAAGCCAGACTGGAATTTGCTAAAATGCATATTGACAAGCCACAATCCTTCTGGGAGAATGTCCTTTGGACAGATGAGTCAAAACTGGAGCTTTTTGGCTTTGCTACGCCTGGCACAGGGTGCCTTGAATCTGTGCAGGGCACAATGAAATCTCAAGACTATCAAGGCATTCTGGAGCGAAACGTACTGCCCAGTGTCAGAAAGCTCTGTCTCAGTCGCAGGTCATGGGTCCTCCAACAGGATAATGACCCAAAACACACAGCTAAAAGCACCCAAGAATGGATAAGAACAAAACATTGGACTATTCTGAAGTGGCCTTCTATGAGTTCTGATCTGAATCCTATCGAACATCTATGGAAAGAGCTGAAACTTGCAGTCTGGAGAAGGCACCCATCAAACCTGAGACAGCTGGAGCAGTTTGCTCAGGAAGAGTGGGCCAAACTACCTGTTAACAGGTGCAGAAGTCTCATTGAGAGCTACAGAAAACATTTGATTGCAGTGATTGCCTCTAAAGGTTGTGCAACAAAATATTAGGTTAGCGGTCCCATCATTTTTGTCCATGCCATTTTCATTTGTTTTCTTATTTACAATATTATGTTGAATAAAAAATCAAAAGCAAAGTCTGATTTCTATTAAATATGGAATAAACAATGGCGGATGCCAATTACTTTTGTCAGTTTCAAGTTATTTCAGAGAAAATTGTGCATTCTTTGTTTTTTGTGGAGGGGTACTGTGATGGGGTGCTAGCTCGCACCTATAAATTTGTGTTTTGTTATTGTTATTTTTAACTGTTTTCATTATGTTTTTGTGATTCTTGGTTTGTTTTGGATTGGCAGGGAGGGGGTTAAATTCCTCCCTGTAAAATACATGTGAGAATGTGGCTGGAGCCTTAAGTGTTTAATTGTTAATTATTAGTTAATTGGGCTCCAGCCACAGACTATAAAAGACAGCTGAAACCCTTTGTTAGGGAGAAGAGTTTTGGGGTGAGTTTGTTTGTTGGTGTGCTGTTTAGTTTTGAAAAAAGAAACTGTAGTGAAGGCGAATGCCCAGCCTACATTTCTGTATTTTTGTTTTGAACCTTTTTGTTGGCCCTAGTGCCTATTTATTTATTTATTTATTTATTTTTTTTTTTTTTTTTTTTTTTTTTGAAGGCCACGTGTGGCAGGATGACAGAGGTTTGAGGCTCAGAGACAGTGGAAGGGGCAAAATAATGATCTTTATTAAACAAAAAATAAAGAAATAAATAGGCACAAGGGCCAACAAAAAGGTTCAAACAAAAATACAGAAATGTAGGCTGGGCATTCGCCTTCACTACAGTTTCTTTTTTCAAAACTAAACAGCACAGCACACCAACAAACAAACTCACCCCAAAACTCTTCTCCCTAACAAAGGGTTTCAGCTGTCTTTTATAGTCTGTGGCTGGAGCCCAATTAACTAATAATTAACAATTAAACACTTAAGGCTCCAGCCACATTCTTACATGCATTTTACAGGGAGGAATTTAACCCCCTCCCTGCCAATCCAAAACAAACCAAGAATCACAAAAACATAATGAAAACAGTTAAAAATAACAATAACAAAACACAAATTTATAGGGGCGAGCTAGCACCCCATCACAGGTACAAACAAATTTGAGCACGTCTGTAAAAGCTGCTATAAACTGTGCACTGGAGATAATAGGTGTGTTTACACTGTCATTCCGGAACCCTTCTGATACGATTCCAGTACAAAATATTCAGAAACAGCACGTTTGCACATGCATAAAACAGCAGGGGGTAGTTCTCTCAGGTCAGAAGTGTGAGCATGTGTACTTTATAAGCCGAAGTGGCCGTGACATCATCAAGTGCCATAGTCTGAATATCTTCAATTAAAGCCATGGACGCTGGGTGACCATTTGAATAACTTTCGGAAAGGTGAACAACAATACAATTGAAATATATATATATATATATATATGTATAAGTTGCACTTACTTTATTTAGATGGTTAGAGTCGAAAATGTTTCCTCTTCTGCTTCAAAAGCAGCACTGTGATGATGTTGCAGGCAGGCGTGCAGTCCACGCTGGGGGGTTTCCCCAATCTTACCGGAATATGACCTCAACGCATTTGCACAAGCGGAATGTTCCGGAATCTAACGCTTGTCCTCTCATTGTGGAATACAAACTCAACTTTTGAGAGGTTAAGAGTTACGATTCCGGAACGTTCTCCGTAGCGTTTACACAAGCGGAATGTTCCGGAATCGTAACTCTTGTCCTCTCGTTGCAGAATATATGTGCTAGTGTAAAACACATCTAGTGAAGTATGAGCGCATTACATTACATTGAAAATAAATCAAATTACCAGGCCCATTACTTACTGTTGTACAGAACTACCTCATGGCTTGAAACAAGCTATGAAAATGTTTAATTTAAAATACATTTTTTCCTCAGTTAGAGGATGGTTTGCCTTGTCTCAGATCAAACATGAAAAATGTGCTGTTTGCAAAAAAAATAAAATAGAAAAAATGATGATTGACAGAGGGCTTGTATTCTACTGAAGCTGTGTGGTTTATCTTCTGACAAGCAGCATCGAAGCACTGTGCGGAACGAATTTCAGTAATGAAGATGAGCCGCCATGGCCATCAAAATCACAATTGTGTTTAATAAAGTCTGCTCCAAAAACACACATTTTTGTACAGTTTGTTTAGCCTTGGGTTAAAGAAGTTCTCAGTTTGCTTGCCTTATACTCACTGTTACTGTTGAAGTGGTAAGGACAAACTTACTCTCCAGGTAAAATGGTCTAGGAAGTGCAAGAAGGCAAGGCTTGCAAACTGACATTTCTTTAACCTATTATAGTACCAGATATCACGTTTGTTTGAAATGAAAACACATGTTTGCTAGAACATATGTTTCTTTTAAAACAGCATATGTACAGTAAGACCAATGGAATTGGACCACAGGAAAGATTTATGAAATGATTCTGCAAGCTTCCACCACTTTAAATGTTACCTGATCTTGCCTGTGCATGCTAGCACTGTATAACCACACAAGCAGCCTCTGGCTAATTAGCTACCATACCAACATTTCTTGGCACCACCTTTTTTTCAGTAGATTGCTTATTAATGTAGAGGCTTCTCTATTCATCATTGCTCAGTTGTAGCAGAACTGGCCAACAATGAACAAGCTGAAAGAATTACTCTGTCAACATATTTCCTTAATTTTGTTAGAGGGTTTGCTGGCCCCTTAACAGATGAGGTCATAGAAAACAGTGAGGTCCCCAAGTGAGTTTACAAGCCAAGAACAACTGGGTCTGCAGCTGCCAGTAGTTTGAAGAACGATGATAGAACAAGGTTTCTTCAGTCAAGGAGTGTGTATGGCAAATATAAGCGGACTTATCATTATGTTTTCACAGGCAAAAAAAACTGCTACAAAATACATTTTCATTTGTTTTTACTCCAACTTACGTTTTCTGATGTTTGTGATCCGCGTGAGTAGTATGTACCTAGTGCAATAAAAAAAATAACTTTTTGTAGGGCTGCAATGAAGGGTTTGACCTTCGAAGGTTCGGAACACATTACCGAAGGAAGTTTCGAACCTTCGATGGTACTAATTTGCATAATTTACTGGCGACGTCATCATAGCTACTTGTTTACATTTGACTGAAAATCCTATTATTTTACAGGTAATCCATATAAATGGTATAAAACATTCAGATGTAATTTAAAAATACGTTATACAGTAATCATGTTTTTATAATTTAAATAAAAATACACGTTGTTTATTTTCACGTAATTGATGCTGCTTGCGATATATACAGTAAGCTTGCATTGCAGCAGCACCAACTGCAGTGGACTTAGGCAAAACAAAGCTTTATTTAAAAGTCACCATTCCAAGCAGGTTAACAGTCACATATAGTTGCTATGTATAACGATTTGGTAGTGGATTTTAATACAACAATTTTTGTGTACGTAATGTGCATTATACAAGTCAAAAGATCAAATTTTGCATGCGAGTGACATTTAGGCTGCATTCACAATGGGTCAGTTTCAAACGGACTCAGGCAGATTCGTTTAGTTTGAAACAATGTTTCAATGTGCTTGCTGTTCACACTTACCTGCGAGCAAAAGGGACTGAGTTTGTTTGGATGTAAACTAAAGTTCATTTTTTTTAGTCCTTTTCCATTGTTTTTCAGGACTGAGTCAGTTTGTGTTCACTATGCAGTTTTCAAGTACACTCAGTTGGTTAATGGTGTGTGAACCGGATGTTTACAATATCCTACAAGGTATCTTGAAAGATGGCAGCAACTGAAGTATAGGTCCAGTTTTAATAGCATGTTTTAGATTCTTACATATTGCTGTGAAACAAAGCAAGGGAACAGGGGAGCACTTCGCTAATTTAATTAATACATATGTCGAATGACGTGCAATAGGAGAATAGTGCAGTAGTCAGTGACGCAACACTGAACTGCTCTCCTACTATATTTGACTGTTTTTGTGAGTTCTGCCCAGTTGTTAGGCTTGGAATTTGATGTCTGACACATTTATATCAGAGCTTTAGTTTATCGCACTTTTCATGTAATTAGGGTTACCAGATTTTTTTTTCAATTCACTAACGTTGTACCAACTCCGAAGCCGTTAAAATAACAGTGTATACTAACACAATAATAGTTTAAAAATTAAGCATCGGGTGTATTTATTACAGATGATAGCAACTCGCTATTTTCATTTATATTATTATTTGTTTATTTCGCAGACGCCTTTATCCAAGGCGACTTACAGAGACTAGGGTGTGTGAACTATGCATCAGCTGCAAAGTCACTTACAATTACGTCTCACCCGAAAGACGGAGCACAAGGAGGTTAAGTGACTTGCTCAGGGTCACACAATGAGTCAGTGGCCGAGGTGGGATTTGAACCGGGGACCTCCAGGTTACAAGCCCTTTTCTTTAACCACTGGACCACACAGCCCATATTGTCAAAACATGTTAAATGTACAAAAATCCAGATTTAAAAAATAGATCAGCTATTAGTATTACCATTTAAACATGATAAACACATAATCAGAATGATTAAACAAATAATCCATGGTTTATTTTGTTTTTGTTTTTAATGGTGCTAACACAACCTAATAAATGACTCTGCTATTATCTTTAAGGCTGTTTTTGCTCTACTTGTTTCCTCAGAATATGTACTAAACTATGTGTGAAATGTTTACTTCCCAGTCAGGTTACCTTGTATAGTTCGTTTCCTATGTGCAAAAGGACAGAGTCCAGCAGTTCAGCAAACGATCCAGACTCACTGCGTTTGCCAAATGGAACCGAGACCACCTCTTTAGGTGCACTCAGTACGATTTGTTTCCCAAGCGGACTTTGCTGTTCACACATCATACCAAACGTACCGAACCGTACCAAGTGTGGCCCAAACCCTCTAAACCAGGGGTGCCCAATCCTGGTCCTGGAGGGCCGGTGTCCCTCCTGGTTTTTGTTCCAACTGTACATTAAATTGCTTAATTGGACCAATTAAGCTTCTAATAAGTGCTTGATTGGTCCAATTAAGTAATTTAGGGGGCAGTTGGAACAAAAGCCAGGAGGACACCAGCCCTCCAGGACCAGGATTGGGCACCCCTGCTCTAAACTGACCCAGTGTGAACACAACCTAAAATTACCTTTGAATTCCTGGCTAGCGAACAACCTTCAAACCTTCGAGCACAGCTCTACCTTTTTGATATACAGTCATTTGTATTTGTTTGTGTGCTTTACAGTTCAGGAGCTGCTCTTCAGTTCTAGTTGCCTGCCATATATATATATGTAAAGTAGGCTAGCTCTGCCAAAGTGTATTTATATTAGTGCCAGCCCCATCCAGTGCTCAGCTGTGTATTGACTACAGTAGGAAAGATGGCACAATGCACGACTGGGTCCAAAAGCCCCCAGTCTAAATCCCAAAGCTGCCACGCCATTCATCATGAGTGGGCGTCTTCAGATTCCATAACCAAGCCAATTGCCTCTTTACACCGAGGGCTCACAAACACAAATTGCTTATTGACCAGCTTAAACCTTTTGATTGGTAACCCAAACCGTGAAATGCACCTGCAACTGCACCATTTAAAAGCAGATTATTATTATTATTATTATTATTATTTGTTTATTTAGCAGAAGCCTTTATCCAAGGCGACTTACAGAGACTAGGGTGTGTGAACTATGCATCAGCTGCAGAGTCACTTACAACTACGTCTCACCCGGGGACCTCCTGGTTACAAGCCCTTTTCTTTAACCACTGGACCACACAGCCTCCTAATCTAAACCAGAATGCTTTTGTGGAGGTACACGAGGACAAAAGAAATACGAGATTCTTCTTCATTACACGTCAATATATTTCTGGACTTCCTTCAGCCTTTTTAGGGATAAGGGCTGTGCTCATGGGCTGGAAGATGGCACTGACAGAGATCAATATTAATACAGATGAAGCTTTAATTGACTGATCTTTAAAAAAACAAACATAAAAAACCAGGGCAAAAAAGTCAGTAAGAATAAAAACAGTTAATTATCCAGCTGGATATATGCATATCAGCATGTATTCTCCAGATGCCAAAGAATCTTCATTGAAATATCACACTGGAGTACTTGATAATTCATCACAGAATGCTCACTCCATTTACTCTTCTTGTCAAAATGTAAGTCAAGGACACCCAACACAGTCCAAACAGTTAGTAACATCATTTTTCCTAGCCTGTGTCAACCAGTTAAGCTCACAGACACACACTTGTAACACAGAAACAAGCTTTTTTTAAACATTTCTTGGCATTTTGCCCAGTCTTCTCCCTAACCGGAACTTTAGTAGGAAAAACCAAAGTGCCAGTTCCACTAAAAGTGTTAACGATCCCTGTTATAAAATGTTTTTAAAAATATACTTCTTAGATGCTAATACCATCATTTTTAGTCCTTTCTGTGACATTTCATATCCTTTCACCAGATCCTTCAAGAGACACGGTCCAGATAACTAATCCAGATTCATCATTCGAAATTTTAGCGTTTGTGGTTTGTAGCCAAATTCCTATTCAGGTTGCAGTTATTTATCTTTTTTTATCTGAATTTGGTGAACTTTTATCAACACTTGCTGTTAACCATGATAAGATAGTGGTGTAAGGTGATTTTAATGTACATGTTGATGTAGAACGAGATCCCCTTGGAAGAGATTTTATTATATTGCTGGAGTCCCTTGGTTTCACTCAATATGTTACTGGCCCTACTCATATTCATGGCCATACTCTAGATTTAGTTACATTCAGAACTTGGCCATCATATATATAGAATTTATTGAAACTTGAAAGACTATAAATAAAAATAACACTAACTAGGGCTAAAATGAGGGGTGTCGTGAACAGTTTTTCCTGGATACCCCTCAAACAGTAATAAGTGCTATAATATATAGATGAAAAAAATAACTGGCTGTTATTAAATGGTAGTACATTATAGTAGCAGTATATTCTATGCTAGCAAAAAAAGCAGTAACATTTTTAATAGATAGGTTAAGAAGTGTACCGTACCTTAAGACTGCAGCTTTCTTACCCAAAACTATATTTAACACTGGAAAAAGGCAGAAGAGTCAGGTTTTTCATAATGACATGTCCTGGAAAGTATTGTGTTCAAGGACACCCTCTGGCTGTAACAGAGTATTCTTGCCTTGCACACAGCGCAAGAATTCCTCTTTGAAGCCCTGCTGGGACTACAGCTATGGAATAATCCATTGCTCAGTCCATCGTTAAACCCTTATTGATACGGAAAGCAACTACACTGCACTGCATTTAGAACATGTCTCTGTATTTTTAAATTACATACAGGGGATTCTGGGGATTTTTGGTGACCTGAACGATGCTTTCAACTTTCAAATGTGTGCAATGGTACTAGCTTATATTCCTTCATTGTTTACTTATTGATTGTATTTATTTAATTCCAGTGCAGGATAAACCCTTGAGAATAAGCCACTGTTTTCAAGTGTCTTTGGAGACTAGACGCAGGTTACAATTCACAATAAAACATATGTTAAACATCAACTAAACATCATTGCGTGCACCACTAAGCTTCCACCACCCCTGGGACAGCGACTCAAGGGGTAGTCCTGCTCTGGGTCTTATTTGGTCTGTGCTTCTCATTGTTAGAGCTTAACAACTGTGCAGTGACTGCAGTTAAACTGAGCCACTTGACAACATCTCAACATTTTCAATATTGACACCTGTATGCTTTGGAGCAGGGTTGAAACAATATCCTAATATCGCATAGTATTGACAATTCATATTTATGAAAACAATTGGATAAGTGTATTTTCAATGATAAATCGTGTGCCTGACAGTCATTTCATACTGAAAGGATCAGCACCACTGCCACTTGGATATTTTCTTATTCTCTCTTCCTGTAGACAATCATTATGTCCTTAAGGAGCTGTAATGCAATATTGTTTCAGTTACAGCCATTTTACCGTATGGACATAGATGGGCTGAACGGACCCTCTAATTTGTAAATTTGAATGTTCTTATGTTCATTTCAGATTCATGAATAGGGGTGTAACGAAATACAAATGTAACGATTCAAGAAGTATCACAATATGTATTGCGATACCCTGGATGGTATTGATTGGCTGCTTGTATGATGTAAGAAATCAGCCAGTCATCGTTAAGGAGTTTCAAATTCCAGTCCTGTCATAGTGTGCATTAAACATAATTTTAAAGTTTCTGAAATTTGCTATGTTTAATAGTACATGTGTAGTCATGTGATGTGTGTCTCTTGGTTACAAGAGTAAGAGACATCCAACACACAACGTATTCATTTAGAAATATTTTTTGAATAATGAAAGAGCCCTTTCAGTCAGTTGACCAGTTTGTCATGCAAAGTACTGCCCTCTATTCCTTTAAGCAGGTCAGTGAAGATTTTATCAGGACACAACAGGCCCCATAGAGGGCTAGAAATAGGTGTACTGGAATTCACAGCAAGATGGAAATGCTTTTTAAAATTGGCTATTAAAAACATTAGCAACAGCCTACCGGAATCTCATTGCACAACAGGAGTCACCTAATAAACTTTCTTTCAAAGTAATATAAAGCACATTTCTCAGCAACAATCCAAAATTTCTCCATCGTTAGTACAAATAAATACATTGGAATTAGAGCTGTTTACAGGCTGGAACAGTATGGTTTCATTATTAAGATGTCACTAAATTGTACACTAATTAGGAAACACTGACTATCCAAACAATAAAAAAATTAATTTATGGACAATGTATTTCAATATTAATACAGGCAGTAATGCTACCCTTTGCAGCTACGTCTCTCCTAAGTAATTTATTAACACATGGCACCAAATCACTGAAAACGCTTTCTCATACAAGTCTGCCCTAGCAAATCAATAAAGAGTTTATTGCTCACTTGTGGCCTTTCTTGATAAGCACTCAAGTCCATGCCATGTTATTAGTTTTATAAGAATTATGAGAAATATCTGTTTCATTGTGCCCAAGGCTTACCAAGTTTTATTTTTATTTTTATTGTGCTCTCCTAATCCTACTCCCCAGCAGTCTAGAAATATGTTGAGCAATTAAGCCACGGCTAAAATGTGCCCATAACAAGATTACAATTTAGAACAACGCAGGAACACATTAGCCTGCTGTGTCAGGACTACATAGAACTTTCAGTTGGAACCACACCAACTTAACCTCTTGTACTCTACATTTCTATCCACTCACAGATCAGTAGCCAATGATATTATTCACTGGTATTTATAGGATATTTATCACTTTAACTTTGCTGCAATTATAATAAGTGATAACTGGATGGCTGTCCAACGGCTGGCTACTGAGCTGTCCAATATGGGTGTTTGTAAAGGCAAAGTGCAACAAAATTGATTAAACAAAATCTTTATTGAAGATTTTTTGTTATCTTTTTTCCCCCCAATGTCCTTGCTACAGTACTATTCATTGTAGTTGACTAAACCCATTTAAGGTTGCAGTCCGATGTGTTTCCATTTTATTTAACTTGTATCTCTAAAAAAGCCCTTCGGTTGTTAATACGACTTTTTCAGCCTAAATGGTTGGAAAGCGGCCGTACCCAAAAGTAAGAAAGTGATTTCAGTCTTCACATGTTTTAAATGTAAAAAAAAAACAAAAAAAACATCAATAAATAATGAGGGACACTCTACATGTCTGTTCTGTTCATTCAATACAAAATGCAGTGTAGTACATCCCAACCAGATCATTTTAGAAAAAGGCGTTGTGGCACACTAGTCTAGCATGGCTTTCTCCTATGGAGGACATTCATAAACGGGAAATTAGTTTATTGGTCTCAACTTAGCACACAATTCATCATGGTTGTCAGTCTTACTGAGAAAGGGCCAAGGGGCAGGGAGTTTTAAGGTCAGGACTGAGGAGTGCTCGCTTGCATCAGCACTGCCAGCATCAGCACTGCCAGCATCATGTCTGATGAGGAGCCAGTGTCACTGTCCTTTAACAAAGTTATGTCAGGAGGGCAGAAGGGGAGACGGGCAAGGGTCGCCACATACTAGGGGTGGACAATAATGACATTTTCAGCAATCGATTTATCAGCTGAATAAATAAAACATCAAAAACAATTGTAATTTATCAAATTTATACTTGAGCAGCATAACAACCGCCAGCCTAAGTCACTGAAAAAAAACTAGCGTGCACTTGGAAGCCTGTAGCCTGGTGATCAAGTCCGAGGGCGGTCTTGAGGCTGGCAGGGGAGAGTGTAGCGTGCACGGGGGTAGGGGTCAGGGCTGGTAGGTGACGCAATCTAAAGAGACATAAGCTTGATATATGCACCTGCAAGACAGCCAGCTCTTTTGTACAGCGGTATCAGTTCTATACTTCAGTGCGGGAGGTTCCCGGGTTCGCGTCCGCCTGCGGGAACCCAGATTGTTACAATATTATCGATTATTGTTCCAACCCTACCACATACCCCCAGATTCTGATACTCTCAACAACTTGATATAAAGAATGTATTAAACAAGTTTCATAACAATTGGATAAACCGTTCTCTAAAGTGTGATACAGGCACGCCTCCACTGTATCCCGTAACCAGGGATTAAGGCTGTAAATCTGTATAATATTAAAAAAAAAAATTATTAAAAAAAAAACTTGTGTAAAAGACTGTCACATTTTAATGAACTAGCAGTCCTGATTTAGTGTTTATACTGTATTTATTTGTTTTAAATCTTATGCCAAGGACAGGATTGTTTCAAAAGTCGTTTTTCTGGTGGTCTCAACCCTGGTCCTAGTGCATGGTTGTCCGGGTCACAAAAAACCCTTCTAACCGCAACACAAACCGTCATCTTTCAGCACAAAGATAGAATGGGCACTGACTCTGATCTCACCCTCTCACCCCAAAGAGTAGGATAGGTTGGTGTGACAGTGTACTGTGGATATAGAGGGATTATTTTCTAAAAGAATGGTTGCTTGGCCTTCAAACTCAGTTTAATAGAAACACAGCCCAGTCTGAAATGCTATTTTTAAAAATGTGGCATGACCTTGAGGAACCCCTCAGAAAAATAACTGCAATCTCCATGAAGTATTAAGGGGGAGGGGGGAAGCATCCTTTCAATTTTAACCAGAGACAAAAGACACTATCAGATTTGTATCATGTTTTTTTTTGTATAAATGTGCTACTACTTAATCCTTTTGAGCCAATTGTGAGTCAATTGTTGACTAGCAAAAGGGATATGCTGAATAAATTTTAACTGCACAACAAATTAATAATCAGTCATTTCAAGGCCATTTACAGATGAAGCAATTAATCAATTAATCTTATATTAATAGCCATGGCTTTTATTTTGCAAGCCTCAATGTAGCAGGGCTGAGACCTGCCCCTGTAAAATATAGTTTTGTTTAATTATAAATATGGTTTGGTGGGATTTGGTTTGATTTTATTAAATAAAAATGTGTTTCATTCGTATAATTGGAAAGTGTTGGATATGGCAGGGCTGGGAGGTTAGCCATCCCTCCCTTCCTAATTGAAAGGCATGGGCAGCAGGTGGCCAGGTGTCAATTGAAGAATTGATTATGAATTAACCCTGGCCATCTGCCTTTAAAAAGGGTCTGGAAAGCCAGTCCTTTGTTCTATGCTATTCCATGCTTTGTTACATGTGGAAATGGGCAGCAGTGTGGAGTAGTGGTTAGGGCTCTGGACTCTTGACAGGAGGGTCGTGGGTTCAATCCCAGGTGGTGGACACTGCTGCTGTACCCTTGAGCAAGGTACTTTACCTAGATTGCTCGTAAAAAACCCAACTGTATAAATGGGTATTTATATGTAAAAAAATAATGTAATTGTATGTAAAAATAATGTGATATCTTGTAACAATTGTAAGTCGCCCTGGATAAGGGCGTCTGCTAAGACTGTGTGGAGACCAGGGTTCTGTGCTCTACACATTATGAGCGTGTGTTGAACCGGGACAATTACAACTGTATGGCTGGGATTAATTTAGGGGATTTTTTTTTTATCCCATCAAAGTTTATATTATTTGTGTTAGGAAGAAGTTTCCTGGTGCAGGACCTCCCTGTATATTGTGAGTAGCGCACTGCCCGAACTTGGCCACCTTTTGTTTTATTAGTTATTTTTGTAAAGTGTTTTGTTGTGCCTTTTTGTAAATATTAATGTACACTTGTGTATATATCCTACCGCACTAGGGATACAGTTGTTGGTACCCTAGTGGCGGTCACCAACACTGCAACTGCAACAACTGCCTGTCTGTTTAATAAAACCTGGACCATTTCAATGTCTGCCCCTCTTTGTCTCTCTCATCTCTCAGCAGATATGCACGGTACACCCCTGAATTACATATTGATTGATATATTGCCCTGGAATCTCACCCCTCATGTAGCTAGCTGCCCAGTTGCATATGATGCTTTCCTTGCATGTTGCTAGACTAAAGCTCTTTTTTGTGAAGAAAAATCTAATGTCTTCTTGCTTTTGAATAATCAAGTTTCTAAATTTATATATATATATATATAGAATTACCTTAGGCTGTATAAAGATATGCAGATGCATGTTTCAAGGCTTTTGTTTCTGGCTTTTGAATAATAAAGTATTCTCATCGATTAGTACTCATTACCTGCCTGATATTCAATAAGCTAAATGGTTGCTGATTGAACCTCTCCACAAAAGTGCGTTATAGAAATTGCATATCCAACCTCTGTTCTATTATTATTATTATTATTATTTATTTCTTAGCAGACGCCCTTATCCAGGGCGACTTACAATTGTTACAAGATATCACATTATACATTATTTCACATTATACATACATACAATTACCCATTTATACAGTTGGGTTTTTACTGGAGCAATCGAGGTAAAGTACCTTGCTCAAGGGTACAACAGCAGTGTCCCCCACTGGGGATTGAACCCACAACCCTCCGGTCAAGAGTCCAGAGCCCTAACCACTACTCCACACTGCTGCCCCTATTGTAGACTTAGTTGCCGAATGACAATTTGATATTGACAGAACTCAGTGGTACAATGCAATTTCTTAAATTACATCAATAAAAAAATGTATATCAGCCACAGCAATTGCATTTTTTTCTGCTCACCCACAATAAAGTATTTATTTCCAAAGCTGTAAAAATTAGCAACTCTTCTATTATTTTCAACACTTGTAAAACCAGGCCTGTCAGGCTTGTAAAAATCTCACCTTCCAAAACACTAGCAGTTCTGTGGCATGTGTTCTGCTTTTCAGCTGACGCTGCAACCAAGTCACAGCTATATTACTTTTTTTAATGCACTGCAATTATGCTTTTAAATGATATCCTTTTGCTGGGGGGAAGAGTGCAAGACAGAGAAGAACAGTCCGTTCTTAAAAGATACCTACCCTAAATTAGCTTCATCATTATTCTAAAGGTACAAAACTATAGTATAGAGCATCCCTCTCTTCCATGCTAGTCCGCAGGTAAAGTAGTGAGCGCCATCCTACCCACCTCCTGTGCTCTCTGCGCTTAAGTGGAGTTCCAACTGGAAATGGGTCTCTCTGGCCAGCACTGGAGGACTTTTGATATGTGAGCACAGATCAGTGAGGAGAAGGCTTGAACTGCCTTGATTAAGTGATATTGATCACCTTGGCTTTTGTTTTGTGAGCCTCAAGTAAGCATTTCTTGATTGATTAATCGCACTGGTGCCCCATTTGGTGTCTCACATGGCTAACTGCCCAGTAACGTGCTTTCCTTGCATGTTGCCAGATAAAGCACTACCATTTCTATTTGTTTAAAGTTCTACAGATGTCAGAATCTAATGAAAAAAAATATGCGTCTTCTTGCTTTTCATAGTAGAATTAGTAGATTATTACTCATATTTGATTAGGCAATTGTTTGGTGATTGCACTCTACTAGTTTAGACAAGAAACATGCACTCATGGCGATTCCAAGACTTGAAAAAACATATTAATTTTTTTTTTTTTTTTTTTGGTCAAATCAATCCTATTAGTCCGGATTGCAGCAGGGTGAGAATGAGGGTTTGTAAGCAACGGTTCTGCTGTAGCTGAAGACACACTCAGCTGCAGGCAAGCTAACTGAAATTAAAGTTTAATAACTTCTCCCTTTCCTCCAAGCCAGGCAATAAACTTCTCCTACTACAGGTTATGGATACAACAGTGACACTAGTCAGAACCTGTAAAATTATTATAATCATTACTCCAATTGCCAAAGCATCGTAGAGAGAAAAGCAAATAATACAGTATGTATAAGAAACATATTTAACACTTTCAGCCTCACCTTAGCACCGTATGTTAACATATGCCGTCGGAAATCACGTTAAAAAGCAAATGTTTGTCCTGCTCTCATGTATAGGCGTTCCAATTCTTCAACACAACAAAAATAATTCAGTACTGAAAGGGTTAAAAGACCAACTGCGCTATGATGGGACTGAAACTATAATGGGTAACTTTTTAAGCAGCTCTTTCAGCCTACATAGCACAACTATCTAGTTTCAGTGTCCAACTGAAAACTAAATAAAGAAACACTTTTTATTTGAGCCAAATCAAACCATCCCCATGGGAAATGTTTCCAGAAACACCGGGCCTGATTTTTGCATCCACTTTGCCTTATTTTTTGACACACACAAAAAAAAAACTCAAACAATGCCAATTGATTAATTGAACAAAAACAAAAGACTGTACCTGTCATTGAATATATTACATTTCTTTTATAGTTATAAAATTACTTTTACATTTCTTTTATAGTTAAAACATTTTATATGTTATACTGCACATGATCTATAATAAGTGCAATAACTTGTACTGTAGCTTGCTGCCTCTTGTCTGAACCTCTCTTCACCTTGTAAGTGAAATAAAATCGTATTCCTCCAAATTGACCTATAATCTGAAGCATGCTTTTATAATGAAATGCTTCTTATTTAAAGGCTTATTGATTTTTGATTAAACATAAGAATCAGAAACAAAGACTAGGCCTGGCATTTTAGTATGGTTCATGTTATGGTCAGCACTCCAACAAATCACAAATCCGAACAGTGTCGTCTTTTGGAAGAAAATCCCCGGCAGGCATTAACATGCACATTTTTTTAAAGAAGCTGTTTTATGGGGTCCCAAAGAGAGAGTGGAACCTGGGCACACGGTTACCATGGAGATTTTTCAGAATGTAGTTATACAGATTGTCAGTCTGCCTTTGGATACAGAAAATGATTATGGTATTTATTGAAATGGTATTTATTTAACTGTGCCCCACTTACAAATGTGTATGAATCCTTGACAATCTCCTAGTTCTAAAGCAGCCAGCGCTTCTGATTTTTCTTATTTGCTTATGTATACCTGGTAACCGATGCAACATTTCTATTACTGAGCTTCTTTGATCACAAGTGGTCTGAGGCAGTTGGTCTGATTATGTGTGAATAAATACTGGTACACCATCAAATATACAATCTCTATCGCATGCAAAAAAAACACTGGCTCAACGTGCCAAAAAACAACTTTGAAATGCCAACCAGTGTTTTAAATAATGCTAAATTTCATAATACTGTATTATACATTGGATATTAAATAACAACTTCATATATGGGCCAAATATATAAAGTAAAAAGGGTAACCTCTGGTAGATTATACCCTAGCACAGTGTTTCCCTCAAGATTCATTCCAGTACACATATATTTTCCAACCAGAACCAGAGTTTGGAACCATTGCCCTTGTATAAGAAATGTGGCTACATGGACAGGGCTGGATAAATGCACTTTCCCTGTACCTAGTCCCGCTTCTTACAACATATGATAAGGTGCTAGCAAATTTAGGGCAATCAGGCTCATGTTAAATCTGCACACCACAATCCCCTACTGATGTGTTGGAAGAGAAAGTGCTTCTGCAGACAGCAGTTTTGGTTCAGCGCAGGTAAAGAATTTAACAGGTTCCTAAAACAGGACACAACATAGGCCTATACTGCAGCTTTTAAAACAGGACATAATATATACTGCATCTTTTAAAGCTTCCAGCCAATGAGTTATACCAACAAAATTAGCTGAACTGTTTCATTTCATTTTTTTTTACTCCCTTTTCACTAAATAATAGTGAGAAGTCCCCATTTATTTCTAATCAGTTCAATTGTTGAATATGATGTACAAAATTCTCTATTCCCAGTTGAATATGCCCTACCCTTTCTTATTAGGTACCATTGCACCACTTCAATTAGATTTAATCATAAAAACATTGTAATGCAAAATAAAGCACTAATTCTTTGTATATGATTGTAGCAGAAGGAATAATTATTTATGTAATCACAAGCTTCCCATAATGGCCAACATGGTTCCCAGTAAACTTCCAAATCACTTTATTTAGAAGCAAGAATAACAAATCCCTATTGAGTATGCAGGGCTCCTGTATTTTCTTACAAACCTTGATATTGTGACCACCAGCTAGCAGCTCAATTAGCAAGTGGGCACAGCTAATGTTTGGTATTATAAAAGGGTTGAATAAGTTTATTTGACACCATTACATAATTAAAATGATCTCCAGGGAATGTATGAAAAAAGCCCACTACATGACACTTTCCCTGTGTTCTTTGCAGCTAAGCATCACTTTAGGCAGAGTATCCTCGCCTGGCAATGCCTACGTACACTCCAACAAGAGCTGTTCAGCTGGCTGCTACAGTAGTCTTCTTAACAGGCTATGTTGGGTAGATTACATGCTACAAAAACGGCACATGTACATTCCATCTGTGTTGCTTGTTGATAGTGTAGAAGACTATACCTAGGTTATGGCGCTGCTAGCCTTACAGCAGCTTTTAAAAAACAGTACCAGATATCAGACTGCGAACACTGTGTGAAATTAAGGCAAACGCTTTATATAAACGTGAAAAAGACATCACCTATCTATCGCAATTGTTAGGACAGTGGCACCAGCATTAGCCTTTGATCCCAGAGTATCTTGTCAAACAGCATGTAAATCCTGGCCTTACAGTCGCTTTCAATTCCATAAAACAGTAAAATAACACAGGTGCTGTACTGAACACAAAATAATAACAGCTATAATACTAATCTGGGACTAGGATTGAATTGTATATACTACAGTATATTATAGAAACAACTCCAATATCACCAGAGTTTTTCTGTTAACCTAGGAAAGCTAATAGCACTCATATTTTAACAAACAGGAGTGTAGACAAACTGGACTGTCAACAGGGCTGGTCTGATGATAAACTAGAGTGCACCAAAGGTTAAACTCTGTGACGGTATAGGAAAGACCTCCATAACTTAAAACACTTTATCAACTCTTCAGTGATAAAACGTCGACACCTTTGTTCATCTATGCTTTGTTTCTTTTAGAGTTCTGTTTTGTCCTAGACTGACATACTAGTTTGTAAATATGCATGTTGGGGTGCAATATAACTGCAAAGTGTTCCTAAACAATGGGCCGAGACAAAAGCCAAATACTTAAAAATCTTTGATTACTATTCAAAAGTTTTTTTTTTTTTGTTGTTTTGTTTTTTAATCATGCAGAAAATTCAAATCCCACCACCCTCCCACTGACTAGTACTTGTATATGACATGACTAATTCTACCTTTTGTTCTACTTGTCCCTATGTATCTTACAATTAGATTCAACTGGATGCAACTGTATACACTATGAGCTGTGGTCCAATTTTTGAAACCAAAAAATAAATGTAATTATATATAAGGGCAATATAGATAGATAGATAGATAGATAGATTGTAATTCTGATATTTGCATAAATTCCAACTACCCATAATTCTACAGTTATTGCTTTCTCTCACCTTAACTCGAAAGCTACTTATATATATATATATATATATATATATATAGATGAAGGCTATATTTGCATCCTCAGCCATTCGAAAAAATGCATAATACCACAGTAGTGACGTCAAAAAGTGATAATTCCTCTAGAGGAAAATATACTTTAACTTTGACCCGTTTGACTCTTGGAGACCATCACTTTCAATTCAAACACAAAATGTCTCGTTTTCAATCACTCGACAACACCCACAGTACAGAAATATTCATTAATGATCAACAAAATGAAAATACGTTAAAATTATGTAAAGCTGGTACATTCGTATCTCAGAGAAACTGGAGAGGAACGAGAAATTTAAACAAGGTAAAGGCAATCAGCCAAATAAACCTGAAGCACTAACGGATAACGACATAGATCATCTGTACAGCACTGAAACACTACGTTTAAAAAAAAAAACAACTGTACTGCTAAACCTCGTCTTCTTTAATATTAGCATCACAAGGGTATCCATTGATTATAAAAAATAATAGATGTGCCTCTTCAGTGAGTTACAGAAAAACAATTCCATCTCGGGTTTCTGTGACAGTTTATATATTACTCGACATGATGTCACAGAAACCCTAGATGGAATTATTTTCCTGTAACTCACTGAAGCCCATATATATATATATATATATATATATATATATATATATATATATCAGCTCTGGAAAAAATTTAAATTATTTTTGTTTTATTCTATAAACTACTGACAACATTTCTCCCAAATTCCAAATAAAAATATTGTCATTTAGAGCATTTATTTGCAGAAAATGACAACTGGTCAAAATAACAAAAAAGATGCAGTGTTGTCAGACCTCGAATAATGCAAAGAAAATAAGTTCATATTCATTTTTAAACACAATACTAATGTTTTAACTTAGGAAGAGTTCAGAAATCAATATTTGGTGGAATAACCCTGATTTTCAAGCACAGCTTTCATGCGTCTTGGCATGCTCTCCACCAGTCTTTCACATTGATGTTGGGCGACTTTATGCCACTCCTGGCGCAAAAATTCAAGCAGCTCGGCTTTGTTTGATGGCGTGTGACCATCCATCTTCCTCTTGATCACATTCCAGAGGTTTTCAATGGGGTTCAGGTCTGGAGATTGGGCTGGCCATGACAGGGTCTTGTTCTGGTAGTCCTCCATCCACACCTTGATTGACCTGGCTGTGTGGCATGGAGCATTGTCCTGCTGGAAAAACCAATCCTCAGAGTTGGGGAACATTGTCAGAGCAGAAGGAAGCAAGTTTTCTTCCAGGACAACCTTGTACTTGGCTTGATTCATGCGTCCTTCACAAAGACAAATCTGCCCGATTCCAGCCTTGCTGAAGCACACCCAGAAGAGTCCAATTTTCAGCTTTGCCCAACACCTGGTCATCTAATGGTTAGACGGAGACCTGGAGAGGCCTACAAGCCACAGTGCCTCGCACCCACTGTGAAATGTGGTGGAGGATCGGTGATGATCTGGGGGTACTTCAGCAAGGCTGGAATCGGGCAGATTTGGCATGAATCAAGCCAAGTACAAGATTGTCCTGGAAGAAAACTTGCTTCCTTCTGCTCTGACAATGTTCCCCAACTCTGAGGATTGGTTTTTTCCAGAGCTGTATATTATATATATATATACATATATATATATATATATATATATATATATATATATATATATATATATATATATATATATATGGTATTTTTCTGTCAAGTCGATGCCTGTATTTAACTGCCATGTTCAATGGTCGAAGAGAAAAATATATTCTATTTCACATCAAGGTGACAAGCTGATAAACAAACAAGTGCAAATCCAGCACAGGTCTGTAGCTAGAACAGAACTATCAAATAATCTGTGGGAGCTCGGAATCAGCCATTATACAGCTTGTCTGTCAAAAGTAGTTTAAATTAAACAGCATTAGCCCCAGCGTACCACCAGATGCAGGGAGCCATGCTGACAAGTTAAAACAGTAAGGTATGGTAAATACTTCGCAACCCAACTAGACACTGGATTGGAGATAGCTTGTAAGGAGGCGTTATGTCAGCTGTATTACGCAAGCTACAGAGGTTAAAGTAAATCGGCATGGCCAGATACTGTGTACCGGTAAAACATTTGTGATCGCCATGGTAACCGTAACAGGGTAGATCAGTGACATTTAGCTACATTCTGTGCAGGGAGAAGCATTCCTGAAGAAGAAAAAAAAACGTATCAGTGGAAACTCTTGGAGCTTTTGCAAACTGAAATTAGTGGCATGAAATGAAGTGAATACTGTACCTACATGAGACAAAGGCATACAACTATCCCACTGTTATTATTACAATAATACAGTACCGGTAAGAAATTAGTTACTTTCACTTCCGGCAGGCTATAATATAAGTGCCAAATATTTGCATTGTTTTTTTTGAAAGGGCTTTTGCTCAATTTCAAGTACTGCATTTCCCACTTTTATCAGACCGTGCTGAGATTATGGCCCTCCATTTAAATCAAATAGCCCAGTTTAGGCTATGCAATATTAAGTTATATATAATTGAAGAGTTAATGATGAAATATGAAATATGACCAGGCGCGATAACCACGCTAAGTTTATAATGGAGTAAACCTTGAACATTAAACAGCCTAATAAAACAGCCACAATTGTCCGTGTTTAGTTGTAATTCACTGCAGTTCTACGTTTGATTGAAATGTTTTTATTTAGCTACGGCATCTTCCTGATAGTACCCATATCTTACACGATTACTTTATCAGTGCCAATATGCATAATTACCGCCTTCAATTGTTTGCTTCCTAGCCTTCAACGCCAAATTGATACAATACAATACATATAGTATTCCATACTACAGTACAGTAGAAATCGACGAGTAAAAATAAAATGTCCATAAACGCTAACACTGAAGTAGTGCTCTACTTGGCAACACATTTCGCCATCATTAATACTAGAGGAGGAAAGTGGAATGTACCCGTTAAAAATATCTGTGCCAACCACCCTGCAATGGGGTAGTACAATACAGTGCCTGTCTATAACTATCTACTAGCAAACCAGTGTCAGCAAACATTGGGGTCTGCATTACTTATACAACATGCTGTGTGGAATTTGCAACACAAACCACACAAATGAATGTCGAACCCAAAACTTCATTGTGCTACATGTTACTGTGGTCGCGCCTACTATAGATTAACCACCAAGTCCCCATTCTTCAAACCATTCATTTTCGTTAACTGAAAACGCACACTGCATCATCATTTTGCTGTGAATCCCAGCAATAGTACCTCTGACCCTGAATGCAGTTTATCTTGTGCACAATGCAGATGCCGACCGTACACATAATGGAATTGTAATGGGGATGCTTCTTGGCACTAACTTACAATGTATTACTTTTAAACGTAAATGTTTTTGCTTACCGTGAACTTGCGATGATCTTACATTTGAGTTGGACTCCCAGGGTCGAAGTAGGAAACTGTGAAGAAGGAGCGCGAGAGATGTGTTTTTCTTCTTCTTCCAAATCCACTACATTGCAAACACGCACCTGATTCAAATGTAAATTAAATCAGTACCGCCTGCCTGTCTTCCCTTGGTAGCCGATTCTATGATGAAATGTATTTTCAGTGCATTTCGACAACGCATGATAAGAGTTTGAAACTGGGTTTTGACCGGTTCAGCTTGAATACCTTTTCTTTACCAGGATTCACACTGAATCTCTTTGGAGATGAGACGCATCGCAGCAAGCCGCGGATTCCCAGCGTCAATCCCACAGGTTCCACCATACAGCGAGTCTCCACCTCTGAAATGCTGGGGATTGGCATTAGGGCATGAGTGACTGCCTATTCAGCCTGTAAAAAAAATCTGTTTAGACAGTCAAATCCATTGGTATTCTCATATTATAAGGTAACTGTAGTACATTATAATTAATAGCCAGGAAAAATGCGATACAGATAAAGGAAACACAGAAAGATTTTTATACAGCTGCTTTTGTTTTGCAGTTGCTACTGGTATTTAATTATCATCAATAATTAAATATAATTACATTTATACCTGCTTTGTGATGTGTTTGCGAGTTTTAAAATAGTAACAAAAAGCAACATAACTAACAATAACTACGTGTTAAGGAATATATAATGTAACACATCTTTGTGAGAGGGAAAAACAAAAAAAACACAAGTGTTACCAAAATAAATATGTGCAATGTACTGAATATGAGAAATACAATGCATTTATGTTGCATAAGATGTTTAAATCATTAATAGCAAGCACCTTCTTTAATAATATGTGTCATGGATGATAGATGCAAAGAAGTTACAGTTTCTCACATACATCATCCCTCTTATCAAAGTATATACTCCCACCTGCATACACCTGAAGTTTAGATTTAATGGATATACAGTTTTTGGGATTAATGCATTACATGTAAGGGATTACTGTAACCTGATTACATTTTTCGATGACTGGTTGTAACTAATGGTTCCTTTTGCAGAGAGTTAATACATTACATTTTATGCAAAAAATAAATTACAGTTACTTGTAGTTACATTATAAAACAAGTCTACAGCTAATAACATGGAAATCAGAAAGGCAGTCCTTTTAATGTCACATGAACGTAATTATCATATCATCTTGCAAAAAATTGGGTTCGATAACTGCAGCCAAACTGAAAAAAAAATCTTTAAAAATATATTTTAAAACTGTGCCTGAGAAGTAACTGTAACTAGTTTTTTTTTCAAAGTAATAAGTTACTGTATCTAGTTACAATTTTTTTAATGTAACTTGTAACTGTGACGGATTACTTTTTAAAAGTAACTTCCCCAACACTGTGGATATTATATAAAAATAACTAATACGTTATTATAAGAAAAAACACCTTAAAAGAGTCTGTTCCCTAGCTCAGACCAATCCTCACAATTCTGGCTGCCTGTTTTTCTACTAGCAACACAACTAGCAACACAAAATGTAGTATGTAACAGATTTATCGACTCTTAACACTATGCCCGGCCACATTTGTGACGGTATACTGTAGCGATCTGAGCATTTGTGTTGTTGTACTGTAATTTCCGCCATTATTACCCGCTGTAATTGTATTCCCCTCGTTCTGTATTTCCCGCCACTGCATTGTTACCTGTGTGTCTGAAATCCAAGCCTGCTTGTGTGCATTCTGTGTCTCCCCTGTGATTGGCTTTTGTCCGTCTGTCCCCATTGGTTGTTGTTTGTCGGATGTCCATTGGTCTTAGTGTGTGGCTAAGGACCAATGGGATGTGCAGGCGCTCTGGTACCCTGCTCTGCATAAGGGGCGGAGCCGAGGGTATAAGAACGGTCTGGACCCGGCATTCTATGTCACTGTGTTGTATCTGTGGAGCTGACAAAGTTGTGGACTCTGTGTGAGAAAAGTGAGCTTAAATAAAAATGCATTACCAGAACCAAGCATCCTTCTTTGTTTTCTGCCTCTTGCACCAACACGCTACATTGGTGTCAAGGGATCTCCACTTGCCGTTGATCCTGCTGGCATGTCGCACCACCGTGCAGAAGTCCACACACTACACCATTGCCCTGTTGATGATGGGGTGGGAGCTGCGAACGCCAGCTGCAGTCCCATATGGGCAACCGCCAGTGGTAAGGGAACTGCCGGGGATGGAGTATGCCCAGCGCTTACTGGACCGCCTGGACAGCGCTTGCGCCTTTGCTTGGGAACAGTTCCAAGCCGCCGGGGTCTGACAATGGCGAAATTACGACTTGCGTGAGAGGGTCCGCCACTTCCAACTGGGAGAGCTGGTCTGGGTCTGCAGCCCCCATTGGAAGAAAGGGCGCTCTCCAAAGCTGGACGCAGTGTGGATGGGACCCTGTACGGTCCTGGCGCGAGTGAGAGAGGTGGTCTACAGGGTACAACTGCTCATCCGGAACAGAAAAGTTGTACTCCACCACGCCCGCCTCGCCACTTATCATGGACCGGCGCCAACAGCGGGGTCCCTCTCCCCAGCAGCCACCTCGCCAGGAGCCACGTTACGGCCAACCAGATGCCTTTGGCTTCACCACTGGCGCCGCAGACCCCCCTCAACCGCCCAGGACCGGCAAAGGGCTCTCCCCAAGGAGGGGCGGGACCTCAACGGCACCGACGGGTACCTGCTCTGTATCAGGAGTCTGTGTCTTCCGCTGCTCAACTAAGCGCGGCACCCGGACCGTACGTGTCCAAGGCGCCTTGCATCCTAGTCACAAGGGGGGGGGAATTTTTTTTCACCGCTTGCCAGCAGCAACCGGTCTCTATCCTGCCACTGTTGTTGCCCGACAGCGGCCACCTGCAAACCCTGTACCGGATCGTAGCGTCGCCAGCAGGACTAGCATTACCCTAACTAGTGCTGGACTCTCAGGCATTGTGCCCTGCAGACTTTTTGGGAGCAAAAAGAGACTAAGGTGGGGGCAATGTAGCAATCTGTGCATTTGTGTTGTTGTACTGTAATTCCTGCCTGTATTACCCGCTGTAATTGTGTTCCCCACATTCTGTATTTCCCGCCGCTGCATTGTTACCTCTGTGTCTGTAATAGTCTGCTTGTCCCCATTGGTTGTTGTTTGTCGGTGCCCATTGGTCCTGGTGTGCGGCTAAGGACGAATGGGGATGTGCATGCACTCTGGTACCCTGCTGTGCATAAGGGGCGGAGTCAAGGGTATAAGAATGGGCTGGGCCTGGCATTCTGTGTTACTGTGTTGTAACCTGTGGAGCTGACAGAGCTGTGGACTCTAAATGAGAAAAGCGTGGTTGAATAAAAAAGCATTTCCAGAACCAAGTGTTCTCCTTTGTTTTCTGCCTCTTGCACCAACACGCTATAATGCTCTCAGCATCTCATTATGAACTGTACTATTGTAGCATACAGTTATAGTTGCTATAGTAACTGTTTTTTTTAGTTGTGTATCTAAAATCGGTATCAAAATCCAAACAAGGTTGTAGTTATGCTGTTCAATTAGCGTGTGGGGTTAAATAAAAGTTGAGATTCCCCATCTGCAATACAGTGTGATATAGCCGCCTTCACAAAGATTCTTTCACACATGTTGCAGTCTCCATAGCAACAAATGCTTCTAGCTTAACAGCAAATAAACAATAGTAAAACCTTTATTTGTACAGGTGCATCAAACATATCTTCATACTTCATATATATATATATATATATATACAGTGCCTTGCGAAAGTATTCGGCCCCCTTGAACTTTGTGACCTTTTGCCACATTTCAGGCTTCAAACATAAAGATATGAAACTGTAATTTTTTGTGAAGAATCAACAACAAGTGGGACACAATCATGAAGTGGAACGAAATTTATTGGATATTTCAAACTTTTTTAACAAATAAAAAACTGAAAAATTGGGCGTGCAAAATTATTCAGCCCCCTTAAGTTAATACTTTGTAGCGCCACCTTTTGCTGCGATTACAGCTGTAAGTCGCTTGGGGTATGTCTCTATCAGTTTTGCACATCGAGAGACTGAAATTTTTGCCCATTCCTCCTTGCAAAACAGCTCGAGCTCAGTGAGGTTGGATGGAGAGCATTTGTGAACAGCAGTTTTCAGTTCTTTCCACAGATTCTCGATTGGATTCAGGTCTGGACTTTGACTTGGCCATTCTAACACCTGGATATGTTTATTTGTGAACCATTCCATTGTAGATTTTGCTTTATGTTTGGATCATTGTCTTGTTGGAAGACAAATCTCCGTCCCAGTCTCAGGTCTTTTGCAGACTCCATCAGGTTTTCTTCCAGAATGGTCCTGTATTTGGCTCCATCCATCTTCCCATCAATTTTAACCATCTTCCCTGTCCCTGCTGAAGAAAAGCAGGCCCAAACCATGATGCTGCCACCACCATGTTTGACAGTGGGGATGGTGTGTTCAGGGTGATGAGCTGTGTTGCTTTTACGCCAAACATAACGTTTTGCATTGTTGCCAAAAAGTTCGATTTTGGTTTCATCTGACCAGAGCACCTTCTTCCACATGTTTGGTGTGTCTCCCAGGTGGCTTGTGGCAAACTGTAAACAACACTTTTTATGGATATCTTTAAGAAATGGCTTTCTTCTTGCCACTCTTCCATAAAGGCCAGATTTGTGCAGTATACGACTGATTGTTGTCCTATGGACAGAGTCTCCCACCTCAGCTGTAGATCTCTGCAGTTCATCCAGAGTGATCATGGGCCTCTTGGCTGCATCTCTGATCAGTCTTCTCCTTGTATGAGCTGAAAGTTTAGAGGGACGGCCAGGTCTTGGTAGATTTGCAGTGGTCTGATACTCCTTCCATTTCAATATTATCGCTTGCACAGTGCTCCTTGGGATGTTTAAAGCTTGGGAAATCTTTTTGTATCCAAATCTGGCTTTAAACTTCTCCACAACAGTATCTCGGACCTGCCTGGTGTGTTCCTTGTTCTTCATGATGCTCTCTGCGCTTTAAACGGACCTCTGAGACTATCACAGTGCAGGTGCATTTATACGGAGACTTGATTACACACAGGTGGATTCTATTTATCATCATTAGTCATTTAGGTCAACATTGGATCATTCAGAGATCCTCACTGAACTTCTGGAGAGAGTTTGCTGCACTGAAAGGGGCTGAATAATTTTGCACGCCCAATTTTTCAGTTTTTTATTTGTTAAAAAAGTTTGAAATATCCAATAAATTTCGTTCCACTTCATGATTGTGTCCCACTTCTTGTTGATTCTTCACAAAAAATTACAGTTTCATATCTTTATGTTTGAAGCCTGAAATGTGGCAAAAGGTCGCAAAGTTCAAGGGGGCCGAATACTTTCGCAAGGCACTGTATATATATGGGCAGCAGTGTGGAGTAGTGGTTAGGGCTCTTGACTGGAGGGTTGTGGGTTCAATCCCAGGTGGGGGACACTGCTGCTGTACCCTTTCCAGTAACAACCCAACTGTATAAATGGGTAATTCTATGTAAAAATAATGTGATATCTTGTAACGATTGTAAGTCGCCCTGGATAATATATATATATATGAACATCATTTATATATTTTATTTAACATCATGTAATCAAATAAACTACAAAATGGTATCGCAAAAGTCTACCGGAAGCCATAATAGTAGTACAGTATTTCATGTTGGATTTCGAAATGTCACATTTTTCAATTTATGTCAGGTTTCATTAAGTAGTTTGTTAATTCAATATGTTAATGTTACATTATTGAGCAGGTTTCATTCAACTTTATGAAGCAAAATTAATTAATTCTATAGGGTGATGCAAAACCTTTGGCCATAGCTGTATATCAGATAAGTTGTGTAAACCATAATGTCTTGAAGATATCCTGTGCATTATGTAATCAGGGATTGCTGTAATGCAAAATGCCCTCGTGTACTCTTTAATATATTTATATCTACCAGCAATTGATGTTATGTAACCAGCTAATGTTTTAGCATAGCTGTGGAATGACTGTATTTGCTGTTCTATATTCGTTGATAGATGAAATGGTTGCTGTATTAGTCCAGAGATGATAGACAAAGAGAAAGAGATGGGATACTGTGACAGGCTGGCTCGCAGTGGTGAGGTGTGGTGATGTCACGGACCAGGAAGTAACTGAAACCAAAACAATGGATGGGCAGGTGAAGCTGAATGCTATGGCACTCAGCTGAATTTATTAATAAACAAAACAAAACAAAACAAAAGATTTAAACAAACAAAACAGAACCCAAAGGGCACGAGGGCCAAACGAATAAACACAGACTGTTTAGCAGTCGTTTTTTTAAATGTTATTTTTTCTCGCTCTCGCTCTCGTTCTCTCCCCGTACTCTCCTCTGTACACTGCAACCTCGCAGAACGGACAGCTGCAGGTTCTTATACTCTGGCCGAGGGGTTAACTAGTTGTTAATTATCTTATTACCCCTCGGCCACAGTCTGCACGCGTTTGGTAAGGATGCATGACTGTCAGCTAGTTAAATAACACAGTGTAACAATTTTTTTTTTTTTTTGGTTCCTGGGTAGTAAGTGTTATTTCCTAATTGATTATGCCTCAAAAGTATAGAAAATGGCTATTATTCCCAACAAACTTTGCTTTTGTGACCAGGACAGTGATATTTTGAAATTGACCTATTTTCCAGAACATTCCAGATAGATTCAGTGCTGAGTAAACTTGGAGTAACTTCTAGAACTTTCCAGTAATATAAATAGTAGTATAAATACAGGGGCCTTAAGCCCACCAGTTCAGTTTAGTTCCAGCTGTCTAAGTGGATACATATCTGCATTTTTCTGAGATGGCATCAAGAGGCATTCCTGATGGGTCTCCAAGGCGGTTTTACCAAGTTTCCCTGCTATCTTTGCTTTTGGGACAGCAGGGACACCAAGGCGCACTACCACAGGCGGGACTGGCCACAGCGGACCGAGTTCTCTGTGGGGAGGAACAATGTCAAGTGGGAGCCACTGGTGGACCCCCGGAAGGTGCTGATGCCACCACTGCACATCAAATTGGGCCTTATGAAACAATTTGTCAGAGCTCTAGATAAGGAGTCGGCAGCCTTCAAGAACCTTCAAGACTTCTTCCCTAAGCTGTCTGAGGCAAAGGTCAAAGCCGGTGTCTTCATCGGACCACAGATAAAGAAGATCCTGGAGTGCAATGAATTCCCCAAGAAGCTCACTAGTAAGGAGAAAGCGGCTTGGAACAGCTTTGTCGCAGTGGTTCGGGGCTTCCTGGGCAATCACAAGGCCGAAAACTACGTGGAGCTGGTTGAGACTCTGGTGAAGAACTACGGCACAATGGGCTCCTGGATGAGCTGTCAATGAAGGACAGTATAACGAGAACATGATGGGAGACTACATTTGGGGGCTGATTCGTGAAAGTGATTTACAGTATAATCGTAAATCTCGAAAAACTACTCACTTCTAAATCTTTTGTAGTCATTTTTGTATTACTTTAGTATAAATACATGTTAATTTGGATTCATATGTTGTTTTTTTCTGACTTTATGTGAACGAAAAGACACAAATTCGCCCGTTTTCTCATTGGAAATAGGTAAATTTCAAAATATCACTGTCCTGGTCACAAAAGCAAAGTTTGTGGGGAATAATAGGCATTTTCTATACTTTTGAGGCATAAGCAATTAGGAAATAACACTTACTACCCAGGAACCAAAAAAAAAAAAAATTTGTTACACGGTGTAATAATATAATTGCACCACTCTTAAGTTGTTTGTTACTCATTTTTTAACATTATAGTAGACAGTCTACCACTTATAAAGGTTTCCCATAGTAAAAGCACAGCAGAGTGTAATAAAGCATAGGTGGCATTGTAAAGCACAAAGAGGTATAGTAAAGCATATTTTAAAAACTGGCAAACCAGTGTAAACTATGGTAAATGCATAGTATAACCATTGCAAAGCATGGTAAATATAAAAACTTTTATAAGGGACATTGCAGCAGATATTAGTGGTGTGCTTTTTTAAGCACATTTGATTTTCACTATAGTGTCCGCATAACCCTTTAACAGGGGGGTGTATCAGGGACAACAAAAGTTGAGATTAAGCCCCAAATTTCAAATAATTTTTGTCTTGTTATCATAATCCAGACCATCTGAACTAATGTCACTGCAGCATTACACTTCTTGCATACAAAGTAGGGAGTGTGTTTTAAAAAATCAAATGGGCTACTTTAGAACTAATTTAATTACAGCACTTTGTAATGCAACAAGCCCGTTTGCAAAGTGTGGTTCAATATTTAGTTCTCTCCAAATGATGCCAATCATGCAAAATGTGTCCCAATCACTGACTGATGAGTATTAATAAGGAATAGTATAATTACAATATCATTTTAATAACACATTGTTTTTTATTTATATTATGTTGCAAAGCAGTTCTAATGTATTTGATAATGCATATTTTTAACCCTGTATTGCATTATTAACTAGAATGTGAGTGAAACACATTTTAATAGGTTTCATTTAACACTTGCTGACAAAAATATGTTAAAAGGAATTACTCAGAAAACCTCTGCACACCCCTGTTATTAAACTGGGTTTATGTGTAATGGAAAATATTGTAGAGTAGAAATGAATGCAAAATATAAAGTGATATAACCCATAAAAGATAGTCCAGGACAATATTAACAAATAGTGTCTTAAAAAAGTTAAACATATACAGTACAATAAAATGCTTAGCATTACGTATTCATGCAATCTTGCTATCAACAATAAATTGATTGTCCAGTACACTGCACAGAATGCAACAAAGGGTTAAAGCTGAAACAAATTGATCCTTTGAGCAAGTTTATTTTAAACAAAACAAATGGAAGGATCAATGCGCAGCTAACTCATAACAAGACTGAACCTGTCTCCCCCAAACTCAGTTTCTACCCTCACTCACTCTGACGTCACCGGTCAAAGTTCACTTTTCATTCTACACCGCAGATTCCCCACACTCAAGCAAATAACACTAACAATGTAAATTTAGAATAACCACGTAAATTAGTTTCAGTGGCACTTTCTATTCACATCAAATAAACTATCCACTAACCAAACTAAATAATGAAAAATAAATCTCACATTGGTTTAGTTTGCATTCATCTTACTTGTCTTGCACTTCCTTTCACTAACTGCATCTCAAATGTGCTGCTTTGAAAGAAACACATGTTACCCAAAGCAAGTATTTTCATTTTAAAACATGATATCTGGTAGGTTTAATTACTCTGTTTGTAAACCTTGCTTTCAGTTAATCTTGTACTTCCCTGGTCATTGCAGAGTGAAACTGTCCTCACGCCTTCAACAGCTTCTTTTCCTGTCATTAAACAGTCAGCTGCTTTACCCCGGTAAATTTGCACATTATTTTTGCTTATTTTTGCTGTTTTTACATAGTTTACCATGACTTGCCACATTTATTAATATGCTTTACATTACCTCTTCACAATGCTTTAACAGTGCTTTATAACACTGCTATGTTTTTACTGTGTGAAACTTTTATATGGGATTGACTGATTGATTGATGGGACAGCCAGTAACATACTTTGACACCAAAGGCGCTGCCAAGGTGAAATAACCTAGGCTGTGAAAAAGTGACTTCCTGAGTGTAAAGCAAGTAAACTTTCTTTAAACTGCACATTTGAGACCTATATAGTGAATGTAAGTGTACAACAAGTTGCTTTATTGTGTTTGCAACAACCACTTTAACAGGGTCTGGGATGCAGTAAACTTATTTGGGGTATTTTTCCAGTGACATCCTGGGATTTATTCACAAACCACATGATTGAAACCTCTAAAATAAGAGATGTATTTAGTAACATGGTTCAATTCGATCAGAATGAGGGCAAAGATAGTGACTCCACATTAAGTATTATACTGATTTGAACGAGTTTCAGAATCTTACTTCTCCCTTTCCCTTTCCAAGTATTCTGTGAATGCAAACACAAGAGAATATGTGTAGATGACTACAACATATCGAAATGTGATGCTTAACGTTGCAGGTAACCTTCATTACTCTGCGATTGCCTGACAAATTACATTGCATGGCTGAATTTGATTTACAGTGCATTTGTGTAAACGTGATAAACAGTGATATCTATTGCTGGGGTCCTGGTGAAGAATGGTTTTCTATAGGCTGTGAAATGCAATACACAGGCCCATGTAACGTCATTAATAATATATATATATAGGATGTCTCCCCCAATATATATATATTTTTAATGTAAGAATATTAAAACTCTGTCAGCAATTGAACAAGGCAGAAATCATGTTATGAAAATTGTATGGGATAGATTGTCAAAGCTCTTTACTCCAAATTGTCATAAGTGTAGTAAAAAGTAAAAGTAAAAATGAGAACCTAGCCCCACGTATTATACAGTAATTAAATACACATGGCTTGTATAGTCCATTAAAATTACTTTTAGTGACCTTGTTTTAGGGGAATCATGTCTGTCTGCCTGTCTGTCACACACTACATGGTGAACATGACAACTGCCTTGCTTTTGCAGCAATCTTCATGAAAGTTTTATCATACACTCCTAGCCTCGTATTAATGTTCCGGATTGGATTTGGCTAACTCTCGGTTTTAAGCAAATATATTTATCATTTTGGGTACTATGCGATTATGCAATTCACTGGTATATTATTATTATTGATAGTAGTAGTAGTAATACTAATACTAGAATCAAGCAATGTAAACAGTATATTTTGTAGTTTTATATTTTTCTTAAAGAGAGGCCATTGGCAACATCCATCACAAGAATTAATTTTGTAACTCTCACTATGAATATAAATCACTGAGTGGGATTGATATGAGGTTACAGTATTTAACTTCTGAGGTTTCTAGTACTTTATTTTAAGGTTGCTAAGCAACAAGAGGGGCCACAGAAAATGAACAGAATATATATATATATATATATATATATATATATATATATATATATATATATATATATATATATAAGAGCAATGGGTGTTCCATTCGGATATTGATTTCCTTAATAGATTCAGAATGTTCATTATCCAAAGATTAATCAAGGGATATATTTAGGCTTTCCACATCAGTGTTTGCAGGCACTTAAAAAATCTCTTCTATAAAAGCAAAGGATTACATTTGATTGTAACCTTGACTGATTCTGAGCATGATGCATTACGAACAACATTTGAATTAACCCTTTGAGGGAAAATCAGTGTTCCCCTGGGGATTGGAACACATTTATCAATTCTTACAGGATACCCATCTGGTAAAGAAGCAGTCTCTGGAATCAGTATCATTAGCCAGCGCTTCTGGATAAACCATAACTGATGCTTTTAAAAAACAACTTTAATTATGAGCAGATAATTATTTTCCCTACACTTGTTAAAAAAAAGGCAAAAAGCTTTTCATGTAATCAATAGTTTGAAGGCATGACCTCTGTTTTCACATCAGAGTTTGTTTACAGTGTGAATTATTCTGTACATTAGACAGAATTATTCAATATTGTTGAAAAAATTGTTTATTTATTTATTTAGTGTACAACGATCATGTTCTATTTGACATTAAGATATAATTTTCTGTATTTTAGACTTCATTGTGCATTACTCATAGTCCAGTTTGTCTACAGTACCCAAAGGGTATTTGTGGTTGTCAGCACCCACTACATACCTCCTCCTGCACCTTCAAGCTGCACTGGCCTTTTGGGGAGGAAAATCAAATAGGGTTTCTGAAACCCTACTGGCCAGGCGCCCAACAAGGCTAGGCCGAGGCTGTTATAAGTGGTTTGCATCGTTCCTGCAGACTGATAGTATTAACAGTTGTTGAACTTCTAGTTATGCTTTTCTTCCTTTGCTGAATTGCAACCAAAAATTTTTCAGTACAAAATGTTACAGAAACTATTGCTGGCGACTAAGGTCTACCAGTCTGTCCCAAGGACTAAGAGCTCTTTTGGTGATACAGAATGTAATTTAGAGATTTCAGTCATGTGGAATGAGAAAGGATTTATGTTGAACACTTTCTCAAATTATATGATTAGGGCTATCAAATGGTTCACACAAAAGTGAGGAACTGTACACACACATAGTGATGCAAATTAATCATCACAACTCAGTATTACATACTAGCTGACATTTTCTCCTAGCTATTTTAATTCTACACATCTTTCAGCTAGGTTTTAAAACAGTCTAGTGTATGTCTTCTAAGTCACTCCTCCCCCAGGCCAGTAGAAGAATGAAACAGCTGACTTCACATCATTAAGCCTGCTGATCCCAGGGAGAGGCATTGACAGGCACTGGCTGGGAAGCTTACACTTCCTGTACTGCGATAAAAGCTTGTCACAGCATGGACTCCTGAAGGTAATGGCTAAAGAGCATCTCCCATTCACAAGAAATACGGTAGATCAGGGGTCGGGAACCTTTTTACCTAGAAGAGCCAAACAAACAAAAAGTTTGAGAGAAATTTTTCAAAAGAGCCACAGCAAATTTTACACTCGTGTATTAGAAATATTTGCGAATTTTTATTTAACAACAACAGCAGTAATATAAGACTTGCGCTGGTAGTAGTTCTGGTAGTTATTGCCACCTACTGGTGTTGTATATAACGCTGTTTTTTTTTTCACTCAGTGACACCCATGCTAACTGTAGGCTACTACACACAATACTACATAAAAAGCGCTATATTTTGTTCACTGACATAGTGCTGGTTTCTAGCACTCCTAAGACACCACGGGCGAAACGGGCATCATAAACAAGTGATTAACAAGAAGTGCATTGCACCCTACTTACATTAATGAGATTTCTGTTGCTGCATCGTTTTGCTGAGTGCTTTGTAGTTGGGGTCGTAACTGGTGAGATTCAGCTTCATGCAGGCATTCAGGCTTTCATCCGTTAACCTTGAGCGCAGGTTGGTTTTGATGTTGTTCAGATGTGAGAAGGACTGCTCGCATGTGTATGTTGAGCCAAACATTGTCAGCACGGCAACACTGACACGATGCAATGTGCTGAAAGTGGCTGGAAGTTCATTCCAGGTTTTCAGGATGAGATTGTCTTCGCGTTGGAGTTTTCTCATATCTGCCCACTTATGTTGCTTTGCCAGTTCTGCCCACTGACGAGCAAGGCTTTCCAGTTCGGAATTCAAAGTGAAAAATTTTGACACCCACATATCGGACACCTTCAGTTCAGCAGCTTCCAGCTCAAAATCTCCAATGGAGATGCCAGGGATGACACTCAGGTTTTGTGCGTCCACGGTGCACACATGTGGATGAGTTATGACTTTTAACAAATCGGCATGTCTGCGGAAGTCCACAAAACACGATTTGAATGACATCAGTAAATCAGACGTGAAGGCTTCGAGCTGCCTGAGGTCGAAATGATGAGCGGGGTCCCTCGCTAAGCAATCCTCTCTGTACGCTCGCAATGTTTCGAAGTGCAGGAGACGGCCACTTTCAATGTCCCTGATAAACAGCTCCAGCTTTGTTTCAAATGCAAACACTGCCTGTTGCAGGGACAAGATTGTGTTTCCAATGGCTTGCATTTTCACATTGAGGTGGTTCAAATGACATGTAATATCCACCAGGTGGTGAAACTTCAGGAGCCACTCAATGTCAGTGAGCTCGGGATGAACATTTCCTTTCATTTCCAGAAATGCCCTCACTTCGTTTAAACAGGCAGCAAAGCGGGTGAGTACTTTTCCCCTGGATAACCAATGAACATTGCTGTGCAGTAGCAGCCCTGGATAATTACTCCCCACTTCATCCAACAAGGCCTTAAACTGGCGATCATTCAAAGCTCGGGCCACAATGAAGTTCACAATGCGAACGACCAATGACATCACTTCTCCACACGACTGAGCACACAGTGCCTCTTGATGCACAATGCAATGAAAGTTTAAGATGGGCCGCTTCTCTTGCTCACACAGAAGGGCAATGAATTCTTTGTTTCCCTAACATACTGGGTGCTCCATCAGTACACACGGATATAAGTTTATTCAGTGGTAGCTTTTTCTCTGTAGCAAAGTCCATCAGAGATTTTAACACATCCTCGCCTCTTTCCATCGGCAAAACAGCGAGACTCTCTTCACGCACTGTATCACCCGTCACATACCGCCCGACTATGCTTAGCTGTGCTACATTGCTCACATCGGTAGACTCATCCAAGGAAAGAGAAAAGTAACTACTTGAACTGATGTCGTTGATCTGCATCTCCTCTATCTGGCGAGCCATCATGAGTGCCCGATCATGAACAGTTCTTGCTGACAAAGGTATGTCTTCGATTTTTTGGATAATTTTATCCTTGTTTGGGAGGTCGTTAAACAGTTCTTTAGCCACACTGAGCATGCAGCCCTTAATGTACTCCCCATCTGTAAATGGTTTCCCGCTCCCCACAATCTCCAGAGCGCCAGCAAAGCTCGCAGAATTCAGATTCCCTCCTTTGTTAGTCCATGCTAGCAGCTGCTGCTGTCCGGTTTGCATTCTCCGCTGAAGCTCAGCGCAAGCTTTTTTCCTGCATTCCCCATCGGGATATTTTGCGGCGAACGCTGCATCATGGTGCGTCTCAAAATGTCTCTTAACATTTGACTTTTTGAGCGACGCAATACGTTCATTACAAATGAGACACACTGCGGACCCCGACTTCTCCACAAATGCAAATTGATCCATCCATTCGGGCTGGAATGAACGGTAATCGTCGTCTTTTTTTCTTTTCGCCATCTTGCTCTTGTTGATGATGATTTTTAATTTAGCTAGCTAGCTAGCTAGTTGTTTAACTTGACCAGGACATGACGCAGGCCTAACTACGTCGTCCAATTAAAATCCAGCTCTCTGAAAGGTAGGCTAGCTACAGGCAAAATGCCGCTGTCAATCACATTAAGCTGCGAGTCTCCTAAATATTTTGAACGTATTTTATTTAATTTTACACATTCATAATTATACATTAATCAAGTATGCTAATAGTTTTTATCATCATGTTCGAGGCTGTATTTTCAGTCAACATTTGAAAATTGGAGAGCCATATAAAATCCTGAAAAGAGCCATATATGGCTCGCGAGCCATAGGTTCCCGACCCCTGCGGTAGATGATAATTACAAACAATACATTCATTCCTTTGTTTAGGATTGCCTTGCTGCGTTACAGTTTGTGATGTTTATTCAGCTTTGCACAATGCTTAAAGATGTTTCAGCCAATCAGCGCACAGATAATCATTAATTTAAGGCAGCACAAATCTGAACCCAAACTAACCCTTAAGCCATGCAGTTGTACTGCTAAACATGCAAATGTAGCTATGCAGTTATACTAGAGCCCAGGATGCATCACAATTGATGTGCCATGATTCACGTCAAATACAGCACATCTCAATTTTGATATTGAAGTTCCATACCCGCTGCTGCAGCTCCACCTCCATCAGCTTGAGTAGGCTGCTGCGCCTGTGCTTCGGCATTCTCGTGTTTACAAATGCTGTCAGCATGCTACCCGTACTTGATTATTCCAAATATATACCTCCACTTATTGCAAATGTGTACATTTGCCAATATAGTGACTGTTGTACTTGAAAACTGAGTATTATAAATTACTAAATAAACCAGTTGTTTATTTAGTACAACTGAACAAATGTATTAAGTGTATAAGTCATACAGGTATGGCACATGAAATTAATAAATACATATATATAGCGCTCCAGATAAGGTTTTGGCAATTTACTCTCCAATTTAAATACTATGTGCATAAACTGTACTTCGGGTCAGCAAAATGCAACATTTCCTTGAAGTCACGAGTACTTCCAGTAAATACTGTGCATACTTTATGCTTTCTTTTTAGGCTCAGCTCACCGCTACCACCCCTGCGCTGACTTGGGAGGGCGAAGACAAACACGCTGTCTTCCTGAAGCGTGTGCCGTCAACCGAGCACTTCTTTTCACATTGCAGACTCACCATGCAACCACCTCAGAGCTACAGCGTCGGAGGACAACGCAACTCTGGGCAGCTTACAAGAAAGCCCACAGGCACCCGGCCAGATTACAGGGGTCGCTGGTTAACAGATAAGTAAATTGTTAGGTTAGGTTGAGGGGGACTAAGACGGCGCCGAGAAATCCAGATCAAGAATCCAGTCGCTTATTTACCAGTCCCACACTTCTTGCCAGTGATTCAACCATACTTTTTTTTTTATCTTATTTAATTTTATTATTGGAAATCCTGATTTATTGGTCAAGTGTTTTTGGCAATCAATCAATCAATCACTCAATCACTCAGCATTAATTGGGTAGACCAGCTGCACACTTTCAGCCCTTGTATACTTTGTTTCAAACACTATTGAAGTTGAAGGCTTAACATCACACACCATAACTTTATTTTAACACAAACCAAACAACTGGAAGTTTTAGAATCCTTTCTGTAAGCTAAAGTTCAGCTGTGTAAATTATGTTTGTATTATTTCAGTTTTTTTTTATTCAATCCGTGGAATGCTGTGGTACTATTTAATTCAACCTCAACTGACATCCCAGCCTCCGTAACAAATGTGGCTGCCTTGGGCATCAGGGAGCACGATTGCTATGGACAGTTACGACTTGAAACCTTTCCACTGACAAAAGGAATCAAGTTTTAAAATGAAATCAGGTGAAGAAGAAGAATGAAGAACCAGTGTCCCACAGTCATCTCTGCTGTGTTTGTAAATTGATCATATTTGGAGTATCACAGCATCTCCTCATCCTGATGGCATTTCAGATGGCATCTACATTTGGGATCAGATAGCCTTACTTTAGGAATGAAGTCTACGCACCCACTAACCAAAACGAAAGAGTTCAATTTTTTCCACAGCTGCGTCCACTCCTGCTCGGGAACGTACCCGTCATCGTGTCAGGTGACTTCAATTGTGCCCTAAGGGACGTAGACCGGAGCAGGCCACACAACGACCGCTCTAGTAGAGTTTTGTCCTCGTAATATCTGATTTCTCCCTATATGATGCAGGTAAGGACCTGGTGCCTCCCTTTACCTGGGTGAGCTCATCTGGGACCTCCTTCTCCCGTATAGATCTCGTCCTGCATACCAGCTCCCTTACGAAGACGGCAGTAGACACCCAGGCCGTCTTCGTCTCTGACCATAGGCTCCTGCAGGTAACATTTCAGGTCCCTCAGGCCTCCCAGATGGGGTCAGGGGTCTGGAAATTAAACACTTCCTTACTCAACGACCCCTCCATAGCTGCAGCCTATAAGAGCAGGCTTGTTGAGTGGACCACTTTGCGTGACCTATTCAACTCCCCTATAGAGTGGTGGGAGATGGTCAAAATGAGAACTAAGGGTTATTTCATAGCAGCAGGCAAGAGGAAAGCAAAAGAAAGGAGGGCCAAATATAAACACCTGAATGCTGCCCTCCAGCGTCTGAGCCTGCTACAGCTTCGGGGGTTCCCTGTAAGCGACGAGATAGCCCAGACCAAGTTAGATCTTTCAGTGCTTTGTAGGGAGGAACAACGAAAGGGCATGCACAATGCAAAAGTGCAAAAAATGGACGAAGATGAAAAGTGTACCGGCTTCTTCTAAAGGAAAAGAGGGAGAAGCGGCACTTGATGTCCTCCATGCTCGACAGCAGTGGGAGGATAGTAGAGGATAGTTAGGGAGTTAAAAAAGTGGTAGAGAACTTCTACAGGGACCTATATAACATCAAAGCTACAGATGACACCCTGATAGAGTGGTTCCTGAGCCAGTTGGAGCCTGACTCAGTGCAGGACGAGGAGGAGGAGGAGGAGAAGGACCCAGAACTCACGTTGAACTCACCCAGGCGGCTAAGACCATGAACACCTGTAAGACGCCAGGTCCAGATGGCATCCCGGGTGAGTATTACCATCTTTTTTGGGACACGCTAAAAGTCAATTTAGCGGAGGTCTACTACAGAGCGGTCTACAGGGAGAAGCGGTTGGGCCCTTCTATGCGGGAGAGTGTAATTACTCTCCTTCATAAGAAAGGGGAAGTTAAAGATCTACGGAATTGGCGCCCAATCAGCCTCCTTTGCATGGACTACAAGATATTAGCCAAAGCTCTGATGCTCCGGCTACAAGTACACCTCCCTTTGGTCATTGGCCCCGACCAGGCTTGTGGTGTCCCAGGGAGGTCCATCACCGATATTTTAATGTTAACAAGGGACATTCTGGCTTATTCTAGAGAACGGAACCATCCCCTCTGCCTGTTCAACCTTGACCAGGAAAAGGCGTTTGATAGGGTAAGCCATGAATATATGTACAAAGTGATGGACCAGATGAAATTCGTTCCTGGACTTAGGGAGTGGGTTAAAACTATTTATACAAACATTAGTACCCGAGTCTTGGTGAACAGATACCTGACTGGTAAAATATCTATCCAGTCAGGGGTCAGACAGGGTTGCCCACTATCCCCACTGCTATATGTCGTGTGCAGGCAATTCGTAGGGATACCAATATAACTGGTTTCCAGCTGCCTGGATCCAACGGGGTCCAGGTCAAAACAACAGCATATATGGACGATGTGTCACTAATTTGCACCAACACATCGTCTGTACCTCGGATTAGTAATATCCTTGAGAAGTACTGCACGGCGACCGGGGCAGTGATTAATAAGTCCAAGAGTGAAGTCTACGTATCTAAAAATTGGCAGGTAGATAGGGAACTGTCGGACATGTACCCTGTCAAAAAGGACAAGATTCTGGGCCTCATTTTCGAGAACAATAGCTCGGGGGCCCAGAGCTGGACGGCGGCCATTAACCAGGTCCATAAAAAGATTGGCCGATGGAGCTCAAGATCCTTAACAATGACGGGTAGAGTATTAATAACCAAGTCTATACTGTTCCCCATCCTCTCTTATGTAGGAAAAATCTTTCCCCCAGACAGGACCACCAAAAAAGTGGTGGACCGCATTATCCACTGCTTTATCTGTGGCAGCAAGATGGAGAGGATAAAGCGAGCCACCATGAGTAAAGCCGACAAGAAGGGAGGTAAGGGGGTCCTGGACGTTGTGCAGCTCACCCGAGTGCAGGGGCTCACGCAAATTATCAAGAACATCCAGGCCCTAGACAGGAAGGTATGTTACATGAATCGTTTCTATTTTGCCACCTGTCTCAGGGCCTTGGGCCTCTTCACTATTAACAACACCGTGCCGTACTCCTGAGACCCCCCATTGTATTATAGAACTTTAAAGGACACTATATATAAATTGGGCTTAGATAAAGCAAAATTGGCCTCCTGGGAATACAAGGCTGTAACTAAATATCTTGCCAGTTCCCAGGAAATTGAAAAAGTAGCTACTTTCTCCCTCGCCCAAAGCCAAAAAATCTGGGAGAATGTGTCTCACAGCTGCCTCAGTAATGTCCAGAAGGATATAGCATGGAACACCATCCACAGTTCACTCCCCACTCGAGCGTTCATGTTCAGGAGGGGAGTAGCCCAAGTAGAAACATGCCCCTATGCAAAGTGCCGCAAGAGAGAAACACCAGCCCATATCTTCTGGGAGTGTGATGTGGCTGGCAGTGTCTGGCTCTCTGTCTCTGTCTTCCTGAACAGGTTTGCTGACACGGCCAAGATGACCGCTGAGACTGTGCTCTATCGGCCTGCGGGAGGAATCACTACCAGCACAGCTAAGTGCGTTTGGCGTGTCATCAATGTCGTCAAGCAGATCCTGTGGGAGGGCAGTAACGTCTGTGTCTACCACAAGAGGAGCTAGACACTATCACCACGACCAGAAGGGCACAAACTCTTATCAAGGACTTTGTAATTCTGGACATCCGGACCCTCGGGAAGGACAAGGCCTGCGTGGATTGGAGGATTGCCGGACTTCAGGACGTGAAGATGGAATAAAACAAAAAACTGGAACCGCTAGCTCCTAGGAGCGGGACTACAGGGCACCGCTAAGCCTTTTATTTATTTTGTCATGCCAGCATTCCGCCCTTTTTAGCTGGCATGACCGTTTTTGAACGGTGCCCTGGTTTTATGTAGTCTTTTTGTTTCAGTTTTATGGACTTTGATTTATTTTGAATGTTTTATTTGATTTTGTTTTGTTTTGTTTTTTATGTATGTAAAAGATTTTTAATGTCAACTATTAAAAGTTACATTTTAAGTGTTTTAAAATTTTAGAACTTTAACTCACTGTTTTACAAACTGTCCCTTTTTTGTTTTAGTTCTATAGTTTTACTGTTCTGTTTTATGTTCACCTTTGAACCTTTTTAAGAGAGCACTCCCCAGCCCTCACAAGCACTGTTTTTTTATAGATGGTTCTTTTTCCAGTCACTTTTAAAGCAGCACAGGTTTTATCATGTTGATTTTAAACTGTGTCTGTTTTAACCTTGTACAAAGCACAATTGTCTTGTTGTTTTTAAATGTATTTTAAATGCTTTTAAAACAAAATGTATGTCTGTATGCATGAATGTCATCTTTAAAAGAAATGTAAAATGAATGAAAAAAAGGGGTGTAAATGTAAAAAATGTAAAATCTCAATAAAAGAGTATTTACTTTAGGAATGACTTATAAAAATATTCAGTGTAAACCACTGCTATGTTCTGAAGTCATGCTTCAGATTCTGTTAACTAAAAAAAGACATTAGCTGCTCTTAAATGCCGCCATAGTCCCACTGGAGAAAAAGAAAAGTGGATTGAAGCCATAAGCAGCAAGCTGGCTGAGTCCCACAAGAGAGTAATTAATAAATTACATTACATTTTTTTTTCCAGTTGCGAGCTCAATGTTTTTAACTAAAGGAAGAATACAATATTCAAATGGCATGCAAGTATGATGCATTATGTTTGAAACATTCTATATAAAATTAGATCTTTCCTGAAAGTAGATTTAAAAATGTTTCATGAATTATGTCAATCATTTACTGTACCTGTAATTGATATCTTGATGCTGCAGAGCACAAAAGTCTATCTGAAAATAAACTAATGAACCATATACGATTTCCAGGTTAGTGTTAAGGATTCTTAATTACTTAAATAACTTTCCTACAGTACTTAAGTGTACACTGCTACTGCTCCATTTCTATTATATTTTGTTCAAAATAGCATAACTGTAGTTAGAACAAAACACCCAAACTTGACTGTATGAAAGCCAAAACCATTTATATTGGAGGCAGCTGTACGTCATACTTTTATCATATTCCTGTATTCAGTGCTTATCAAAATTTGATGAAACTTGCTAAGAACATTTATAAGTACAAGTTATTGATAGTATCAAAATCTAGGTGAACATAGGGTGACATTTTATTTGAACAAGTGCGAAATGTGGATGTAGTTTAAGATGATTTACTTTCATGGTGCTGATAGCTCTAATTTTGTATTTACCAGGGGGATGTATGTCAGTGATATACCAGTTCAGATGATTAATAAACATAGATATGTATGCCAGCTTGATTTTAAAGTACTCCTGCTGTGTGCAGCTCAATAGGTAAAGGACATTAGCCAAAGTTATCTCATTCTAGTAACCTTGTCGTCTGAGGAATAAGAGGCTCTTTATGGGTTATAAAATACCAAGCCAGCTCCTTGAAATTATAATATGCCAACATTGAACAGACGTAATGGTTACAAAAAATCCATCGAACAATATAAAGGCTCTCGACAGTAAATCGTTTAATTTGAATATATTTAAACAGACAAAAGCACTAAAGATGTTTGAGCTTCCCTGCTCTATTAAAGGATAATGAGAAGCAGATTTAAAATGATTTTGCCTGTGGATAAAGAATTAGTCTACATATCCCTCAGGGATGGGGATGTGGTGGAAGCACTCCTACAGTGCACCAAAACATGAAGTAATTCCACACACATGGTGACCTACTTTACATAGTTTGACATCTCATTGGATTACCTATTGAAATGCTACTGGTATAATTACTTTTTTGTGAGACTGTGTATGGCTATTTCTTATGATAGGCCATTTTGTACATAACTTGGATGTAGTTTTAGGTCATGGCTATAGGTTACCTTAAGGATTCAAAAGTGTGCCAAAGATGTTTATTAGTAGTTTAGTAGTAGCTGAAATGCAGCAAAAATAAACAAGATACTTTCATTTTGAATCACTGGTTTTCACGTTACCATGGTGATGAATGAAGGAAAGTGCATTAACATATTTATTTTATATTGCTGCTCATTATTGAAGGTATACTGTGGTGAAGCAGGTTCTGATTGCCTGTTGTGATAGCATTACATAATGTTGTGTCTTTTTAAGCAATCACATTACTTGTTCTTAGCTGGTGCATACCTTCATGATACTAATGTATGTAGGTTGAGGGGTTCTAGCTTTGGTGCAGGTAAAAAGCTCCTTGCTCTACTATATCTGCATAAGTAAAAAAGTAAACACACTGGACAATCTCAGACAAATCAGTATTTAGTCTGGTTATTATTAGATGACTTATGTGCATAACAGAGGTTATCAGAATGAATAAAAACCGAAATGGTAGTAAGGAAAACATTGAAATGTAAATAAACCTGCAAATTACAGATTTCAAATGGATAAAATAACATTAAGGCACTGTGTACCAGTTTATAATTGCAATTAAGCCCTCATTATCTTGGTAGTTGACCCTGTCTGTACGGTAGCCCCTACCTTCCTGACACAATCAACTCATAGACGTTAATGCTCTGTAATCACAGTTTTATTGCTTAAATAATGAGTTTGTAATTAAAAAAAAAATGAAATATGAAATGCTTTGATTCACCAAGGTTAACTGCAGAATAAACCTTGGTTATGAAGTCACACATGTGGTGAAATAATAATTATCAAAGGGGTTAACTTGGCAAGTCAGATTGAAGTGACAGCTGCCTCGGGGTGGAGAGCTCAATGGAAACTGCATGGTAAGAAGATGGGAATTCCATGGGTTTTAGAAGCTAACCTTTGAGTCTTTAGGTCAGGGATTGTTGAATTAGAGAAACGATTTAGCCTGAAGAGTAAGGAACTTCAATTGCATTTTCATTTTTTTTTGTATTGCCATAGCTTTCTATATTGTTTGCAGTCATTATGAGTTAAATAGCATGTTTTTAATTGTTTTGGAGAAGTCTGTGTTATGGTGCTTTGACCTGAGCTCAGAAGCTGCTCCTCAGTTCTAGCAGCCAGCCGTAGACATGTGCAACTAGGATATGATGATAATGATTCTCGCAACAATCAAGACTATCTTAAATCACGTGTGAACTCCTTTTGTGCCTTCCTCCCCAGTTAGTTGTTCTTTCTCTCTTGCACATTCTTTTTTATTTTTAAAAACACTGTTCTGTCCCAAATCAGTTGTCTACATGAAGAGAAAGAGAGGTAGTGGTAGTAGCTGTGGTGCTGATCTTTTTTTTTTTTTTAGCTCTAGATGACAATAAACAGTTATCAATAATCATTTTTTAGTACAATAATTAATTTAGTACAATAAATTATCTATAATAGCATCATAATGATTATTCTTCCAACTCCATATGCAACATAGACTAGATCAACCAAAGTTTCTGTTAGTGCACTCTACAGAAGTGTCTACTCTGTATTGCCAGCATTTTATTCTGAAAGCAAATACAATTCACAGTTGGTGTTCACAGCTATTGCTTACTAACTAAAAGACACTGGTCTAGATTTTGGAGTCTTTGTGATGTCTAGTGTCTCAAACTGGTCCCTGCAGCTGAGGAAAAAGGTGCAATGAAATATTACTATAGTGCTGACGGTGACCTGAACATATATAGTAACAGTGAAGATTATCATTTGAACATTGTTTAAAAAATGTCTAAGAGCATATTTAAGGATAAAACAAGCTGGGATAGTATTGAAAACATAAAACAAAGACTCAGCATTTTTAGAACGACACAGATTACGATGAGCACTTCAAACAAATCAATTTCTACCTTTTTTATTACATGAGTAAAAAAATATGTTCAGTAATGAAAAGTTACTGTAATGGCCACTTGAGAGGTAGTGGAGGAAATGTGTGATAAATGCGCTTGCATTCTCATCTACCTGGTTTGAATATATAGCTACGTTTAGACACAAAAAAAGCCTGACTAGAAGGAAGACAAACAAAGGAACATTTTCAAGTTGGACAAGCTACAACCTCAGTATCGTGTGCTAACACGTGTTTCTTACGCTGCAGAATTTCATCTTTTTAATCAGGATGAGTTGCCAGTAAATATCCTTTTACTCCTTGGGCAAAGATACTTAGTTGTACTGATATTCGTTTTAAAGCAATATTTCTGTGGTTGTCAGTCTGATCTAGTGAGTTGTGTTTTTCAAGAAAATAAGACATTGGATACTATCAAGTACAAAGCCATTCTAAAACTAGTGAAGTGCAGTGATTGGCAGAGAAGTGTTTGATATATGTCCATTGTCTCTCTAACATAGAGGGGGCACATTTCTTCAGGTTAGGGCAGCCCAGACTGTGTATTTTAGAGGGCTTTAATATTCTTTAAGAATGTTCATTAGCATTATATGTTTGAAAACAATGGGCTTGCCGTTTACAGAGCAAGGCTATTATCGGCTTAGCTAGTGTGGTTATGTCAGAGTGGTTGAAATATGTAAAATACAAGCCTTTTTTGTGAATATTCACAGACATGTTTGTGTGTTGTGAATTTTAAATAAGGGGCTGTCTCACTGTCATGTTACAGAAGTAGAGAAATGTCATGCATTTGACTGGTTTCTTCAGAAAAACAATGTCAGCGTTAGGTACCATGAAAAGCAACGGGAAATTATCATCCCATGTGCCATAACAAGATGCAATGATTCCCACGTATAACACTGACAGGTAGCATTGCTTCTATGGCCGCATGCACATATGATTGACCTGGTCAAGGTGAATGACTGTGTCTGCTGATGGTGTTATACAGTAAAATCTGTGTGTGTTTGTGGATCTCCTGACAGTTGCACCTGTTAGTCTACTGCTCTTTCTGACAATGTCCTGCCATCTCACTCCTGCCTAGGCTGTGCTACCTGTCATAACATGAATTGTACATCAAGACACTGGGTATTGCAAAGATACTAATATGGAGACAGTGTTTTCAGGAGCCCAATGTACCAGTAGCGTAATTGTTAACCTGATATGTCTGATGAGTTTCTAAGTCCTCAGCTTAAAATTAGAAAATGGTATGCCTTGGGGGGTGGGGGGGCAATTATAATACTAGTGTATCACCTGAAAGAAACCCAGTCAGCAGACGACACCATTGCTAGGACCGGAATTCTGATAGTAGCATATACAGTATGGTACTATGCTAATGCAATAGATTAGCAGTGTGAAAGTTTGCTTAACTTTAAAGCCTCTTTCAAGGTACATTGTAAGCAAGCCCTCTCCTCAATGTCCATGAGTCCCCCAATGCTCAACTATAATTTGTTAGAACTTTTTAAATACGCGTGGTTAGTGTATGGAGATTGTGTGCTTGGCTAAATATATCATATAGTAAATACTGGTAAATGGTAACTACTTGCTGTACCTGTAATTTACACTGTATCAAAATGATTTTTACTCAGGCACATTAGATTAATCGACTGACAAAGATTTTAACCAACTGGTGTCCATTAATTAAAACATTATTTAAATACTGTAGCTTTATAATGATGATTCACCTCTAAGAGATGTGACACAAAAAGGTCTGCTTTTAAAAGGGGGTAGGGCAAATGAGTGTCCGGAACACCCATGCTTCTACCAAGTACCACATGACACAACCACAAAACTGTAATAATGTCGCACCACATTGGCTGAAAATCCAATGTGGTGCGACAAGGTTTGTTCAAGGTTTTGTTCGCACTGTACTCCAGCAGCATATGACAACACCTCACCTTAAACCAGAGGCATCTTTGACCAACCTTTCCATGTGGAATGGCCAGTAGCTCTATTAGCTGTCTGTTTTGAATCGCAATGAACAGTGTGCATGCAACCAAATAATATTCAAAATCTGATTTGGGAGGTCTACAGTTATAAATGCTAGGAAAAGAAGATATCTGAATTGCTGTCACGTCATCTCAGTGTAATTCACAAGAAGATGCTCTTCATATTAACAATACATCAAACTAATAATACATTTTATAAAACTAATAACTAATAATACATTTTATTTCTAAGTGCTTTTCAAGAATCTTAAAGTGCTGTATAAGGATACACAGAAAAACACATGACAATACATAAAAACCACACAGAACATCAACCAAGCAGCTACAAAATTATACATTAAAAGCCATAATAAAAAGTCTTTAAATGAGATTTTTTTAAAAAGAATCCACTGTCACAGAGTCTCTGGTCATTCTGGGCAAAGAATTCCACAGTCGTGGTGCTGCACAACAAAAGGCTCTATCACCCACAGTGCGTAGCCTGCTTTTAGGTAAGATGACAAGTCCTGCATCAGTAGATCTTAAATTGCATGTCGGAGTATACTCACGCAGTAGATAACCAGGAGCTAGCCCATTCAATGCCTTACATGTAAGTAGCCAATAAGCATAACCTCAGTCTTATCACCATTTAACTTGAGAACATTCTGTCACATCCATATCTTGATATCCAACAGGCAACTATAAAGTGCAGTAACAGCAACACCAGTATCTGGTTTAGTTTGTAAATAGTACAGCAGTACAGCCATATCAGATTCTTAATAAAGAAAGGTAGCAGTATCAAGTTTCTTTACCACTTTGGACAGCAACAATTTGCCACCAGGGGGTGCTGTTTAATCACTGGCAAACAAGTTGGAGTTTTTGTCAAGAAAATTATATTGGTCTCTGAAGAGCTTATACAATGTCGATGTCTACTCCAAGTGACTCGCTATCCTTTCAAAATCCTATGTAATGCATTAGAAAAATACTGATGGGTGTACTTGATTTTAAATTCTACCTCATCAGCTATAAAAAGATGACAGGGAAATATGAATTACATTCTTTACACATCCATTTTATATTGTGTCCATAGTTTATGCTTAAGTTTTATTTGAGCTATTAATGGTCAAATAATAATAATAATAATAATAATGTACACCCAACTGTGCATAATATAAGGCTGCAATTCTATCGAGGGTTTAAGGTGGCATATAAAACACAAGAGCACTACCTCGAGTGATTTATCAGTGTCACCAGAAACCAGAGCCAGAAGTGTTGCCTTACATGTACAGTTTTGGTGTATATTATTATGTGTTATTCCTGGTGACAGAACAGACAGAAATTGTAGAAGTGTTGAGAATAACATTGTAGAACAAGTTAATTTTTTAACAATTCAAAATTCAGTAATTTTTTATTGTATAAACTTTTTTTCAACCCTAACATGATGAGTTTCAAATCAGGGTCAGCCTTGTAACCTGAGTCAAAATGTAAAACCTGCTGCCAGCAAGGCGAACGAGCAGTAACATTTTTGAAGTGACACTTTCTGGTTGTTCTCGATCACGTGACAAACGTGTTCTCCAATCGGCTTTTGAGGAACCGCCTGCTCATTATTTCAAACATTTTGCAATGTGTCTCGCGGAGACAGTTGCACGGAAAAAAGTTGTAAAGTGGCAAAAAACGACAGATTAAAAAAAGATAAGCGTTTGTTTATATAATTATATAAGAATGAGTTTTCTGGAATCTCGCATAGTCACTCCGGGTCCATACAGGGCTACTAAATTGGTAAGAATGAGCTTGTTTTTTTTGTTTTTTGTTTTACTATGTATTCTGTAAGGCCTTTTGTATGTTATTATATTGTATTGTTTATTTTTTAAAAGTCACGGTGCCAGCATTGCTTTGGGATATCTATTTTGTTGTTCGGTTCATTTGAATTCAATCTTATCTACGACAAGGGAGTCATTTAACTCCTTCCTTTCTTCTTCCTGTGCTATTTAAACGAGATCACTTATCTGATAAGCTACCAGAATTTACGGTGGTATAAAATTTAGAATGCACGTTCCACAGATTTGCTTATTGTTTTGATTAATTGAGTTCACTATTAACTTATCATAAGGACAGATGCAGTCTTCTAATGGGTGGTATAAAATGCATGTAGATTAAGTTTAGTAAAACAAAAGTTAGCGGAAGCACGAATGAATACATTTCAACCAATGTGCAGTGCCGTGGCGTGATTTGTATACACTAATCCGGTTTCTTTTTGTTCTTTTGTTTGAAAGCACTGCCTAAACCTAAACTGCGCTGTAACAAAACTGTATAAAAGCATTCACGTGTAAACAATAGCTGGGAGCGATAGTGTAGTTGCTGTATTTATTCTCTGGAGTTTCTGAAAGCAATTAGCATGCAATTGGAAACGACAATGCATTTTAAGTGTAGAATGTGAAATACAGTTTACATTAATATGTTAAATTGCATGACTAAAAATCTGTCCATTGTAAACATGAAAAAATATATACTGTATTGACGTTGAATAGTGCATTCCACTAAATGTCCAACATTTATCTTTTCTAGGATAATGACAATTATACAGTTCATTTTGGTTGTGGGAAAAAAAAAAATCCATACAGCATATATTTGGCAGATTTTGTGTGACTTGATCCTGTATATTCAGTTAATTGCACATTCAAGGATATTTCCTATGTTTAAATAGAAATGTGTTAAGAACAACCAGACAAATGGAGAAATCAAATGCACAATTCAATTAATGGCTACATTTTGGAATTTGTGTATTAATGTGTTTTTGTTGTTCTATCTAACTCAATAACTTTTTTTTTATTTTGCAGTGGAATGAAGTTACAAAGCTGTTCAGGGCTGGGATGCCTCTAAAAAAACACAGACAGCACTTCCGAGTTTATGTCTGCTGTTTTACTGCAGCGTCAGCTGTGGACTGGTTACATGAACTGCTAAAAAGCAACAGTAATTTTGGTCCAGAAGTTACCAGACAACAAACAGTGCAGCTGCTGAGAAAGTTCCTGAAGAACCATGTGATTGAAGATGTGAAGGGGAGATGGGGCTCAGAAACCCTGGAGGATAATAGCCAGCTCTATAGGTGCCTACATATTATTATAATGTTACAAAAACAGGAAGGGAAATAAGACTCCCATGAATAGCAGTTTAAGCCGTTCCAGGCAGTCTTACCCCCTGCAGGGGATGAAATCACTGGTTGGAGGATGTAGTGGAGGTGATTGTATATCCCACTTTCCATTTGTCCATATATCTGGACCGGTTATCCAATTGTGGTGAAATTTGTAATGAACATTAACATAAGCTATTGTATCAGACATGTATCTTGAGAACACAAGAAGTTATTCCACATACTATAAATCAGTCATACTTTACCATGATACTAACCCCTCATTTGCCTACTTGATGTATTAATCTGTACATGCGGTTTATATGTGTCATGGACATCAACTTCTTTGGTATGTTTTATTGGGACCAGATAGTGGTCCAGTAATAGATTTAATATCCATTACAGGAGGTGTCCAAAAAATGAACTGTTTCTCAATTACTTTAATAGAGACCACAAACAATCCCTTTTAAATGTATTTTTTCTTTCCTAGATGGGTATTCCAAGAAATGTCTTACAACTACTTTAATAAGTACAAAATGCATAAGAAAGAATGATTTTTTAAAAGTTATCTCTGGCTACAAAGTTTTAATGTCATTTTTATTAGGTGTAATTCAGTTGTTTAAATAAATGTGCACATGGGAATTTACTTCCAGAATGTATACATTTTGTTAAGTTTAATATTACTGTATGCTATGATTTAATATGATGACTCCACTCCCTTGGTAATGCATTTCAGTTTTCATCCAAGAATAACAAAAGTTAATTTCAAATCATACATTTTTCCACTGTGAGATTTAATGTAGGTTTTCAGACAGTACAAAGGTCAGTCATGTGCAATGCAAACGTCATTTCAATTAAAAAGTAAGAGTAAGTTGAAACATTTTAGTTATGTTGACAAACCATTTTATAGTTTTGTATCTTGAATCAATTTTACAGTTCTTCCCTTGATATGCCGTACTTTCTGCTTGGTCATTAGGTTTCCTCCAACATCACCCTTGAAGGCAATTCCAAATCGCCCCCTGCTTGCAAGAAAAAAAAGTGTAAATGGTTTAATAAAGGATAAAGATGGCTTTTTTAAATTCCCTCACCTGAAGAGAAGAAGCTCAAAGAAGTACGAGGACCAGGAACTCCGGGTAAGAGTCTACAAAATAATTGTTGTTGGTCAAGTGATGCATTATAATACATGTTTGGGTTTACTTCTGTCTAAGAACATCTAACTTGTATGTTCTTATTGTTGAAGGTGCATTGCAATAAACCTTGTAATATCATTTTAGGAAAATACAGAGCCAGTAAGTAAAGCAGAGCCAATGGAAGTCGCTGAAAAGGTGCCACAAGTGCACAGAAGAGAAATTACACAGGAGGATATAGATGATGTTTGGAGAAATATTACTCTAACACAGTATGTTGAAACACTTTTTTTTTTATATGGTAGTTGATGCAGATTAACTATTGGTCGATGTTTACTGTATGTGTTTTACTTTAGTTTGCAGAAAACTTTGGGTCTGACCTCACTGGAAGAGGTCCTAGACCCAGCACAAGTTAACCCTCATCACATTGTGTACAACATGACTAACATCAACAAGCATGGTGTTGTCACGTTACAGGACAAATCGGGTAAGATGAGATTTTGCCGTCTTTTTGATTGTTTAATATTATTGAAAATGTGTAAATCTGTGTATGTAGAACTTGAAAGTGTGTTTTTGTAAATAAATATAAGTTGCATTGTTTTCTTTTCTGGTTCTTGTAAGATACTTGCCTAGCAATGTTTCCCCAATAGAAGCTAAACTGTAATAAGAAGTTCCTGCTTGTGCAGGTACCATTTAATAAACTATTTTTGGATTGAATAGAGGGTACTCTGAATGTTCATGGAATAACAGAAGGGTTGTGGGGTTGTTGGGTCCATCCTTGTGAGTGATTTCCATTACACGAGAGTAGATGTTAAAACTTCATGCTGATTTGAACTCGGCTCTCGCCAAGATAAGCACCAACTAAGACGTAGCTTTTTTATTATTATTATTTACTTCTTAGCAGACGCCCTTATCCAGGGCGACTTACAATTGTTACAAGATATCACATTATACATTATATCACATTATACAGATATCACATTATTTTACATACAATTCCCCATTTATACAGTTGGGTTTTTACTGGAGCAATCTAGGTAAAGTACCTTGCTCAAGGGTACAACAGCAGTGTCCCCCACCGGGGATTGAACCCACAACCCTCCAGTCAAGAGTCCAGAGCCCTAACCACTACTCCACACTGCTGCCCAGTAAACTAATGTGATCCATATGTGTCTCCATCCATTTACGTATTTTGTTTATGTACCAAGTACAATGTATGGAAAATGTAAATCTAAAAAAATTGCTAATTTCAGAGAATTACTTGTATCAAGCTCCTCATCTGCTTAGGAACAGTTGTATTTGAAAAAATACTTAAAATATATATAGAGGATACTGAATGATCATTCGTGGTATACAGTTTTGCCACAGGAGGATGTCCCAGTAAATCACGAGCCACGACAAACTGAAAAACTACTAATAGGGTGTTCAAACATAGTTTTAGATTTAATCAGAAAAAGGATTTTATTTATCAGTTTTAATCTAATTTACAGATATCTGAAACAATGTTTTTTAAACCATTAAAAAGGCCTTTTTAATGTGCAAAAATCAGCTAATTTAACCAGAAGTTAAAATGATTATATTAAAATTCTAGTAATGCTTTATTCACAGCATGTCAAAATATGATCATTAAATGTATGAGTGCCCCAATGACCCAAACTGCCCCATCAAGTTACTGGAGATTATATATATATGGACTTGAACCGGCGATGTCCAGGCTAGTGCGCATCCTGCACTCCACGCAGAGTGCCTTTACTGGATGCGCCACTCAGGAGCCCCCCCAAATTCTAATTTTAATTGTGCTGTAACATTGAAGTATAAAAACAAGAAGACCCTCCACATTGGGCATTACCAAGCAATTTATTTATTTCACTCTGAAGTGTTGAATAGGAAAAAGTTATAGAAGTCAAACCTGTACTGTTTTTTCTTTAGGGGACCTCCCTCACTGGGTATTATCTGCTATGAAGTGTTTGGCAAACTGTAAGTACCACAAGTATCATTATAAATATTGATATTATTATGTATCCTATTATTCTAGCAATACCTTATCAATTAAGTTGTGTTTAGTATTAATGTTGCTCTTCTGATTTTTCTTTCTTAGGGCCAAAGTACGATACAAGCCAGCCATCTTATCCTGGCTTTGAAAGGGATGTTTTCAAAACAGTTTCAGATTATTTTCTGAATCTTCCTCAACCGCTGCTTGCATTTGAATTCTATGAACTTTTTGTGAATATCTTGGGTATGTGTGTGTATTTTCAATATCTCTGTAGGCCACCCTGTTCAATATGGTTATAAAATAGCCATCCTCTAAACTTGATATCATTTTCTGTTTGTCATAACATCTTGGTGAATTTATAGCACCCCTGCAACCTCAATAGAGCTGTACCCTGAAACTGTCCCCATGCAACACTCCACCCAACGAATGTAATAAATAAATCCGTAAGAAATGCAACATAAAACAAATATGCTATTTCTTGCGTCCCCAGGGGTAACAGGTTAATGGTTACACTGTGGTTTACCAGCTGTACTTGGAGAGAACACATGTTTGAGAGCTCTATTGAGATCACAAGGGTGCTTTTACTTTGAGTTTTAAAGTCCCCACTATGTGATCGCTGTCATTCTAAACAACTAGAATACATTAGTTGTAACATTTCATAATAAACCAAGATGCTTTCCAATTTAATGCAAACGTTTTGAAATATGTAAATATGTGTTACTTTAAGATAGCAACCAACTGATATTTTCCCTCTGCATGTGGTTTTATGACTAAGCTTGTTTTTTTGTTTGTTTAAACTAACCATGCACTTGTGTGTGTGTGTGTGTGTGTGTTTGTTTATTGTATGTACCAGCTGTTTGTAAAACGTTCCACTTAACTTGCTGTGTGTCTTCAAAACTTATTTTATCTTATTTGGTTTTCTGCTAGTTTTGTGCGGTTACATCATGGCCCCAAAAACAAGACAAGGAAAACGTAAAAACAAAGATGAACCTTGCAGTCCTCGGCCATCAAAAACGCAGAACTTAAGCAATGTTATCACCTTCAAATCAACTGAATGTTTATTACTGAGTTTAGTCTGTAAAGGTGCTTTAGAGGATAATCAATCCCCACAGCACGATGAAGTGTTTTCTGATGAGACTGGAACAAGGGAACAGATGCTGCAGAAAGGCTGTGCAAGGAGAATACAGCAGAACAATCCAGCTAGCAGAAGAGCCAGTGACGCAATGGGAGGTAGCTGTCAAAATCTCTCCTCCTTTCCCATGCCAGCTAGATTTAGGAAAAGGTGCTATTCTCTGGAAGGCATCATGGATGTTTCAGTTGAAGGTCCTTCCAGAGACAATTCACAGTGTCTCCTATTCCAGTCTGAAGACAATTTGGCCAGCACGAAATCTAACTCTTATTCTATGATTGACAGTTCTTCTGATGCTGTCTCCACTTTGTCCTCTGTTTCTTCATGTACTAGTGACGGATGCCAAAAAGATGATTTACCATACAGAGGGCAATCAGCCACTCCTTGCATGCTGTCTCGGGGATTTCAAGCTGTAACACGACCACTAATAAGCAGATCAGCCAGCATTGGCAATTCTCTCGATATTGGCCAACTTCATGAGAGAACCGGTAGTTGCTTTAGCATAAATGTTCCTGTAGCAGAAATAACCATGAAACCAGATTTTTCTTCCAACATTGAACTGAGGAGACCCAGTTTAGCTGCCTCCAGGAAAGATGGCTGTATGAGCTCTAAATATGCAGCTATGAACAGACGATGTCTAAGCACCTTGGAACTTTCTAGAAACTCTTCTACCACTGCATCGTCCTTGTCCACTTTTGCACGAAGTGTCAATGCTGATGAAAGTAAGGGTTATGCTTAACATTGCATGCAATGTGTTCTGTTTTTGCTTGTTATTTATTTGAAATCTCTTTTTTGCTTGTGTGCATTGTGGCTGTTACTTCAAAACAATATTAAGCATGCTTTAATATCACTGAAATTTTACAATAACCTCATTTTCATGAATACTTTTTTTTAAATATGAAAGGCATAGGGCACAGTGAAAACCTAAAGACTTCACAAAGTAGCAGAGTTTGATTCTTAGGCATATTACACTTATCTGGGATATATAATTTCACGCAGGTGAAATCCAGTTTGAAATATGCTTGTTTTTTTGTTTTTTTTGAGTAAAAATATTTTTATTTCAAGGTCTTTTGCAGCCTCATTTGGAAAGGGTTGCAATTGAAGCACTGCAACTATGCACCCTTTTACTACCTCCAGCCAACCGGCGTAAACTCCAGCTGCTGATGCGGATGATATCTCGAATGAGTCAGAATGTAGATATGCCACGGCTTCATGATGCTATTGGAACACGAACTTTGGTGAGGGCATTAGGATCAGGAGCCACAAACCTCAATGATCAATATTCCAAATAGGGATGCCATTCATTGTGTGTCGATGAATCGTGATTCTTTACATGACATATCCTATCGTAATAGAGGTATGTATACTTTGTATCACGATACAAGACCACCAAGTAGTTGTTGAAATGAAGAATAAGTGTGTTTATATGGTTATATGGTTGGTATGAAAACATACTCTTCCTCATTCATTTTTTGTCTTTTAACAAAATAGTCTATCATTACATGTTCATTTGATCGTATTATTCTTCTTACAAGTAGCCTGTCAGGACCATCTCATGTATCATGATACATATCATATCACAACCTGCATACAGAGGTACATATTGTATCACAACGTTTGCATATTGTTGCACTCTTGTATCATTACACCCCAGATTGCAAGGCTGCACAATTTGATGGTAGATGAAAGAGAAGGAATACCACAAATCAAGTTAGCATTTCTTCAGAGGTATTCACTTTGCAATTAATTTCCTTTGGAAAAATAAATCTGACCACAAGGTGCCTCTAACTTTTCAGATGGTGCAGACATTCTCCCGTTGTGTATTATGCTGTGAAGAGGAAGTTGATCTTGATGAGCTCTTGGCAACAAGGTTGGTTTCCTTCTTAATGGACCACCACCAGGAGATTCTTCAAGTACCTGTTTACCTGCAGAATGCGGTTCAGGACCATATCAACTACCTCAAGAAAGTTCAGGTAGGGAATAAAAGTATTTTCTTACAGCACCTAGTTCTAGCACTGAGTATCTGAATCACAATTTATAATTCTTAAACACTAATTGTTTATACAATAATTTTTATTGAAGAGTGCATTTACCTAAAATGTATGAATAGTTCTGAACTGAAGTAAAAACTGAGTTGAACTGCAAGAATGTTGGCTTGTTAAAAATTGCTCAGCAATTTCTTTCTTTACAAGGTGGCCCTAATGCAAAAACTGCACAGCTAGTTCCGAACAAATTTACAGCAGCACATTGACACCCTAAAATGTTAAAATAGTATTTTCAAAATACTAATGCTTGTTTCAGAGCCTCAATTAATCGGCTGTTTTATTTCAAAGAAATATGCAACGCCATGTTAAGTGTTTTTGTGTTGGTTTGTTTTAAGATTACATATCCAGAGACAGGTGTGAGTGCCACCTTGCCAATGTACTCCTTCTGCAGACAGATAAGCACTCAGGAATTTGAGCAACAGAAGTTATCTGCCTCCCAAGCTGCCATAGCTGATCTGCTGGAAAGCCTCCTCAAAGATAAAAATCTCTCTATTAAGGACAAAAAGAAGAAGCTTAAGCAGGTAAGGGAAAAAAATCAGTTAATATAATTGTAATATGGTAAACTGGATTAACGATTCACCCACTCCCACCACCCTCTAAGCATTACTTGATGATTTTATATATTTATTTTTACTTCAATGTATAAAAGTTTTAAATAGGGATCCAAAGTTGAGAATAGTGAGTTATCTTTTATGTGTGGCTTACAGTATGGATTGGACTAATGTTAGTATAAACATGTTAAAGAATATGTTAATTTTCCCAATTATTAACCTATACTTGTCATCTTGATAGTTTCAGAAAGAATATCCGGAAATCTACCACAATCGTTTCCCGACCACAGAAAGAGAAGCCCAACTTTTTGTTGACAAACCAAAAATCAAGCCTCCAATGCTGATAGCTATGAAGAAGCCCAAAATACTTGGCATGCGAAACTGAAGGTGGACTGTTTAAAAGAAAAATCTACTCCTGAGGAATAGACCCCTTTACAGCTGAATAAAATTGATATTGTGATGAACTGTACTGTACAATGGAAATCCTAGAACAGGTGCAGATTACTTGAGGATCAAGACTAGAGGCAGTGCTTTCCATATTTAATCTAAATTATAATATTTTAGAAGTGTTTTGTTGAGTTTTTTTATTTTATTTATTTAATGTATTTGTCTTTTAAAGCAAAGGCGTGCTTGCTTTGTAGATCTTGTCTAGTAGAAAATATGATGGACTATATTGACCATTGCAGTTAGTCTGAAGGGAGTAAAGCCCCCTAAGCGCATTAACCAACCAACCAACCAACAAATTAATAGCCGAAAGTTAAATGATTTCTCTTTCTTATGTATTGAATTTGCACTTTTTATCTGTTTTATACTTGGTTAAATTTAAAATGTTCTGATGTGTTTTTTTTTTTTTTTTTTTTCCCCCCACCATTACTTAATGCCTGGGGTGTCTATTTCTAAACTTTATGATGTGTATTCACATGGAAGCAATCATTTTATAAATGGTAGTGGACTCCTCAGGTAACCCTCATTTCTATTCAGCCCCTCATTTTGTTATCCAAACCCTCTGAACCCTCTGAACCTGTTATAATGCGGTTGTCAGGGTCCGTAATTAGGAGACAGTGTTATTTGTGTTTCACCTTATAACGAATATTGACATTTTTGCTCCTGAAATGATTTACAATGGCCAAATCAATATTTTGTTGTACCGTGGAAAATGAAGGAAGGAGATGCACACAATTTGCACGGTTTATTGGGACGATTATTCACAGCCTGTTAGCCTGGGCCACACCAAAAACAACAAACAGTCTTTCACTCGCACAGTAGCACATTCACACAGCAGCTTGTCTCACTTTTAATGCAGCGCATTTTTTTCTTCGAGCAGCACTCTTGGAGTCAATCTTACCAAGAAAACCTTTTAGCCATCCACGCAATGTAGATTCTGCAATATTTATGTCTTTTGAAACTGCTGCTTTAAGTTTCACCTTTTCTTACTCTGTCCACTGCATCGAGTTTCATTTTAACAGAGAAAGATTTTCGTTTTTTGCTGTCTGCTGTGCTTCATACTGTATATCTAGAACGTTCACCCAACGTTTGCGAGTCAAATTGCAGTATGGGGGAAATGGGAGCCACAACCTTACTGCGTTATAACCGATTCTATTGCCTGTATTTGTACATAAAATGTTAAATCATTAATTTAAAGTATCGCAGACATACTTGTTTACAGTTTTCTTTACCCTGCTTGTCACTGTTTGTCTTTACAGCCACAACTGTACAAAAAAAGGATCTGAACAATTGGATAAAAATGAAATATATATTTTGATAAACTAGTGTCAGCTTTTTCTGTAAGCAGCTACATTGTGTGGTACAAACTAAAATTGATTTTGAGTTAATTTTTGAGTTAACATTGACATTGGATGCTTTGCGTTTTTTTTTTGGTTCACAAAAATGCCAGTATGTAGTTTTTAAAAGAAAATCATTTGATATTTATGTAATATGGTTCTTTAGCAAAAGCTAATGCAGATGCTGATTAATTTTAAGGACTTTTTTTTTCCATGATAATAAATCCTTAAATGAATGTATTGAAAACTAGCTGAAGGCTTGTTATGACTTTTGAACCATATTGGATCTGAGCCAGATGGTTAAGTTCATGATGAAAAAGCACCTACAGACTACTTATTTAGTTAATGTATGCACAGTTTCCATACTCTGACTGTGATTCATAAACACACGGGACTAATTCAAGCCTCCATCTTAGTTAAGCAAAACCAGGCAACCAGAGTCTTACTTGAAAATATATTTAGTAGGTCTCTGACTGGCTCACCTGATAAAGGCACATGTGGTGTGCAGGATGAGTTCTAGTCGGGAATGCACATTTGCATTCCACAGGGAGTGTCATAGGCAATGGTACGCCTGCCGCTTAGAAAGGAAAAAGTGGCCAGCAGACACCTGCAGGGCCAGCCTTTGTTGTTGAGTTGGAATCTGTTTAAAATTAGGAGGGGCTATGACCCAAAAAATGTTGGACTGGTTCCCCAAACCTTATACAAATGGTATTATTGCTAAAAATTCAAAAGAAATCTCTTCTGCTGTTCTGAATCAATTGTAAGGTAACAGGAAAAGGTTGATAGAGGGGGAAACAAATCAAAATCACCCTACAATTTGCCCATGGGTTTCAAGCCAATCCAACAAATATCACAATGAGATATAGGGACAACCAATTCCCCTCACTGTATAGGAATCAAGACAAACTGCTCTTTGCAAAACTGTTATGTAGCTGTTTTTGTCTTTGCCTATGTTTGCTCCCGTGGCACTGAGTCTTTCCAACAATTGTCTTTTCTTTGTAATACTGCAGGTCAATGTTCTATTTTCTACCCTGCTGTAGGGTATCTTTTATATAGCAGATTTTTATATCAATATTGGTTAGTTGTAGGGTGATGGGGGCAGCAGTGTGGAGTAGTGGTTAAGGCTCTGGACTCCTGACCGGAGGGTTGTGGGTTCAATCCCAGGGGGGGCACTGCTGTTGTACCCTTGAGCAAGGTACTTTACCTAGATTGCTCCAGTAAAAACCCAACTGTATAAATGGGTAATTGTATGTAAAAATTATGTGATATCCTGTAATAATTGTAAGTCGTCCTGGATAAGGGCGTCTGCTAAGAAATGTAATAATAATAATAATGTTTACCACCTGCCCAATATACCGGTCATCTTGGCATTTTCCTGATTGCTTCAAAACGGTTCTGGATGAGGATCCCATAAAAAAAAATTTAAAAAATCATTGTTGGATCTTACATTATTTCCAATCATATTATTCTGGCTTGGTACAATATGATGTACAGAGCTTTGTATCATATTTGATATAGACAAGTGGTTAAGAGAAATAGTAATCTCTGCTTTGGATTTGTATTAATCCATTGAAATACTGCGTTCACCATTAACAACCCTCGAATGTCTCTTTCCCAGGAGCACTTGTATACACAATACAGTCATTGTCCTTACACATGTCTTTGCTAATCTTAAAATATTTCTGCCTCAATGAATTATTCTGGTGTTATGCAGTGGTGTTAATCTCCTAAACATTTCTATATAACAATTACACTGCAAGTGAAGACAAAGTTCTCACTGCACATGTAACCTTCCACTACCTGTTCTTATTTTATTTCACACACTTTGATTTTAGATTTTTACAGGTGGACCTGCTGTTTTTCCAACTTGTGTCAGAAATTGTATCGGGAATAATCCAAGGTGCACCATAATAGTAAAATAATTTGCCATGCAGTATGAAAGTAAGGCTCATTGGCTTTCATTTGCAGGCTTTATTGATTGAATATCTACTGAACAGTTCATTGGATTTTTACTTCTTAAGTGTTGCCTTTTTCATGATGAAATTGTAATGAATAGTTTATAATGTATGGATTTATTTTCAAATCAATTTTTTTTCCCAAAGAGCATCTCAGTATCAATATACTTTGTGCTTTTCACTAGAATGAGATGTGATTCTTGATACTGTCATCTAGTAAGAAGTATGGAAATACATCTTTGTGCACAATAGTTATCTTACCCCTGTTGCAGGGTAAGGTTCATATCAGCTGGAAGAATTAAAATAATAAGGAATGGGTACTTGGGGTTGAATACCATGGTAACGTGAGACAAAATGAACAGATTCACAACTAGCATGATGTAATTCGAAAGCAGGTCCTAAGCATAACAAAGACATTTGCTCAACAATAAGAATTCATGTCTGTCCACCCGCTGAAGATTGTGACAAGATCAGAAGAAAGGAAACAAAAAGCTGGTTAATGGAATTGCTGTCTGACCCTGTCATCTGACTTTAACAAATAAATACAATTCGGAGTACAATGGTGTTAATCTAAAAAGCAGCCCTGTTGATGATGAATGAAGTATTACTATCTATGTTCTCTGTCATTTCAAAATGAATCTTCAGCCACCAAAAAAGCTAAATAAGAAACAAGAACTAATATATTTTAAATTAAATGCCAGAACAACATTGGCAATGATTTAATGTGACAGCAAATTCACAAGGTATTAAAATTGTTCTACAGAAGGAAGCTGGCATGGAAATGTTCTTCAAAATGGTCTGTATAGTATTCAGCACTTTTGTTCCTCCTGAAACTTCAGGAATATAAATACACCTGACAAACAATCAGATGTCTCACCTACTGTGACAAGGAGATTAATCTTTTATATACTACAGAATGCTTTTGAGGGATTTGCATAACATATCAAATACATTAGTCATGTGAGGGATAGCCCATTTGAAATAAAAAAATGTGCTGCACATGGCAGGGGGGTCACTATTGTGTCCCATGTCTGTATCGACACATAATAGTTTAATCCCAACACCGTATTCTCCTGACTTCTCCTGCGGGGGGTAGGGGTTCAAAGAAGATTATTGTGTGAGAAGCCAATTTAAGCCGAGAAACAGCTTCTGAGCACAAAGGCATTTTTGTGCTCTTCTGTCTTCTGATTGGCTCCTTTAACTCATTAAGATTGTGAATAGGTAATGGAACCCCCAGTATAAAAAACAGAAAATGCCCACACAGGCAGATTTCTCTACCAGTCTTCAGAGCAAGTGTGTGCAGAGTGAAAGCAGGAAAATGTGTAGCCGGTGAGTTTGTTAACCTTCCTTGTACTAGTCTGCCAACTTTTATGGGTACTATACATTTAAATCCTACAAATGTCCGTGGCTAAATACAAACCTTACCAAAAATATACCGCAGTTTTACTCCAGTGAACTAAGTATAATGACTTGTTTTGGTTACAGCAGTTTTGCAATGCTGCAAAAGGACTACAATACAACTTCTGCACATTTGTTGTCAAGGAATTATTTGTTAAGATCATAATAGGTGGGTTCTAATATATATAATTATAATACAGAGTAACATAAGGACACTCAAGTTGTTTGTTATTTTTAATTTTGTAACATTAACTTATTATGTGTTCTTAACTTAAGATAAGGTAAAACTGCAAATAGTCTACATGTTTAAAGACAATAATATACCTATTACTGTTTAGGTTAAAACAAAAAGTTGCCTTTGTATACTGTGGACCCCACTACCACAGTGCTTGTTTGATACCATTATGTGTGAACTAAAATGTTTCCAATTGAATTCATGTGAAATAAGCATACATTTACATTCAATACTCATATTAGTGAGATCTTAAATCATGATTAATTAATATTAGTGTTTGGGTTAGTTATGAATTATTACAATTTAATTTTAATTTAATAGAAATTAATATGCTAGTTTATGTATAATTGCACTTATTATAAAATGTTAGACTTATTTTTGTACTTAATATGTTAGTTTAATACAGAATCAATATTGTTACATTTTAACTGTACCTTCTACACAGCTGCTAACGACAACCAATCCCATTAACACTTAAATCGAATCCTTCACTTCTAAGTAAAAGAGCCATACTGCAGAACTCAGTGATCCATATATGGCTCAGGGGTCATCCATTGGAATAACTCATTTGAAATCAGCCTTTAGCAACTCGCTTACAGGGGAAGATGAATTCCACATGAATTGTGTAGAGTATAGAGAGGACACACAATTGTTCTAAAGCGGTACAATTTCAATGTGTTTTTATACACTTGCAGAATTGAACATCCTGCTGGTGGCTACAAGAAGATATTTGAAACGGTGGAGGAGCTTGCTGAGCCATTGCCAGCTGTGGTTACAGGTCTGTCCTCCATTGTCCCTGTGCTGCAGTGGAATAGAGTGGAAACCAAAATGTTATAATGTATTAGTTACTGTTCCACGCGAAGCCTACACTCCCATAGGAGATAGGTGATGTTTCTTTAAGGGCTGTTAATACAACACATCCATTTTATGTTGTGCATCTTTATAAATTACAAAATATGCAGGAACTACGTGTCAGTTCCTTTTAATGGGATTCCTGGTCTGAACGGAATCGATGGAGGCGTCACAGCCAATATTAAGTATAGCTATAGGACATCATAAACTGAATTCAGGCCCTTGTCATATGCACTATAAGGCCCCTGCTTCATGGTTTAGTATACAGGCAGGTGGACAGTACTGTATGCAGCAATGGTATACGTATGTATGTTTTTGCTTTCAGGGGTAATTCCTCCCTGGTTAAAGGGCAGTCTGCTTAGGTTGGGGCCTGGTCTCTTCGAGATTGGTGAGGAGCAGTTCTATCATCTGTTTGATGGACAGGCCCTCTTTCACAAGTTTGATTTAAAAAACGGAGCAGTCACCTACCACCGAAAGTAAGTAAAGTGAAGGTCAAACCAGTACTGCTATCAAAAGGGTGAAGATTATAAAGTCATTTGGCCACTGCAGAGCCATGATATTTGGCATGTGCTACCACATGTATTGCATTAAAGTTATTGTAGCTAATAAAATAACTCCAGAAATCTTACCTATTTTTCACTTCTGTTAGCTACATGAGCCTCAAATGTGCAGTTTCTTGTTTATTTTGTGTTTTCTGGAATTGTCATCAAAGTTATTGGAAGTTCAAAAATGTGATTACAAAGCTCTTGAGCAATGAAAAAATAGCTTTATCAGTAGAGCTGAGTCTGGATCTAATTATCCTGTCTGCAAGCTAAAATTGCTTTCATACAGAAAAGCTCCCTGTTTTCCAGGAGAGAATGACGTTTCCTTCCTTTAAACATAAACCTTTTGCAATTTTACAAAACACAGGATGTGGCCACCTCATTAAGATTGGAGGTGTTCCCCTCAGCACTTAGGTAGTGCATTCTGAGTAAACCCTGCACAGGGTTGTGATCGATACGACTTTCTTATTAACTGCATTGAATGTTAAATAAGCATTTTCCTGCCACTGCTTAAGTAGGAGTTCATCAATCTTGAAGTTCAGAAAGAAACACAGAAATTATTCAAAATGGTGTTTTTGCTGTACTGACAACATTTTACTCACTTACATAAGTAGTTTAAATTGCGTAATGTCTTGTAAAAACACACACCTTTAAACGTTAACCCTCTGCTGTGTGTGTAGCTTTCAGATTTGTCCGAACTGATGCCTATGTGAGAGAATGACTGAGAACAGGATTGTCATCACTGAGTTTGGCACCTTTGCTTTCCCTGACCCATGCAAGAACATCTTTTCCAGGTTAATCCATATATTTGCTTCACCAGCGGAATAGCACAGAAGGCAAGGCCTTCCCCAATTCCGTAGTATTAATCCAATGTTGTCCAATCAAAATTTGGCTTCAGGGGCCATATTTTCCTCAAGTATTTCCTCCATTCTTCAATTACTATTTTTTGAAACAAGAAAAAAATCATGTTAATGTTACAAAATGAAAAACAAAACACATTGATAGTCCTTAATAGGACTTGAAATATATGGATGTTTGGTTCTAGTTTTACCTCTTTCAAAAAATAGCAGTTAATTAAAAACTGTAAGCGCTTGGAAAATATGCTCCTGGTCTACACCAAATTTTGAACTTGCATTGACGTAATCGTTATGACAAGGGGGTGCAGAGGATTAACGCTTCATGCTGGTGTAGGTTTTTCTCCTATTTTAAAGGTGTGGAAGTGACAGACAACGCACTGGTCAATGTGTACCCTGTAGGGGAAGATTTCTATGCCTGCACAGAAACCAACTACATTACAAAAGTCAACCCAGAGACTCTGGAAACAATCTCAAAGGTAGCTCCTTTTTCCATATGAGATGATGTTTTAAAAGAATGCTGCTGTAGTACTTTTCAGTAGCATTAAACTTCATTTTAATCCTGCCGGTTGTGTTACCGTTACATTTTAATTGAGATTCCTTGAATGTTTAAAATACTTCAGGACATATTTTCAAAGAGGTTAATCATGTCTTAATTCCTCATTTTTTAAAGGAAAAAAAACACCTTTTGGTTTTACATAATTAATATCAATGATCTAAGTAATGTAATCACAGATCTCTGAAGCACGCTGAACCTCTCAAGCTGTTTTTTTTTCAGTTTTGCACTTCAATGTTGATTTTTTTGAAAGTTTATAATTTCAAAAAACTTTCAAAAAAAGATAATTATAGACTGGAGACAGTAAACACCTTGTAAATGTGGCTCTTTATATTTTAATGTGTATTACCCTAAAAATCTAAATTCGCTCTGCAGTGATCCTCACAACTGAAATAAACAGAGCAGAGCACGTAAACTCATTTCGTATTGTGTTTAGAATCCAAAGTGCCAATGTGTTTGTTTATCCCTTCAACCAGGTGGATCTGTGCAACTATGTCTCCATCAATGGAGTGACTGCTCATCCCCACATTGAGAATGACGGCACTGTGTAATATTGGAAACTGCTTTGGGAAAGGCTGTTCAATTGCCTACAATCTGGTCAAGATCCCACCCACCCAGAAAGGTCTGCTTTTGTTAACAGGAGTAACTTCATAGTATACACAACCCTGCCAGATAGAGGGTACAGCCTTTAAAAAAAAGAAATCGTACTAAGATCATTTAGTACATATTAATTTGCTGGGTTTCTGAAAGCTCTTGTTTTCCGTGCTACCTGGTGATGTCAACAAACAAGTAATACAAGATTATAGGGGTGCTAACCAAATCTATTTTCTTAACACATAGCAATAGCAATGTTATCACTGCCCCACACTCCCTTTTCTTCTGTTTAAGATTTGTTTTGGTCTTTGCTTATATTTTATACTTCAATTTCAAAAGAAAGCTCTAGATGAACAGTTGTTGCTCTTGCTTCCTGGTACCTAATCACTTGTGTTGTGGTACAAACTCACTCCAGTGGCAAAGCTGCAGTCAAACCATGTGACCTACAGCAAAGGTACCAGAATTCAGCAGTAATCTCTATATAGCGTTGTGTTTGAAATATCTGCATATCCTGAATAAACGTAAAAAAGCAAGTGAAGAACCAAAAGAATCTCAGAACAGTAAAAACACAGTAATACAATAACCAGTAATAGTGTATCTCTAATAATAATAATAATAATAATAATAATAATAATAATAATAATAATAATAATAATAATACAGTACTAATAATAACCAGTAATAATGAAGTAATAATATCAATGGTACTAATGAGAGATACAAAATGGATTCTAAAGCCCTGGTTAGAACTCCTTTAAGTTCTGTATGATCAACGACATAGCCAGGGCAGTTTAATGAGGAAGCAGCCTCTTTTAAAAACTGAAAGCCTCGTTTATTGTGCAGACAAAGTGGATCCACTGGAGAGGATGAAGGTGGTTGTGCAGTTTCCCTGCAGTGACAGATTCAAGCCCTCTATGTGCACAGGTTAGTTTGTTAAATGTTGATCGGCTGTCTATTGGAAAACTGGATTCTTGTCAGGCAGGTAATTAGTTACTAAACACATTTAACATTTTTTTGTTTTTTTCTCCAAAAAAGCATTCATTCAATATTACTATCTGCAATATTTTTATGAATATATTAAAACAAAAATTTGAACAACAAAACAGCAAATGTGCGAATGCCCCATGCTTACTCATTTTTTAACAGTAAAGATTTCAGTTTCCTTTCACAAGAAATTGGTCAATTTGAATTGGCATTTTGGAATAAAAGCCTTCATCTATCTGGGCTGGAATCCCCTACGCAATGCAGACTACTTTAGAAAGAATGCCCGTCCAGATGATTTAGCAGTCTTACAGACTTCATTGTCCAGGATAATGGGACCTCCTGACATCTTGTTATGGAAGTGTGGGAACGTGCCACTCAATCACCTGGGAAACACTTGGGCCTGACAGTGGAAAAGCAGGCTGATTGCACCTCTTTCTAGTGTGCAAATAAAATGGAAGTACTGTATAGTGTCTTCACAGCTCGTCATTCCCTCACCTCCAAAATCACTACAAATACAACGAAACTTACCTGGATTGTTAAAGGGTTTTAAATGCCTGGGGTCTCTGATGGCTCATCTGGTAAAGGCACAACTGCATGGTGTGCAGGGTGAGTCATGCAGTCAGGGGAGCGTAGGTTTGCGTCCTGGCTGTGTGAACATTGGCTCTGGCGCTCTTGCAAAATCGCCAGGGACTTATTAAAAGAATATATTTTACAGTACACTAAAGACTAAGCAGAATGTGACAAGTTTTTTAATTCAATTGATCTGTTTAAATTCGTAGTAAAGGATCCAAGCAAATATTCAGTGCATGTTAGTCTCTTGAGTCTATTTCTGTCAGTTAAAAAATATCAAAAAACTCAGTTAATATTCCAATAATTTAAGTGATAGCATTATTTACATCCACTGCTGTTTAGATCAACTGATTAGACCCCCAGATGTGCTGTCAGACATATTCATGTTCTTAATATACAAATCTGAATATTGACTGCTTACATAGTTTTTCAGTTCTCTTACTCCTAGTGCGATAGAAGCTGTGGTATATCAAAGGATGCATCTGCTTGTATTCACAGTTTTGGAATGTCAGAAAACTATTTTGTGCTTGTGGAGACGCCGGTGAAGATCAACCTGCTGAAGTTTTTGTCTGCGTGGAGTATTCGAGGAGCCAACTACATGGACTGCTTTGAATCCAATGAAACAATGGGGGTAAGAAACCGTCCTCTCCAAATACCTGCTATGGCTACTCAACCCACTGTGTGTCACTTACTTTACATGTAATTACATTCCAGCTCCTTTCCTTACTATTTACTTAACGTCCGTGGTACAGACTGCTATAAGAATAGGAACTGCATAATTAAAATGTAATCCTTGCGTAAGTAACTCAGTTATGTTTTGGTAGTTTGCGCCACTCGTAAGCAAATTAATACACATTATTATTATTACAATGTGTACTGCAGAGGGCAGTGGAAACACAGCTTCACTCATTTTGGTTTCTGTGTTTCCCTTGCAGCTTTTGAATTCCCACAGATCAACTATAAGAAATTTTCCATGAAAAAGTACACTTATGCATATGCACTGGGACTGAACCACTTTATTCCAGATAGGGTAGGTAAAATGTTTTACTCTTGCTTAGTTTATTGGGTGCCGTGGGATAAATGGGAAGTCTTTCCATTTCTAATAGATTGGCCTTTAAACATGCTATTCATGGGAGCATGTATACTATGTATGTACCTACTGCACAAATCCAGGCAAAAATGCCTTTGCCACAGCTGGTACAATAGATTCCTGTTATAAGTAATGCCTTTTAGCTTAGTGCTGAACTCAGAAAACATTATCTCCTGCAGAGAATGCTTAACCATTCTCAATAGGAGACCTCAATGAAACCGATTCCTGCATTGGAAGGAACAGCATAGTGCTCATTGAGAATGGTTCCCAGAACGCAGCTTTACTTTGAAAGTAATTGTCCTTCCTGTTTCCTTTAGATTTGCAAGCTGAATGTAAAGACCAAGGAGACCTGGGTATGGCAGGAGCCGGACTCATACCCTTCTGAGCCCATTTTTGTGGCCACTCCTAATGCTGTAGATGAGGATGATGGTAAGATGAAGGGCTGTTAATTAACCTCTACTGCTATCTGGTAAAAACACAGAGCAGTATAGTAAAGCAGTCTGGAGTGCATTTTATTTCTATATAAAATCCATAACATTGTCTGCTTTGTAGACATCCAGGAAGCTCATATTAGCTCAATGTCTGTTGGTTACAAATTATTCTAAGTGCAAATTGATTTTCCCCCTGTGTTTTTATTTACTACGACTATACCTAATTAATAACCATTAGCCAATCAGGGTACTGCATTTCCAGACTTTATGTGTGGTCTATATATCTCTGCGTAAAGGTGCTTTTTCACAACTGGTTCTCCAAGTTTAAACGTAATTCCGTAATAGAATCGATTTTGGATTGATACCAAAGGTAATGAATATTTATTTGATACTGTACCTCATACAATACGCTATAAAACCAACGATCATCCAGAACTATAAAACACTGGTATGTGTAGTAACACGTTAAACAAACATTCAGCGCATCTGTTTCAACTAGAGGTCTTTCTATGAAGACATTGAGAAGACTAGTTGAAATGCTTGCTGCAGAATTACATTAAAAAAAAAAAACTTGTATGTTTGTAATTCAGCAGGTCTACACTTGAACAATGACACTACAAAATGTGATTGTATACCCTTATACTGCTGTATGTCTAACTGCTCTGTTTCTCGTAGGGGTCATATTGACAGTAGTAGTGACTCCTGGTGCTGGGCAGAGACCAGCATACCTTCTGATTCTAAATGCCAAGGACCTGACTGAAGTGGCCCGGGCTGAAGTGGAAACCATTATTCCTGTCACATTTCATGGAATGTATAAGCCATAGGAAGACAAAGAAACACAGGAACTACAATGGCAATGGTGTGAGTTGGCTCCAGTAGACAAAACCATGTTAATGTATTTCTGCTTCCTCATGATTTAATGCAGATTGTAAAATGTTTCTAGTCTGTTCAACTGCAATTGAACCTGCATGTGAATGTGGTGCCGTAAGCCTGAACTTAGGGGACATCCACTTCAGAGCAAAGGGGGACTATAGCCTATAGGACTGATTTAAAATGACAATGAGTTAAATGAAAGTTAGAATGCTAGTTAGAATGGACTGTTTTGTACTGTGCATTTTTTTGATGTTTAGGTATTGTAAGAAAACTAAAGGAAAATGTTTCAGTTATACTGCTGCTCTGCATATAAAAAGTATATACTGTATATTTTTTTCTGAACAAAATATATCTTCAGAATTGCATTATAATTACTGGTGATTTTTTTAGAATTGCAATATAAAAACGACTTAAGTTTACTGTCATCTTCTCTTGTTTTATTCACTTGCTTGCCATTTTTCTCAATGTTGTGAACTTCTGTTGTGAGCTGTTGTGAGCTGTTCAAAGGTATCCTGTAACCCAAGTTGCAATATTTTAGGTAAAACAGCATTCTTTGTATAGTACGGTGTTGTATTTAAATTGAAAATGTAGAGTGTTAGTAAAAATGTAAGTCTTGGATGAATGTTGACCATTCCAGAAACATAACGCAAATCAGTGTATGTCTAAATTAAATTCTTTAAACTCATTTTATTGTAAGTTTCCAAATCATTGCATTTTAAAATGTTTCCTTTTGCTTCTCTGGGTATGTAAAGTACACTTTCATGGGCTCCAGAGTGACGCAGCCAGTAAAGGCACTCCACCTGGAATGCAGGATGCACCCTATAGCTTGGAATCCAAGCTATGCCACTGCCGACCAGAGTTCTCAGGGGCGCGGCGCACAATTGGCCAAGCACTGCCCAGGCCGGGTAGGGGTTAGGTCGGCTGGGGGAGTCCTTGGCTCACCACGCACCAGTGTCCTGGCTGACGGCATTCGTTTCGGAGGACGCAAATGCTTGTCTTCATCTCTCCCGAGTTAGTTCGGGAGTTGCAGTGGTGAGCCAGGTTGAATAACTGAACATTCCAAAATTGGGAGAAAAACTAGAAAATGAATAAAATATTTATAATTGTTAACAAAAAAAGGATACTCTCATAGTTGGTGCCTGAAGATTTAACAAAACTTTCCTGATCTAAATACTTCTACTTGTTACACAAAGCCAAGACTGGATTAGCAAATCTGAATAACGCTGCATCACACTTGATTTAACAAGAACAACAAATATTTTCTAAAGAGATTCCTTACCCTGGCTACACAGTCCCATAACTAGTTAATTATGCATTACCTATTTATGCATCAACTATGTTGTTCAGAGAAAGGCCCCGCATTGTTGATGGTTTCTGTGATTTGACGCACCTTGGCTGTTTGTCACAATACGCTGTACCTGTCTGATCTTCTGTCTGAATGGGCACAATGGTCAATGCACTGTGTTGATGGACAAGCCAGATGCACAAGCACCCACTATCTTGGACCTTGTGCAGTCATTGAGATCCTTCTGCTTTCCCGTTATTGTTGCACAAAACTAGTAACACCAGTAAATATAGTGAATCACATACATTTGCACATATTGCAGACAAGGGCTTTTTCTGATTGTACTTCATTGATTACACCATGCTTTTGTATATATAAAACTCTACTACTTTTTACAAATGAACATTTTCACAATATACAGCAACAGGACAGACAAACGTCCCACATCGTTTCCAATGTCCCAGGATTCAGTTACAAGAAATGTGTAGAATGGCATTTATTCATTTTTAATTACAGTAGAATCTCAGTAAGCCAAACAGCCCCTGACCAGTGTAGCTAAACTACCATGCCAGGTCTGCTACTCAGAAACATCTAAGACTGCAGTATAATAATCAGATTTGGTTTTAGCTGGCTATTAGCTATTGAGCCAGTGTCTTCAGCATTTAGCACATTATTTCTCAATATTTATACAAAGAAAATATGTATTTTCCCCAATTAAAAATAAATTGTAACAAATGTGCACCAACTATAACTTGTTTTTATGCAAACAATAAAAAATATAGTTGGCATTTCAGGACAAGCCCAACATATTCTTTAAAACAGCTTTATTGAACAGTTTTCTTGTTACATTCTAAGAACAGGGCTGCTCTGTATTCCTTTTGTGAGCTGGTAGTCCTGCTGTTTAATTATCCTCAAACATTTGCCCAGTACCTGAAAACAAAAACTAACTAAATAAATAACTAACTAACTAAATAAATAAATAAATAAATAAAATGTATGATGCTTTACTGATTTCACACTGACAGGAAGCAAGGAAACTAAGTACAGGGTGATAGGGGCTCCCGAGTGGCGCATCCAGTAAAGGCGCTCCTCGCAGGATGTGCCCTATAGCCTGGAGATCGCAGGTTCGAATCCAGGCTATGTCACAGCTGACCGTGACCGAGAGTTCCTAGGGGGCGGCGCACAATTGGCTGAGCGCTGCCCGGGTAGGGAGGGCTTAGGTCGGCAGGGGAATCCACGGCTCACCGCGCATCAGCGACCCCTGTGGCCGATAGGGCGCCTGTGGCTCTGCAGCAGAGCCGCCAGATCTGTGTTGTCCTCCGGCACTATAGGTCTGGTGGCATTGCTGTGGATCTGCAGTGCGAAAAATGGAGGCTTGGAAGGAGCACGTTTCGGAGGACACGTGTTCCAGCCTCCGTTTCCCGAGTCGGCGGGGGGGGGTTGCGAGCGGTGAGCCGGGGATACAGATAATAATTGGGCATGCTAAATTGGGGTGAAAACCGGGGTAAAAATAATTGGCGACGACTAAATTTTAAAATAAAAGAAAAAAAAATAAAAGTACAGGGTGATTAGAAAGTTGTTAAGGGAGAGACACGGTGGTCTGGCGAGTCTTGTTTTGCCCGGGCCAATCTAGTTTTGCCAAGGGCTTCTGGGCGAATCCAGAAGTTACTTGTCTGCGTCTTGAAAAAGACGACTGGGCGAAACCCACTTTTTCAACACTTTCACTGAATTTCAAGGCTAGCCCGGGCTAGTCTAGTTTCGTCCATATATAATTTTTTTAAGTTTAGATTTGTTCGGTATTTTTTATGCATTTGTACAAAGGATCATTTTGACAAATCCTTAACATTGTTTTATGATTTATTATACAGCAACCGGGCACTGCTCTTCCATTATTTTCTATCAGGTCAGCTGTTCTCTTATTACCCAATAACGGAATGGCAAATACAGCCCAGTTGACACTATTAATTGACACCTGTTCTAAAACCACTGCTTACTGATGAAACACTTCACATGGACGCTCAATCATTGTTCTCTTTCAGTGGACAACAATTAATATGTCAGACAAACAAATAGTGTAACAGTAATAATGGCATAGTGACAATAGAAGTCGTCGCTCAAATACCTCGTAACACGCCATCGCAATGCCATTATCCCTTATACAACCGGACACTGCTCTCCAAACGTTTTCTATGGAGGTCAGCCATTTTGTCAGTGGACAACAATGATTATTTCAGACAAAGGTAAATAAATAAATAACTTTATACAGTTGTAGTATAATAGTGATAACTGCGTTGTTGCAGCGTGTTCCTCAGTAGTAGTAAAACTGCCTCATTTTAAATAATGCCTTCGACCTCTATTACTACCTTGTAACATGGCACAGCAATGCCATTATCTGTTAAGTAAAATACGATACCGATACTATCCCTAAAATAAAATATGATACAACTTACTACTGTACACTTTAAAACTGGAGTAAGAAGTTGGTGTTAGCCACAACACCAACTAGGTGCCTGGTAGAGAGAAAACAGAGACGTGTATGTCATTTGAAGCTACTTGCTACCTATATCTTTTGTATTGCACAGCTGTGAAGTTGCAGCAACAAGAGGTTCAGTCATGTAACTGCCCCAGGAAGTTGATAAAGTCAACTACCCAGGAGACGCTGCTAGTCATCTGTTAACCACGAATACAAACAAGCATGTAGGGTTGGACGACAGTGACATTTTCAATTATTGATTTTCGGCTACAAATTCTCATGACAATCACATTTGCAATTGAAATCATATTTTAACTGTGACTTGCTCTTTTTTTCATGGTCTGCTTTCCACTCATTGGATTTTTTAAAATAAAGCAATACCACTTTTCTCTCCCACAACGGGGGGGGGGGGGGGGGCTGAATTAAAGTAATTATTCGATACCCAATTTAATTACGTGCCACTTAACACCCCTCCTCCTCTCCCAGATTCTCTTTATGGACAAATCAGTTGTCTACAGAAAGAGTGAATAACAAAACATCTCATTAGCTGTACCGCTGATCCCTTTAGCTGTAAAAAACACGATTATCACCAATAATATGATCGATAATATCAGTACAATAAATAATCCAGATTAAAGAATGTATCAATAATATCATGATAATCAGATATTGTACCAACCCCACAAGCAGGTGATATAGAATCAAAACGAATACCTATATCAAACCAATGGTTTCCAAGCTATACTGCTGCATGCTGTTTACGGTAATGAAAGCAGTAATATCACTGGCTGTACAAGGCTAGTGATTTGCACAGAATACATAATGATAACAGAAAAAAGGCTGAGGAAGAGAAAACCATGAGCAGTGGTAGAAGTAACAATGAAAAAGGTAAAAACTTCCACAACAAACAGCCTCTCTAAATGGTCCAATCAATCAAGATTAGTCTTAGGTTAGAGAACAAACTTCTATAGAATTCCAAAACTAAAAAAGATTTCCGTTTCTTGTCAAATCCAATGCACGTGTTTTTTGCCAATTAACAGGAATGTCAAATGATGAGAATCAGGAGGTCATACACAATGTTGAAGATTATAGATTTACTATTACAGAGAACACCTAATGTGTACTTTACTTGCTGCTGTGTTTTTGGAAAATAGGTGTCTTTTGAAACAAACTCTACTCTCTAGGATTCTAGACTATTTTATGCCAATTTCTAAATGATGTATATTATCTTTATGATAAGTTTGAATCTTTAAATATTTGTACATTCCTGATTGCTAAATTGTAATACTGAAATGAGTTAATAAAAGAGCTAAAAGAGTTAAAAGTGGCACAGCCAATCTTTTCAAGAATGTACCTAAGAATATTTGATGTTTATTAAATGAAATCGATTCTGGCTTGTGTTATTGTGTCCAGGAGCTGCTCTTCAATACAATTTGTCTGCTATAGACAATATGCAAGGCTAAATCAGCCTAATTTATATTCGTTAGTGCCAGCACCATCTAGATTAATGATACGGTATCTATGGCAGGCAAATAGAACCGAAGAGCAGTTCTTTAATTTAGGTGAAAGCACATAGACAGGCTTATCAGACTTGAGTCATTACAATAAGAACCACTCACAATGATTCCAAACATCATACAAAAAGATAAGGGATAATACATAAAAAAATAAACAAAATGAAATGATATTTTTATTATCAGCTAATTAAAATAATGAATGTGTTTACTAGTCTGTGCAGTTTATTTCAGTTCCCTTGTAATGAATCCCTAGGCAATCGAATTCAGAGCAGCACGCGTGATGCTACAAGCATCACCACTGACATCATGATAAAAAAAAGAATGGGAACCAAGCTAATCTTACTCTTAATCCCATTCATGTGTACTCTGGGAATTAGAAACTCTAATATGATTATCCCAATTTCACCTTTCCAACAAAAAGCTTGTTTGTATTGCACTCTGGATTACTTGCATAATAAATAATAACGTAACATAACCACCAGCTTTGTCATGGATGAAACCGTGAACTTTGGCACTATTTCTATAACTGAACACATGTGGACGGCGCAAACAATAATTTATTTTGTAATTGTCGGGGGTAATTTGAAATATGGTTCTACCAAGCCTAGAATAATTCCTTGTTTTTTTTTATTTTATAACAGAATGGCTTTGTTTTGAAATTACCGGGGCACAACCCTTAGTAGTTATTTTTATATAGGCCTCATTTCACTCTCCACCTTGCTCAGTGACAGCCCCTAACACTGTTTTGTAATAGGATTTTTCTTTTTTTTTTAGAAAAGTATACTGGCAGAACAGGATGAAAAAGTAATGCCAGTTAAAGACCTTTTTTGGGGTCTGAAATATCTTACCAAACATTCACTTTGGATACAATTTTCTTTTTGTTCATCATATCCTGGTTATTTTTGCTTTACTCACACATTGTGAGTAAAGCAGATGTAGTTTATTACTGAACTTACAATAGACTTTACATTGCATTTAAAAAATAATGTTTTCTGGAAACCCTTATTTTCTCCCCCCTCACTTACTCTGCATGCAGCCTGGTCACCTCCTCCCCTGTAGCTGCTTTCACAAGAGGAGGTCCTCCAAGGAATATCGTCCTGATCCTCTCCAACATAACAGTCTCCTCTGCCATAGTCCTCCTCAGGACTGCCCAGTCCCTGACCACATTCTGGTGCCTCCTTAAGACTCACCTTTTCAGACAGCACCTGTAGAACTCCTCTGTTTTTCCCATGGGACACTTATCACCCTTCCTTAAATGCGCTTTACATGCTCTTATCTGCCCCCTATTTTACTGCATTTAATTCTGTACCTCAGAGTACTGTAATCTTCCAAGTGTTTAATCTGTAGTATTTTGTATTTACTCATAACCTGATGTAACTATCACTGACACTGTTATCTGTTGTATTATTGAATAGTATTTTGTCACACTTGTACTTGCTTGAACCAAAGTCATTGTATTTATCTTGCTCTTAATTGTATTATTACTTGTACTGTGATACTTGAAATGTATTTGCTTACGATTGTAAGTCGCCCTGGATAAGGGCGTCTGCTAAGAAATAAATAATAATAATAGTGGGGATATAGGCACCTCCCGCTGTGCAAGAGCCACACACTACTGCCACCTAGAGGTCACACATCAGTGCTTCATGAAGGCATTGTCAGGGTAGGGTTAGGGTTAAGTTTGAAGCTACTGTAGAAGTTTTCTTTATTGTTGCAGATAAATGTCAGAGCTTCCACTGTAGTCCCCTAGGGGCACTGTTTTCCATCATTCAGTGGTTTCAAACTACTTGCTGCTATCTACCATTGCTCTGTGACCAATATATGTTCTGTATCATGGGTGTTTAGTCTCTAAGTGACTTTATAAGCATCTTATCTTATTACTTTGGACCTCAAATGCACAGCTGAAATATATTTCAACAGGTGCTTTGCAGGAAAGAAAAAGGTTCACGTAATATTTAAAATGACAAATAAAACTTCAGGTACCTGAGGGATTTTCATGGCTGACACTATGGCTTTGTTGTAAAATGTTCTCCCTCCGTGGATCTTGTCTGGAAAAAGCTCAGCCTGAAAATGCGATGAAATTACTTTTTTAATGCTCTTAAATGCTGTAATATAATTTGTTATGTTCTGTATGATCACGCAGTGGTATTTTGAGATTTTCGACTCCAAGACTTCAATTCAAGGAAAGAAGCAATGAAGGCTCACAGAGCAATGCAATTCAATGTTGTTGCTTAATTCAGTTTCTCACCTACTAGTATAATATAACAATGAACATAAATAAATCATAAACTTCTTTTGCTTGCACACAGCAATGCTTTTCTGACTGCTGCAAAAATAATAAGAAAACAAACTCTGACTGATTGGTATCCTATACTGCACTCAGCTGGAGGGAAAAGATAACACTGGAAGAAAAGTGCATCTGTTCCTGCACAAGGTACATTTTACAGTCTAGATTTTAATTGCCCTGGAGAAACATTACCCTTGTGTTACATTCTCATTTATATATACAGTTTATATACATTACCATGTGACTCAGTCAGTCTGTTTCTGCAAGGCTACTATTGTAACATATATTTTACTATTTTCTGGTGTTTTATGTGGAAGACTAAATCATGTACAGAAAACCAATAAACAGCTTGTAATAATATTGCTTTGCTAATGAGATGTCACACAATGGTTTCTAATGCCTTGGGGATTCTCCTTTAAATACCTGAAGCGGAAGGAAGCCTCTCCCACTGTCTACCAGGTACACACAGGGCAGGCGGTTCTGGATGGCAACATCCTGGGCTCTCAGCTGCTTCTTCACTGTGATTGGCTAAGCAGTCCCTCCTTTCACTGTAGCATCGTTGGCAATAAACACACACCACAGCCCACTGATCTTACCTACACCTGAGGGATGCAACGACAGTGTGAGTGACAGTGTGTGGCTAGAAGATTGAAAGCTTCAAGAACAAAACTTTAGTTTCGACTGCGAAAATAATAATAAAAAAAGGTTTTAATTATTGCAATGTGTTGTACATTGAATATGAATTGCATTTATGAGCACTATTGTAATCATTTTCCCACTGCAAAACAGGCACATTTGTTTTGTCAATATTTGTGTTTCAATACTTATTTTGCCATGTTATTTGTGTGCTGTTCATTGCCTCTTGTCACCATTTTTTCCGTTTCTCAGGGTTTGACTATAAACAATAAAAATGTTTAATTCATAGTGCTGAAAAATCTACATATCACAGAGTTCGTTCCAGCTCAAATGGACCACAGGGATTACATCAACTCTACATAGATGACAATATTATTTATTTTTTCATCCCCAGAAAAATTAGGTTAAAGATAATGAAAATTGGCATTTCACAACCTTCACTTTCACACTTGATGAAGGGCATGAGTTATACAGCACTTCTTTTCCATGCACATGACACAGTTTGGTCCACTTGAGCTGGAATGACCCACAAAGTTTCAATACAGCCATACCTGTGACACACCCTGCCGAGGGTACATCCCCATAGGGCATCCCCAGCCCAGCGAAGGGAGACAGCTCGAGGAAATCCTCTCCATCCAGGAGCTGCTGGAGTCTGTCCCAGACACACAGCTTCTTGTTCCAGTGCGTGTGCCGGAGGACTGCATTGTTCCCTCCTCCCTTCCTCACTTTCTCCATGTACTCACAGTACCTGTGGGTTCCTGATGAAGACAGTTTAGTTGCACCCTGTATCAGGGGAGCTGGAACTAGGGGTGGCTTTGCATGGCTTCTGTCATATACAGGGGTTACAGTTTTGTTCAATGGCTTTCAGCACCCCCACTTTAAAAATTGTTCCAGTGCTGCTGCCCTGTGTATGCTTCAATGTACTGGGGCTGTACTGCTGACTGCACACCTCTTCAGCACCACCTAGTGGTGAAAAAACTGGACTAGACCAGCAGCTCTCAAGTTTTTCCTAGATGAGACACCCTATTGAAGTTGCATGACAAGATGTACTGTTGCGGAAATTTGCTTCATACACATCTGTGAATTGTTTGGATAACTCCATCTAAAACTGGAAAGGAATTGGGCAACTGTCTGCTTCATACATGGCTACTGATAAAACACTTGGAAGTATGAGGGTTTCTTCTCAGCAATGTCCTTGTGAATGGCTGTGCTATGGGGTTCTGTGTCCTCCATGTGTGTATTGAAGAAAGGCATCTACTTTTCCTTCTGCATTCATTGTGTGTGTCACTCAATGTACCTTTTGATAATGACTTCATCCTGGTTCACACACCCCTGGAAGAATAAACAAGACCTTGTTATGTACAACACCATCTTATTTCAAAATTGAGCCAATATATTTCATGTATTTAAGGCAAAATATGCAGCATACACAGTAAAATAAAATGTTATAGCTAACTTGAAATCTGCAAGTGTTTAAGAGCAGAAAAGAATTAAGAAGGTCTAATTAAGCAAATGATCAGTTCAATTAAGGGTATAGTTAAGTAACTAAGCGCTCATTTGGAATGAAAACCAACAGACACAGTGGGTCCCAAGGGCCCAGGCTTGAGAAACACTGATTTAAACTGTTAATTTAGCAAGGAGTCACGGGCACTATTAAGGTGCTTCCACTTGTACATGTGTTGTTTATTACTTGTTTTGAAACATTATAGTTTTCATAAGTTTACATATAATAGAAGTCAGGCTTATTGGTCTGTAGTTAACTGGTTCGGTTTTGTCTCCCTTTTTGTGGACCTGTATTACGCTGGTAATTCTCCAGTCTGTCGGTACAACCCCTGTCCCAAGAGACTGCTGATCTTGGTTAGTGGTTTATAAATAACTTCTTTCATTTCTTTGAGTAATATTGGGAGGATCTCATCCGGTCCAGGGGATTTGTTTATTTTAAGAGCTCCTAGTCCCTTTAACACTTCTGCCTCTGTCATGCTAAAGTTATTTAAAACTGGATAGGAACAGGTCAACACGTGTATGCTCCTTTGTAAAAACTTGAAAAGTAATCATTTAATATATTTGTATTTTTTTCTCTTCATCTATGATGTTGCCATTGGTATCGCTTAGAGATTTTACTTCCTCTTTGAATGTTCTTTTGCTGTTATAATAATGTAAAAACTTTTTGGAATTGGTTTTAGCCCCCTGGCAATGCTAATTTCTATCTCTCTCTTGGCCTTTCTAACTTCCTTTTTTGACTTGCGTTTGCAGTTCCAAGTACTTTCTGTGTACTGTGTTCTTGGTCCCTTTTAAACGCTCTTTATGGTGCCTTTTTTCTCTGAATATATATATATATATATATATATATATATATATATATATATATATATATATATATTAATTTATCTATTAAACCATTTGGGCAATTTTGCGCCTCTAGTGCTACTTCTGTTAGTCTCTGTTTCATTTCTTCAATTACTCGTATCTGTGTCTGCAATTGTGATACTTGGAAATGAGGTTTTTTGTACTGTACCTACCTTCTCATGTACTTGTACATTGTTCGTCGGAATCACTCTTTTTTGCAAACTTGCCCTTTTCAGTGTCGCGCGTATTACAGTATGTAGGGAAACAAAAAAAACGACCTCTGTCCCATTTATTTGTTTGTGGGTAAACGTACGTGCAAATTCGTACTTTTAGCGCAGTGCATTCTTGTTTTGTTTCAAGGTTAACAGTAACTATATTATTTGGAAAAGTACAAATAATATAGTTACTGTTAACCTTGATAAACATTGATAAACATTGATAAACCTTGATAAACATTTTAGCCCTCCCCTTACAAAAAGTACTGTACTGCATTATTTTTGTGCGGTACCAATGAAAAATATACATGTACCAGAATGCTTTGCGATGTAAAAAATACACTTAAAAAAAAAAAAAAAAAAAAGTGTCTTACCTGGAGCCATATGGTCCATTTTTCAGACTACAGTAATTGTAGTTTAGTTATAATTGGTAGAGCATTTTCTTAAGTTATAGCAAAGTTTTAATCAACTAAATTACGTAATAAAATTAGAACATTACATTACGTATTAGGATTTAATTAGCTAGGGGTGCTAAACAGTTTTGTATCCAATTTCTTACCTCTTATTAAGCTTCATTAACATTGTTACTGGTCTCCGTTATTGTGCCGATATATATATATATATATATATATATATATATATATATATATATATATATATATATATATAAACGTTAATTCAAGATATGCACATTTTTAAAACCCTAACTGTTGCATCCAAGTGCAGTAGGTACCTTTACTGTGCAAGTCACATACTGTGATTGCAGTAGACCATGGAGTAATTAGGTAGCCTGTGAGATAACCAAAGAGCCTCAATTAATAAACACATTGGTTAACACTCATTTTAAACACATATTTGCAACTAGGAATATAACGATTGTGTGAAAGTAAAAATAAAGCAGGTAAAAATGGTATTAATATTTTTCGAAATATTATGGAGCATCACTTGAACAGAAATTGTGTAAATTATTATATAGTACAGGTTTTTTCTTTAATTTCTCGCTGCACCATATCTTTGCCATTAGGGGGAGCATGTGGCTCATTGCAAAAAAGATGAAGTTAAATATCTGTAAACGTAATAAATACATGCACGTGGTAAACAGGGACTGTTTCCATGTTCTACATGGCACTGTATAACTTATTTTGACTCTGTTCATTGACAATGTGTATAGACAAATTAGGAATGCAATACAGAATAAACATATGCTAAATAGATGTATAATATGATTGAGTACTTTATTTAATTTGTGCAAATAGACTCAGAGACCAGGAAACTGCAGTTAAAGCGCTTCTGCGCAGTTTAATAAACAAAAGGAAATCAAAAACTTGAACAAAACACTGCTCACAGAGCAAAAATAAAACAGTTAAACAAAAACAAAACTTTCACAATAAAACAATTACAAAATAACTGGCACAAGGGCCAAAACAAACGGTTTAAACAAAATACAAACATGTAGGCTGGGCACCACACCACACCAAGGATTCTATCTGTTTTTATACCATGTGGCTGGAGCCTAATTAACAATTATTCAATTAGCTCCAGCCACATTCATACATGTATTTTGGCAGGGATAGGAAATTAACCCCATCCCTGCCAACCACCACCAAATCACCACACAACAACAATATTATTATTTACAGGCAGGCACCTTAACCGTCAAAAGTATTTCAGTTATTGCACTAAGATATATTTAAAGGGATTGTATCATAAAAAATGTGGGCAGTCATAAAAACTAAGAAAAAGCGTTTTACTTTAAAGAGTGACTAACCTGCTTTTCAATAGAACCCCCTAGTAATGTTCTCTATGGGATTTTTAACACAGTGGGAATCCTGACAAAATATGGCCAGGGAATTAGTAAAATCCTGAAAACACGGAACTGCTGCAATAGCTTTTCTTGGAAACTGAAGGAGTTTACCATTACATTAGAATCACCGGCAGTCACCTCTGCTCCTAAATGAGGGAGCTGCCTACAACCCTGGGGCTCAGGGGAGTTTTGAAGGGAACATGTTTTTGGCCTGAACAACACATCTGGCTATTCAATAATTTAACACGAAACACCCATCTGAAAAACAGTTACTTGGCCACATTATTAGGACATGATTATTATTATTATTTATTTCTTAGCAGATGCCCTTATCCTCGCACAATTCTGGCATGGTGAATGGATGCATTATTATCTTGAAAGTAGTGATCCCCATTAGGATACAAGCGTAGCATTGCTGGGCGTACTTAACAATGCTTAAGTAAACTACAGCATTTGTTTGCCCTTTCATCAGGGTAATCAAGGGAACCAAGATAAACAAGGACAAATTGGCCCACACCAGGACATAGTAATTTCAAATCAGGTTGACAGATCAATCGTGTACATCATTTGAATTGAATTAGGAATGCTGTTCAGTGCTTGCACATAGGATTCTACAGACAAATTCAAAGCACACTCAAAGCCAGGTAAAGTCAGATTTAGACAAAAGTTATATATATATGACTCAAGTGTGGTAGAAACAGAAACACTCAGAATCAATTCATGACACGTAAACTACAGTGCCGTGAAAAAGTATTTGCCCCCATCTGATTTTCTGCATTTTTGCATATGTTTGACACTGAATGTTATCAGATCTTCATCCAAAACCTAATATTAGATCAAAGAGACCCTGAGTGAACAAATAACACAACAATTTGATACATATTTCACTTCTTTATTAAAGAAAGTTATGCAACACCCAATGCCCCCGTGTGAAAAAGTAATCGCCCCCTTACTCAATAATTGGTTACGCCACCTTTAGCAGCAATAACTGCAACCAAACGCTTCCTGTAGTTATTGATTAGTCTCTCACAGCGCCGTGGAGGAATTTTGTCCCACTCCTCCATGCAGAACTGCTTCAACTCAGTGACATTTGTGGGTTTTCGAGCATGAACTGCTAGTTTCAGGTCCTGCCACATCATCTCAATGGGGTTTAGGTCTGGACTTTGACTAGGCCATTCCAAAACTTTAAATTTCTTGTTCTTCAACCTTTCTGATGTAGACTTGCTTGTGTGTTTCGGATCATTGTCTTGCTGCATGACCCAGCTGTGCTTCAGCTTCAGCTCACAGACGGATGGCCTGACATTCTCCTGTAGAATTCTCTGATACAGCGCAGAATTCATGGTTCCTTCAATGATTGCAAGGCGTCCAGGTCCTGATGCAGCAAAGCCTCCCCAAACCATGACACTACCACCACCACCATGCTTGACCATTGGTATGAGGCCTTGCTCTTGGAGAGATTTTGGCAGGACGGCCACTCCTGGGAAGATTCACTACTGTCCCAAACCTTCTCCATTTGGACAATATGGCTCTGACTGTGGTTGGTGGAGCCCCAGAGCCTTAGAAATGGCTTTGTAACCCTTTCCAGACTGATAGGCATCAACAACTTTTTTTCCAGAGGTCTTCAGGAATTTCTTTTGTTTGTGGCATGATGTGCCTGTAGAACCTGTGTGCTGACAACTTCACTCTGATGGTAAGGGCCAAAGTTAGTCAGATTTATATTGGGCAGGGCTGGCCCAAATCAGGCCTGGTTGTTAACCAAAGTACTCAAAACAGCTGACCCTAATTATCCCTTTAATTGGGTTGAGTTAAATAGGGGGGCAATAACTTTTTCACACCTGAAGATTGCATGTTTGATTACCTTGCGCACCAAACAAATGAAAGAAGCACTAAACTTTGGTGTCATTTTTTTCTCTCAGACTCCCTCTATATACTACTACAACCCACAAAAAAATCTGACCAAATACTATGTGAAAAATGTGCAAACATGCAGAAAATCGGGGGGCGGGCAAATACTCTTTCACGGCACTGTACATGTGTGTTCCCTCTATCAGTGATCCCATGTGCAGGTTAGGGTAGAAGAAAGATTTGAGCTAGCTTCGAAAGGGGCATGGTAAGTGGGTTCTTGGCTATTTTGAGTATGAATCTCAGAATGCTGGGAAACTGTGGCTATAGGTGATGAAGAACTACATTTGGGTAATGCAAACAAATGAAATTATCAACAAGGCTACTCTGGGGCACTGCTTAAATAAAATAACTCAAGCTCCAGTGAAAAAAAGGCAGCATTGTTGTCATGGTATTGAGAGGTATACTTACTTAGGCTAGTAATTTATACTTAATTAGGGCCATCACTCACTGTTTAGGTTTAGCTAAATTCAACTTTTAACTGGTTATATCCAAACTAAACAGTGTCCGAATTTGGTCAGTATATGATTATCGTATTACAAACTATAGTTAACAAATGGATCGGAGACTTATTTTAACCCGATTGGTCAATACAGAGTCCTTAATCTTATAATACCCGTAATTACAAATCGGTTAACCACGACTATGTGTTAGTTTAAATAGCCTCTTATAGCTACGACCTCTTTGTTTATTACCTAAATAAAACGCATATCGCCTATGAAAACTGAGATACTGGATATGGAACACTGCATATTGATTTTAGTTTCAATTAAAACATTCACATAGACTTCTCATGTATATAGCCTAAATACCTAGTGTTGAACCACACTCTTAGTTATAAATTCATACATACAACATATTCGAAACGAGAAACGAACCACCGCCAGTCTGGTATAGTACTAAAACAAATTCAATATGCACACCCCCACGTTACTACGCTGAATCCGAGAAAACCTGAACCTCCCTGCTTCCCTCTTTGTGTCCTCCAAGATCCCAACTTCCTCTGCGAGAAGTGAATCAGACAGACAGCTCCGCTGAACTGGACCAACCGTGAGAGAGACAGACACTGGGAGCGCAGCACGGAGAGTTTCAGCTGGGGGATAAGAAAGCACTATCGGGAGACGGTCACAAGAACTGCTTTTAGCAATGAGCTGGGGGACTGAGCTTTGGGTGAGTGCGATACACACATTTGCCTTTTACCTGCACCTTTTCTCGGTTTGGTGTGAAAAACAAATCCACCCAAATAAATATGTTGCTGCTGTGCCTGATCTTGCGGTGAATTGATTCATGATGTAGTATGTACACACACACAGGCAGCACCTTTACCTAGACACGGTAGGAAACAATAGGAAACTACAAATACGCAATTATTTACTTTCAAATACATCTGCACGTTTTTTTTTTAAACAGAGTTAAGTGTAATATGTGTAGTGGATGTAGCAAAAATATCACTTTTTTAAAAGAGCTTTTCTTTTATTGTTCAGAATGCTACACAGTTCAAAGGCCATTCACACCCAGTTTCACCCAGTTGGGGTTTAAATGCATTCTTCTTCCTCCGAGGCTATTTAAAATAATGATTAGTGCTAGATAATTTATGTGGTTCCGAATCGACATGGTTTTCAAAGCTCTTATGCGTTGGGTTGGGAATTTAAAGGGTTTTTAAAAAGCGTATGCAGTTGGTGTCATTTTTTTTCGGTGTTCCCTTTTTGCTGTTAAACATAGGTGAGTCAGTTGTGCAAGGGTGCTCAAACAATGCGTTGCTGGAGGAGGAAGGCGAAACAGTTGATAAGACTACGATTACATGGAAGTACAAGTACGGTGGTGAGGTCACTCCATGTTATTTCAGTGACATGTATTTGCGATGTCATAGAGATTCTGGAAATTACAGTATCACGTTTTTTGTTTTTTTTTACGAAACAGAATGTACGAACTAGCCTTGTAGTTGTACATCCTATGCAAGCTCTACCTATATGGTTTTTTTTTTCTTTTGGAAATACAACGACGGGGAATTGAGTGTATTTCTCATTATGAAAAATTACCTCGATTTGATCATCACTGGAGTTGTGTCAAGCAGAACAAATAACTCCCGTTTCAATACAGATATTGCTGTCCAAAATAGACTCTCTTTATTGAGATGTTTGTTTTATGTGCGCTATTTACAAAGCCCGAGTTTTGTTTTTTGTTTTTGGTCTGTTGATCATAGTATTTTAATATAATGTTGAAGAAGCTTATTCTATTTAAGTCAGTTTCACGACTGCCAAACTGTATTCTCCTAGGTTAAAGCTTTGTGAACGTGACCGGCAGTGTCGCAATACAGTACAGGTGAGTAGTCGTAGACCCAGAGACCCAGTCCCAGTTGAGGAGTGGGGAGAGGGAGATCCATGCTTGGGTAGGATGTTTGTTAGGGAAGGTAACCTAACAACCATCCTATATTAAAAGAGCAGCCGTTTTATGTGACATTGGCTTTGTTAGTTTTTGGCATTGTTGTTGTAAGAGAAATGTGGGTAACTTACAAAAGTCTTAACCTTAGAGTACATTTGGCTATGCTATTAGAAAGTTTGAGACTCAGACCCTAGTTACAGATACACGTAGAATAACTTGAAATCCTTTTTTTTTATCATCTGTTTGAACATCAAACACTCCCATGCTGAATTTGCTGTGAACTGTTTATTCTGGTGTTTTAATGTACTTGGGTGTAGTAGTATCTCTTTATTGTAGCAGACCATGCAGATTACAGGCCTTCTGTTTTTTTTTTTTTTCTGGGACATGATTGGTCAGAAAACACAATCAGAGTTTAGTGCAGGACTTTGTATGGAGCAGGTGGATTGGTCACTCGTTGGGACCCTGAAGAAAACTAGGCTGACTAAAGCCGATACCTTACACAACATCAAATGCGCAGTCAGAATTATAAGGTAAAACTAGAGAACTTAAATCAGGTAGACAAATGTTTCAGCGACAGTAGGACCTTCTTTAGTGTGCTACAGTGTACCCAAACATTAAGGGGTTAAGGTTACTTGCAAATTATATGGTTCTTATTGGAATTAAAAGCCAAGTGTATTTCTTAATAGTGGCTAAACCTTTTCTACTTCTGAGTCAAGAAAGTGGTGGATAGGATTAGTCACTCCATCAGGGCATTTGGCAGACAGCTTGATTTACTCCTATCTATTGCTACAATATTTGAACGTATTTTACTACTACTTTGATTTGTTGTAGGATAGCAGTGTTTGTGTTTCCTGACTTTTCCTGACAGAATAGTGTCACTGTGACCTTATCTCCACACTACAAAAAACTGATGAAATTGCTGAAAAAATACCATAGTATTTTATATATAAATTATAGCCTATGTGTTACAACAGTTACAGTTATAGACCATAATAATGTCATTGATTGTGTAAATGACATATTTCACTGTTTAATTCATTTTATTGGACAGTTTGAAATCATCTCCCAGCCCTTCACACAACAGCATTTGCTCTGTTTTATGGTAGGATTACTGTTATCGACCCATTCCTGTGCAGCATGTTAGATCTGCAGGATTATCTAGCTAATCGTCTGGATACAGGCCTAAAGATCTCCTCATTGAAAGTACATTACAGTCAGCATGCAATCTTTTTCGACTCTCCCTGCAGATGTTTGGCGACTTTTCATTCCATCAGAATGAAAACAAAGAATGTATTAACGAATCCTGGGGCATTTTATCCAAAGCCCATTTCTTATTGTTATTCAGTATACACTTGTGAAATACATTTTTTTTTATTTATAAGAACACAAATTTCAGGCTGGAATCCATTCTATGTTAATTGCAGGTGCTAAATGACACTATTTTACCAGGTTTTTGATACAACTATTAAGCGTATTGTATTTCTTGTACATGAAAACTGTTACAGGGAAGAGAGTACTGTGTGTCTCTCGAGTAAGTCACACTTGTGGTTAGGAGTATTAATACTTTAGTTTAGACTATGCTTTAAATGTTTAAACATTATCCAAATGTTAAATGAATAAGAATCGCACATGCGTTTTATATAGTAGGTACTAAACAGATTTTAAGCATTTATTTATAGACTTCCATACACATTAGTGTTGTATGCATGTCATTTTAAACATTATTATTGACACGTCTCTCCCAACCAACATCACCAACATCTGAAAAAGATAGCAATCTGGGATCGTTATGCTTATATTACTAATACAGTAGTCTGTCACGTAGCTGACTGTGGTGGGACCAGAGTAAGGGCGGATATGTAAAAAGTCTAGTAAAGGAATCCTGTTTTAAATACCATTATACAGAGCTGTAACAGTTACTATATTTCCACAATTATCGTTTTGAGATTCAGCTTTTATTAGGGAGCTCCCCTTAATCCCTTTTTTAAAAAGATACAGGGTATGCTTGTTACAGGCTAGCTGTCTGCCGTGTGGGTGTGTGCATTCGCTGCAGTGACAGGCAGGAGATCGAGACAGAGGTTGAAGTTGACAGGCGAACAGGAATTATTTACTTATCAACACACTGAACAGCTCACGTAACATTACTAACAATGGTAGCGCACGGAGTACATACAACACAGTGTACGAAAACTCTTTTCAATTATAAATGAACTCCAGCTGTTCGCCTGGCTGTCGCGGTTTTGACTTGCTTACTCACTCTTCGGTATCCAGCCCTGGTCCTGGTTCTCTCTCACGCACTCACTCTCACGCACTCACTCACGTGCGCACCCACACCCACACCCACCCACCCACACCCACACACACTGTGCTGAAGAGCTTAATCGTGGCGGATAAACGGTTAGGGTGGATATGTGACGGGCGGATACACAACGGATTATTGTATCATTATCAGTCAACATCAAGCCCTTTCATTTGTAGGTGTGAAGTGTCATGCTTGAGAAACTGCCCTTAAAGATCTTATTACCCAGGCTTTATTTTTACTCTACTGTTTCTGGCTCTTTGAAAGTTCACTTTCTGTGTTACACAGTAACATAACCCCAGCTAAGCCTTTCAGTCAGGTTCTCTGCTGTCCATAAAGTATGTGGGTTCCTGTTACCTGTAACACAGGAAATGAATAGGGGGAAGAACAAAAACAACAATAATAATGAGGGACTTGTAAAGCCTTTGTTAAAACTTTCTAAACTGTCAAAAAATATAACACGGTTATCGTCGTACTGTGGTATAATGTCATTTTTTTGTAATCCATTTTTAAATGGAAATACACTAAAGTCAAGTCATTTTTTAACAAGAAAAATAACTAATTTAAAGTTGTAAAACAAATACAACACACTGGTACTACAGTTCTATCAGGCAGTAAATGGAAGTAGTGTTCACTTCAGCTCACACAGGCTCAGGAAAATAATGCTGCTTTTTTATTTCAAATTACTGTGGAGAAACACCAAAATATTAACATTTTCTGGGCTCAGTCTGGAACGATAGGGGGTAAGGATGTGACCACTGCAACTGAATACCCTCTTCATCCTTATCAGTTTGGATAAGCAGTGTGTTACCTAGCAATAGCCAATTGAGCACGTTTTAAGACATGCAGTTCCCGCCCACTTTGGACTGCATGTTAACAACTGACCACAAAGGAAAGAAGAAAAGTTAAGGTGGGTGTGACACCATTGCAAAGTTAAGTGGCATCTAGGGGACTTTTATTTTTTTTTAAATGGGAATAAAATTGTATTAATTAACATAAACCAAAATCCCTACAACACTATCAACTCGAGGAGACGGCAACATCTTTACAATACCGTTTAAAATAAAAAGAATACAAATGCCTGTAGCATCTTAGACTTAGTAGTAAATAGACTTATTGATTATCTGCATTGGTGTGTGCTTACTGCATTTCTCTTGACCGATACGATAGATAATAGCTGCTGTTACTTCTTTGGTTTGGTAAATTAATAGGAAGGCAGTGATGAAAAGTTAGTGCCTTGTTCTTGATATTTTGGAGTATTTGTGTTTCATTTAGTGACAGTCACGTTTGCTAGTGACCATTGTTTAGTAGGGCGGTTTATATTAAGTATGATGTCACTTATTTAATAGCCTACTTGGATTCGGAACTGGAGATGTCTGTGTTCGTTAGTTCACCAATGGACAAACGGTGAATACAAAAATGCGCCCATATCACTGTAAACCGTGTGAATTCGGTAATCATGGTATAGAAAAATGGTTGCGGTTTCAAAACCGTGGCAGTTTATACTGCGGTTTACCGTAAAACCGGTATAACGTGACATTGCTAACTGCAAGTGCCTGTAAATTCAGTACAGTAGCTAAAGTAATTGGGCTGAAACTTCACATACGCCTCCGATAGAATGAAAGGTATTTTGTAAACTACTGTATGAGCTTAGATTTTAAAATAACATTTTCACTCCCCTGTTTTATTGTTTTCATTTTAACTTTTTTTTTTTAAAGTTTTTCTTTACTTTGAAACCTCTGAGGGTATAGCACTGTGGGACAGCCCTTTACTGTAGCTGAATCAAATGGAAATATGTGGATCAAATTAGGAAAACCTAAGGATCACATTGTAAACCTTACTATAAGTAATTGCGGTGACCTACTAACCAAAACAACCTTTGTGTCAAGGCGTCTGTTGGGAAGTTGCTACCAAAAGTAAATATCCTTAACAGCAGTAGTGTGTATTGTATTTTTCATCTTCTGTTCCAGGTTAATGATGTACAGTGCATTGGCATTGCACCAAAATGCACAATAAGGCATACAACAATCTTCCATATTTCAGCATTTTTACTACTTGTAGTAATGTCAAATTCTTGCTCGCTTTTTCCAATGACGGTTGCTTTAGCATTTATCAGATTGTCTCACAAGTTTTTCTTTCATTTTTGTATTGCAGTTGGTATGCAGTATTCAATAATTAAGTTGCTAAATCTGTCACTGTCCACCACCTCAAATGGTAATTGCTGCCAGGCCAAAAAGCAAAGCTGGCACTCAGTGCTGTAAGTGATTTTTAAAGCCTGCGTAGAAAACTGCATTGTAGGTGTGTACTCCCCAAAACATGAATCAGTTGTCATTATTTTTCAGTCGTTTTTAATATATTTCTAGCGCTTCAGTCAGTGTTTGCCAAGAAGTTAATCTGTGCTGAGTAACAAAACAGGTTAAACTGGGGTTGGATCGCCAAAGGAAAGTTACGGTGTGTACAGTACCAAAAGCTTATCACCACAACAGTATACTGAAAAAAGATTAAAAAAAAATTGTTTTCAGTTTACTTTGACTGAATTGATGTGAACCGAACCCACTAGTGATACAGTGCTCCCCCTTTATAACGCTGTAGGGAGCCATAGTTAAGAGACCATGCTATTTGTGTTCTGCCTTATAACTAGAATACTAGTGTAATGGCATTATGGGGCAAATAGGAGCTGTGACCGTACCGCCTTATAACCTGTTCCGCAGTATAAAGGGCCGCCTTATAAAGGGGGAGCACTGTATGTAGTATATAGGTTATAACAATGTCTAATTACTAAGATTGTTTCTATTATGAGGCCTAAGCAGGCCAGCAAAAGTAACCTTATACCCAGACATTTAAGTGTAGCTTCCATTTGCAGAAATATTATTCTCTGATCTTCTTTAATCCGTTCATACATGAGAAAATAGTTAGGAGTTTCACGCTGCCTCAGCAGAGTGGGACTTTATGGTAAAGGAATACTGCAGCTACCAGTGCACCAAGGTCCGACTGGAAATGACATTAGTAGAGTCACGCGACAAATGCGTAAGGGAGGCAGCACCTGTGTTGAAAACTGGAAGAAAGTGGGCGGCAAAGAAAGCCGTGGAAGATGCAAAGGCTGCCCTTCGAATCAGTGATATCATGGGGCAAGTTCAGCATGGAAGAGGGGGTCTTGATCTCAATTCAGCTCCTCCTACATGGCACAAGGCAGCCCCAGCTCAACGGAGGAAGCTGTTAGTCAATGAGGTGCAAAAGCAGGAGGAGAGGATGAGGTGCGTAAAGGCCATTTCCTAGGCCAAGCAGGGAGAATGGATGAGATGGGAGAGTGTGGAACAACGCAAGACCTATGGACAGTGCAACAGAGCAGGATCAGTTTCCTCATCAGGTCAACATATGATGTTCTCCCATCGCCACAGAATCTAAACCTCTGGGTAGGAGAGGATCCCCCATGTCCTTTGTGTTCATCACCTGCAAAATTAAGGCACATTTTGACAGGATGTAAGGTGGCTCTTAGTCAAGGACGGTTTACTTGGCGCCATGACCAGGTGCTGCGATGTTTGGCCTTAGCATTGGAAGACAAGCATAACATGACAAATAAGTTGCCTCCAGTTCCATCAAAACATTACACACAAAAGACAACATTACACCACCCAGGAGAGCAATCGCCAAGAAAAGGTGTTAAAACCAAGCCTCGCCCAGGACAACTGGAAGCTGTTAAAGACTGGAAAATGCTGGCAGATGTTGGTCAACGGCTTATTTGGTCTGGATCAGCACGCCTTGTTCACCTGGTAGAGTTAACAGTGCCATGGGAGGATGCTGTAGATGAGGCGTATGAGAGGAAGAAACTACAGTATGCTCAACTAGCCGCTGAAGCGGAAAAGCGAGGATGGAGAGTCTGGGTTTACCCAGTGGAGGTGGGTTGTCGAGGATTTGTGGCACACTCTACAACCCGGTTTCCCTGAGATGTCGGATTCAGTGGCCAAGAGTTGCGTCGCACAGTGAAGAACTTATCTGAAGCAGCAGAGAGGAGCAGCAACTGGCTGTGGTTGAGACAGAAAGATTCTGGTTGGGGATCTCAAGCACAATGGAAAGAAAGAAACACTGATGTACGGTTAAGTAAGCTGGGCTGAGTTGAGTGGGGGATGGAGGGGGGTGATGCTGGGACACCAGAATCACCGTCGAGCCCTAGTGTTGTGGGCTAGTCGACGAAACACAGAGGATGGAAGGTGCCTACTTGAAGACCCCAGAGAACTACCCTACTCAGCTCAATCTAGACGGTTGTGTGTGCTGATGCGCTAGGGAGACAAAACACCAGGCAGAACACGATCATATGGAAGGAAATGCAAATGTATGGAGACACAGATAGATCAAATTAGTTTACTGTAAAGCTACTTCTTAGTTGGTGCTTATCTTGGCGAGAGTTCAAATCGAAGTTCTAACATCTACTCTTGTGTAATGGAAATCTCAGAATTGTGGGCTGGTTACTGTAAGTGGCTAAATAGAGAAAAAGCACAACATGCAAATGTGGCATTTTCTGTAAGGGTCTGACCTCAGAATCTGTCTGCACGCTGCTAGTGGTTAACAGATATAAATATCAATGTCATGTTTCATCTCTGAAATATATAAATGTGGAGATACTTCACTGCTATGCCATTTAAAATAATTATTTCAGGAACCAAGATGCCTTCTCTTTCAAAACCAGAATTTTGTAATCAGAACGGCTCTCAATCATCCAGTTGTCAACTGGGAGACGGAAGTTAGTTTTAATGCCGCTGTCAGTTTGCAGAAGGGAAGGGAAAATAAAGAAGTATTGATATTGAATAGGCTTGCTGTATACCATATGCAGCAGCAGCAGTTACTCTGGTATTGTGACATTCTAGGGATTTTAATACAAGCAGCTGGAAGCCAAAGTCAAGACCCTGTATTATGGTTTCAGGAACACATTTTGATTGTGCTTTTTTTTTTTTTTTTTGCAATATTAATAAAACTGGTGGGAGTATGCAGTGGGGGGCAGCAGTGTGGAGTAGTGGTTAGGGCACTGGACTCTTGACCGGAGGGTCTTGGGTTCAGTCCCAGATGGGGAGGACACTGCTGCTGTACCCTTGAGCAAGGTACTTTACCTAGATTGCTCCAGTAAAAACCCAACTGTATAAATGGGTAATTTGTATGAAAAAATAATGTGATATCTTGTAACAATTGTAAGTCGCCCTGGGTAAGGGCGTCTGCTAAGAAATAAAGTATGCACTGTTTTTTGTTATTTAAAAGCTTATTGGTCTTTCAATGAGAAATGTTTTGTTCTGTGTATAATCATGGGTGGATGGTCATCTGTAATTCAGTGGAAAACTTAATTCAAGACACTTGTGCTACAAGCCACGTGTGCAATCTTGTCCTCCAACATGAAGTCCCTACAAGGATTGTGTTAAGGTTAAGGCTGTCTGCATCAGGCTTTTGGGTCATCTTTCTCACTGCGGAGGGTATTGTTTTTTTTTTATGGCATAGAGTGCTACATGGTATGGTGCTACTTTTTATTTACAACTATAAGGTAATGTAATGCTAGGTAGCCAAACCCCATGGTATGTGCAATATAAAGCATAGAGTAGTTTAAAGCGATTTGATCTGCTGATTGATAGGGAGTATGCCTACGTCCTAAAGGTATAGGCTATACACGGTAGTTTTAAACGCTCAGTAAATGGCTAAACATTTAGTAGACTGAACCATAAAAATGTACACATTTAAAGTCAACATGTTCTACTTACTTTAAAATACATATATATATTTTAATGTGTGTATCATGACAAAACACTGCCTCCGACAGCTTCACCACTCATTGTAGAAGATCAATGCAGTACTACTCTGCAGTGTTGTTTTAGGAGTTCGGAATCGGGAATGCTTACTGGAAATAACTTAGCCATAAATATTGCATTTAACTTTTTTTATTTATTTTTTCTGTAAACGAGCCTTGCGGCTCGGGTTCGTTTTGCCCCTTTAAAATACTGACCAGACACAGATGGAGGGTTTGAACGTGCTTTTGCGCTAATTTTTAATGCAGAACAAAAATCAAAACAAACCACGAACACAAAATACCCACAAACAAAATAAATACCTAGCTCTGTACGAGCACTAACTCACACACAGGAACACCCTGACTACACGTGGGACAGCTAGGCTGTTTCCCCACTAAAAATACACAAAAACCACACAGGTTTAATACAGCACCTTTTTCCTCACGACTGCCAGGACGCAGAGTACAACTTTCTGCCTCCTTCTCAGCAGTCCTGATCAAACTGACTCTCTTTCCTTTATACCCTGCACCTGGCTCCAATTTAATAATAAGCACCAGGTGCAGGGGATAACTAAGCAATAAAACAATTAACCAATTCCATTAAACAATACAGCAATACAATCAAACAATTACGTTTAAACAAACCCACACATTTTACTGTGGGGATGATTCCAATCCCATCCCCACTGTGTTACACATCCGGCCCCCCAAGTGTGAAACACTGACTGGCCATTCCAAGGCCACCCCCCTCCCCTAAAGCATAACCACCCACCATCGAGTCCACATAGTCCCATCTTCACCCGATCCTTCGGGTGGGCTTGAGGATGGGTGGATTCCTCCGGCGCTTCAGGGTAGGGACCATGATCCGGCGAGGAGGGACCCAAACGGGTTGCCAGGGGCGACCGACGCGTAGGCCGGTACCCTGGACGGTGCAGCGACAGGCAGAGGTGTGAGCCACGGGACCGGCGCAACGACCTCTGAGACTCCAGGGGGAACACAGCGGGAGGAAGGGAGAACGCCAGTGACGTCACACGACCGCGTCGTGACGTCTGAGGTTTCAGGGGGAGCGGAGCAAGGGACCAGGTGAGCAACTGTGCCTGGTGGTGCCCCGACCTGGGCACTAGGTCGAGCACAGGGAGGTCCATGCAGTCCGGCAGGGTGTCCACAAGCACGGGGCAAGGGACCGTACCCACCAGCGCCGGACTGCTTTGCTGGGGTGGAGGTCGGGGCTGTTGGTGGAGCTGGGCACTTTAGTGCCTCTTCCTCATACAGCTGCAGCTCCTGCTGCAGCTCGGGCAGCTCCTCCCCCCTCTGGCTTGGGCGGCGGCAGCTCCTCTCGGGCACTGCCGGTTTTCTCTCCGGAGCAGGCAGCTCCGGTTCCAGAGCTTGCACCTCTGGCTCTGGCTCTGGTACACATGACTCTTGCTGGGGTGCCGGCCACACCAACTTCTGTTGCACTAGCTCCAGCTGTGACACGGGGAACTCCTGTTCCCATGTGGGCAACCCCCACTCTTGCCTCAACTGCTGGGTGCTCTCGTTCTGCCTGCGGGTTGCCTCCTGCATTTCCGCCGTGGACTTTTCTAACGTCCTGATCAGCTCTGCAATGTCCATGATTCTTAACTGTGCTGGTCTGTAGGGCTGAGTACCGCTGCCACCATATGTAAACGAGCCTTGCGGCTCGGGTTCGTTTTGCCCCTTTAAAATACTGACCAGACACAGATGGAGGGTTTGAACGTGCTTTTGCGCTAATTTTTAATGCAGAACAAAAATCAAAACAAACCACGAACACAAAATACCCACAAACAAAATAAATACCTAGCTCTGTACGAGCACTAACTCACACACAGGAACACCCTGACTACACGTGGGACAGCTAGGCTGTTTCCCCACTAAAAATACACAAAAACCACACAGGTTTAATACAGCACCTTTTTCCTCACGACTGCCAGGACGCAGAGTACAACTTTCTGCCTCCTTCTTCTCAGCAGTCCTGATCAGACTGACTCTTTCCTTTATACCCTGCACCTGGCTCCAATTTAATAATATGCACCAGATGCAGGGGATAACTAAGCAATAAAACAATTAACCAATTCCATTAAACAATACAGCAATACAATCAAACAATTACGTTTAAACAAACCCACACATTTTACTGCGGGGATGATTCCAATCCCATCCCCACTGTGTTACATTTTCCTAGCCATCTTAACAATCAAAATTATAAGCAGTGGTTTGAGGTAACTGATAGGATCCTTGCTTGAGAAAACTAATCCTTATGGTTTATTGATCTTTAACTGGTTGCAATAAGTTGGACAGTGGAAGTCAGGACATTTTTTTCTGTCTAGAATCACATATCAAATTCAACAGCCCTTGAAACTTTATGAAATTGTTTTGTTTTAAATTCCAGTTGGACTGCCACTGATCTGCAAAAACCTGCTCTACAAGTGTACACATTCCTTTTGTCAACCAGACAAAGCAATTGAAGAATGAAAAGTAATTGTTTCTTCAACCTGTCGTTCTTGTTTAATGGTTTATCAGAGGCCTATATTGTGTTGTTTCTCATGTCTATTGCACAGGCACACACAACACTACTTGATGCATAGCAGCCTTCATTTTGGTTTTCAATAGAATCAATAGAGGCCATGTGATTCAACAACCTTCCTGTGTTTACATTGTGAAGGCATGCATGCTGAAAGAACTAAGCTGATGTACAGTATCATAGCTTGCCTTCTGTCCTGCAGTCCAGCACTCTGTCCCTGTAAAATCTGCTTATAATTTGAAGTAACCTCAAAACTTGCCTTATGCTGTTTAATGTCTGTTTAGCAAGGCAGTTTGAATTGGCACATATCAATATTACATTTTAGTAGCCAGCTTCTGCTCAAAGTAATCCTATTTGGGGGTTTAGCCTATTCCATTCAGTATCTGCTTACAGTGATGTATCACTGTGGGGTTTTGCTGTTAAACATGCCCTCGTCTTGACCAAGTGTTGCCGAGTTGCTTAGCCTGGGAGTTATTAAGCCAGTGCTAAGCTGTACAACTTGACATTTAAAGAATCTTGCCATTTACAGTTATTATATTGTTCCCTAGTAAAGGCCACTTACTGTACAAACTGTATGTCATAATTAAACTCTTGAATACATTTGTTGACATTTTAATGTACTGAATATACATGTTACATCATTTACAGTACAGTTGGTAAGCACAGAAGTTAACAGCCATCACTCCAGTACAGTCTAGCTGTTTCTGTGGCGTGCGCTGTATAGTTAAGAGTCAATAGATTTCTCTTTACAACACTATTCAGTAATATGTCTAATTTACTGTGTGGAAGTGAACTATTCCCCTTGAAATCAGCTGTTTTAAATCTGTGTCATCAGACATACAGCCTATTTTTGTCTTTTAGTAGTATTGTCTGGTCACGGTAAGAAATATAGGCTTCTGTTCGCTTTAATAGACTTCCGTTTTTTGACAGTTCAGTGCATGTCACACGGTACATGGAAGTTCTAGTTGAGCCATTTTACAGGAAACCTATAAAGGCATTTGAACTGGCATTTAAACTGAAAAAGCATTTTGCAAACAGCACCACACACACACACACACACCCACACCCACCCACCAAAGATTAGTGTATCAAGCGCTGCCTGAGTGTCAGGAAATGCAGGGAAGCCTCATGAGTACAGTACTTGGTCTCAATCCAGAAATATGTTGTTTTTATTGTTATTACTATTCAGATTTTCCCATCAATGAATATAAATAGATTTCAGCAGGCGATCCTGAGGGACCCATTTCGATCTTTAGGGAGCGTTCTTTCTAACAGAGGCCTCTTTACAGTAAAATACAGCATAACGCTCCATGCTACTGTACACACGTTTGATCAATTTAGTTTAATCAGATATCTGTTTTTTTCAATTGCTGTGCATTTTAAACATGGACACTGCTCTGTTAATTGTATCTGATTCTGTGGATGTATTTTTTACTGGTGGTGACAGGCAGTTTTACAACATGTACAGCACAGTACTTGTTATTTGCTATTATCATTTTCTCATATTGACAGTTTTTAAATTGATGCAAGAGTCGTCTTACAGTACACCCTAATTCAAGTTTGAATAGAGTAATACTTAGTTTCAGGTTAAGGGAGTAAATTCAAACAAGAGATATTAACATTTACAAAGCACCTGTTCTGTAATCACGCTGGGATTGATGTCAAAAACTTGGTCCGCTTGCCGCCGTTGGGATGAATTAAACAAAATGGTCCCTTTCTGTGGAAATGAAATCCCACAAAAGGTCTGTAATTTCTATTAAATCTTGACACACACAAAACTGGGCTGATTGGTGGAAACTGGGTTCCATACTGGCTGTGATTCTCCCACCCAATTGCTGTGGAGTAATTTTAATGAGAAATGTACATCCTGTATTTGGCACCCATTGTCCTTCAAGCATGGAAAATGCATTCACTTCTAGCAAAGACTCGCTGTGGGAGCTGGCAGTATATCGCCAAAGGGTAACAAAGTTCATTGTTCGGTGATCCCAACACATTGGATGGAAACAGGGCCTCTACAACTTGACTAATACTGCCGACCCAATTTACAAACAAAAACAAAAAACAACGGGGCTGAACTTCAGGGCCTTGTGTGTGTGTGCGTTTTTTTTTTAAAATTTTTTACTGCAATTGAAACAACATTTTAAATATTCTTAACCTTGTCTAACTTGTTAGTGATGCATCCTGTAAGCTAACATTTTGTAGTTGCATGAATATGCATGTTGATCGGCAGGGTCTATATTGTTTCCCTGTCTTGCAAAGGAATGCACTTTGCAAGAAAAAGGGGGACACATTTAGAAACAAATGAAGGCTTGAGGCAGTATTAAAGTGACCTGCATACTAACATATTAGACTTTGGACACAAATCTGCATGAGACTGCATGAGTTATTAACATTTCCAAAGCAATTATGTGCTAAATGCAAATTATGTGCTAAACTTCCAATGCAAATAACATGGAAACTAAAATACATCAATTACAGTTCATGGAGGACAGCACATGTGTCATTTGTTTAGTAAACAGTTTTTCGGTTGTCAAATACAGCATCACAGTTGTACTAACTGCCAAGGATAAGAACAAATGTTTTCAAAATCTTTTTTATTACAATACGTGTTTTGTTTTGTTTTTTGGAATTTGGGGGAAAAAATGTGACAACAATGAGCCTGCTACTGTAACTTCATTGTGTCTCTTTCTGAGAACATTTCATCCCAGGCTTGATTAGGAAACACTAATTGAGGATATGTTCTTTTAGTATATTGATCAAAAATCAATGGTATAAAGAAGAAAAAGCATTCTTTCCTTATTTTAGAAAACCTTGCGCAGCAGGGTGAACAAAAAGCAGGCTAATTTGATAACAGGGACAGAGGAAATTAGATTGAGTTCAGTATTCTTGACTCCTGTACTAACCAGTGTGGAGGTGGAATAACTCTTATTAGGTTATATTGGTTAATGGCAACAACTTAACTCTTTTTTGTGTTATCTTTGGCTTTTCTCAAAGGGTTAATGGTGGAGATCAGGAAGGAAGGACAAAGAGGACCAAGGGGGTTTGGTCTTAGTTCCTGTCCCGATGTGGGACACTAAACAGCGTAACACACAAGAGTATCATTGAACAAACTAATTTAATTAAATAGCAATATGCGAAACACATGCCTCTGTCTCTTTGCCTCTCTGTCTACACGGTTCTTTAGCCTTTCTGCCAGCATGCAGATGTTATTAAATAATGACATTATAATTACCATCCAAAAGCTGTTTCCAAAGATCTGTATCCTTGCTTTAACGTGTTACAAGCAAAGGTACTTTTGTTTTCATTTTTTTTATATAAAATCTCCCCAGAGTTTATCTCTTACTTTAATTTGTCTGACCGTTAACTGTCTGATGGTTTAAAGCTGCTGAAGTTAATCAGTACTGCAGTATGTTGTGCAAATGTGCCTTACACATATTTATTATAAAGACAAATGTATCTACTGAATGTAAAGTTGTGGATTATCACTGTATAAATCCGCATTTTCAAACACTTTAGTGGGACATATTTGGGGTGAAAAGCAGTAAATGCTTAGTGTTGCTTTTTTAAATTCCAGAATTAAAAAAATCACCAAAAATGGACCATGGTTAGAAGTTGGCCCTTTTTGAAAACAGCAATTTGCCCGCGATTTGCCCACGGGAAATATAGGCCGAAGTCTTTTGATCCTGAATTGAAAACTCCATGGCAACCTAATGCTCTGCTGGCACATGGCCCTCACCATTTTGCCATAATCCCTCTACCCCATTTGGAAATAATCCATGACAGTGATTAGATGTCACAATTTTACAAGTCATATAAAAAAAAAAGAATTCTAACTTCAAACTTTTCAACGCAGACTGTTTTGCCTTGTACAGTTTTACAGCAGCCGCTCTGCTTAATTCAGTTCATTGTAAATCTCAAATGAGTATGTGCTGGGCACTGGGAGTCTTCCAGTGTTTTTTTAGTTAACTGTAACGATAACGAAAATGTCTCAACATAAATCATATCTGTTAATAGTAACTATAACTAAAAAAGAATGTAAAACGAAATAGTAACTAAAAAAAACATTTAGTTAGTTAGGCTTGCTACTTTTCAATTGTAATCGGTAAAGCTCGTTAAACATCGAATTCCCAAAAAATATTCGACTGAAATAAATTTATAAAGGATAAACCTCTGTAAAACCACTTGCTATTTATTTTCTTAGTTAGTGGAACCAGCCCCTGGAGCAGCGGGTAGTCTCATATATTATTTAGTGGATGGTTCGGTACTGTAGTAAACTGCAGCTGTGTTCCAGCATGAATGTTACAGTGCTCCTCGTTCAACCTTGACCTAGTCTGTACACCAGAAGCAGTTTAAAGTATATTTACGTAAATTTAAAGCAACATTGTCTGTGTTGATGATTATATATGATGAGTGTATTGGTTTGGTTATCAAACAAACAAAAAAAAAAGCCTTGTTTTTTGCCCCGTCCCAAGTGTAAAGCAAAAAATTCTCCTACAGCATATAGACAATCCGTGTTTTCCACAGCAAACAGATTCCTAAGGTCCCTGTTCATGACGAGAAAGAGTTTAACTGAGTGCATCCTTTCGATATGGTTCATTGGTCTCGCAGCAGTATGGGTAAAAATAGACTGAATGGCCTTGCCCTGCTATATGTCCACAGAGACATGTCCCTGGAAGAAGTGTTACAGTGTTTTGATAGATCAGGCCATAGGAGGATTGGCAAACTCTATTTAAAGTAAAGCTTTTTTTTAATCGTGACATCATACAGTCTCAGCAGTCCGATCAGTCTTAGCACTAGTATCAGCAATCCTACCAGATCCAGCAGTAGCAGCACCAGTTCCAGCAGTGTCAGCACCATGCATACCAGTCCCAGCAGTGGCAGCACCGGTCTTACCAGTCCCAGCAGTGGCAGCACCGGTCTTACCAGTCCCAGCAGTGGCAGCACCGGTCTTACCAGTCCCAGCAGTGGCAGCACCGGTCTTACCAGTCCCAGCAGTGGCAGCACCGGTCTTACCAGTCCCAGCAGTGGCAGCACCGGTCTTACCAGCCCCAGCAATGGCAGCACCAGCCCCAGCAGTGGCAGCACAGGTCTTACCAGTCCTAGCAGTGGCAGCACCAGTCTTACCAGTCCCAGCAGTAGCAGCACTAGTCCCAGCAGTGTCAGCACCAGTTCCAGCAGTGGCAGCACCAGTGTTACCAGTCCCAGCAGTGGCAGCACCAGTGTTACCAGTGTCAGCACCAGGCCCATCTGCCTTGCCTTCAGCTGTGCTGAAGCAGGAGAGGGGCGGACCTCAGACTCCGAATAAGTGCAAGTTAGTTCTGTTCAACTATCTCTAGTTTTGTTCTGTGCATATTATTATTTTTACCTGTAAATTTATGCTATAAAAGTCTGTGTAATACACTTTTATATGATGCAGTTTCTGTGGTTTATTTGAGACCATTTTTAAATGTCACAGCTGTGCTGTGACCAAATGTTATTTCAATTGGAATGTTGGTAATCATGGTTTTGTTGCATGTTGAATATGATAAAGGGATTTCGCTAAATGAGACGTTTCTCAATGCATAAAATAATTTTAAAGCATAAAGGTCGATTTCACCCATTCTCTGTTTGAATGGAAAAATAGATAAAAAAAAAACCTGGTAAATTCTTTAGTCAGTTAATTAAACAAAACGAGTGCTATATTACATGTATGGAATGAAAATGTATCTTGTGACAAAGCTGTTATCAGAATATGGACTGGTAATGTAAGCCTATAGAAAATGTACATTTTAATATGAGTTTTTATTTCAATATGGTCCATATTCATAAAGCATTTTCAACCAAAGTCAACTGTGTTAAATTAGCACATGAAAGATTTATCTGACACTACAACTTCTTGTGTTTTCCAATAAGGAGAAAAAGGTGATCCCTGATCAATACATGTTTGTGGTTGGCTATCCTAAGGAGTGTACTGTGAAGAGGTGTAGAGCCTGGCATTTCCCAAGTTATTTTTACCTCGACAGATTTCAGGGTCATCACCATTCTGTTAACTGTAATAACTAAATAATAACATTATATTTAGTTAACTGTAATAATAACACTAACTAAAATTAAACTAATAACTATAACTAAAATAAAAAATCATAACTATGGCTATAACTTTAACTAAAAAAACACTGGCGTCTACTGTATGTGTTACATGGAAACTGGTCAGTAACTACTTGTACAATATTCTGTAGCCTGTTTGTAAAATTATAATTGTCATTTAAAAAAATCAATACGCTAGAAATGGGATATTTTGATCTTTGCTTTGTATTGCAAACAGTTTGCTGGCTTTTCCCCTTGCGCCTGTGGTTTGTGTTTTTCTTGTTCACCTCTACAGAAACTTAACACTTATGGGAAGACCCTGTAAATCATACTGAACAATGGGCTGACTTTCCTGTTACTGTATCTAAGGCTTTGGGCAAGTCTTTCGACTATGACTACTGTAGCACTCAAATTTATTTTAAATGCTCAAAACACTTGAGTATTTCTGTAATGCTAAAGGAATTCCTGATTTTCAATAATTCAAACTATAGAAACATTTCTAATGGTAATTTTCAGGCTGAAATAACAAGTTTAATGTGCTTGGTGTTAACATAGTGAATTGTGGTTGTCTAGATGTTTAAAAAAAAAAAAAAAAAAAAAAATCAAACAATTGATATGCTTCAAAAAAAGTCAGTAAGGTAGGTTGTAGGCTGCACTCTTTTTATCCCAGCACTGTATTAGCAGACCATAATCATTTTAGGACAAAGTGCTGTTGCAGACCAATGTGGAAACCTCCTGTTGCTTTGTCTGCTCAGTATCTGTTATGAGTACCTGCCCTGGAGTTCAACCACAGGCCATAATGTCAAGCAGAACAGTGATCTATCTGTTGTGAAAGGAAAACACCATTTTGCAGCCAGCACAATTACAGTATGTGTTATCAACACTGGTACAGTACCTGACACAAGGTAAAGAAAACCCATTCTGCTGTATGCATGCATGTACTCTGAGCTACAGAAAGGGAACGTACTTGTGTCTAGAAAACTTGTGCCATGTTTTCTTTTTATTTTATGCCTTATCTAGAACCCCCCCCCCCCCCCCCCAAAAAAAACATTTTAGAGCCAAGAAAGGTTTTGCAAATAATAAACCTTAAAAAAATCATTGAAATAAAAACAGTTATGTTAATAATGTCTGAATTTGTATGTTGATGTGAACATCTTTTAGCTTCTGTGGTGCAATTTTAAAACAGCCTGTTGCATTTTTGTGTGAACGATCTATTTAACTGTAACTACAATCTTCTTACTGCTGGGGATGGGTAAAAAATCTCTTAAACAGTGTGAAACCCTGAGCTTTCGAAAGTAAAGTTGGCTCTTCATGTGATGTTTTGGTGATGTTTTGAAAATCTCAATGGGTTTTGTGCAAATTTCTATTTGCATATTTTCCGAAAAAAAGAAAAAGAAACATGCAACAGATGCATGGACATCACATTCTGTACAATAACATTCCCCAAGCTTGGCAGATATTTCGGAACTGTCACAGTCCTTTAGTTTGGAATCTTTGTAACATTTCAATATGCGGTAGATATAACTAACCTGTTTATAGGATAGTTTATTAATTTGCAAATATTATTGAATCCGTTCTGTCTTGAGCACGAGTAAGTTCTGTGTTTATTATGTCAGTTGCTACATCATTAAAACACTGTTTCCAAACCATATTCTCAACCCAACATTGTAAACCAAGCTGATTTTAGAAATGATAAAAATTCTGGTACTTTGTTTCAAAACCCTGTTGAATATAAATATTGTGCAATACTTGTTCATGTGTTTAATTGTGTAAACTGTAATGGTCCTTATTTGAATCAGTAGTATTTTTCAAATAGTTGTGCTCTGAGGCCTCCGCACCGCAGCACTGCATAGGTATCTGATAAAAAAACACCTCCGGTTTAAAGCTTTGATTTAAAACACATAATGCTACGTATAGTTGTTTCACCTACTGTAGTTAATACTTTTTTCTACACCAGCAGATTGTGGTATGTGATTGTCTTGCTGTGGTGTATTGTTGGATGTAAATTAAATATGAAATAAACCGGTCTGACTGAGCTCTGATACCTACCCTGATTATTATTATTATTATTATTATTATTATTATTATTATTATTAATAGGACCATAGGTACAACAGGACCTCAGTTTTACGTCTCATGAAGGTTAAATAAATAAAACGGCACCTTGCTGTATAGGTTTTAACTGTTCAGTAAAAAATCCTTTGAGGAGCATTGTAGTTTGTTAGTTGAGTCTGCTATGAAGTCCTGTATCTTTTCCAGTTTTCTCCTGATCCCCTGTTACTTCACTGGGGACCTGTGGGTTTGGACTGGAACCACACAAACACATGCCTTTGCTAGCAAGTAATTTCATATTTCCAGAGTTGCTAGGCGCTTTTGTGGCATTTTTTTCTCTTTTTTGTAAAAGTCTGCATTCATTCATGCACTCGCTTATCTGTTAGGGGAAACCAGTAGAGTCACATTCTTGGCTGAGCTACAGTACTTTACCTGTCATGCTTACAGTAAAATCCAAGGCGTCCTGCGTTTTGACTAACGGGTTGTGGAAACTTTACACTCTTTTCATTGTAGAAGGCACTTTGTTGAAAACGTGTGTACACTGAAGAAGGCACTATCCGAAATGTTTGTCAACTTGAATTAGTTTTACCTTCTGATTGAGTGTTTGGAAGTTATGGAAGGTACTGGATTAATTTTTTTTTTTTTTTTTTTTAATCTTTTTCAGATTGAGTGTTTATACATGAATTCCTGTACCAAACAAGCCCAAGATGTTTTGAGCATCAGGCATTTGAGTATTAGGAAATGATCATAGATTTCCTGTACTGTACTGTAAATCTCAATCCAAAACATCATTGACTCTTTGTATCACAGCATGAAGCAATTGGGGAATACATTTCACAACATTTACTCTGGGGCGTGTTCCAGGAGAAATATTGCAGGAGGGAGATTTAATTCACTTGGGCAGGCCATTCAAATTATAGGAATTCACTGGCAAATGGCTGTCTGCATCGTAAGGTCAGATTTAAAATGCCTGTGTTGGTAATACTGTACCTTCATCTGTGCCTGCATGTCCCAGTCTGTCCACTGTGTACAGTAGGCATTGTATATACTGTAGTTCTGTTCTCTGTAGATACAAATCCGTTTTTTGTAAGTGAAGTTTAAAAATATAACTATAATAAAAAAAATACTATTAGGAAAGAAGTTCATTCCTTTATGGCCAGGTTTTAATTGAAAGAGGATGTTGTTTTGTGAGTTTGGGGCGGGTCAGGGATAATGAAAGCTCATGGTCTTCAATTACGTGCATGAACTCCCCTGCGTGTTGGTTATTAGTTCTGTGTGGCGGTCTTGCTGTATGACACAGTTGGTTTATACAGTAGTTAAAAAGGTACAGAATGTAACATTACGTCAGCCAGAATGAAGGCAGAGAGCATGTGTGCAATGAAGTAGCTGATGAGTGACTACAAGGCTACCAGGGAATGGGTGTGTGCTAAACATGTGAGTCATGATTAAGTAAATAGCCTTTATCTGAAGGTACTGCATCACCGAGTTCCTGTAGCTGTTTGTGGGCCTTTGAAAATATCACAAGATTGTGCAATCCTTAAAGCTCTGATTTTAGTTACACTTGAAATATAAATCCTTTTAAGCTCTGTGGAAAAAAAAAACCTGGATTAGTGTAGATTTCGTTCTGAAATTTTGGACATTGCTACAGTATGTTAATCCATTTATATAATACAGTAGAATGTTGTGTAGTAAGCAGCATTGAAGGATGGGGAATTGTAAATCTTACTAAAATGAATTTGTCCCTTCCTCAAAGGAGAGCAGGGGTATTTTATCTGAAGGATTTTTTGTAAAGCATTCATCTTTATTGAGGCAAAATAGCTGTTCTGTTGCAAATTGTATTCTTTTTGCAGTGTTTTGAGCCTTTCTCTGTTTTTTGAACACAAAAGTGAAAGTTACCTTAAATAAAATATGTTGGCACACGAGCAGAGAAAGAGTATTGGATTTTAATGGCTTTAGTTCTTCTACTAGCACACCTGTATTACTGTATTGCAGAGTTGTCCAAGGGCACGACATTGAGGGCCGTCTAGTTTTAATTTCTTACCCGCTTTTAATATCAAATTATGTGTTCTGTATAATCTGTTTACACTATGTTTAGGTCAAGCTTAATAACAAGTTCCCTTTTTTAGAGGTTCCTCAAAGCTGATTTTCTGAAGAGAGGTGGGGGATAATAAGGCCCATAGGTGATGCATTGTGTACTGAAGCCTGTGCAACACTGATTTCCACTGATTTCCTCACATCATTAAATCCATTAAAAGTCTTTGGAAAAGGGAAACGTTAGTAAGCATGGCATAAATCTTAAGCAGAGACAATAAAGAATATACAGACCACACATAATGGGATATCAAACAGGTTAAATATCTGGACCATGTACTGCAGATGATGATAGATAGCCCCTTTTAATATACATATACTTTTTGAATACAGAACTTTTTTAATATGAAGATGATGGTCGCTGAGGCCTGAGAAGCGATTAATCAAAAATGACAATCTGTCTCGATGGGGACATGGAAGTCAGATTCTCTATTCCAAGGTGCTGTCTGGAGATGGATTGCTTCTGTTCAAGCCTGGTATTTTCTCAACCTACTGTGTACAACTGTCAGTCTGTCTCCTGCTCGGCTGCCTCTGGTGTTTATCCCTTTGACGTGAGGTCCTGTCGCTGTCGGTGTGGTGTTGCAGATGTGGTCACTGTGTGGATGTGCCAGCCAGCGTAACACAAATTAAGAGTCCCTGATACTGTTTCACACCTGCCACCAGCTTAAAAAAAATAAAGCCTTTTTTTAATTATGTTTAACATTTGAACGGTATGTGCCGCACAAGTAGAGCAATTGGTTGGTTGTTCAGAAAAGTATGGTGTAACAGCTCTTACAATACAGTGCCTTGGAGGATAAATGGGCAGGTATGTGTACAATACATGAACCCTTTGAAATCCAGGCCTTTTGGGTTGTAATCGGCTTTCAAAAGCTTTTTTTTTTTTACCACTCAAAAGCAACGTTATAGTAGCCAATGCTGTCCAAATACAACATCGCATGTTTGCATGTTTTTGCAGAGTAATATAACAATTAGTGGAACCGTACAGTATACAGTAATTGAGAATTGTACAGTTCCAACATTTGTATGGAAAAAGTATTATAGTATAAGTATGAACAAGGAAGATTGGACTACAATTCCAAACGCAACAGCAAAACTGGACCTTTTGATTTGCTTATCTGTAAATCTTGCATGTGTTTTACCCATTTTAAAATATCAGGATTAGTCGATGTTATCTTTCACACAATTACAGTGCAACTAATGCGGCTCAGACATCCAATTCTAGTAAGAGTGACACTTTCATTAAGTTGAATTGTTAGTTTTTGTTTGGTTGGCTGTGGTAGGAGAAGTATTGAATTACTTTTATTACTGGCATTTATTTCAACTGGGACCGGTTCCCTTCTGGTGTTTATTACAGGACAATAGCCCCATGGTGCAGTGCACTGTCTACCCATTTCTGTTGTATAAAAAGGCAATGTGGAATGGGTGGGTATGCTGGGGGGTATTCTGTTGGATCTAGTGTCTAAAATACAACAGTAATCTGATAAGATTTTCCAAAGTGTCTAAAATGCCAAATTTGGCCAGCAGTTTTTGTAATTTGATGACTTTATTATAAAAGTACAGTGTGTGTGTGTTTTTAAACATAAATCAGTTACAGATGTAGAAGTGTTTCTATCTTTAAAAATATTTTTTTTGTCAATTTAAAGGTTTTTCATTTCTAATAAATTTGCACATTACTGTGTATGCACTTGCTGAAAGACAAAAATCATACCTTATTTTTAAAGATAAAAATACACTAAAGTGGATTTTCACAGTTAATGATTTTGTTGATGGCAGCATTTAGATCTGGCACTGTTTTAAATTAATTCAGTAGACCTCACTATCAGTGTTCCAGGTGTATATTATTATTTACTGTACAGTAATGTGCTTCACTTTAAGTGTTAACTGTATTTTACCCCAGAACCAGAATGACAGTCTGCCTGTAAGTGTTGCAGTCTGGCTGTTGTACTTTCCCATCAGGATAGCCTGATATTAAAATGCAACATCTAATTTCCATTTACAGTAGTAAGCATCCAGTTGTACATCAGAACCATCTTTCAATTGATAAGATGCCTGATTCTTTGTCTTTTGTCACCAACTTTGGCTAAGTATTGCTAAAGAAATATATTTTACAGTAAAGAATTTGACAGCATATTTCTTCACATGGATATTTATAGTAAATCCTCGGGTGTGTGCTTGATGGAGAAAAGTAGAGAGAGGCTGGTTCTGGCTCAGCAAACTAAGGTGTGTCCTGATTCACTTCTAGAAATCCTAAACGCACACACTGCAGTCTCACTTCCTCTTCAACACTGCAGTCCCAGACAAATAAAAATGTGTCTAATGTGAGTTTGCAGAGGGAAGGAGGCTGTTTAGTTCTACTCCTGTGTATCAGTTTGTCGCCAGGTGTGTGTGGTGTGGAAACAGATACAAGGTCCAAGCAGTATTTCGCCCAAAAATGTCCCATGTTTATTTAAACAATAACAAAAAGAGCCGCCCCTCTACCAGCGATGGTATCGGGGGGGGGGGGGGGGGGGACCAAAACAATCACGATTTACAAATAATCCCCAATCCACAGTTCTATGATCCAAACATCACGGCTGTGGTGAGTGCTGGCGTTGTGAGGTGAGGGTAGTGCTCAGTGAGTTGGGTTGGTTCCGTGCCTGCAGCCCCTGGCTCTGTTTTCCTCCTCTACATTATAAAAAAAAAAACACGTAACAAACAAAGTAGGCAAGACTCCAGCCGTCTGTTATGTTTCAGCGCAAGGCCTGTACCCATGTAGCTGCGTCCCCTTTGTACTGCCCAACTCCTCCCTGCATGCAGCCCGGCGCCCTGGTGTAACCAATCGCTGCCTGGCCCGCAGCTGATCGCATGGGAATCGTTTCGAGTATGCGCAGCTACATGCTTCCTCAGAGATGGCCAACTTCCTGTTTCCACCCACCGTCCAGTCGGCCCGATTACGGGGGAAGTGCACTACCAACCTTACACAGCGCCGTTTCTGGTCGGGAGGGAGTTTTAGAGCATCGATTCTTTCTCACTATCACACAGTTTATGAAAGTTAATAAGCCCCTTTCATACTGGCTACACAGGTCACAATCCCACATGGTGCGAAACCACGTACGTGGGTCAACCCGGGTCAGCAGCAACCCACCTCAGCATGTGGGTCGACATGCTTTGACCCGGGTTGAGCGAGACGAAATGCATGATAGTCGTTCATAAGCTTCTTCAAAAAGCAGTGTGAAATCGTGTAGCCGACCCGCATGACACTGGGTCGCATCCCAAGTAGGATCTGATCTGGGTAGAGCATGCCAGTGTAAAAGGTGCGTTAGGAGTTCTGTAACTACAGTATGTGTCTCCCAGTTTATGCAGAAACCCTTTCCAAACAGAAGTGGCAAAATATCATGTCTGTCACGCCTAATTTGAAGCACTAAACCCAACACTGTCCCAAGGTTAAAGGTTTGAAGACAAAGGTTGTGCTTACACACGTAAGAAAACCAACCTTGTTTTTTGTTTTCTTTTTGTCTGGTACAATACCACAGGAACAGCACAGCCTTTGTTGATGATTTAAAATATATATATATATATATATATATATATATATATATATATATATATATATATATATATATATAGTTTGTCATGTTACACACATACAGTACTACAGAACACAAAAAGAACACTCCTTTCTCCCTCAGACTGTTGTCAGCTCGGTTTTCAGTCCCTGGAGTGAATTTGCCTCAGCCAAACTGATGTTTCACTGCCGAGCAAGGTAGCAGTTATGGACACCCCTCTATACACAAGGTCCAACTCTGAATTAACGTAAAAAACAAGTGAATATTCAAAGCAGTCTACATATTAAAGAAAGGGTCAGTGCATTTGTTGTAAATTAATGTTGCCTTTACCAGCAGAGAGAGTCATAGTGTGGTGGCCTAGCGTAAAAAAAAATTATCAGAACTCCAGTCCACTGTTTGTAAGACATCAGACTGTATTCACAAAGCACAAGCATGCTGATTTACATATATTGTAGTTCTACAGAATGCGTTGTTGTGAAACTTACTTGTTTTGGAGTTAAGTCATAGCAGAGTCAAGTTCTCTGTCCTACATGTATGCCATCCCTTTTGCAGCCAAATATTTTGGAAGGAGCACAGCTTTAAAAATATGTTGGGTGCCAGCACCAAACAAAAAGAACTGTATCCATAATGAAAGCATTAATTAGTGGGGTATGGCAACATCCCCCTCACAGGTGTTGTGTGTGCAGTTGTATTTTCAAGGGCTTCTTGGGAGAGCCTGGCTCCTGTTCAGACCCTGTCACTGTGGAGCTTACCAGTACAAACCCATACGGTTTCAGATCCGCCCTGTCCTCCCTGTCCCTGTGGCAGCTGGGCAGCCCATCTGGAGAAGGGCACAACAGGCTTCTAATTTGCACAACACAAGAGAGTCACAACCTTCTGATGAAAAGAGCCAGCACAATAGAGCAGAGGTGTACAGAGCCAGTCACCCTACAGTTAGGACCTTCTAAAAATGACAGGACAAGGAGATAACAGGTGTGGTGTTATTTTAAAAAAACAACTAGAAAAAAAAATGTGTGTGTGAGAAATGAAGAACCTCAAACTAGGAAGAAAGTCGCAATTAATTAGGTTAAAGCTTAATTTAAGACATATGTTAATTATTGTGATAATCGCTAATAGAAAATGTTATTGTCCTCCAACTCTAAAGTGCAGCCTCTGTGGGTACAGTAGTATCCATAATCTTCATTTACTGTTGAGCTTGTAGTGTAGGAAAGATAGCTCCACTCAAAACTGCAGAGCAGTAAACAAGATCTGTTTGTTTCAGAGTGTGCGGTACATGAGGTTCAACATTGGTGCTATTGCATTGAATTTGTCTAAGCTCATGTGATTAGTGCACATTTTGTGTTTCTTTTCTTTTGCACCCAGCTTGAGAATTGTATTACCAGTCCTTTCTGATTTTTTTTTTTTTTTTCAACAAAAGCGAGGGTCTCAAAAAAAAAAAAGAAAAAAACGCTGACCACATATCCACTATAATATGAGTGGTGTTGCTTCTCGCTTATCTTTCTGCAGCACCACCAGATCAAAAGCTGTCCGTTAATACTGTCTAGGAAGAAGTGGATTACTTCTGGCACCAAGGGAGGTTGTTCATTGATAAAAGCTCCTTGCATGGCTGGCTGTGCTCGCCTTTGGGCAGTTCATTAAGGACTGTGGTGGGGATGGTTCTGTACTGGCACCATTATTAAAATCTTTATGTAGGAGCTGTTCTGTCTCCAGAGAATTTTCCTTAGTGCTAGCTCTGGAAAGTTGTAAGAAGTATCTCACAATGATGATCAATTTGACACTATATATAACAACGGTGGCCGCGGCTCCCGGTGAAATGCTGGGTGGCGCACACACTTTGCGGCTGGAATGAACTGAAGAAAGAATAAGAAACAAAGGCAAAAATACAAGAGAAAAACTAAAAATAAATACTAGTTTTTATTATTTTTGTTGTCCTGTATTCATTCGTGTTTTATTATTCTTTCTTCTCTCCCCTTCTCTCTTTTCTGTTTATTTCAGCCTGCATGTTCACTGCACATTTTATCACTTGATGACCTTCGACACAGCGCTCTTGCGCATGCGTATTTCGATCACCTCGAGTGAAAGGCGGATGTGTGGCTTGAGTCAATTTGATCATTTTGAATTAAGTGCTTGTTTGTTTCGTGGACACATTGGCATTTAGTAAACCCTCCACGAGTCATACACGAAAGTATGAGGCTTTAAGCCAGAATGGGAGAACGAGTTTGCTTTCACTGAAAACAGTGGTAAGTCTCATCTGAAACAAATCGCTTATACACTAGGCGAGCAACCAACGTCTCTGAAACAAATCACAACACATTTTCATCTGAATATCCTCCTGGATTAGACTTGAGGAGAAACAATCCAGCCTCCTAAAAACACACCTCAGCAGTCAGCAGATGCTCCTTTCTGCGTTCAGTAAAGAAGCCGATGTAACGACTCAAGCGAGTTTTGTTATGGCATGAAATACTGCTCATGCCACAGTACACCCTTACAGGGGGAAAAAAAATAAAATACATATATTGAGAACTATAATGTAATATATTGATTCATGTATTTCAATATATTGAAGGTTACAAAATGTATTCTACAATATATACCAATATGTTATTCATTATATTGCACAATATATAAAACATGATGTTTTATTACTTGTTTTTTATTTGAATATGTTTGTTTGGTGAGTGGTTGGTAGTCATACAAGTGCATAAAACAACAACATAGGCATTTAAGAGAAGTAAAAACCTCATGACTAAAATGACAGTATATTGTATGCCAATATATTTTGACATTTATTTTTTTATAAAATTGGGGTGGGTGCTAGACTAGATAATGCATGTTTTAAATGTTGTATTGCAGGTCTAAAATGTGTATTATATTTACGTATCTTACTTCTCGTCATGAGCAGGTACTGTAATCCCTTTCAAAATGCATGTGTCATTCACAAAGCTCTCAAAAGTACGGAGCAGTCATGAAAACTGAGCATTCAGATCTTCAAGGGAAGCGCTTGTCAAAGAATCCTTACAATTTTTTTTTTTTTTATGTGGTGTTGGTGAAATCAGAGCAGTTGTATTTTGCTTTATAATAGCTGAATACATTTTATTGAAAGTACGTAATACATACAGTATAAACAGAAACACAGTCGGCGACGCCCTGTCGAGACGATTTGGGAGGTATAACAATATCCTGAATAAGCGTCTGCCCCAAAGTTAAAGGAGGCATTTGAGACGACCTTAGTCACACTTAAATTCATAATTTATATCATGTACAAGAGAGAAGTATTTTTACTTGTTTAAATTTCTAAATGAAAAGAAACAGGATGAAATCACATTATGAATACATGTTAAATTATATATATATATATATTGTGAGACAGCAGGGAGGGGGTTAAAACCTCTCTGCAGTAAAAACATGTGCGGAATCTTTTCTGTTAATTGTTTTATTGTTAATTATCACCTGCACCTGGCTATGATTGTAAATTAGAGCCAGGTGCAGGGTTTATAAGGAGAGCAGTCAGTCTGCTCTACGCTGCTGAGTAGAAGGAGGCAGGAGAGGTGCTCTGTCTCCGAGTAGCCAGAGAAGAAGTAAGTGCGGTGTGACACCAGTGTGGTTTTGTAAGGACGGGAAAACAGCTTAGCTGTCCCGTGTTAGGAAGGGTGTTCCTGGAAGTTGAGTTAGTGCTCCAAGAGGAGCTAGGTGTTTATTTTGCTTTTGTATTTTGTGTGTTTTGTTTACTTTTGTGTTTATTAAAAATAGCGCACCAGCGCTTAAAAATCCATTTCATTGTTCTGGGTCGTATTTTTAAAGGGGCAACGAACCCGAGTGAGTTGTGCTTTGTCACATATGGTGGAGAATGCGGGCAGAGAGTGTGGGCACCCCTACGACCCAGAAAATGGATTTTAAAGAATTGATCGCAATGATCAATCGTAACACCGCTGCTCAGAAAGAGCAGACAAAGAAGTGGAGACAGGAGTGGGGGCTACCGGATCCGGAGCTGACAGAGCTAGACCTGCTACTCCAAAAGTGGGAGCAAGCAAGAGGTACCCCGCTGACTCCAGCTCCAGAGCCCAGAGGGGAGGAGCCACCGCTTCCAGAGCCCAGAGGGGAGGAGCCGCCGCTTCCAGAGCCCAGAGGGGAGGAGCCTCCGCTTCCGGAGCCCAGAGGGGAGGAGCCTCCGCTTCCGGAGCCCAGAGGGGAGGAGCCGCCGCTTCCGGAGCCCAGAGGGGAGGAGCCGCCGCTTCCGGAGCCCAGAGGGGAGGAGCCGCCGCTTCCGGAGCCCAGAGGGGAGGAGCCGCCGCTTCCGGAGCCCAGAGGGGAGGAGCCGCCGCTTCCGGAGCCCAGAGGGGAGGAGGTGAAAAGCATACCTACACCACAGCCCCGACCACCACCCCTACAGTCCAGTTCGGCGCCGCTGCGTCCAGTCCCTCACCCCTTGCTCCTGGACACCCTGCCGGTCTTCCTGGACCTCCCTGTGCTGGACCTGGAGCCCAGGAGTCTGCAGCACTGGCCACAGCTCTGCCCCTGGTTACCTGCTCCGCTCTCCCCGAGCACCCAGACGTTGCTGGGCTGCTGCCAGACGTCGCTGTTGCTCCCCCTGTTAGCTGCTTCGCTCCCCCTGGGTGATCGGACATCACTGCGCCAGTTCCCAGGGGAAGACCTGTGTCCACTGCGGCGTCCTCCAGTGCCCCGGCCTACGCTTCGGTCGGCCCTGTTAGCCCGGTGGGGTCCCGTGTCGCCGGTTTGCGGTCCCTTCCTGGCAGCGCCGGAAGGACCGACCCATCCTCAAGCCCGCCCGTGGAAGAGGGCGGCAATGGACATTGCTGGACTTGAGGCTGGGTGGTCTTTTAAGGGTGGAGGGAGGTGGCCGTGGTATGGCCGGTGTCTTGAAAAGACATGGGGGGGGATGTGTGAGACAGCAGGGAGGGGGTTAAAACCTCTCTGCAGTAAAAACATGTGCGGAATCTTTTCTGTTAATTGTTTTATTGTTAATTATCACCTGCACCTGGCTATGATTGTAAATTAGAGCCAGGTGCAGGGTTTATAAGGAGAGCAGTCAGTCTGCTCTACGCTGCTGAGTAGAAGGAGGCAGGAGAGGTGCTCTGTCTCCGAGTAGCCAGAGAAGAAGTAAGTGCGGTGTGACACCAGTGTGGTTTTGTAAGGACGGGAAAACAGCTTAGCTGTCCCGTGTTAGGAAGGGTGTTCCTGGAAGTTGAGTTAGTGCTCCAAGAGGAGCTAGGTGTTTATTTTGCTTTTGTATTTTGTGTGTTTTGTTTACTTTTGTGTTTATTAAAAATAGCGCACCAGCGCTTAAAAATCCATTTCATTGTTCTGGGTCGTATTTTTAAAGGGGCAACGAACCCGAGTGAGTTGTGCTTTGTCACAATATATATATATTTAAAATACGAGTCGATATTCCCCTCCAACTCATGTTATCTGTCTGTTTTTACTGTACGAGGGAAAACATCACATAGTCCTGAGGAGGGTGTGTGTGTGAGACAATGAAAGTAACTGTTTTTCCAAAAGTTCTGCGTCACTCACAAATGTACATAGTGTATCTAAAACTCCCTTGGTCCCTCTGAGCTGTGGAGTCATCCAGTGTTCATGTTCCAGGTTTCCTCACAGCCAGTTACGAGGATTGCTGATATTAATTCAAGCCTTTATTTCTGACTGTGTGCCGTATTTATATTTGCAAGCTTGCAGCGCACATACTCTTATTGTAAATGCTTGTAACTTGAAACAACTTGTTAATTTGAAAATGTGTATATACCTTTTGTACATTTCATGGCGGCGCAACGAAACACTCAGAATTACAGATTTCACAAAGCCTTACTAAAACCCTCCAACTGGCAAGTAATAGAATACAAGCTTAATTATTGACCTTGATTTATCAGGGTCGTCAAAAAAAACAACTTATTTATTTACCTGCAAAACATAGCTCAACTATTACTTTGTAAATCAATTCCAGATCTTTTTCGTTTGTTATCTGGAGTGAATGCAAAAAGGGATGTTTTTAATCGATTTTAGACACAGTCGTTGTGTGTCGTCCATTGTTTCATGCTTCTGTAAACAGTACATTTGAGAATCATCATGCCTGGTTGCGTTGCATTCTTGTCTCTAATGTAAATATTCATTAATATTTAACCTGCGTGACAGACGGAGCCGCACTTGCAAAGGTTGCAAGGTAAGAAATCCTGCTTGATTAACAGGTGAAGTTCCTGTTTGCCATTCACAGAGCATCCCACTTTGCAATGAAAACAGTTCTGCCTGGCATTCTTCATGTCTCTCCATAAGAAACAATAAAATAGCGCTATTAATACAGATACATATTGTGGGTGGTGTTACAGTAACTGTATTGTGTCGTCTTTTGAAAATTTCTTTCAGTGGACAATTAGTGAATATATGTAGAACATTTTAGGCTACCGTCTAATGTAATAGGTGGCCACAGTATTGTTTCCATAGTTTTTCCACATTGGATGTTACTTTAAGGAAACTAAGAATTTTCTTGTTACCGGAGATGTAATGGAGTGGAACATATATGGATAATGCAGTAAAACATATATGGCTCCATGTCCTTCTCAACCAGTAAAGGCAGGTGAATGACCCAGGTATCTTGAATAAGCTGAGTAACAGTAGTGAGGCACTACGGTGAAAGGTTAAAGTCCTCCTCACGCCGGATGCGTGGCCAGCAAGTTTATTTTGCTGGAGGAGTCACACCAAACGCAACAGTAATTGCCTGTAACTCCTCTTCCTTTGCTGTTTCCCTGCAGCCGGTGTGGCTCTCCTCATTGATATTAATATATTCTAACAATTTCTCTCTTTGCCGTTGCTTGTCCAGTATCCAGTATGAACAGGTCTTAATTCAGGTTTCACTCTATGTAAACATTGTGTGTGTGTACTATAAGGATTATGTGAATGCATGCGTATGTGCAATATTGTACAAACAGTATAACAGCTGTAAATCTACTGTATCCCTTGGGCAGTTCCACAAACTAGGCAACTTTTACAGTGAACATTTCAAAATCATCCTAATAATACATATGATACTGAATTCAACCATATGATAATTGACATGTATCCATGGGATATATTGTAATTATTTTCTTATTGTGATTAACTGAAAGGTTTCTCCTGTTTTATAAGCACTTGTAAGTAATTATGTTAAATATTCTATTAAAATGAATTGCTAAAAGTTGCAGTATATTTTAACATTTGTACCGACTACAGAGCAATTTCAGACAAGCATGTCCAACAGCAATAACTGTACTGAACGTCCACCACCATACCAATATAATTCTCTGAGTTACAATCCAGGAGGAAGATTGCTTCTCTTGTAGTGTATTGATAAGGGTCTGCTAGAAGTACACATAGGAAAAAAATTGAACGTAAATCCTCAGACATCACAGATATTTAGATACTATCTCAACGTGATTAAAGTCAGTTTGTCTGAGTATGTCTGACACAGTGGTATTTTATTAGTAAGAAAGGTGAACAAATTGTTTCTGTCTGAATTACAGTCCTAATTGTTTGACATACTATGCCCAAGTAAAAAGCCACTTCGTGATCTGATTTTTACCCACATCTTTAAAGTGTCTGAAATGTACGTCCAAAATTGTGGAACTGCCCTCTTAGAATTATAAAGTAATGTAATTCTGACATTAACGCACAGTATATTTTTGCAAAACATACTGGTGAGTGTTGTCTGATTGACTGCAGAATTTAGAGCATCCTGTCATTTTCTGTATTCATGTCATCATTGATCTGAGTGTCAGTGAACCTTGTCATCCTGGCAGTTTGCCCGTTTTGATCCTCGTATGCAAAATAGGGTTTCCATTAGAGAGACAAAGAGAAAAAAAATGGATGAGCATAACAGAAAGGCTATTGGAAAGGATGGCATGACTGGAAACACTGGGGTTTGGCTGAATATGCATTTAAAAAGCCACAGGAAAACAGAGAAATCTGAATGTTAAACCTTAAACAGAGATAAAGCAATCTAGCTCTGCAGAACAAACTGCATTTCAGACATGTATTGTAGTCGGGGAAATTGAGAAGATTTAACAGAATTGGGCAATTTGCATGCTGCTGAAAGTAGGGAGGAAGTGATATACTTTCACATCCATGAAAGCTTTGTTTCATTTACAATTCTGGTAACCTTCAGAACCAAAACAGGTGTGTGTTTCAGTTTGATTTCCCAAACAAATATTGTGAATGTTTTGTAACCAATTAGAAAAACCACCCAAGACAAATTTTTTAAATTACTGCAACATGCATTAATGTGTGTGAATGTATTTGTCTGTCTCTAATTGTATATGGAAAAGACTGTAAAGAAATATTGAATAAGACACACCCGAGCTTGTTACCTACACACAGATAATCAAGCTCATAGTAAAACCTGGAATGGGTGACACACTTATGCAATAGGAGTCTTATTTCCATCCCTGCTACTAAGTATTCAGGCTAGCAAGTGTTTAAACTCTAAACTATTAACACCCCACTTTGTACCATGTAATTCATGCTGATTACAAATTTGAATTTACTGAATATAAACTTTACAACTTTCTCAGTTCATCTAAAATGGAATTCAATCATAAAATCTAAAAGAAAGAACCTCTAACTCTTTTGTCTGCATCACAGCAGACCAGAAGCCAAACCGCAAATGGAATTCTTAAGTATTGATGTAGTAATCCACTTTCTGCAACAGAGTAATAACTATACCATTTAAAATAAATATCAAGTTTGAGCCTTGTAAAGTGAAACATACCTTTTTAGTACATGTTCTTATTAAATGTTACAGCGGTTCTGTGGAATGACCCTAAATGATCCTCTTTTGGTTTTTTTTTTTTTCTGTTACAGGGCTGTAGTTCTTGCTAGTGGAAGTGTAACCTGAGTTTTGCAGTGCACACTGTAGGTCCCAGCAGGCAAGCCCGGGGGGGGGGGGGGGGGGGTCTGTCTGCATGAGTTCATCTAGTTAATTATTTATGAGCACTGAGAGATTGGGCTTTGTATAAAAAAAAATAAAACAAAAGCTGTGTAATATCATGTCTGACATACGTGGTGAACCTAGCTTACCAGACTGCTTTCCCCATTTCACCTATAATGTCTAACATCAGGAAACTGTAAAGACTTATATCTATCTATCTATATATCTATATATATATATATATATATATATATCTGGCAACAGCTACCGTATAATTGTAATGCTAGAGAGAGCATGGTATTTAAGGTCCCTCAGTCAATATGAAGTGTGCTACCAATGTTTTTGTTGGCTGTTTAATTAATGGCATAGTGAATACTATACTGTAGTGTTTTTTTTATTATTATTGATTCTTTTTTAAAATAGACAGAGGTTTCAATTCTCAGTGCATTTTTAATGATTTCCATTTAGTCTTGCTGTGTGAGAATGTGCTTGACTCCTGCAGCTATAGGGAGGGCCCTGTTATGTATGAAGCACTGAGTTAGTGTATTGAATTGAAGGATGCCCCTAGTGTTTCAGCACTGGCCCTCAAGGTTTCGTTTGTCTTGCATTCTGGTGTAGACACAATCACTGTTGAGCAATGTAGCTACACACTGTTTAAAGTTTAAGAAGCTGTGTGAAAGTGACATCTTATGTGTGCACTGGAGAACCATGGAGTCAAGACAATTAATATTTGATACATTTAAACAGTGTATATATGTGTATCAATCCAGAACATAAATCTTCATAGCAGAACCTTGTTCTTTGTTGAGCAGGAACAAATATTAAAATATCTCCTACTGTACTTACTCGATGGTTACAGCAAAACTTTAGGATTGCCTGAGGAAAACCAGAGTCCTAGAGTGTGTGTCGTTTTACTGTATAGTTTGAGACTTTCCTTATGACTGACTTAAGACTGGTGGTAAGAATTCTGAAAGTCTGTGATGTTTGTGGTTTACAATAATTATATGTGACATTCCATACAGCAACTCGTGATTATGTACTGCACCAAAATCAATGCAGTATAAAATAAGTAATGTGCTACAATATCAGTGATAATGTAGTCAATTGTGTGGCCAATGCTGATTTTTTCACTATGATGTGTGACAGTTCAGCTTCCCTCTTTCTGGGGTAACACTGTCTCATAATTCACTGCCTTAGATTTTCAAGTACCTTGTAATACTGTTTTCTTATATACAGTATTTCTTCTTCTTTTTTTTTTTAAATTTAGTAGTCACCAATTGTTTTGATCATTTTCTCCCCAATTTGGAATAGCCAATTATTTTTAGGCTCAGCTCACTGCTACTACCCCTGTGCTGACTCGGGAGCGCAAAGACGAACACACGCTGTCCTCCGAAGCGTGTGCCGTCAGCCGACCGCTTCTTTTACACACTGCAGGCCCACCATACAGCCACATCAGAGCTACAGCGTTGGATGACAACGCAGCTCTGGGCAGCTTACAGGCAAGCCCACAGGCACCCGGCCAGACCACAAGGGTCGTTGGTGCGCGGTGAGCCGAGGACACCCTGGCCACTGTTTTTTGGATGCAGAACTCGATCAAGTTTACTGTTGCATAGCTTTTTACAAAAGATAATGTTATTAAATCTAGATTTACAGTCTTATAAAATACTCTAATTTGAATTGGCCTGTAGCCCACCAATTTACTTTACAAAACAAAGGTGAGAAGCATTTTTCTGTTTATTTTAGATGCCAGGAACTACATATAAATCCTGGTCATTTTAAAATAGTGTTTCCCTCTGACAAACACGAACATGTGTGTTCTGTCCAAACATCTGCCCTAGCAGTCTGTGAAGGATTTGAAACTTAAGTGGTGATTTAGATAGGCGAAGGATGACCTTCAGGAGTGATGTATTAGTAAATGTGTTTGACTGTGCTTGGGATCTGCATTTCCACTGAGACTGGGAGGACACTGTTGGACTCAGCAGAGCCATGAGATCACACCATGAACGCTGATTGAAAGCATCCATTAGTCCACATCACAAGCAAGCAGAAATACACCCTCATACTTGTGGGATGATTAAAAGCAACCACCATAAATAATATCCAGCCTGGCTGCCTAGTTTATCTGTCAGCAGCCTTCTGTTACATTAGAAAAAAATAGTAAGTGCTTTCAATGTATTTCCTGCTTGTTGTACAAACCCCAGCAGAATCACTTTTCACAGCTTTTAAATTATACAAGTCTTCACGTGGTTGGTTCCATGCTCCTGAAACACCTATATCCTTGCTTGCAAAGCATGTTTAAACCTGTCTCCTTTTTAAATAATTAATAGAAAAAAGCTGACTGTGTTCAATGCTGAAAATTGACAACTACAGTACTGTGCATTTTCATAACCATTTGAAAGAACTAGCATAAAAAAAAATTAACCAACCCCCCAAGATCTATTTAGTAAATTCAGTGTTTTTTTTTTTAAACTGATAAACGTGGGTTTTGGCAACATATTTTAAATAATGTCAGTCATTCGCTACTCTTTCTACATAAAGAAAACGGCTTTCAGAAGGTGGCAGTGTGCAAAGACATTGCAACTGACCAATCATCAATTTTGTGCACTACATAATGTGCGTTGTTTGAGTCCATATGTAATTTGCTTAGCAACGGGCACGAACACAAGCAAACCAGCAACATGGCGTTAGTTTTATTCAGTGATGAACTGAAAATGTTATTGTAAATATAATACTGCTGTATAGTTATGCTTCTACTAATGCATGTTAAAATGTTTTGTGTGTAGAACAACTGCCTAATGATGATGATGATGATGATGATTTATAGCTACATAAATCTCAAACCTTAATCAAGAGTACCATGATGACTGTTTAATCTTGGGGGAAAAAAACTAAATAACTTCTTGCATACTGAGAATATTAACTACAGTACGCTATATCTATAGTAAATAAATAAAAAAAAGATAGTCCAAGATATCTGTTGACATGTCTACTGATTTGAGCTTAATCTTTCCTATATTGGTTGAGCGGTCTGCAGTTTTGAGTGGAGTTCTCTTTCCAAGACCTCTTTTAATATTGGCATGCATGACTAGAATAACCTACAGTCTTCTATAAAATCATCTGACATCATGTTTAGTAAACTGCCTGTTGATTTTATATTCTAAGTGAGGTCCTCAGCTAAACCTCCACACTCGGGCGCCTTTTAAAACAAAAGTCAAGGTCGGCACACTGCAGTTAGGTCAACGGCTCAGTGAAATGTGTTGTCAGAAGTGATGGTATTATTAATGCCCAAAAGCTTGTTATGCTGTAAAATATGACACTGATTTTTTTCATTGAACACTGTTGGAGAGTCAGGCTGAGGTTAGTGTTTGAACAGCATCAGGTTACTCAGATTAGTTCATCATACTTGGGGACCCAGAATGTCACTAATCCATGTGCCCCAGAACTAGGGAACCCCACCTTGCAGGGAGGGTACTTGTTTTGTGTGAGGCTCCAAGATAAGTCAGCTGCAGTATATACTGTAGGGCCAAGATATACCAAGACATTGAATAAAGTCAGTAAACCAATAATGTAGTATACATTTAAATCCACTTTACATCTGCCTTACATGTTTATGGTACATAGCAGGTCAAACAGTCAATCACAAACTACCTAGTCATTTGGAAACTGATCAAAATACTCTACAGCAGGGGTACTCAATAGGCAGACGCGGTTCAAATCCGGACCGCAGTACATTTTGACCAGACCGCCAAGTCATATGCCAATCTATGTTTTACTTGCATTCACATTGGAAATGCTGTGAATTTTTCAGACAACATAGTTCTTACGAGAGTGTGGTACGCGAGGGTACAGTAGGTGTCGCTGTGAAGTAGCAGACAGTGTTGCCAGATCAGAGGTTTTCCCTCCAGATCTAGAGGTTTCATGTTTCTGCTCAGGGCAATCTGGAGGTTAGAAATGGTCAGAGGTTTTTTTTTAAAGGTACATTTTTAAATTAAGAGGATTTTCTATATATTTTCTTTCTGTCTGAAAACATTTTGTTCCCTAAGATTTATTCATAATGTGCAAGTCCTTCCTTTACTAAGGTAGCGGATGTGCTGTGAGATCATATCAGTTGGCAGCTACGATTGCTGATTTCTATAGAATTTCTCCAGACATTCGATTTGCTTTGACTGTCCAGTATAAGTTTGCGTCATGTGTAGCAGGTATTGGGGCCACTAGGCACACATAGCCTGTGCTGCATAGAATCTGATTGAGGGGCACAGGTGGGAGCTAATACTTGTTGCGAGGAAATTAATTTAGTTGTAAGAGTGGTGTTTAAGTGTTGTGCCAGTCAGTGAATATATTCTGGAAAAATAAAAATAAAAAATATGTTTACAGATTTTCTTTTTTTTTTTTAGCCATGGTTTGCTAATAATAATATTACTGGAGGTTTAGGGATTATACAAGTACAGCACATTCCAATGAATTGCACACATGATAATTTCATATTCCTGTTAACTTTTAAAAAAGTGAAGCACATTTCCTATGAAAATACACATGCAGTAGATTCCTGTGACGTGCACATCCTGTGTACTTCACAGTTTCATGCATTTAACCAGAATAAGGAACATACATTTTCAAAATGTATCTGGTAAACAATGAAATGTATTACACTGTATATGTTACTGATAATGTTATATGCTGGTAATTGCATAAAACTGTTAGGCACCTGGGCTATGCAATTAACAAGAATCTACTGTAATAGGACTTAATATGATGTGCTTCTGGAATTCTTTTAAAGTTGGATTTCATTGTCTCTTAATTTCAGTATTTCACCAGCCTAATTGTTTGTGTTTACAATTAGAAAAACAGGGACTTGAGCCCTCATACTAATTTTTTTTTTCCCCCTAGAGGTTTTGGGGGAAATTCTAAAGGTTTTCTTGAATTCATCTAAAGGATTTTTTGAGGGGAGGATCAGGCAACACTGGTAGCAGATACCATTGGCTATGAATGAAACAAAATGTACAAGCCAACATTATTAGCAGCTCAAATGAAGTGGCTGCTGTGGCCTGTTTTGTAAGTGTCAACATATCCCTTCTCTATGGCTAATGAAACAACTGTCATTAGTCATTTTTTTTTTTTTTTTTAAATACACAAGTAATAGACAATGTTCTTACCTTTGAGTTCAGAAAATTGCACTTCACATGCCTCAAATATAATCGTTTGAGTAAATATCAATGATTGTACCATACATTTGCCGTGCATTCCTCTTCCCGCAACATTATTATTTTAATATAATTGCAGTTCAGTAAAAGCTTGTGCACAACAATTGAATGCATGGGGTAATTACGCCTTGGTAGCGTCAGGAGAAAAAAACAAACACACAACAACATTCGCAACAAGCCTAAAGCAAGTTTAACATACTACAGGGGTGCTACTAAAATACGTATTCCAAAAAGATTACAGTACACTGGAATGTAATCTGTATAAACTAGACACGAGTTTATGAAAAATGTATTTATTCAGTGACAGCTGCAACATCATGCATTGCATCTTGTTAATACTGTACCACCTAACCATCACTATCTGTGAAATTTATTTACAGGCTGTTTTCCAGGAATACAAGCCTGTCGTCCTGCTCTGGATACAAGGTGGCGCGCTTTTTTTTTTTTTGTTTATACAGTGAATACACAGAGGGGCGTACTTACAAAGCATTTTCAAAACTGATTCGCTGATAGGATGGGACCAGCAAATCAGATGCTAGTTAACACAAGCAGGAAAAGAAGAGCATGCCCCCTGCTTGTCTGTGGCAGAAATACTTACAGTGGCTCTCAAAAGTATTCACCACCCTTGGACTTTTCCACATTTTATTGTGTTATAACATGGAATCAAAATTGATTTAATTAGGAGTTTTTGCCACTGATCAACACAAAAAAGTCCATAATGTCAAAGTGAAAAGTAAAATCTACAAATTGTTCTAAATTAATTACAAATATAAAACAGAAAATAATTGATTGCTTAAGTATTCACCCCCTTTGCTATGACACACCTAAATAAGCTCTGGTGCAACCAATTGTCTTTAGAAGTCACAACATTGGTTGAATGGAGTCCACCTGTGTGCAATTAAGGTGTTTCACATGATTTCAGGTTAAATACACCTGTCTCTGGGAGGTCCCACAGTTGGTTAGTACATTTCCTAACAAAAACTACATCATGAAGACGAAGGAACATTCAAAGCAAATCCGGAATAAGGTTCTTCAAAAGCACCAATCAGGGGTAGGATATAAGAACATTTCCAAGGCATTGAATATCCCCCGGAGCACAGTAAAGTCCATTATTAAGAAATGGAGAGAATATGGCACAACTGTGAATCTGTCTAGAACAGGCTGTCCTCAAAAACCGAGTATCTGGGCGAGAAGGGCACTAGTCAGGGAGGCCACCAAGAGGCCTATGGCAGCTCTAAAGGAGTTAGTCTTCCACGGCTGAGCTGGGAGACACTGGGCATACGGCAACAATAGCCTGGGTGCTTCACAAAACTGGCCTTTATGGGAGAGTGGCAAAAAGAAAGCCATTGTTGAAAAAAAAAAAACCTCACATCAAATCTCGGCTAGAGTTTGCAAGAAGGCATGTGGGAGACTCTGATATCAAGTGTAAGAAGATTCTATGGTCTAATGAGACCAAAATAGAGCTTTTTGGCCTCAACGCTAAGCGCTATGTTTGGCACAAGCCTAACACTGCACATCATCCTGAGACCACCATCCCTACCGAGAAGCATGGTGGTGGCAGCATCATGTTATGGAGATGCGTCTCTGCGTCAGGGCCTGGAAAGCTTGTGAAGATAGAGGGCAAAATGGATGCAGCAAAGTACAGAGAAATCCTGGAGGAAAACCTGCTGAAGTCTGCAAGAGACCTGGGACTTGGGAGAAGAATCATCTTCCAGCAGGGCAATGACCCCAAACATACAGCCAAAGCCACACTGGAGTGGCTTAAAAACAAAAAGGTCAATGTCCTGGAGTGGCCCAGTCAAAGCCCGGACCTCAATCCAATTGAGAATATGTGGAAAGAGTTGAAAATTGCTGTTCACCAAAGGTCCCCATCCAACTTGATGGAGCTTGAGCAATTTTGCAAAGAAGAATGGGCAACAATTGTAGTGTCCAGATGTGCAAAGCTGGTAGAGACTTATCTAAATAGACTCATGGCTGTAATTGCTGCCAAAGGTGCCTCTACCAAATATTGACTCAAGGGGGTGAATACTTATGCAATCGATTATTTTCTGTTTTGTATTTGTAATTAATTTAGAACAATGTGTAGATTTTATTTTTCACTTTGACATTATGGACTTTTTTTGTGTTGATTAGTGGCAAAAACTCCTAATTTAAATCCATTTTGATTTCATGTTTGAACACAATAAAATGTGGAAAAGTCCAAGGGGAGTGAGTACTTTTGAGAGCCACTGTATATCAATGTGTATAATGAGGAATGGAATCGATCAAAAAATCAATTATCGATTTAATCGTAGCAGCCCTAGAAAGCACACAATATGCTACCGTACTTTACTAGTCATGTGTACGAAACTTCACTTTGCAACCAATGGTAGTGCAGTGGACAGAACTCCGGCCACTACAGGCATCGCATCATTCCACAATCCGAAAAGACAGTGTATTGCTTAGTACTGTAGCTGTTCAAGTAATGGTTGTGTTTTACGTAAACCCTAGCCAATTTTCATAGAAGTACATTTACTTCTGCCGTTAACCTATTTCAGTATAGAACAATATGGAGACTAAATATCTGCAGTGTACAATGTATGTTTACTGTACTATGTGTGTCATGTTGCATGGAATGTAAATGGACAGTCCTGTCACAAGCAAACATTTACTCTTCACCCAGCATGATTGTAACACTGATGGGGAAATTACATACCAATATGTTTTACAGAATGTGGAATTCCCAGTCTGTGATATTCTTTAGCATGCAGCTCAGACCATACATCATTCAAACTACCAGACACCGCACTGAAACCCATCTGATTGCACTACAGTTTATTTAATGAAGTGAGAGGTGGTAATGGAATAAACTGTGTGATACTTTGGGATTTGAAAACCATCCAAACCCATAAGAGCTCCACCACAGACAAGGAAGCCACATCTGCAAGTGGAAAAAGGGGACTGCATGGATGTTACTGTATGAGGCCATCTCTCTTTCTGTGATATTAATCCGCAAATTGGTACAATTTTTATTTTAAATAGAACAGGGTTTGTAAATTTCAATGTTAGGGATGCAAAAAATACAGTGGGGTGGCCATCCTTTTTGTAAAAAAAGGAAAGAAAAATAGTGTCGATCTTCAATGGGGATTCCACAGGGAGCATTGCATTGGCCTTGGCACTTGCATGTGTTAGGGAGGATAAATCTGCAGGGACTGTCCTCGCCGTGCTACAGCGGCCCCACTGGCCAGGTGCCTGGTGAGCTCAAACAGAACACCTGCATGGCTGGGTTTTGTCCTCCAAGGAACAAACGACAGAATTGGCAATGATCTTACGAGGCATGTTGCAGAAAAATAAAACACTACAGTAAAAATTGCAGTGAACTTCAATTGTTGTTTTTTGGAATACCTGCCTCTTCCAAATTAGGAAAGGATCAAAATTAACTTCATGATAATTCAATGGTAAGAAAGTGCAAGAGGGGTACGTTTTTAAAAACCATGGTTAACACTCCTTTAATGACACTGGAATAAAGAGTTTTGCAGTGTTGTTACTTGGTTAAGATACATTACCTGTACAGTGAATGTGAAGTTTTAAATACCTTTCGTGGCAAATGTTTAATTGTGTTTTGAAAACATGAGACTTGCCTTTCCCCACAGTTGATTGGAATGCAGGCAGACTGCTCCCGTCATTGGCAGGCTCTGGGGTTCAGTTTTTCCAGATGATTACAGCACCAGTCTAGTGGTTAAGTGATTTACATCAGAGACAGCCCACAGGGGCAGACCAGACATTGATGCTTGTTGCAGTGAAAATCATTTGATCAAGCTTCATTTGGTGGGACTGTTTGCCATGCATTGAATACTGGATGATTACAGAAATGACACAAGCAGACAAACGCTAGGGCTTGCAGCATCCCTTCAGACATGTGTCTTCTCCACTTCGTTTCATATCAGTTATTTTTTTTTTACTAAAGATATAACACAGAAGAATGATGCTCATTGAAATACAGTGCAATACACTCCTACTATACATTGAGCTTTATTAAGATTCCCTTTGAGGGGACCTTGTATGGGTTTGATGATCTGCTGCACCTATAACTGCTAAGATCTCATAAACCATTTCAGCTACTGTAGCAGCTATATTTTCAGTGAGATGGAAATGTCTTGGGCTAACGCATCTATCGACACCCTTTTACGTTGATCTGTGACCTAAGACAGTGAAATGATTCTGCTTTCCAGATGGTAAAGACCCAACGCTTCGAGATATTGCAGTCATACTCGGTACACATCTGTATTCTTTGATTTTTCTCTGTCCGGTTCAGTCGTGCATATCTTACAGTCGTGCCAGTTATTTTACAAAAAGGCTGCCACCACAGAGTCAAAGCCTCTTGTCTCAAGCTATTTGAAGTAGTGACTTCATATTAAATATGTGTTGACTATGACATTGTCTTAATGTTTAGCTGTATTTTATGATTTTCTTTAAGTTGTCCAATAATAATGAGCCTATTGACTGATGTATTGTTTAACCTCTTGTATCACTTTGACCTACAATAGGGTATTTTAAATAAGAGGTTAAGAGTTTTGTAAGTAGGTAAGGTACAGTATGAAACTCCCAAGTAGTTCTTAAGGATGACAAATTTGATTTTTATAGTTGAATACAGTACATGTCTAACTTGTGTGTTTTAAACAAAAAACGGTTTTGAAGATAGAAAAATAAAAAAAATACATATTGCCCAAAACATGCAAACATTTATGGAATAAGCCACACATTTATAGTATGTACTATAAATAATTTTATCCAGTGGTTTTACAAAAAACTGTAGAACTTTGTGTGTGTGTGTATGTGTGTGTGTATATATGTATATACAGTGCCTTGCAAAAGTATTCAGACCCCTGACCAATTATTATTTATTTATTTCTTATCTGACGCCCTTATCAAGGGCGACTGACAATTGTAACAAGATATCACATTATTTTTACATACAATTACCCATTTTATACAGTTGGGTTTTTACTGGAGCAATCTAGGTAAAGTACCTTGCTCAAGGGTACAACAGCAGTGTCCCCCACTGGGGATTGAACCCACGTCCCTCCGGTCAAGAGTCCAGAGCCCTAACCACTACTCCACACTGCTGCCCCAAAAATCAAATTTGTCATCCTTAAGAACTACTTGGGAGTTTCATACTGTACCTTACCTACTTACAAAACTCTTAACCTCTTATTTAAAATACCCTATTGTAGGTCAAAGTGATACAAGAGGTTAAACAATACATCAGTCAATAGGCTCATTATTATTGAACAATTCTCTCATATTACTGAATTACAAATGGTACATTGAAATTTCGTTCTGTTTGATATTTTATTTTAAAACACTGAAACTCAAAATCAATTATTGTAAGGTGACATTGGTTTTATGTTGGGAAATATTTTTAAGAAAAACAAAAAACTGAAATATCTTGCTTGCATAAGTATTCAACCCCTGTGCTGTGGAAGCTCCCAGTTTACACTGATGAAAGAAATTGCCCTAACGAGGACACAATTACCTTACCATTGGCCTCTACCTGTGAACCATTAAAGTTGCTGTCACATTTTCTGGATAAAAACCCCACTGTTGAAGGATCATTGGTCAGGCTGTGAATCTGAAGGAAAATGAAAACCAAAGAGCATTCTACAGAAGTTAGAGATAAAGTAATACAAATGCATAGATTAGGGAAAGGGTACAAAATAATATCCAAGTGTTTGGATATCCCAGTGCGCACAGTTGGATCAATAATCAGGAAGTGGAAGCTGCATCACACCACCCAGGCACTGCCAAGAAAAGGCCGTCCCTCAAAACTCAGCGCTCATACAAGAAGGAGACTTGTGAGAGAAGCCACAGAGAGGCCAACAATCACTTTGAAGGAGCTACAAAGTTCAGTGGTTGGGAGTGGAGTAATGGTGCACCAGTCAACCATGTCAAGAGCTCTGCATAACACTGGCCTGTATGGGAGGGTGGCAAGAAAGAAGCAGTTACTCAAAAAGTACCATCTGAAAGCACGTCTGGAGTTTGCCAGAAAGCATGAGAGTGACCCAGCTGCGATGTGGGAAAAGGCTTTGTGGTCAGATGAGACCAAGATAGAGCTTTTTGGCCAAAACTCAAAGCGCTATGTGTGGCACAAACCTAACGCTACCCATGCCTCAAGACACACCATCCCTACAGTGAAGTATGGTGGTGGCAGCATCATGCTGTGGGGATGCTTCTCATCAGCAGGGACTGGGCATCTTGTTAAAATTGAAGGAAGAATGGATGGAGCAAAATACAGGGAAATACTGCAAGAGAACCTGCTTCAGTCTGCTAAAAAAACTGAAGCTTTGGAGGAAATTCACCTTTCAGCAGGACAATGATCCCAAGCACAAGGCCAAAGCAACATTGAAGTGGCTCAAGAATAAAAAGGTGAATGTCCTACAGTGGCCCAGTCAAAGTCCTGATCTCAATCCCATTGAGAATCTGTGGCACTATTTGAAAATTGCGGTCCACAAGCATCGTCCAACCAACCTGAACAACCTGGAGCAAATCTGCCAAGAAGAATGGGCCAAAATCACTCCGACACTGTGTGCAAAGCTGGTACATACTTACCCGAAAAGACTTAAAGCTGTTATTGCAGCGAAAGGTGGCTCTATCAAATATTAATGTGTGTGGGTTGAATACTTATGCAAGCAAGATATTTCAGTTTTTTATTTTTCTTAAAAATATTTCCCAACATAAAACCAATGTCACCTTACAATAATTGATTTTGAGTTTCAGTGTTTTAAAATAAAATATCAAACAGAACAAAATTTCAATGTACCATTTGTAATTCAGTAATATGAGAGAATTGGTCAGGGGTCTGAATACTTTTGCAAGGCACTGTATATATAGATTTATGAAACAAACAACAAAAAGACATGCCGTTAAAGTGAAGACAATTTGTTATGTTAACATCGAAATGCTCCAAGATCCAGTTACAATTGCATATTGTACAGTTTATGGATTTTTTGTTATGATTTGACAATTCCCTTTTTCTCCAGAAACTTTCAGCAATGTGTTGCTGGACAGAAGTATTTTGTGCCTCATTCTGCTTGTCAACCATGCAGCCAATTCAATCCCCCCACCCTGTGAATCACTAAGAAACTGTGCCACATCTCAGAGGGTAACTGTATATTACAGAACTCACAATGACAGCTGGTGAGCTTCCAATGGTACTGTACTATGTCTATCTACAACTTTATACCCATGGTTGAAACCTAGCTGAAAACTGCACAGCAGGCTGCCAAAGGGTGGGAAAGGGTCATATCAGTTTCCACTATCCTTTTTTAAAAAGCGTTCAAATTGATTTGTCATTTATTAAATTATCATCGACGTCAATGGATTCCTATGTTATGGCAACCAATCAAGAGAGTTGGAGTATAATGTAAATTATCCTCAGGCATTGGGAATATAAGGGTCATACATAGAGTTGTACTGTGCCTTGTTATGAGTTCTGAACTGAATATACTGTCGGGCAGTCAGTGAAGTCCATGCAGTGTAATAAACGATCTCGGTGACCATACAACACAAAACACAGAATGTGAAATGTTAATGCAAAACATTTTCAGGAGACTTGTAATTATATATTTTTTGTACAGGGCAAACATTCAAAGAGATAATCTATATGTTGCCTTTAGGGCATTAGGAATATACCGTAAAATTAGTATAATAATAATACAGTATGCAGAGCCCAGAGGGGAGATGCGTATCTCCAGCAGTTCAATCATGATTTGAACTACTGTAATAGTAATTGGTCACAAGAGCCGTGTGAAGTGTTTCTTTTACTGGCCAGAGGCAAACTGATAAAGCACTTGCATTGCAAAAGCTTACAACAGAAAACTGATTGTACTCTATGTTCACAAAGTTTAAATTGGAAAATGCACTCAGGTTTCATTGGTTCACCAGTAGCAACATGGCCCTGTTAATATTTAACCTGGTCTAATAATGGAGATAAGCTACTGTATACAGGGGAATTTCTGTGCTGATATTGTGTTTTTCCACCTAGACTGTCTCATGAGAAATTAGAGTGATGTGAGCTTTAGCCAACTTAAATACTGAAGGGCTTAGAAATGGTTGCAAAACTGTACATGCAGCATTTCTTAAATGACATTCAAAATACTTACAATGGAAATGCAAAGGATTCCCAACTCGGATGTATTGGGTCCACCCTTGAATATTGCTTTGGTAACAAAGCCATTTGGATATCTCTCCAGGAGTCTTGACGTTGGTATATGCAGCCACTGTGCTAAGGGACCACCTGGTTATCATCATGCCTCTTGTAAAGCATTCCCGTATTTTGTTGCTGAATAGTTGCACACAACTCTCACACAGCCTTACTGTCTATAGGTCTTGTGGAACACATGACACGTCATGTGCCTACATAAACTTGCAAGCATTGCAGACTCTAGGATTGATTTAACTTGCATCCTCCAATGTCTTTGGGTGGCCAATGAGTTACAGTATACCTGCATAAAGAATGTTCAAACAGGAAAGATAGGGGAGTACATTTTGTTTTTTAACCTTTGGAACTTCTCCAATTCACTTTCATTTGGGCTATATTTATGTTCTGCTTCTATTTGTAAAAGCAGGATACATGTCATGTGAGATAAAAGTAATTGGAAAAGCAGACCCTGTTTTTGCTTGTTTTGTTTATAATTGTTCTTATTAAAGGTGCTGGCTGGACAGCATGGGATACTGTAGTTCACAAAGCAGGTATGTAGACTACTAAACTGCTACTAAATATAAGCTTCCTCACACACTGCTGTCTAGACTACAGAACCAACAAATAATCAATTCATCGATTATCGCAACAAATCCTTAATTGATTATAGCCTCAAACATTCATTGATCGATTTGCCCCTGTGCCCACCCACCAATATGTAGCGAATCCTATATAAACACATCCTATAGACCCTTTGAATTGTAGGACCATGGTAATTGTTATACATTTAAGTGACCATTAAAAAAACAATATTATTATGATTTACCGAATGGCTTAAAATAGAGCCTTTATTCATGAATAGTGAAATCGGATACTTAGAAAATGTACTGAAATTCAACAAAACCAACAAATCCTTCTAACAAGGCCCGCTGGCTGTTTTAAAGATGAAATAGTGACAACAGTTACATTCCAGATTTTTTTTTTTAACCAGAAACTTTGTGTTGGCAGCAGAGTAAGCCTAGGCAGGAACAGCGAGATCATTGTTCTTTCATGAAGGAAGTTCTTTTGAATGGTTCTGACCGTTTACATTTGGATACAGGGCAAAGATTGTTTAGAATAACTGCACAATCTTGAGCCAAATAAATTAATAATGATAGACAGAACTAGAATAGATAATTTGTTGCGGAGAACCAAAAGCCAGGGGACCAGTTAATGACTGTGTTGAACTGGGTCTGTTGCAGTGGGTGCGTGTTTTTCTCCCAATGGTATTCGTGGCAATATCACTTATTTTTTTTATTAATAAAATACTGTATCGTTATTAACAATATATCTAAATGTGCCTTCGAACATTCTACATGTGCAATAAGGTACAGAGGCAACTGCTACTGCAAACTGCTTTCTTGGAATTCTACTTATTTTTGTTTGATTTACTGCAGTTTTTTTATAGCCCATTTAAATGGTAAATACAGTAATAGCTTCAAATGAAAATAAAGTCTATATAAAGTCTAAAAATGTAGGCAAATACATCTTGGTGCTTTTATGGCTGTTACTTCTTCAGGCTGAAATATGTGTTACACCTGTTTATTTCCTTAACTGGCATTAATCGTGTTTTGAACTGAACTTGTTTGCATTTTTACAAACAAAATGCTAGAGGGGCAGGTGTTGTGTGCATGCAAAAGAGGAGCTGTGTCCCTGATGGAGAGGAAGTGTCTGAATGTAGTATAAATGTCCATTTTGATGACGCTGACCTCTTTTGTTTTTCCATGTGGGTGATGATTGAGACAGATAATATTGTCATTATTTTAAAGCATGTTTCAAGGGCTTTCCACCAACAAATAATTAACATAAGTGATTGACACAAGAATTTTCATCGCCTCTATTGGCCCACTTGAGCAGGAATGACCCTATCCTTCTACTTCTGATGGGACAAGCATAGGTTTTTCATGTTTATAAATATTCTTGCATTTTGAATTCCTGTAGCTTGCAAACAAAACTATAGTGTTGCCGTGAATATTTGCCCCAGCACTACATGTACTTGCACTTCCTTTTTAAAAACACAGTAAAAAAATAAAAAATAAAGGAAGCTGTTAATGGAAAAACAGACAATAGACCTCACCATTACAGAGAGAGAATCTAGGCCAAAGACAATGGTGATTCAGAAACCTAGAGCTCTTCTTAATTCTCCTACTGAGACTTGATCTAGCTGCACTGGAGTGCACTGGGATGCCTCTCTGCTAATGCATGCTGCAGCTGTGCTGATGCTCAGTGGAGCACATCGCCAGCAAGTGCAATGACAACTGGGATTGATGCAAGCAGGAGCCACTGGCTGAACATTGCTTACAGATGTTCTTTTTGATACAGTAACCTGCAGACTGTCACAAAGCTGGCCCATCACTGTCTGTAATCCACTGTGTCAATCGATGCGATGGTTGCAGTTTGTTGTTGCAGATGGTTGTCAGTTGACGTGTGACATAGCAGCAGGCAGCTATCGTCAAATAGAAGCCTACTAGAGCTGGAAGCTGATTGACTGACGGTTCTGAATCATTTTCTAATGAATATTTATCCTCTCCATACAGTATACACATCTTGTACACATTGGGATCTATTCAGTTCTTTAAATGTGTCTAAAACAGGGTAGGTATTTAGTCACACCTTATTTACTTAAGGTTTCCTTAAATGCCCTTATGTTGAACAGGTATTCTTCTTTCTGTTTTTCTCTGTTCTGTATATGATGTAATTTATGACTCTTGTGTACAGTACTTTGTATATGATTATAAACCTCACAGATCGTCTCAGTCTATCGTGTTCCAAGTAGAGCGGTCATTGTACAATGGAGATTGTCCTGATTTGCTGTTTGTATGATGCATAATAAGATCAAATGGTAATTTACAGTAATGATGGAACATTTCGTAAAGAGAAAAATGTAATGAGATAGGGAGAGTATGCATCCATACCAACTATTTAGCACACTTATTCTTCATTATAGTTAATTGTAGTTCTTCATTCAAGAACTACAATGAGCTACAGTATGTTGTGCTTTTGGACTTGTATCATGATAGAAATGGACATATTTCCATTACGATATGATATAAAGAAAGCAGAATGATACATAAATTGTTACACCCCTACTATAGACTGACATATTTCAAGCAGCCTATTTGATACAGAATGAAATGTAACCTTAAAACACATTTTAAAAATGTCTTCATACACAAAAACAAGCAGCTTTTTAAAGTTTGTTCGTCATTGAATAATCACCTCGACCTATCTTATAGTTGAAGCTAATCAGTTTTTGTCCTGAAATAAGTGTTGGATTCAGTACCTGCTATACTGTACGTTCTGTGAATCGGATGAACCTTAACATGCTGGCACCAAACCTAAAGCTTCAAGAATTACTTCCTTTTGAAGTGACATCTTCATAAATATTATCATATTCATCATTCTGCAATCTTGAATAACCCTGCAAATGAATGTAATTGGTGAAAATGAATGAGCATCATGTTCTCATTATACCGTCCAGTATCTCCTTATGGACAGGCAGTGATGTGAGTGCATAGCATCAATTAGCACTAATTAGTGACCAGTTTGAAGGACAACGTCAGGTTTTGATATTCTGATTCTGGTACCTACCTTATGAATAAATGCAGTGTACACCGTACACACTATATTCATTGTCTATGTAATTCCTTAAAAACAGGATGCCCATCATTTTAATACAGTTATGCAGTAAGTGGCCTTTCTGTTTGAGTAGCAGCCAGATGCTCTGTACACAATTACTGTACCCAATCTGATATGGTTGCTCGGCAGGTCAGCTGTCAAAAACTGTTTACCAAATACTTTGTAATGAAAAACAGATGTACCTACCATAACACTCTGATTTGATACAGTGTAGAATGGGTTTAATTTAATAAAGCAGTACTAAATATTGAACTGGATTGATGGGTGGATATTGAGTGTTCAGGCCTATATGTACGGTAGTAAAATCAAATGAATACCTAGCATGCTTCTTTTGTACTTTAGCCTACTGGTAACACAAAATAAATCATGCTGCTGCATTGTACACCAAATATTATTTTAAATTGAAACTAAATGATTTTAGGTTTTATTTATTTATTTAATTATTACTATTTTTAACTTGGTCTACTTAGTAGCTTACACAATAGATCATGGTCCTATACAGATGCTCAGAATGAGCTGGAGGGGTTAGTGGCACATGTGTGCAGTCTATTGCTCCCAACATTGTGAAAACCAGATTGTCATAGAAATTTGTTTTCAAGGCTTGGAAGTACACCCTGACTTTAGTGAAAATTAGGTACTTGGGTGTTTGTCTCAAAAACAATTGTGCGACTGTTTTAAAACATGCTTTCAAGTACAAATGGGTATATGTGAGGCATTTAAATGTGAATCAAATGGGCCATGCTGTCTGTGGAGGGCTGGAAAGATCCCTCTGAAGATCGGTGCTCTTCTTTCCCTCTGGTTGGGATTTTTAACTGATTTAGCATGCATACAGTAGATGTGAGTCTATGGGGGTCTATTCAGTTGATTTCTACTGAAACAAAATGTACTCATTCCATTGAAATCATGTGACAGTGTGACTTTTCATCTTTGCTCTCATCAACTCTTTGTCTACTGTATATAAATGTTAACTAGGTGGGGCTGGAAGAGTTGAAAAATCACTGTCACATGATGCAAGTCCAAGCACTTAGGAATCTCTGGGCAAGCTCAAAGCAAAGCCAGGTGCAGGCAGATTTAGAGAAAAATGAGCAACATAACCCAGAAGCACTCCGAATGATTGCAAACACTGTAAAATAGTAAGGGGAAAATTAAATGCATAAATAAATTAAATGACATATGAATCTACCTAATGATTTGAAATGTTTTGAGTTATGGATTGACTGAGTTGAGTCTACAGTACCAAACTCATTTCAGTGGTGTCCTATGTCGGATATCGAAACCCACTGTACTGTAGCTCACTGGCGAGTCCCTTGGAAGAACTGACTGGGACTGTAGCAGGAATCCAAGCCAGGACACAGATGCATGTCTTTTAATTAGTATATTAAAAATATATATTATTAGGAAAAGGACACTTTGCTTGGAATACTGAACGAAGCTTGGGAGTTGAACAACTACAGCCCCAACCTTGACTGCTAGTATCAGCCAGCTTTCGAGGGTCGTTGGGCTGCCCTGTTAATAACAGCAGATGTTACTACCGGTAGGATTTTTACTGGCACTAATACATCTAATTTTGCAGCTGCCAGTAGCTGCACAAAACCTATTTCCCTTTCTCTAAAACTTACAACTTCAAAATATTTCTCTTTCTTCTGCCCTGATGTTAATCTTCAGTCTTTTTGCGGTTTCTCGCTAGCAGTAGAATTTGTACTTGAAAGCCAAAAAGGCTGCTGTTTTCTACTGGTTCTAGTCACCTGTGTTGAACATCCTAAAACTATACATTTTTGGTTTTTGACTTGCTAAAATAAATGTAGTAGCCTGATATGCCAAATGATTTTAAATGTTCTCTTTTTTTTTTTTTTTTTTTTTTTTTTAGGATCAGTTTGACAACCTAGAGAAACATACGCAATGGGGAATCGACTTCCTGGAGAGATATACAAAATTTGTTAAAGAAAGAACGGAAATCGAACATGCCTATGCAAAACAATTAAGGTAATGTTTAGTATTGTACTGTTTACTATTTGCTGAAATTACCACTGTTCTTGCCAAGCTGGATTAATGATAATTTTACCCATTTATTATCTGACCTCACCGCTTTTTCACAGATTAAGATTTTTTTGTTGTTTTTGTTTTGTGTTGGCATGCTACATAAGGCTTATGGTAAAAACGAATTCAACAAATCACTTGTTTTTAACTAAATCCAAGCTTTCCTACAGGTTATTTGATAAAAGTACAAAATGCAAGCTAGTACAATTCTTTGAGAAATTTCAAGGCAAGGTGTCTGTGTCTTCATTTGATGTAATGTGTGGTTTTGTGAGGTTTTTTTATTTGGCCCTGCTTTCATATCCCCACTACTGTAAGTACATATGTTTCCATAGCAACACGGGGGTTAAGGTCTGTTTCTGTGCCATTACAGCTTCAATTAAATCGCTCTACTAGTTTTCTCTTAACCAGGTATGTGGTAACGCACACATGCCGTGTTCAACCTTTTATTAATTTTATTTTTTTTCCAGAATGAAATGGTTAAGCATTAAATTGACAGGCATTTAAAACAAAAGTCTTTGTCAATGGAGACTTTTTTTTTTTCTTTTTCTTAGCACTTCTACATCTGAAATTTGCATAAAGTTATGCATTCTGGTGGTTATTAGAATCCAAAAAAAGCTAATATTCCTTTCTGTAAACTATAAAACAGACATGGTCAGATATATTGAAATTTAAAAATGGAAGTGGACTTTTCTTTCATTGTCCGATTTTTATTTATTACTCTGTCTTCATAAAATGGTTTAATTTGTACATTTTTGGATGATGCCCCATTTAATAAATTCCTGTTTGCCCTCATTTTTGAGAGTGCATAGTCTTGAAGTTGAATTCCTTGAAAGCAGGTCGGCTCTAAAAACACTCTTGAATTCCACACCTGTTTCTGCACTGCACAGATGCACTGCCGTGGAAACAATAATTGAAGTTCAACCCCCCCCCCCCCCCCCCCCCCCCCCCCCCCCCCCCCCCCCCCCCCCCCCAATCCCTGTTTCTTAATGTTTTAGCCTGCTGTTAAACCCCATTTAATCCCAATGGCCACTTTGGGATGTTGCCTGGATACACAATTGTGAGAAGCTTCACCTTGTGAATTATAATGAGCTGTGTACTAGGTCCATCAACGAGAACAATAAATTTGACAGAAAGGAGGGAAAGAATGAAAACTCCACTGGAGCTTTTAAAAAAAAAAAAAAGTTAATATTCTGTGTCACCATCTGGGCACACTTTATACTGTACCAGAGAAGTAGGTAATCTTGGCCAGTAATAATTTAAGATTTTAGTTGCTGATTTTTATAGAAAATGAGCAACTGAACACCCGAGTATCACCAGTCAGTATTGATATATGTGTTGGGGTTTTTATTTGTAAAGCATTGGTTGGGTGGTAAATCCTTCTGTGAACAAAACATCTGCTAGAAATCTTTGTTTTTATTAAAAAAAAATTCAACAAACAGTACCAAGGCGGACAAAAGTACACTATAACAATCACTAACCGATAACCTGTACAGTATTTCTAAGTCTAACCGTTTTTATTAGATAGAATCTGAAGATGTAAAATCAAAATGACTTTCCTTGATTAAGATAGAGGGGTCTATTTTAATAATCTATTCAGTGATGTAAATACCACTTTTCCCCGGATTGATTCATTGATCCAGTTATTAGAATTACTACTTACAATACAAATACAGTGTGAAATGAGATCCTCCAACAAAACAGCTCCATACATTTTAGGCTGCCACTGTTTAGATTATTAAAATAGACCTGACACAGTTGAAGTTTGTTTTTTGAGAGAGGGTGATTTTTGGTTTTGTGGTTTTTAAATTAGTCTTTTAATAAGAAGGCTCTTTTGAATTCGTACACAGGTCAAAGATTCAAGTCATGCCTGTGAAGAGTGGGGGTGGGAGGACATTGATGGACATCATTGCCATTATCATGGCCAAGAGTGATGTACTGTGTACAGCATAACACTTCAGTGGTTTAGTCCGCCCACCCACGGAGGGTTTGGATGGCTGACGGCACACGTTTCGGAGGACGTGTGTGTCCGTCTTCGTCCCTCCCGAGTCAGTGCAGGGGTAGCAGCGGTGAGCCGGGTTGAAATAAAAATAATTGGATATTTCAAATTTGGGGAGAAAATAAGAAAAATAACTAGGAGGCTGTGTGGTCCAGTGGTTAAAGAAAAGGGCTTGTAACCAGGAGGTCCCCGGTTCAAATCCCACCTCAGCCACTGACTCATTGTGTGACCCTGAGCAAGTCACTTAACCTCCTTGTGCTCTGTCTTTCGGGTGAGACGTAGTTGTAAGTGACTCAGCAGCTGATGCATAGTTCACACACCCTAGTCTCTGTAAGTCGCCTTGGCTAAAGGTGTCTGATAAATAAACAAATAATGATTGGCGATTCCAAATTTATAAATTACATAAATAAATAAATAGAAATATCAGAGGGTTTATGCTTTCTTTCATAATTTTTGTGATAAATATACAAATAAAACTAAAGTCCTTAAAGAACAGTAATTTATTCTTCTGTTGTGTTACAGGAACCTTGTAAAGAAGAACTGCCCTAAGCGCCCCAAAGATGAAGAGCCTAGGTAATTAGTCTCAACACTTTTGGCAGTTGTGCTGCACAAACCCATTATTTGACTGTTTGCATGAAGCTCTCCACAGGTGAGTCATTGTTGTTGATTGGGTTTATTTACCATTCCAAGTGCAACAAGTGAAGAAACAGCTGTGGATGATGATTATTATTATTATTATTATTATTATTATTATTATTATTATTATTTATTTCTTAGCAGACTCCCTTATCCAGGGCGACTGCTAAGATTGGTGCTGATTGCTGTTCTCTACAGAGTTTTAAGAAATGCAGCAATCATCACAAATCCAAGCAGGTGTTCCTTCACAAGCCCTGTGTACACCAATGACCCTCACTTGATTTCTGTGGAGAGCTCAGTCCGAATAATCGGTTTGTGCAGCACTGCTTGGTAGAAATTGAAGGTCATTTCTGTGTGGCCAATGCTGAGAGGCTCTTAGTGTTACTGAACAGTATGTAGAGTTTAAAACAAACACATCTTTCCCTAGTATTCTGCTATGTATTCTCAATATATTTTTCAGTGTAATTGTGATTGTTTTGATTATTATTATTATTATTATTATTATTATTATTATTAATATTATTATTATTATTATTATTATTATTATTTGTTTATTTAGCAGACGCCTTTATCCAGGGCAACTTACAGAAACTAGGGTGTGTGAACTATGCATCAGCTGCTGCAGAGTCACTTACAATTACGTCTCTCTCAGAGTGTTTCTCTCTGTCATTTACAAGGTCATTTAAGCAGCGCCATAATGTGAACGATTAAAATGAGGGTATGCTGTACCTTATATGCATGTCTGTCTCCGGTGATGTCAGCTTTGCATTTATTCCAAGCATCAAATTCATCAGATATGTACTTATTCTAGACATACATGTACAGTTGTAGTTTGTACAGTATCTTATCTGGTATGCAACTGGCATGTGCTGTACCAGAAAAAGGCTTTTTGAATATCGCCTCCGGTACCATGGCAAACAGAGCATGGTATGCAGTCCTAGTGTGCTAAATGTGTTTATCTATTACTTGGACTCCCAAAGCTTTTAAAGAATTTCATAAAGAGGCTGAAGAGGGAGTTTCTGCTGCAGAACGTCCAACATTTCAGATCACTCATGTAATTGTTTTGAAACACTTTCCTGTTCACCGGGGAGGCAGGGGAAGGGAGATTGTGGATTTTAATTAGCAGGCACATAGTAAACAGACTTCAATCCTGTTTTTACAAACAGTACTCTTTTGCTAATAAACTTGTAAATCAGTATTCACTTGAGCTAATTCTGAGTCGCTCCTGTTGCTTTCTCAACAAGGAGCTAGTCCAAAAAAAAAAAAAAAAAAAAAAAAAAGATTTGATTACACATTGACTCCTGTATTTGATGGAGCATTACATTCCATTTGAATTGTACTGCAAATGAGTGGCATGGACCGAAATGTTTATACAAGACAGATGCTTTTGCCTTCCCATTCCCAGCTTATTGATTTCATCCACTGAAAAATACTCAAGAAACATCTGTGACCCTAGGAGCAGCTACACATAAACTGAACGTCACAAAAGCTGGAGCTTTTGATTTGCTTTTTAATTTGAATTCCTGTGCGTGCACAAAGGACTCTTGTTAGTTTGGGTAGTGTTTTAAATGAATAACACCGGACTGAAAGAAATATAAATAGTAATAATATTTTTATACTTAAGCAAAAACGGAAAAGTTAAGAGAAAATTGAGACGGATTGTTATATTAACAAACCAAACGATTAGGTTTAGGAACTGTTTAAAAACTCCCAAAGCCTTTTTCAGTAGACTAATCACTCGAACTCAGACTCTCACACACACACACACACTGCTTCTGTTTTTGCTTAGGTTTTCGTTCCCTTCCAGAGTAATTAATATGTTATCTGAACTCCCTCTAAGAGTTGGATTAGTTCATTCGGGAGTGAACAAATTAGATCTACCTTACCTAATTTTCTTTTCCCCTCATTCCTACCTACACACCTGACGTCACACCTAAGCACGGTCCTAATCACCCACATTAACAGACTGATCATAATAATGGGAGATGTTTACGCCTCTCTTTCCTAGAAGGGTGAACTTTACAGCCGTAGCTAAATCATCTGTGACTTCAAAACGCCCAGTCAGCATTCCAGGGTACTATAAGAAAGTCCAGATGATGAACGTTTCGGTTAACAGTGCCTTCACCAGTTTACAGATTTAATTAGTACTCTGAAGAGGGCACTAACTGAAACATTTGTCTACTTCGTTTATTTTAAGTTTTATCTTCTATTTTTGTGTTTTGGAGGGATCAATGGCCCGGTAAAACCACCATGATGCTAAAATAGTGTCTGGTTTAATTTATTTTTTGGTGAGGGCACTGTTGAAATACCAGCACATTATTTACACAGACCATAAGAACAGTAATGTTTTATATATTTCGGTCTTCTCAATACTAAATCTACTGTTCTATCTGTGTTACACAAAATATACAGGCAATGGTGTGATTTGCTTCTGTGGTATGATGTTTCTGTTCAGCTGCAAGTTACTTAAAACAGTGTTGTATTATGTAATTCTTATGTAAGTCAACACTACAGAAACAGTTTGTACTTTTTAAAGGATTGTTTTTCTAAAGACATTTGCAGCTCTACCAATTCAATTCCAGTACTATGAAAAATAAAGTGCAATTGGCAGGAAATGTAATTTGTATCCACTGGAACAGAAAATGAACTAAACTGAATCTAAACAAGGTTAACTGTGATAATTTATACCCACACGAAGTTGCTTTTTAATAGTTAGATGTATACTGAAGGTACAACATTATGAGCCCACCAGTTGTCAACTCAATACAACAAATAGTCCCTGAGATCCAGAGGTAGCCAATACATGAACATCTACGAGATTGCTCTTAGGACTGCTCCTTGTGAAAATGTTCTTGTATTGGTTGTTGCTGTTCTATTTCTGTCCTTTTAGCAACTGACCACTTACTGAACTGCTGCAGGTGGGTTCATAATGCTGTCCCCTACTGTATGTCACAGATGTAATAATGGCACCCCACAGTTATCCCATGCCACTGTGTCACGCCTGCTGCTTCACTCTGCAGGTTTACCTCGTGTCTGTCTTTCTATACAATCCTCAACGAGCTCAATGACTATGCAGGGCAGCGGGAGGTGGTGGCGGAGGAGATGGGGCGCAGAGTGTACGGGGAGCTCATGCGCTACACTCATGAGCTCAAGTCAGAAAGGAAAGTCGTAAGTGAATTTACACAGTTGTTTTTGTTTTTTTTTTGCTGTGAAGATCAGTGTACAGTACAGGGAGTCTCATTTAAAGGTGCTTACATTTTTTGATTATGCAATAGATTAGACAATCTGATTGGAAGGCATTACCATCTCAGATTGACCACGTTGGGAAGGTAGGTATTGTGCCCTACAGATAAGTTCAACTACCAAGGTTATCAGGCTTTCATTGCAATTTAGAAACCGTTACACAGTGCCTTTTATTGTTTTTAAACTTTTTTTAAATCTTTGACTTATTTATTTACAATAGCTTTCCTTTCTTTCTTTCTTAATTTTTTTTAAATAGACATGCCTAATAGACATGCCTAAAGCGGGTCCTCCTGATTTGGTGTTTGAAAGTTCTCAGGTTTCTGATACTACTGTATATAGGGGTATTGTTTCAAGAGTAATCCATTATTAGGTTTAATTGTTTGTTACATGCTGTTTAAATTACATATAAAAAAAATAATAATTTAGAGCTAGATTTCATTGTAAATGTTCTTATTCTACTGAAATGGTAGTTTTACTACCGGTTCATAAAGAACACTCTTATGGACTTCCTGTTTTTATTTAGAATATACATTTTACAGTGTCTATACGTATCCGAAAAAATATATAGATTACAACTGTATATATCGTTTTGTAAAATGAAACCTGTTCAATTCCTATTTTTCCTCTCTTTCTTCTACAGCATCTTCAGGAGGGTAGGAAAGCCCAACAGTATCTCGATCATTGTTGGAAACAGATGGATAATGTACGTTTGTATTGCTTATTAAATGGAAGCCTCTGCACAGAGGAGTGCTGCTGCTGCTGATGATTAAAGCTGCAGCCTGATGTCCCGAGGCGGCTGTGGCTGCAGTCTTTGGTGTCTGCTTGGAATGAATGACTGGCATGTGCTGAGTCTCAACTCTTTTACAGCAGATTTCAGTCAGGTCTCCCAGCTGGGAGGGGGATTTTACTTGACTAAGGCATTAGTGTGTTTGAGGAGAGAAAAGAAGTGGTTTGATTTAAAATGACATACAGTACCTTCTCTTAAAAGGACAAAGCTCTATAAGATGTCCTCTTTATAACCTGAATTCACAGTAGCGCAGATAGGAGGACAGCATCAATTATTAAAATGAGCAATTCATTTTATCTTTCTATTGTCTGCCTCTGTTCTTGAAGCATGTTTTATGTTTAGCTGACATGTCATGAGTACATCATTTTAAGTGGCTTCAGACGATATTTGGGAGATTAATGCAAAACACAGGGCAGTTTACAAGGTTGTGCTTTTAGATTAACTATTAATCTATTCATTTTTTAGCTGGAATATGTCATTCGTTAACATGACAAATTAACACATCTAATCTCCCTGGCACACTTTCAAATTCAATTAATTAATTAATTAATTAATTAATTAATTAATTAATTAATTAATTAACCCAGTACATGCAGGTTTTTTTCCGCCTAAAATAAATTTGTTAAAATTCAAAATACTGCTATAAAAATTAAAAGGTGCTATAATTGGATTTTAAAAGTTTTCTGCTACTTCCTGGTACAGTAAGTCCTTACTGATTCCAGGAAGAAAGGGTTTGATTTTTAAAATTATTTATTTATTTATGTATTTATTTATTTAAGATACAGAGTTGTTCTTGAGAATCTGTATCTACTACAATAAGCAAATATCCATTTATATTTGTCCTTGTTTTTTTTCTTTTCTTTGTAGAGTAAGAAAAAGTTTGAGAGAGAGTGCCGAGAAACCGAAAAGGCACAGTTAGGCTATGAAAAAATAGACAATGACCCCAACGCAACCAAAGCTGATGTGGAGAAGGTAAGATCAACGTTCTCTTTGCAACAATGCTAAGATTCACCACTAATCTCTCTTATTAGCACTAGAAAGTATATTTAAAAAAAAAAAAAAAAAAAAAAAAAAACAGGACCCGGGGGGAAAAATGCATGTCTATTGTTAGAAAATTGTTCCATGCCATTTCTGTGATAGGTTACTGGAATTACAGGTTGCTAGTGTTTTTCAGTACCCAGCATCTACTGCTATTTATGCTATATTCATATTTGCATGATATAGAAACAATATCATTGTCTTTTTCCCCTACAAAGGCTAAGGCGCAGCTACATCTACGAACACACATGGCTGATGAGAGTAAAAATGAGTATGCGGCCCAACTGCAGAACTTTAACGGGGAGCAACAA